>NC_080165.1:91469588-92212088 GCF_950295315.1 Erinaceus europaeus | reverse complement strand
AGAGTTCTTTTTATTTTTGGAAATGCTTTAATAATGTAAGCCCATTGTCAGAGTTTAATATTTTCACAAATCAGAAACATTAAATATTTAGACAAAAGAACATATACTCAGAACTAAAATCTAGGCAGTTAAAGAACTTGAAATATTCCATTTCCCCCTGTTTAATAGTGGATTATAAGATTATGAAATAATGAGTGTAGTTTCACACTGCTCTCATCAATTCCACCTCCAAAGTAGATCTGAATCCCCCATCCTAACCCCCAGAGTCTCAAACTTTTGTGAAATACACCAAACCCAGTCCAAGTTCTGCTTTATGTTTCCATTTCTGTTATTGTTTTTCACCCTCTGTCTATGAGTGGGATAGTTATATTCATCTTTCTCTTTCTGGCTCATCTCACTTAACATGTTTCCTTCAATCTCTATCCAAATTGAAGAAGAAACATTAATTATTTTAAATAGCTGAGTAGTATTCAATGGTGAATATTTATCACAACTTTCTCAGCCACTAATTTGCTGGACACCTAGGTTGCTTCCATGTTTTGGCTATTAAAACTATGCTGCTATGAACATAGGTATACACAGATATTTTTGGATGGGTGTGTTTGTTTCCTTAGGATATATTCCCAGAAGAAGATTACAAAATCATACACTAGGTCCATTTCTGGTCTTGTGAGAGTTCTCCAGACTGTTCTCCACAGTAGTTGGAACAATTTACATACCCATCAGCTGTGCAAAAGGTCCCTTTGTCCCTACAACCTCTTCAGCATTTGTTGTTGTTATTGTTTCTGATATATGACATTCTCACAGGGGTGAAGTGATATCTCATTGTTGTTGACAACAATTTGCAATTCTCTGACAATAAATGACTTGAAGCATTTTTCATATGTCTTTTTGCCTTTTGGATCTCTTCTTTGGTGAATATTTTATTCATAGCCTGACGCCACTCTTGGATGGGGTCAAGGCCCTGTTTTAGTTAACCTAAGGTTTCTAGGCTCAGTGTGCTCCTCTGTCCTCTGCAACAATGGATTCTGAACTAAATGACCACTGATTTTGTTCAGTCTCTGCACACCCATCTCTGAAAACCCTATTCCTAAAACTAAACATTGAAATTAAAGTGTACATTGAAAAGTTATTGTTCATTTTGAAAGTGAGTGTGTGATTCAATCTTAGAGAAGCAATTCCAATATAAGAGAAAATGAAGAAAAAAAGTGGAAAAGGTTAAAGAAGTCTGAATTACTCCTCCAACACTTATACATAAGGCAATATGACCTACTGCCAAGTATATTAGAACATGTAAAAGTGCCAGTGAGTTCCAGAGATCTATTTACTCCCCAAAACCATTCCTAGGCCATGGAAGTCCATGAACAAAGGGGGAGAGAGAATGTGAATGCTGGACTTTAACTGCCTGGATCTGAACCTTGTTTGTTTCACTTTCTAGATGTGGACAACTGACAAGTTATTCACCATTTCTTCACCTTCCTCACTTTATCTGAAAGTGGAAGTGAATTATTATTAAGGTTGTATTATCAACCTTAATGTTATTGGAAAGAAAAGGTGAAATAATCTGGGTGACATGATTTCCATAGTGCCTTGCATACATGGAATAACAAATATTAGCCATTTATGATCTGGTGATTATTCTAGGAACCAATTAACAAAATACAAATGTTTTTATTCTTTCACTCTTTTTATATCTTTCCCTAGTCATGATGAGTCATATTATTGAACTTTAAGCAACTTATCTACTAAGGTTTGCTAAGTTCTTTGGCTCCATAAAAGACAGTGTAAGTATTAAGCTCCATTTCTAATTTGGATACATATAAAGAGGAATGAAAATCATTTGAGAATATAGTTGCTGACTCAAGAAGAGTTTAAAAGCCTTACACAAGCTGTGATATTGTACATATGCTTTCTCAGTGCTTATGATTTCTGATTTTGTATTTGTAATATGAGTATGGTTAATCCACTGTGTTTATAAATGTAGTCTCATTGTAGTTGATCCTTCCCAGATCGTAAGAATATCTGGTTCATCCTCAAAAAGAAAAGAAGTCTTTGCATCAATTATTGCCAAATTGTTCTGAAGAGTGTGCTATATGATATAGGTTTGCTATAAACACAGACATCTAACAAGAGGAGAAAAATGTGCTAAGAATATAGCTCTTAGAAAGAAGAAAGAGGGGACAGAGCCAAGATGACAACTCAGAAGCAGCTGCTAGCATGAGCTCTGACAACAATTGCTGGAAAGAGTAGGATCCTGGCCTTCAGCAGGACAGGGAACAAGGAGTTCTAAGCATGACATCAAGGAAGAGACTATAGCTCAATTTGGGTTAGAAAATAGAGAAAAAAGAAAGGAATTTTTTTTTTTATTATTTCTGAACCTCACCCCTCCCTCCCCCCATAACCAGACCCCGGGGGTGGGGAGCCCCTACTAGCAGACTTCCTGCTGACCTTTATTCTTTACCAAGATTCCTAGCTCACCAGGGTTGTCATTCCAATCCTCTTCATTTCTGAATCCCTTGGTTCTTTTTTCTTTTTTTTTTTTTTCTGCTTAAGGGACTTAGGTCCAATTGGAGTGACAAATATCTGACCAAGAAAAGCCTCACCCCACCTAGGAAAGACTGCCTGGAAGTTGTTTTTTTTTTTTTTTAATCAGTTGTCTCAGCTCAGGGTACCTGAGCAAATTGAGAGCCATCCAAGATGGAGAACCACTGTTAGGGCTTTTGACTCTGTTATATTTTATTATTACTATTATATATATGCGGATCCCTTTGCCACACCTCCCTCAGGTTGACAAAAATTAACTCTTAGTGTATTTTCCATTGCTAGGTGACTGGTTGTCTTATCCATTGTGAGAAGAACTTGTTTCACTTTTCATACCTCCTCTATCCACTAACAACTTTGTAGGAAAGGGCTAGCAGTATTAGGGAAACAACAGATGAAACCCTCAAGGAAAATACTACCTTGAGGTAATTAGAGAACTGAAAGCTGAAATAGCTGAACTGAAGAAAGAAGCTGAGGGAAGAGAAAGAAGACTAACAGAAGCAGAAAACAGAATTAGACAGAGAGAGGATGAGCTAGAGAAAACTAAGAAAGAGGTGAAAGAGCTCAAAAAGAAATTGAGAGACACTGAAAACAACAACAGAGACATATGAGATGATCTCAAAAGAAGTAACATTTGTGTAATTGGCCTACCAGAGGAAGAAAGAGAGGAAAGGGAAGTAAACATTCTAGAGGAAATTATAGAAGAAAACTTCCCAGACTTTAACAAGAGAAAGGACATTAAGATTCAAGAGGCCCAGAGACTCCTAAACAGAATCATCCCAGATTTGAAGACACCAAGACACATCATAGTTACAATGAAAAAAATAAGGATAAAAAAAGGATCCTAAAGGCTGTAAGAAAGAAACAAAAAGTCATATGCATGGGAAAACCCATAAGACTATCAGAAAACTTCTCCACTCAAACTCTAAAAGCCAGAAGAGAATGGCAAGATATATATCGAGCCCTGAATGAAAAAGGGTATCAACCAAGGATAATATATCCTGCTAGACTTTCATTCAAACTAGATGGAGGGATCAAAACGTTCTTAGACAAACAACAGTTAAAGGAAGCAACCATCACCAAACTGGCCCTGAAAAAGGTTCTAAAAGACCTCTTATGAACAAGAACTTCACTATAATACTTGCCATATGTCAGAGCAAATAAAAATTCATTGAATAATGGCACTACAATACATTCAATCCATAATATCAATAAATGTCAATGGCTTAAAATCACCCATCAAAAGGCACAGAGTGGGAGGATGGATCAGAAAACATAACCCAACCATATGCTGCTTGCAAGAATCCCATCTGACACAACAAGATAAACACAGAATTAAAGTGAAAGGATGGAAAACTATCATACAGGCTAAGGGATAACAAACAAAAAAAAAAGCTGGAACAGCCATTCTAATCTCAAAAACAATAGATTTTAAATTAAATAAAGTAATAAAAGATAGTCAAGGTCATTACATAATGGTTAGAGAATCAATCAGCCAAGAAGACTTAACAATTATTAACATCTATGCACCCAGTGAGGGACCATCTAAATACATCAAGCACCTACTCAAAGAACTTCAAAAATACATCAATAGTAATACAGTAATAGTGGGAGACTTTAACACCCCACTCCCACACTTAGATCAACAAAGCAGAGAATCAACAAAGAAACAAGAGGATTAAATGAAGAGATGGAGAGACTAGACCTCATGGACATTTTCAGAGTTCTTCACCCCCCAAAACTGGAATACACATTCTTTTCAAATCTACACAACACATACTCTAGGATAGACCACATGTTAGGCCAAAAAGATAGCATTAACAAATTCAAGAGAATTGAAATCATCCCAAGTATCTTCTCAGACCACAGTGGAGTAAAGTTAACATTTAACAACAAACAGAAAAATATTAAAAGACACAGAATTTGGATATTAAACAACATATTCTTTAAGAACCACTGCGTCAGAGCGACACTCAAGCAAGGAATTCAAATATTCTGGAAACAAATGAAAATGAAGACACAGCCTATCAAAATATTTGGGGCACAACTAAAACATTATTGAGAGGGAAACTCATAGCCATACAATCACACATGAAACAACAAGAAAAGGCTCAAATGAATGACCATACTGCACACATTAAAGATGTAGAGAAAGAGGAACAAAGGAACCCTAAAGCAACCAGAAGGACAGAAATCACTAAAATTAGAGCAGAAATAAACATCAAAAATAAGAGAACCATAAAAAAGATCAATGAAGCTAAATGTTGGTTCTTTGAAAAAATTAAACAAGACAAACCCCTAGCCAGATTCACTAAACAAAAAAGGAGAAGACTCAAACAGAATTGTAAATGATAGAGGAGATATCACAACTGACACCACAGAAATCCAGAAAATCATGTGAAACTTCTATGAAAAAATATATGCCAACAAGCTAGAGAATCTGGAATAAATGGAGAATTCCCAGAAACATATGCCCTTCCAAAACTGAATCAAAAAAAACTACAAAACCTAAATATACCAATCACAAACAAAGAAATCTAAACAGTTATTAAGAATCTCCCCAACAACAAAAGTCCTGGACCAGATAGCTTCACACACGAATTCTACAAAACCTTCAGGAAATAGTACCCATACTTCTTAAGCTATTCCATAAGATCAAAGAAACAGGAACACTCCCTTCTACCTTACATGAAGCTAGCATCACCCTGATACAAAAAGCAGATAGAAACACAACAAATAAAGAAAATTACAGACCACTATCTCTGATGAACATAGATGCCAAAATATTAAACAAGATATTGGCCAACTGGATACAACAGTATATCAAAAAGATTGTTCATCACTACCAAGTGGGATTTATCCCAGGAATTCAGGGCTGGTTCAACATACGTAAGTCAATAAATGTCATTCACTACCTCAATAAAAAGCAAAGCCAAAAACCACATGATTATCTCAATAGATGCAGAGAAAGCCTTAGACAAAATCCAACACCCATTCTTGCACAAAACTCTACAAAAAATGGGAATAGACTGGAAATTTATCAAGATATTGGAATCCATATATAGCAAATCTGCAGCCAACATCATACTCAATGGACAGAAGCTGAAAGCATTCCCCCACAGATCAGGGACTAGACAGGGCTGTCCACTGTCACCATTACTCTTCAACATAGTATAGGAAGTTCTTGACATAGCAATTAGGCAAGAGAAAGAAATTAAAGAAATACAGATTGGAAGGAAGATGGCAAGCTCTCAATCTTTGCAGATATGATAGTATACATAGAAAATCCTAAAGAATCCAGCAGAAAACTACTGGAAGTTATTAGGGAAGGTTTCTGACTACAAAATCAATGTACAAAAATCAGTGGCATTTCTATATGCAAACACTAAAACTGAAGAAGACATCCAGAAATCACCCCCATTCACTGCTGGAGCAAATCAATAAAATACCTAGGAATAAAGCTAACCAAAGAGGTGAAGACCTGTATACTGAAATCTATGAGTTACTATTCAAGGAAATTTAAACTGAAACCAAGAAATGGAAAGACATCCCATGCCCATGGATCAGAAGAACAAACTGAAATTGAATCAGCTTATCTCACCAGAAACAAAAATCAACTCCAAATGGATCAAGGACCTGGATGTTAGACCAGAAACTAACAAATATTTAGAGGAAAACATTGGTGGAACACTTTCCCACCTAAACCTCAAGGGCATCTTTGATGAAACAAACCCAATTGCAAGGAAGACTAAAGGAGAAACAAACCAATGGGATTACATCAAATTGAAAAGCTTCTGCACAGCCAAAGAAACTATCACAAAAAGAGACCCCTCACAGAATGGGAGAAGATCCTCACATGCCATACATCAGACAAGAGACTAATAACCAAAATATACAAAGAGCTCAACAAACTTATCACCAAAAAAGCAAATGATCCCATCCATATAAATGGGCAGAGGATATGAACAAGACATTCACTTCAGAGGAGATCCAAAAGGCTAACAAATATATGAAAAACTGCTCCAGGTCACAGATTGTCAGAGAGATGCAAATAAAGACAACATTGAGATACCACCTCACTCCTGTGAGAATGGCATAAATCAAAAAGGACAGCAGCAACAAATGTTGGAGAGGCTGTGAGGACAGAGGAACCCTTCTAGAAGGAATTATGTTAAGTGAGCTAAGTCAGAAAGATAAAAATTAGTATGGTATTATCCCACCCATCATCAGAAGTTGAGAAAGAACAGAAAGGGAAACTAAAAGCAGGATCTGATTAAATCTAGAGTAGGGCACCAAAGTAAAAACATTGTGGTGTGGGGGAGGGTGGACATTCAGCTTCCCAGGGTGGCAGATGGAGGTGGCAGTGTGTGGGTGGGATGGGACACAGTCTTTTGGTGGTGGGAATGGTGTTTATGTACACTCCTCTTAAAGAGTAGTCATATAAACCACTATTTAAAATATGGAAGGGAAAAAATTGATCATGTGTCTCGAACTTTTTAAAATATAGACTGAGTATTTTTAATACATAGGCTGAGTCTTTATATGCTGACTCTCTGAAAAATCTAGACCAGGTAGAACAGAAGGAACTGGTGGCACAGTTCAGGGGAGGGGATGGGATATGGAGATCGGGTGGTGGGAATTGTATGGGGTTGTACCCCTCCTATCCTATGGCTTTGTTAACGTCTCCTTTCTTATATAAATAAAAAAAAGAAATAAAGAAGAGAATTACTCATCTAGATATGTCGGACTAGTCACGCAAGAGAGATGACCCAGGAACTAAGCTTGTGGCGGCATGGCAGTACAAATCTTTATTCATTCGAGCACCCCAGAGTTGGGCAGTAGCACACCTGTTTAAGCCATGTGGCACAAACCGCAATGGCCACCATCAGCCTCCTGCTTTGCAAGCCCTCCTTCCTCCTGCTCAGACACAGAAGAGACAAGACAGAAATGGAAGTGGCTTGACAATATCATGCAAGGTTAGGAAAGGGACAGAGAAGGGCAAAAGGGTCCAGGAATGGTATGGACCTCTCCAGCAACTATTGCTAGGGGTTCAATTGTTAGGATTAGCAATACCCTGCAGGGAATTAGGAAGGAAACCTTTAGTCATTTGTAAGACAAAACAGAAGATTGATATGTAGATAATAAAAGGGAATCAGGGTGGAGCAGGCTTAATGTTTTTTTTTATATTTATTTTATTTATTTATTCCCTTTTGCTGCCCTTGTTTTTTTTTATTGTTGTAGTTATTATGGTTGTCGTCATTGTTGGATAGGACAGAGAGATATGGAGAGAGGAGGGGAAGTCAGAGAGGGGGAGAGAAAGATAGACACCTGCAGACCTGCTTCACCGCATGTGAAGTGACACCCCTGCTGCTGGGGAGCAACGGGCTCAAACCGGGATACTTCTGCTAGTCCCTGTGCTTTACGCCACGTGTGCTTAACCCTCTGCGCTACTGCCATGTTCCCAGGCTTAATGTTTTAAGGAATGCCGGCTCCTGGAGGCGGGAAGATGGAGGACGTTTTTGTGAGGCAGGGAAGACTTATATAGCCGCCAACCTTTTGAGGTTCATGTGTCCCCCCTTTTGCTCAACCCCTCCATAGAGAGAGACTTACCAGGATGGACTCACCCCTCAGGTCAAGCACTGCGGAGCTCCCCCACATCCCCGCAACCTCCCTACAGCTCGCCCTTTCCTTTTATCTAATGGCCATATTTAAATGGTTCAATGTCTGCAAAAGACTCCATTTCTGACAGAGGAATAGCAGTGTAGGGGTAAACAAAAATCTTTTGGGCAGAAACCTGAATGATGTTGTGTAGGCATTTTCAAAAGAACTGGAACAAGCAAGGAATGACAAGTAGGAGAACAGCAAGAGCCAGTGTGAGGCAGAAGGGAGACCCAATGGGCTGAGGGGGCTGCCTGATGGGCAGAGGGACGGGGGCCTAAGGGGCAGGAGGGGCAATCCGGCGCTGCAGTCCTGAGACAGCTGGCTGTGAAGTCCATGGACTGCTGCAGTCAGTCTTTGAGAAGTCCAGCAGCATAAAGGGAGTGTCCAAGAGCTCCACCAAGTCTGATAGAAGTGTCAGTCCAATGCCAATGATCAGGGGAAGAACATTGCACATCTTATCTTGATGGTGGAGGACAGCCACTGGAATTTTGCTTTTCTGTAGAGAGTGAGCTGAAACCACCAAAAGGTGACAGATGAAGCAGAAGCAAGAAGGGAAGACAGTGATGGGTGAGGGAAGGGCAGCAGGAAAGTTTGTCTTTGGTCTCTGTGAATCAGTTTCTTCAGATTGTGCCAGGACATCATGGGTTTCGGGGGGGTGTTGTAGTTGTGCCATCTTGTGGGAAATGTCAGAGTTCAAGGGTCCAAATGTATTTCCTTGGATTCCTGTGAAAGCAACACATACAAATTCCGCTTCCCATGGTTAGCCGGGGGTCTGGTTCGAATTTTTATAAATCTTAAAAGAGGTTTAATGTAGTTAGTACCTTAGCCATCTGAATATTGGGGGGATGTATCCTTCCTTTTTCTTTATTTAATTGGGCCTTAGGTGTTTGGTGGGCCTTCTCAACAACACTTTGTCCTTGGGGGTTGTAAGGGATGCCTGTGGTATGGGTTATGCTTTGAAGGGAACAAGTCTTTAAATTGTTGGCTGACAAAGGCAGGCCTATAGTGGCAAAACGAGATACACCAGTTAAGTGTAGAAAAATAAGTGAATGTTGTTAATTTACATAAATTGTATATGGGGGAACTTTTTATATAGTTTAATATCTTTCTTTTTTTAAATATTTATTTATTCCCTTTTGTTACCCTTGTTGTTTTATTATTGTAGTTATTGCTATTGTCATTGTTGGACAGGACAAAGAGAAATGGAGAGAGGAGGGGAAGACAGAGACTGACAGGGAGAGAAAGACACCTGCAGACCTGCTTCACTGCCTGTGAAGCAACTCCCTGCAGGTGGGGAGCTGGGGGCTCGAACCGGGATCCTTATGCAGGTCCTTGCGCTTTGCGCCACGTGCACTTAACCCGCTGCACTACCGCCCAACTCCTGATAGTTTCATATCTTACCGTATGGACAGTTGGTTCTTCATGTGAAGGCTTGACACAGTTGTAATCATTTACTTGTGAAGAAAAAACTTGTATCAAATTAGTTTACTATAATTGATAACTCAATGATTAGAATTGGTTTAAGTATCTTTATAATTTTAGAAGGCCTGTTTAGTATGATTTTAAGGCTGTTTAAACAATTTAAGTGCAATAAAATGTGGAGAGGTAAAGAGAAAAACCATTGTTAGAAGCCTCAGGCATGAGAATCATTAGCATAGCCATTGTGTGATCTATCATTTACCCAAGCTGGTTCTACCTCTTTGATTGAGAAGGCATTTGAGAGCTTTACATATCAATAATGTCTTTTCAACCTTTTGCTGCACCCAGTTAAGATGGAGACACACCCTAGGTGTACAATACCTATTTTGAAAGACTCTGTTTGAATTTTAAAGAAAATAAAGTTAAAGGTTAACCTATTTAGCCTCATGTAGCAGTCTCTGTACAGCAGGATCTTCAGACCAAATTTAGTTAAAATATATTGATTTTAACTAATTTTTACCTTAGACTTTAAACAAACTCAGGTTACTTAGAGTTAACACACATTAGTGACAATGTTTCTTAGAACATTTACAATGCCAGACAGATGCCAGATTTGTTGTGGATTAATTTCCACAAGATCAGTTCACAGGGCATTTTTAGGTGCCCTCCAAAAATGTCCTGTATAGAGAATTTGTATTTTGATTTTGGAGATGATGAATTGTCATGTTAAATATTTAGACTTTTACCTTAAATACTCAGTTACTTTAGCAAATTAATTTTACCTTTATAAGTTGAAAACTCCTTGATTTAACTTTGCCTGGTAAGAATGTAGCTTCAAAGTTCCACTTTTAACGTTAAAATTAATGTTTACCAAACTTCAAACACACACATAAACATGTAGTATATAACATGCAAGAGGCGAAAAACTTCTGTTACTAAGACATATGTCAAACACAAATTTAGATCTGTACTGTCTTAGTTGAACCATTTTTATTCATACAGTTTAAGACTAAACGTTTCACATTTATAGCAAGACAAAAAAAAAATCAAAAGAGGAAAAAACAAAATTTTTCGGACTGTTTCTGGACATCTCTAGAAACCATGGCTGCGTCCGGCATTTCTATATAAGGTTAATTAAGTTTCAGAGTACTCTGAGCAAAATGGGTCATATGTAAGATTTTCAGTCATTCATAACACTCACTTACAATAACACAACTGGCCAATCATAACATGGAGCACGGGTTTACAGTTGTAGAATTTTTACCAGAATAGTGACAGCAGACTGTTTACCTAACCTGATACTTTAAAAGGGTGACGGGTAAAACAGAGGGGGGCAGACAGCAGGCTTAAGATATTCAGAGAGAACTAGAGGGGAGAGAGAAGTGGTAGGGAGGTTTTGTTTTTGGGCGTGGGGCTGAGGGCTGTTCCTCTTCAAGTAAAAGTGGCAGGCGTGTACTTTTCTTATGAAACGTAGCCTAACAATCCTCCTCCAGTGAAAAACTTTCTGGCATCTAGGACAAAGCGTTCGGGGCTTCTGGGAATTCAGCTGGGGTCAGAAGTCATGCCTAGGATTGAGGCCCTCACTCTGCCAATGGCCAGAAGTGCCGCACCTAAAGCAGTCCTCCTTTTTCTTCTCTAAAGCTGCGGCAATGGCTTCTGCCATGGCTAAAGCTTGGTGGGTTTTAGAAGACATCTGTTGAGTTGCCACAATCCATCTTTCAGGGTGCTCATCTTTAAGACTGAGGCACGCCTGAGGAAAATCATGAAGCATCCCATCCCAGACTATAGAGTGCAGGAGAAGGAAACAGGTATCAGGATCAGCCCCAGGAAGGTGGGGAAATTACCAAGGTAAATGCTGGTAGAAAGCTAAAGCTCTGTGGTAGGCCTGGGCCTTTGCAACAGAATTCCAGAAGATAGAATACAGACTGAAACAAGGCAGAAAGATCCTACTTTTAACCACAGTCACTGAACTTTCCCAGAGTCATGCATAGAACCCCCTACTCCCACATACACACACACACACACACTGCAACATACAGGTAATGTCACTGTGCTGGCTGAACAACAGAAGCCATGCTTATTCAAACAATGAGAAAAAAAATTTACACACATTTCTTAGAAAGACTTGGAAAAAATTTCTGAGCTAGAGTTGCCCAAGAGGTGGCGCAGTGAATAAAGTATTGAACTCTTAAGCATGAGGTTCTGAGTTCAATCCCTGGCAGCACATGTACCAGAGTGATGTCTGGTTCTTTCTCTCTCTATTCCTATCCCTCTCATTGATAAGTAAATAAAATATTTTTTTAATTCTGAGCTAGAAATCAGAACTCATTATGAAAAGCAATTCAAGAATCTAACCATAATATACAGACACAAATGTAAGAACTCAAAAATTAATTTCACCAGAGTTACATATTGTACAAAAAATTCTAGACAGACCTATGTGACATGAAGGAATTTTGGATAGAGTTAAGGCTTACCTAAGAGGCCTAGTAAGTAGAATAAATCAGGTTGAAGGAAGAATATGAGGGATAGAAGATAAAAACAATACACTCTGTGAGTTAAAATCTGTTGGAGAGAAAGGTTTATGAAAAATGACATAGTTATTTGAAAAATAGCAAATCCATCAGAAAAATGAACATGAAAGTTATTGAGATATTTGAGAAGAGGAAAAAAGAGCAGAGAACATATTCAAAGAAATCATGACAGAAAATTTTCAACAGCTGTGCAATAATTAAAATACAGACATCCCAGAAACTGAATGAACACCCAAAATCCTGAATCCAAAATGGCCCAGACATGACACCCCATAGAATAACTGTTTAAAAGCAAGTACCAGGAAAAACATATTACAGGCTGCTAGGGAAAGGAAGAATCTGACATGCACAGTTATAACCATCAGATTTCTCATCATACAATAAACCTTAGAGGCACAAAGAGGCATTTTAAATTTATTAAAAGATATGAATCACCAACAATAAATATTCTAACTTGCAAAATTATCCTTCATGTATGAGGAGGAAATAAAATTCTTTTCTTTAATTTGTTAAATATTTCTTTAATCCCTTTTGTTTCCCTTGTTCTTTTTTCTATTGTTGTAGTTAATATTGTTGTTGTTATTGATGTCATTGTTTTTGGACAGGACATAGAGAAATGGAGAGAGAAGGGGAAGTCAGAGAGGGGGAGAGAAAGACAGACACCTGCAGACCTTCTTCACCACTTGTGAAGTGACCCCCCTGCTGGGAGCTGGGGCTCGAACCAGGATCCTTACTCTAGTCCTTGTGCTTCGCATCATGTGCACTTAACCTGCTATGCTACTGCCCAACTCCTAAAAAAATAAAATTCTTCTCAAACATACAGAGACTGAAGGAATTCACCATCAATGCTACATTGCAAGAATTACTGAAATGAGCCCACATGAAAAGAAGCAAAGGAATTCCAACTCTAAATGAGATGATCAGCAAAACAATAGAGCCAGGAAGGAGCATAAACAATAACAAGAGAAAACAATGACACAGTAAAGGGGTGGGGCAGGGACAAATGTACAGAGAGATACAATTAATGTTGACGAAGTAAGGCCAATTTAAAAATGATTATCAGGGGGCTAGTCTATAGCATACCTGGTTATTCACAAATATTACAAAGCACAAGGACCCAGGTTTGAGTACTTGGCTCCCTACCTACAGGAAGTCTGCTTCATAAGAGGTAAAGTAGGTCTACAGGTGTCTATCTTTCTCTTCCTCTCTATGCCCCCACCCTTTCTCAATATCTCGATGTCCTATCTAATAATAATTAAAAATAGAAAGAAAAAAATAATAATTATCATAGATATTCTAAGTTAGACACAATGCTCACGGCAACCCAATGACATTCTTCAAGAAATTGTAAAACTTGTCCAAAAAAAATTGTGTGAAGCCACAAAAGAACCATACACTCCCAAAGTATTTCAGAGGGAAAAAAAGGAGTAAATGAAGGTATCAAGGTCCCCAATTTCAGTTTAAAAGACAAAGCAATAATAATTAAAATAGCATGGTATAGAAATAAAGATAGCTACTTAACAGAGAGCTCAGATATGAACCCACACATGTACAACCACTTTTGACAAAGAGGTCAAAACCACTCAATGGGAAAGAGAAGCTTTCCTCAACAAACAGTGCTTGGAAAGCTGTATTGCCACATGTCAGAAAGTGAAACCAGGCAACCACTTAATACTATGTACCCAAATCAGATCAAAATGTGTCAAAGACCTAGATAATAGACCAGGAACTCTAATTTACCAATCTTTGACTCACCTTGGTTGGAATTTGAAGGAATAGTGTAAGTCAAATAAGTAAGGAAGACAGGGATGAATAGCAAACAACTTTACTTATAGGTGGAACTTGGAAGAAAGGAAGGAAAGGGAAAATACAATGTAGAACTTGAACTAGGAATGATTTACTGCACCTCATCTAAAGGACCCTTGGAAGAAAATGGATGGAAGAAACCTGGGTGTGGGGAAGAGGTGAGGGAGGGGTGGGGTCCTAAATCGGGCAATGAGGATATTTTGCAGACACACATCACAGGGAGCTAAGAGATTGTATCCATGTGTCAACAACTATGCTGTAAACTATTAAGCCCTCAATAAAATAGGAGAGAAAAAAAAAGAGGTTATGTTTCACAAACAAAACAGCCAGCAGGTCAAGGACTTTGTGAGAGTTGTGATGGGTTACGGGGCTGTAGGTATAGAACTTTGGTAGATTTTTTTGTCTGATTCACAAAACTATGTGTGAAACCACAGCCTTGAAATTTGTACTATTGGGACTTTACAGGCAACATAATGTTAAGTATAAAACGGTGTGTGTGTTTGTGTGTGTGTGTGCGTGTGTGTGTGTGTGTGTGTAGATATATAGAGTTAAAAGCACATGGTATTGTTCAAGAAAAATGGATGGAACTTGAGGTAACTGCACATGGTACAACAAGTAAATACATGAATTATGCTTATAAAACAAAGGAGCCAACCAAAAATTAATCAATTAATTAATCAATTAATTAAAACTTGGACTAACATAAACTCCATGACAGTTCTAGTGGCTATTGAAAGGAATGTGGGGATTGGTAGGAGCACAAGAATTTTGATGAGGTGAGCTGTGTGTAAACATGGGCACACATGGTGTATATTTGAAAATATATTCTAAAACCCTATCATCTAGCAAACCAATATTATATCAATAAAAGAGAAATATGAGAATAGACTTTTTGCCCTGTAAGTATAAGGAAAAAGCAGTCAGTACACAAAGGTAAGCATATATAACTGGATGTTAAAGAGAACATCCAGTATCCTAGAAAAAGTACTGAAGCTACAATCTGAAAAATCTTTTGAATATTCATTATATGGCTTATGTTCTGTGGTAACTAAGGCCAACTGTTCAAGCTTACTAAAATTAGCTCCTCAACCTGAGTGATAAGTATATTCTCTTTTTCTTACATTTTTTTCTTCCTCTATTTCTTGCTTCTTTCCATTCTTTCCTTCCTTCCTTCTTTTACTTTTTGGGAAAGCTAAGTTGAAATCAAGAGGCAAAATTCCTTTTCACATCCTCTACTCCTATTCTATTCTATGCATTATAGCCAAGAAGGTTAGTGTATTTCCCCAAAGTCAATGCTATATATTACCAGTAAAAATCCTTGGGGATCCTGAAGGAATGAGTTTTCTATACGAATGTAAATTAATTTATTAACTAGAATGCTATCGATTGCCTTAGAGGGTCTCAGCGTGGGGATGGATTGCTAGAGCTTCTAAGGATTATGATTCTACTCTGCTTATAAAATCCTCCCCAGACCTCTGAGGAATCACTGATTCTTCTCTCCTGCTCAGTTCCTAAGAGAACTACTCAAGAATTTGCATGGGGTCTTCTAGTCTAGTTGAAGAAATGGGGATCTTAGGCAATAGTCTGCTTCCTCCCAGTTTCTTCGTTGCTTTAGCAAAAGGAGACAATATCTAAGATCTCTCAGCTTCAAACTCAGGAAAACTTCCCTAATTTACTGTATCTACCAAGTTCAAGCATCTTTTCTGCATTATCTATGTGATGTGACTTGAGTGAGATCTCTAGCAGCTGGAGCAGACAATAATGTCCATCTGTCTTTTTATCTACTGTCCTATTGCCCTCATGGACCACATCCCTAATGATCTCTTGCCAAGCAGCCTGCTTTTTTTCACTGGCAAAGGCAACAACAAGTATTGGTCAGTCTGGCTAGACATGTCTTTTTTCAGTCTAGGCAGATGAAGGTAGGACCCAAGAGACTCTGAGCTTAACAGGCAGACATTCTCAGCTGCTACCCTACACAATATCCCAGTTCAACTGCATCTCTGTCTCATGTGGGGCTGGAGGGGGTGCTGTGTGAACACAGGAGGGTGACTGTGAATGGTTCAGCATCTGATATAAATTTATCACCGGCTGCTGGTTGGGTGGGGGGTAAAGCAATGGGAAGGGGCCTTGAGTATTCAATGCACCCTGCCACAGCCCAACAGTTTGCCTTTTTCCAATATAAAAGGACAGGGTCAAAAGTAAGTTGACCCTTGACAGAATGTACAATTATTAGAAGAGGGCTGTGCACGAGCAGCTGCTGGAACCCCACTGGTTCCGCATCAGGCTTCCAAGAGTTGGAATATGAATAATCAACTCAAGATTGTTTTCTCCACCCCTCTCAATCCCCACCACCAACACCCCCAACCCTCTCCTCCTGTTCTGGGCAAGTTCTATTATATTGCTACAGGAAGAAGCATAGCCCTCCCCAGCAGCTGCAATAATTGTATTTCTATTGTGATAGAGACCTCCTCCTGGCCACCCCCCTACAAGTGTCCATTGTGAGTGAAGAGTCAGTGATTACACGCTCCGCCTGATGCTTTGAGGGACCCAGCTGCCTAAGTGCTGACACACGAGTGTGTGGAAGGGCAGTGTGGGGGCTGGTGGAGATGGAGGCAAGAGGTTGGAGGAGAGCCCATGTCTGGGAGATGGAGCTCCAGCATACCAGACCTTTTGCATAAGTCAAGCCCAGAACAAATGAGGCTTTATCAAGCCCCAGTGATGAGAGGTCTCATCTCCCTTTGAAGTAGAAGGAGCATGGGGCCTAGCAGCTTTTCCTCCTTTAGACCAAGCAAACATCCTTCTTTTGATATGCTACATGCTCATTATCTCTGCCCCATTTAATGATTTTTGATTGAAGGGTGGTGGCTGGGATGCCGAGAAGATCGTTAGAGAGGCTCCATCCAGCCAAGCCTGCAAGAAAGGCTTTCCTTGTGCCTGGGCTTAAATTTGGAATTTCTTAACAGTATGCGCTTGTTCTTAGAGGCAGATAAGGGCTGAGCGTGAAATTCTTAATTAAGCAATAAATAGAGAGTGGGGTGTCAGCAGATGTAGCCAGTAGCTATGGTAACAGGAATCACATGGGCAGGAGAGCTGAGACTAGATGTAGGCCTCAGGCCTGGACCTGACTGACAGCTGAAGAATCCTACAAAGCTTGTAAACCAGATTAATTAGCTGACTAATTATTTCATAGCATTAATGTAACTAAAAAATAAAAATAGTTCACCATGAACTGAAACATCCTTGGGAGAAAAAAAGAAGAAGAAGAGAAAGGAGAAAAACAGTAGGGAAAGAGGCAGTGGGAAACTGACTCTGTGAGGCAGAGCTTCAAGTGAATCAAATCTTGTAAAAAGAATCACAGACTTCCTGTATTTGACTCAAGCTTTGAATATATAAAAGAGCAACTGTTGTGTAGTTATACCCATTCCCAAGCACGAAATAAAATTTACAGTTCAGAAATGTGATTCACAATACTCTTATGACATCAAATATTGACTTTCCTGAGTTCTAACACAAACTATAGCACACAAATATCCTACTTGTAGTCTGTTTTATGAAGAGCTCTTGGTAGACTCTCAGGGGCCTTAGAAAGGCAACCTGAACCAATCTTCTTAAAAAATATTGCTAAATAAGTGAGGTTACCCTATTCAGTGTTAGCAATTGCTTAACTGGTATTTAATTTCAATCATGGGACAAATAAATGATACGTATATTGTTATGGATTTCAATTTTCTGAGGAAAATCTCATCAAAGAAAATAGAAAAATCTAGTCAAGGTTTGTAACATGTATATGTTACAAGTTCAAGTCACATGACACTGTTAATCTTCTTGGAGGGGGTGAGAAAAATTCTAGATCAATACTCTATGGAGAAAATGTATAATAAGATAATATGCCGTGCTAATCATACTTGAAGATGTTCTGATGCCTGTACCATAATTCCAAGAGATGAGTAAATATTCTTAACCTCATTGCAGAAATGAAGCCACTGAGACATGGACCATTTGTAATTCCATGCCCCAGGTAAAACAGTCAGTTAGACCCTGGTTAAAACTCTAAGCCTAATCTCTGGCCATAAGCTTTCCAAAGAACTTGCATTCCATAAAGATGTTTGCTGAACAAAGATAAAACTTGCCTTGATGGATAAGAGAAATATGAAGACCAACACATAATATGCACAGTTGTTTTTTTTTTTATCTTTGTCATGGGGGATCAGTGAAGTTTTCTTTCACTTCTGTGTCTTATGCCCCCAACCCCTTTCTGTCAGTGATCAATGATTACTTAGTGGGCAGCACACTCTAGTGGAGAGACCAATAGCCAGGAGCTAGATTGCCTGGGTTCTGATATTTTCTTTTCTGCCATGGGTTTAAGATTAATCAGGTATCTAAGCAGCCAAACAGAGGAAATAAAGATAATTTGTGATTTTTGAAAGACTTCCTATCCTGAGGGATGTGGTAAGGTTGCAAGCAAATAATACAAAAGATGGACCACTTAGAAGTGGTCAACAAATGAATGAAACACAGCCAATTGTCAGTGAAGCAGCACTTTGGATGAGCCACCAGCCAAAAAGGATGAAAGAAGTTTCTCCACCCCTCCTCCTATAAAACTCTGACAGGAAACTCAGTGGACATGAAGTAGGTCAAGCAGTTTCCCTACAGTCAAATAAAGTTTCAACAATAGACACAACTCTCCCCATTTATTTTTCATTCCAGGAATATACCCACATAGTCTATGGGGTCTTGATTTAGGCTCTCAACCTGTGCCAATGAATTTTATCTAAATTATCAGTCACAAATCTACAAAGTCACAAGGTCTGAAAGAAACATTTAAGAGAAAGTAACAAATTAATCAACCTATTAAACCCATGTCAGAGAACTGGAACTCCATTGCCTGCATGATTTATTTATTTATTATTTACTTCTGATTCTCACCGCTGCTATGGCATCATTGGGCTGT
Source organism: Erinaceus europaeus (assembly GCF_950295315.1). NCBI lineage: Eukaryota > Metazoa > Chordata > Mammalia > Eulipotyphla > Erinaceidae > Erinaceus > Erinaceus europaeus. Next base: position 92,193,176 of record NC_080165.1, on the reverse strand, counting down.
CATGAGATTACATACTTTTGTACATAGAGAGAAATAAAATTATAACCAAATCTAGAGAACTCACTATCATTGGATGGGATATGACTATGGAAGAGTGGGGACTAAACTTGGTACCTTCAGATTCCCTGTCTCTTCACTGTGCAAGAACAGAAATGATGGAAAAAGTGGTATAGCCACCTGTCTACCTCATTCACTAGAGAATAGATGAATCACAAATGACCATAAAAGGTAATACTTGGAACAATAGGAATTCAAATCCTCTTTCAAGTAAAAGGGTCCCTATGTTGGGAGTTGAGTTGTAGTGCAGCAGGTTAAGCACAGGTGGCACAAAGTGCAAGGACCTGCGTAAGGATCCCGGTTCAAGCCCCCGGCTCCCCACCTGCAGGGGGGGGTCACGTCACAAGCAGTGAAGCAGGTCTGCAGGTATCTATCTTTCTCTCCCCCTCTCTGTCTTCCTGTCCTTTCTCCATTTCTCTCTGTCCTATCCAGCAACAACATCAACAACAACAACAATTTTAAAAAGGAACAAAAGGAAATAAATAAATGACTGAATGAATAAATAAACAAATAAATAAGGGTCTCTATACTTATTAAATACTCAATCAGACTTCTGTGATTTTATGTTCCTTTTCTAACGCATATTATTTAAATGATAATTTGGCACAACAAGAGCTTTATGAAATATAATTTGTGACAACACGCATGGAACTAGAATCAAGTTCTGTGAAACAAGCCAGAAAGAGAAGAATGAATACTGAATAAATTGAGTCATAGTAGAAGCTAAGAAAGAAATACAGGCTAAAACTCAGTGGAGTGTGGTTTACAGAGCTGGGGTCCTAGAGTAGAAATGAATAAGTTTTAAAGAGTTGCTGAGGTTCTAATTTTTGATGAAATGAACCATTTGATAATAACAATTCTGTAAATGAACATTTTCTCAATAATTTAACATTTGTTTGAAAAAAGAATTTTGAAAAATTAGATAAAGACTTTTTACCCAATAAAGCACTTTATTCTGAAGTATCATTCTAAATCATATAAATGCATACCCAGATGTATGTTTACACACTTACACAGATCTTTATTTTACAATGTATCTTCATACATAGTATACTGGTAACTTGCTACTAGTTAAAAGTAATGTGATCAAATGGAAAGAAAGACTGCAATTACATAATATGATATTTTGTCCTTTATGCCAAATGTTTTTGTTGTTGTTGTTGATCATGTTTGGCTCACGTAAATTTTCATATCAATTTTCAGTTCATGAGCAAACTCTGACCAATGGAGAAGTTAGGTTCTTCAGAAGCATGCTACTTAATAGAATGAGAACCACTTGAAACTGCATCTTTGTTGCCAAAGATATATCAAGTTAATAGTCATAGTTAAAGTTAATGGCAACTATTTGGTTTTATTTAATGACTGTATTTGACTCTAGTGGGTAAAACAATCTCAGGAATCTCTGTCCACCCTGAGTTTTTATAGTTTAAGGTTACATTTATGGATAGATCAAATCTGAAATAAAATTTGAATGACACAATTCAGAGCAAATAAAATATACAACAATCCATTTGGTAAAAACCTAAAAGCGACTAAAGCCTCATACCCTCCTCTTTGTTGCTATTAAAATTTAATACTGCAAGGGCTCATGTGTATATTAGACTCACTTGACATATGGATAATCACAAATGAGATGGAAAGGGACTCAGGACAAATGCCCAGGACTCTAAATCATTACAGCTAAGTCTGGTCTGTGGCAGAGGCTGATGAGATCCCTTTAATATGACTGGGGTCTGTTAAGATAAATTTATAACAAAATCACAAACCATTTTGCCATAGTTACCATAGTGAGCTGAGGTTGTGTAAAAGGACACTGAGTTCAGTGCTGATGTGATATGAAAAACTATGATATAAATTTCAGGAAGTCAAAAGAAATCTTTAGCCCTGACCCACACTGGTCTCATAAAATGTACACAAAAAGTAATCAGGGCATTCATTGTCCTCTATTATATTACAGTCACAATATAGTTCCTAATCCTATGAAATGAGTGAGACTCTCAGAATCTTTACCCTGATGTAGCATTCTGAGATAAGTCAGTTCAACCCCTCTATCCCACCCTCTCACTCTAGTTGTCAAATCAGCCCTTCCTGGCCTCTAATTGCTTGCCAAGGCTTTCCTTCCCACACTCCACATTAACTCTTCATTCAGATAATCTTTATATCTGTTACATTGTAGTTTTCTGATGTTCTTTGTATCTGTATTTCTTTGCCTGCATATGCAGTACTTACTGTCTTAGGGAGCCATATTGTCTTTACATGTACAATTGATTTGTTTACAAATACAACACTGAAGGTGAATTTTAAATAATAACTTATTTATTAAACAATTTCTGTGGGATAAGCACACTACTATAGATCTCTACATGTTATCCTTTATTTAATTTCCTGCACTTTGTGGTAGATGCTATTTTACAAATGAGGTGACTGAGGCTTAGAAAGAACCAGTACTTGTTCAGTGTCCCATAGCTAGTAGGTATGTAAGCCAGGAAATCTTATTTCAGAGCCCACTTAAAAATATTTATTTATTTTCTCTTTTGTTGCCCTTGTTTATAATTATTGTTGTAATTGATGGCATCATTGTTGGATAGGACAGACAGAAATGGAGAGAGGAGAGGAAGACAGAGAGGGTGAGAGAAAGATAGACACCTGCAGACCTGCTTCACCTCCTGTGAAGTGACTTCCCTACAGGTGGGGAGCTGTGGGCTCGAACCTGTATCCTTAGTCGGTTCTTGTGCTTAGTGCCACCTGCTTAACCTGCTGCACTACCACCCAACTCCCCAGAGCTCACTTTCTTAAACGTAACACACAGTTGCCCCCTTGAGTATTTTCTCATTTCATAGAGTACATGTTTGCAATTCATCTGTGAATGGTGATTCTAACCATGTGCTCTTGAAATGCTCATCCAATTGTGCTTACCCAGATAGGTGAGTTTCTTCAACTGGGAACTGAAGAACCAGTCACAGCCTTGATTCTGACCATGAGCTGGAAGTGATGGAAGGGACCTTCCCACTTGACTTCCACATTTGATGAGGATCTCAGGATAAGACCACAGGATTGTGTGCACCATCAGGAGGTAATTCTCAGAAGAAAAATTGTCAAATATCGCTGAGTACTTGAAATAAAAATGTATAATAATATACATTTAGTAGTAAAGACTAACACATATGAACACACTAAATGTGAAAAAGATACAAGGAAGGCAGACAGATAAGATTAGAAATATATCCATTTATATCTAAAATTACTTTTCTTATGAGAATTGCAATTACTTAAATCCATTCCACGATACATGTGGAAGAAGTGCTATAAAATGTTCAAAGTGGGGAGTCGGGCTGTAGCACAGCGGGTTAAGCGCAGGTGGCGCAAAGCACAAGGACTGGCATAAGGATCCCAGTTCGAACCCCGGCTCCCCACCTGTAGGGGAGTCGCTTCACAGGTGGTGAAGCAGGTCTGCAGGTGTCTATCTTTCTCTCCTCCTCTCTGTCTTCCCCTCCCTCTCTCCATTTCTCTCTGTCCTATCCAACAACAACAACAACAATAATAACTACAACAATAAAACAACAAGGGCAACAAAAGGGAATAAATAAATAAAATTAATTAATTAATTAATTAAAATTTTTTTAAAAAGTTCAAAGTGTAAAGGCTGAAAGAAGTCAAAAGTTTCTTCTTGTATAACAATCTCTATATAAGTAGATTGACTTGTCTAAAGTCCAGCAACTGGGAGAGTCATGCCTAAAATTCTTTATCATTTTTTGTGAAGACTTAAGTAGCCAGGTAATGATAGGATATTCATCTATGTATAAGAGTAGTACCTGGCATTGCTGAAGCATGTGCTACAATGCTCAGATGCTAATCACATCAAGGCATTTTAACCCTTTATAGATTCCCACAGATGGCTACTGTTACTTCCTCCACTGCATAGATGAGTAAGCTAGAGTAAGATGAAGGTCAGTAATTTGTGTCAGGATAGAAATCCAGAGGGTCTACTTCCTATTGCTTTTATCATCAAAACATTCCCTAGAATATTTCCATGGGTACAACAAAGGAAGGAATGAGAGATGTATATCCTTTCTGAGAGGCATAGTGAGAATATTGAAAGAAGTTACTTGAATTCTTCAGGAATATGACATTACTTAAAGCAACCTCTAATACCTGCTCTTATAATCACTAGAAATGTTATGTATGATGAGACATAAAAGATGTGTAAATTGGAAAAGAAGCTTGAGGGAATCCATTCAATTGTTCACCCCCATCCCCCCACACTCCAGAAACGCACTTTAAATATCCCTATCTTTGTCCACTTTACTCCTTCAATCCTTCTAATGAATCTTCATTTTGCAAATTAATCTCTGCCCACAAGGTGGCAGTGTCCAATGTAAAAATACTTGGCTAAGACGTTTTTCAGACTACAAACATGTCTCTCTGGGGTGTTAGTTCTTGCCCCATAACAGAAGTATTCAGTTCTGAATTTTCTCTGAACTGCTTTTCTTTGTGTTAATAAAGTTAAATCTTTATACAGAACCATTCTTCATTCAAGGAAAAATTTAAACAAATTGTAAAATTTTATGTTAAAAAAGTATCCTACTTTATGTCACATTCATCTGGCAAAATAATTGTGTAGTTTTCTTTATTAATACCAGAATATGGCAACATATAAGAAACACTGAAGGAAAGGTAAAAACTCTTGAAGACTGGAACAAACCAATGAATAAATTCCTAGGGTTACCTGCAGAGATTCATTGATCCAAGGGGTCTGAGGATATAGTGAATAGCTCTCTTGATCTAAGAGCAGAGCCATCCAGCCATAACAGTTTGACAATGTGTCATGAACATAATTGACAGTGGTTGTCTTATTCCTGCTATCAGTTATAATTAGGTCATAAGAAACACTGGGAGCATTCCTTCTGTGGAAGATAAAAGAGAAAAAAAAGTTATGTTGTGTCCATTCTGGATAATACACTAATATGCCAGCAGTTATAATGTGTCTTGTCTCTTGGTATGTCTTAGTTCTTCTTGGTCTGTGTGACTATGAGAAGTTTTTAGCAATCATTGTGCGGACTAAGACAGTCCTGTGCAAAGGTCTTATGGGACCATTTGTGCTTAACTCTGGCCTGTTAAGTTGGGAGATAGTAATGCTCACATCCTAGATCATTAATAAATGTCATCTCAATGAATTTATATAGACAAGAACTATACATTATTGTTTTAACAAAGAAATGTCCATAGACAATTTTTTTGCTGTAGACAAGCTTTGTTAGCAGTAGATAATAATACATTGACAAGTAATGGGAAGCAGTGACTGAGCCTCAGAACCTATTGTGCTTATCTCAGTGTCTACCTCCCACTTCCCAGCAGGATTGACATGAACACCATTCCCTAGAAAGAAAAGGTGAGTTGGCTTTTGTCCTGTGGGCTCACATAATCCCCAGCACGTATTCTGACTACAGCATCCCAGTGTTGTGCTTGTTTTGCTGATTTTTAACATAAGACTATCAGATCCAATCCTTAACTTGGACACACACATACACACACACACACACACACACACACACACACACACTGCTCACTAGCCCCGGATCCTGCACACATAGCATAGGCACCCAAGTTTTGTTTGTTTGAGAAAGGCAAAAATATATGGAAGAGCACTTCCAAAAGCAGTTACTACAGATTTCTTAGTTTTTATAAAGGCCTTATACAGGAAAAGTGTAAGGAAGCATATAGGATATAACCCAGTATTATGTGACTGCTTACAAGGTAGTACTAGACACTAATTTCTACAAATTATTCTACATAGTCAATCTCCAAAAAAATTATTTGAAAGACTTAACTAGAATATAGATTTCACCACATGCTAACACCCTAATAGAAAGGAAAAATGGACAGAGAAAGAAAGTTTTTTTTTTAAAATCAATACACATTAATACTGTCCTTCCCTGTTTGGTTTAGTTTTGATGAGAATCTTTAACTGTGGCATTTCGCTGCAGGCAGATAATTAAATTCTCAAAGTGGAGGAAAATGAGATGAAGGAAGAGGATGTACTTTCAAAGTAAGGTGTGGTGTGAGCATACCCAAAGTCAATTTACAATCCAGAGGCATATTATAAAAGTTAAACTATTTTTAGTTTTAAATTGGGCAATGTTGTCAAGTGTATGTAATTAGAATATCTGTAAGCATTACATTATGAACCTGAATAAAATATTGACTCTAAGTTTCAATTTTCTTTTTTTTTAGAATGGAGAAAACAAACTTTCATAAATTTCCCCACAGCTGCTTTAGGAAATAAAAATTCATATGTGTTATCTTTTATGACTTATTTTAATGTCTAGAGAGGACATTTGGTCATTGGAGGCACATTCAAAACTTTCTGTGGCACAGAAAAGTCACCTTATCAATATAGCATTTGATACATATTACTTGTAAGACTAAAGATCCTTGTTTCTTTTGTTAGTTAATGCAGTGAGAGTGATGAAACTGTCTTTAGAATGAAAAAATTAGGGAGTCGGGCTGTAGCTCAGAGGGTTAAGTGCAGGTGGCACAAAGCACAAGGACTGGCATAAGGATCCTGGTTCGAGCCCTGGCTACCCACCTGCAGGGGAGTCGCTTCACAGGCGGTGAAGCAGGTCTGCAGGTGTCTATCTTTCTCTCCCCCTCTCTGTCTTCCCCTCCTCTCTCCATTTCTCTCTGTCCTATCCAACAATGACGACATCAATAACTACAACAATAAAACAAGGGCAACAAAAGGGAATAAATAAATAAATATAAAATTAAATTTAAAAAAATTAAAAAAAAGAATGAAAAAATTATTTTCCTATGCTATGTTAATTTGAGAGACAGAACAACTAGAAATTATGGGTCAGGATAAATTTCTTCCTCTCTTTGTACTTTAGTACTTGAGTGATTTACGATTTACTTTTGAGTTGTTTTTATATTTATATCATAATTTAAATTGGAACTAAAGAATAATTCTTAACTCAAACTCCTTTAATTAGAATTGATATGAGAGTCATCTGTTCTATTATCCATTCTTCTGAAAAAATTCTCTGTAGAACTGGGGATATAGTATAGTTATTTAGACTACAAACTTTCAAACCAGAGACTCCTAAGTCTCAGCTTCATCCCCAGGTACCAGCATACACCAGAGCTGAACAGTAATCTGGTTAAACAAAAGGGAATAAAAAGAATCCCTTCCATAATATTTAATACGGGTATTCTCTTCTAGTTAGGAGACAATCTCATCTTCAGACAGAAGACCACTGCATCTATGGAATTTTTTTTGGAATTTTTACTTATGAAATTAAATTTTACTTTTGAAATTAAATTTTCTTCATTGCGTTTTGCATCAGTCATTACAAGTCTCTTTCCCCTTGACTGTAACCATGATTCTCAGAGGCCTAGGAAATAAATAAGCACAATTTCATTCAATTAATATATTTAACTAATAAAGATTGGCTTCTGGGAAATAAATGTAAAACAAATGTGAAAAAGATAAGACAGAACCAGAAGATAACAGAGAATTATTTAAGTTGGCTGCAGTAGTCAGTAATAAAGCAGAACTCCCACAGCCCAGAGAATGATTCTTATTATTTCACACATTCCAAGTATTTTCACATATGTCCTTTCAACTTTACTCTAGAATCATAAGCTGAAATGCAGGAAAGATTAACTGATAAATAAGAACTTCATCTCATAACTCACAGTAAGAAATAAAAATGTATTTCACATCATGGATATTTAATAAATAATTGTTGACTCAACAAGTAAAAGCTAAATGAAACAAGACACTGCAACTGGTTACTTACAGTGATGTTTCTCCACAACAGGAGATCTTAACAAAAACACACATACAACAACAAAACCATGAGTGTCAGAATAGATAATGCACGTCTCCTTAATTGAAAGACATAAGCCGTCGTAGATCATAGGTTATCAGAGCTTGAAACAGTCAGCACATAGATATTTGCCAGATAGATAGACTCAAAGACCTGAATTTAAGATTGATAAAAGTATTCATGGGCAAATACAAGCAATTTACACTATTAGTAGACCCTGGTTTAAGAAAATGTCACCTGGCCCCCAAATGGTGCCAGGGAAATTGGATTGAAACATGTAAATGGATGAGAGTGAACCATCATTTATCACCATGTACAGAAGTTAACTCTCAGTAGATGAGGTTCATGGACGTCAGACCAGAAACTATCAAATACACAGGGGGGAAATGGCAAGACATTTCACATCCTATGCTTCATAAAAGCATTCAAGGATTCAAACCCAGCAGCAAAGAAAATAAAAGCAAAAACAAATAAATGGGACTACATCAAACTGAAGAGCTTCTACATAGTAAAGGTATCACCACCTAAACAAAAAGATGCTCTAGGGCATGGGAGATATTTACACATCAGATTAACTAATAATCAAAATACATAAAGAACTCAGTAAACTAAACACACACACACACACACACACACACACACACACACACACACACACCTAGCAGAAAATGGGGCCAGGATACAGAAAGAAATCTCATTGAAGAAGAGATCCAGAGGACCAACAGATATATGAGAAGATACTGAAAGGCACTGATCATCAGAGAAATGAAAATAAAGACAATAATGAGATACCACTTCACACATGTGAGAATGTCAATAATATGAAAGAACAGAAATGACAAATGGAGAGGATGAGGAGAAAAATGAACACTTTCCCTGCTAGTGAGAGTGCAAAATGGTCTAATCCTCATAGAAATCCATCTGGAGACTTATCAGGATGCTAGAAATAGACTTACCCTATGACCCAGCAATTCCTCTCCTGGGGATTTACCCAAAGGAAACAGAAATACCTATCGGAAGAGATCTATCTTTATAGCAGCACAGTTTTTAATTGTCAGAATCTGAAAGCCACCCAAACATCCAACACTAGATGAGTGGCTAAAAAACAAATAAACTGTGGTGTATATACATTTATATATACATGATATATATACATGATGAAATACTACTCAGCTGTTAAAAATGATGAATTTATCTCTTTTGCATTCTCTTGGATGGAATTTGAGGCTATCATTCTGAGTGAGATAAGTCAAAAAGATAAAGATGGAGATCAAATAATCCCACTTATTAGTGGGATTTAATAAAGTAGAGGCTAGGAGGGAGGGAACAGTGTAAAACATGGACTCAACATGGTGTACTGAATCAAAGCAAAGGACTCTGGGGAGGGAGGGGGAAGGAGGAGAGGGAGAAAACTTTGGGGGCCTTGGAATTGTATGCATATGTAATGCATTGTATGCATATGCACTGTAATGCATTGACACCCTTAATAAAAAAAAAAAGAAAGAAAATTATGAAACTATAGCCTCAGTGTGTTAGAATACAATCAATTGAATAAATATTTCCAGAACTGGTTTTTAAACTCCAGGAATTATGACCTTTGAAATCCCCCTGGCTACTTTGATTAGATTTACTTATTTCTCATATTTTCATTATCGCATTTATAAATCAGTCTGAGTATATTTTTTCCTGGTTAACTTCCTATAGGCTGTAATTTCAGTTATTGAAGGAACTCTTTCAAACCATACTCTGCAGTATCTGAAGGCTCCTTTAAGCATGATCCCTTTTTAAATATTATAAAAACTGCTACATGCTAATTTTATTTCCATTCTATATGTTTGAGGAACTTTTGTATTCTTTTAATGCCCTCTACCTACAGTAAATATTTAGTAGCTGATGCAAAACCCTAATCTACCAGAAATTTGTTATGTACATTATGATCCTAAATTAGTCTTTCCTTTTCCTTCTTTATACCTATCAAGCCATCCCACCCACTCCTCAATGTTTAAGTGGGATGCAATTTCATTGGCACTCATGTACAACTTTAGCTTTCTGTGGTGCAAAACAAATAGACAAGGTTATCAAATATGCCTTTATCACTGCTTGTAATGGAGTCTTGTGGTACATTTTGAAAGGCAAGTCAAAATGCAAAAGACTTATTCCCCATTAAGCAAGATGCTTTATGCTGACCATCACCAGAGGCCACAAATTCAAAGTCAAATCAGCTCCTATCCTCTTAGGCAAATACTAGTAGGAAAAGTAATGGGCTCTTCTGAAAAACACCAACAGAACATCTAGAGTTGAAGAACACCACGAAGAGAATTTACCAACCATAATTACTACAATTTTCACTTGCCCTAAATAGCCACCAATTTCCCTGTGCCCTAAATAGCCACCAATCTCTCTCTCTTTACTGTTAATGAAGCAAAGGAGCACAAAAGTATTTCTAATTTGAAGGAGCCAAGGGAGTCTGCATGGGCCATTACCAGCAGAGAGCTTCATTACTAGGGGAAGAAGTCTTTCCCTGAACTTCTCGTGGCTTTATGTGCAAGAAATCAGGAGGCAACCAGTCCATTTTAAATTTTAACCCTTAGTACTGTGTTTGCAGAAGCTCCTGTTTGCAATAAAAAAGACAAAAGGATTAGAAGTCTCCTTTTCTTTTCCTGTTCTGTAGGGGTCCCTTAATTTTTAGTCTCTTCTATTTGTTTGTATGTTTAATCACCAAGTCTGTTTTTAATTAAGGAAAATGTTCCTTTTAGAAATATAGCACTATCACTTGATAAAACTCCATACCCTAAGTACTAATTTACAATACTAGTTACATAAACAGTTGCATAATTCAGTGCCCATAAACTGTAAGGAACTGTTGAATGTATACTGCCCACAAAGGATTTGTTAGGCAATCAACAATACCAATGAGAACAAATATTAACTCCCTGGTTTGTGTTTACCATTAGCTTACTTTTCCTGAGGGTCCATATCTCTGTATATTAAGACAAACACGGCATTGAGCTCCAAATGCTCTCAATTTAGAACACTTGTGAAACCCTTTATAATTACATATCTTCTGAGCCAGACAAATCATAATAACTAGCCTCAAATGGTGCTCTAAGCATCTCCTGGATATTAGTACTTACTGCTGTTGCTGTCATCTCCTACAACACAAAGGCAACACAACTGGAATTTTGAGTACAGGCAACAAATGTCTGTGGCACAGTTTTGTTTGATCTTTCTTTAAAATAACAAACCTTAGTTTGGAACAATTGTACCAGCTGACCTGTTACCACCCTCATCCTGCAATATGTTCTGTGTAAAATAAATCTTATACATATAACCTTATTGATTAAGAAGCACTTGAATATTTCTCTTTCCGAGTGACCCGAAACAAGGAGAGATATCTCCCACTAAGGCTTTCTCCCACATATTTAATAATACTTAAATTCATATCCAAAGTAGTACTGGTAGGTAGGTAGGAAAGTCATTTGATTTAGTAATCTTTGTATTCCTGATGGTTACCACTCTATATTATCTAATATATTTATGTCTATCCTTTAAGAATTGTCTAGACCAATAACGATTTATTATAGAAATGTCAAGAATCAACCTAGCACCTCTTCAAGGTAGAGTCTCCGTTTTTTTTTTTTTTTTAGCACACTTACAATAGTGGTTTTGTTTGTTTTTTCCTAGTCCATAAAGAGTCAGTTGCATATCTTCTAACCTAAGAATACCCTTCTCACAGTACTACTTCTTATACCACCCATTATCTTGGTCTTTAAATCCTACTGGAGACTGGGGAGATAGCTTAATGGTTATGCAAAAGATTCTCATGTCTGAGGCTCTGAAATCCCAAATTCAATCTGCAGTACCACCATAAGCTGGAGTTGACTAGTGCTTGCCCCCCCTCCCTCCCACTTCCTCCTCCTTCTCCTCCCCATCCCTCTCCCCCCTCTCTCTCCCTTTCCTCCCCTCCTCTGTATAACTCTTATTAAAATAAAATAATAGGGAGTCGGGCTGTAGTGCAGCGGGTTGAGCGCGGGTGGAACAATGCACAATGACTGGCGTAAGGATCCCGGTTCGAGCCCCGGCTCCCCACCTGCAGGGGAGTCGCTTCACAGGCAGTGAAGCAGGTCTGCAGGTGTCTATCTTCCTCTCCTCTCTCCATTTCTCTCTTTCCTATCCAACAACGATGACAACAATAATAACTACAACAATAAAACAACAAGGGCAACAAAAGGGAATAAATAAATATTAAAATAAATAAATAAAACAAAATCCTAATAAAATAAAATAAATACTACTGGAATAGCTGCCTCAAAACATGAAAAAAAAAACACAATTGAAGGTATATAACCAAAAGAAAGACATATGGTTGTGGGGGGGGGGCTTTACATATCAGATAAGGAGTCAGACTAAGAAATCTGTCTTTCCTTTTGTATTTAACCACCTGAACCATTGTGGAGCTTAATGATACTGGCACACAAAGTCTTTGACAAGCCTTCTTCTCAACTCTGTGTTCAGCCACATAATAGTGGTAATAGGAGAAAAAAAATTTTGCCATGAATTAAGTAGGCGTTGCAAATCAAAGCTTTTTATTCTAGAGAAATATTTCATATTTAGACACTGCTGCCATATCACTGAATCCCTTTATTAGTCATCAGACTTAATAACCATGTAACAGCTTTGATGACATTCCTAAATTTAGGAACCTTTATAGTTTTTATGTTCTTGATTTTTCTTTTTTTACTTCTCTAATCTCTGATGCCAAGAGAACATAATATAACACTTTTTGGAATTTTTATGTCTCCCACACTTGTTATTTCTAAGGACTAAAAGGATACCATTAGTGATGCTATGCCTATTTATCCCTAGGAAGGAGACTAAGGCAATTATTAAAGGAAAAGGTAGGCCAAAATTTCCATTTGAACTCTTCTTTACTTTTGCATTCACCAAGGTAGGGGGTGGCTTATAGTTTGAACACTGACACATTAAGAGCAATTACATAGGTAAAAAGTGAATGCAAGCACTACAGGAAAGGATATTAAGCAATATCTAAGAGTCAAGGTGCTCAACAAGATGTTCACCTCTTCTATTCCAGGATAATTAAGAGGGCAAAAAAAAAAAAAATAGATGTTTGGGCACAATGAGTCAAAACTATATATCCTGAGTAACTCCAGAATCTATGACTACTGGTGAGGCTTGACAATAGTTATGATGTTACATGAGTATTAGAATGTGTTCCCTATATTTCAAGAACTGAGAAAGTGCAGAGGCAGTTGGGGACCAAGAACACTATGGTAAAGGAGCACTTAAGTGAGTGGTGGGAGTGATATGGAGACCTAGCATGGGAGATAAGAAATTATATACATGTGGCATCTATCTTGTAGACCATTCTTTCTGTAATAAAATGATTTCCAAAAAAAAAAGTAGATTAAGTTACATTTGTACAGACTTAATTTAGTTAGCAGGTATTTATTTCCTAAAAACATAACAATCTTTATGTGTTGCATTAAATTAGTAGTATGATTATATGTTGTTTTATAAAGCACAAAAGTTAAAGTGAGACTTGGAATGCAATATTTTTTTAGAACTTACTACATGACATACAATAATCTTGTGAGATAACCTTTAACCCCCCCCCCTTTTTTTTAATTGCCACTAGGATTGTGGCTGAAGCTCAGTGAATCCATGGCTCCATTTTTTGTCATTTTCCCCTTTTCCATCTGTTGTTTGTTTGTTTTGACAAGACATAAGGATCTTTGTTTGAGCCCTGGCTCCCCACCTGCAGGAGAGTCACTTCATGAGTGGTGAAGCAGGTCTGCTGGTGTCTATCTTTCTCTCCCCCTCTCTGTCTTCCCCTCCTCTCTCCATTTCTCTCTGTCCTACCCAACAACGATGACATCAACAACAACAACTACCAGGGCAACAAAAGGGAAAATAAATAATAAAAAAATTTAAAAAGAAATATTTAAAAAAGAATAATATTTTAGGAGATTAAACAAACTGAACTTGGTATTTGATTTATGTCAAATGCATGCTACGATGAATTTGACATTAATTTCAAGTTCTCTACTAGCTAGATTAAAGACAGAAATAACTGAAATTAAATTTAATACTCTATTTAATCCAACATATTCAAAAATTATGGTGGATATAGAATCAATATTGACATGGTATGGAGTACTTTAAATTATTTTTATAGGAAGTCTTTGAAATGTGATGCATAATTTATACTTACAAGGCTGAAAAGCTAGTTCACCAGGGAGAGCATCTGCTTTGCTACAAGTGTAAACCAGGTAGAGAACATAGGTGCACTACGGCACCACACCAGGGGAAACTTTGGTGCTGTGGTCATTCTCTCTCTATCTCTGCATCTCCCTCTCTCTCTCTCTCTCTCTCTCTCTCTCTCTACTTTTCTACCTCCATATTTCTGCTTACTTCTAGCAGAAAAAGTTACCTAGAGTGGTGAAGTCCCAACAAATCATTTACACTTAATTTATGTCTTAATTTGTACTTATGTCTTAATTTGTACTTATGTCTTAATTTGTACTTCTTACATTTCAGTTAACCAGCAATCTCTTTTATCCGCTGTCTACCTTGATCCTAAGAGATGTTGAATAAATGTGCCTGGGGTGGGGAGGGAGGGAGGGAGGCAGCAAAATAGCTCACTTGGATAGTGTGCTGTTTTTCCTGTGAGTGACCAAGAAAACTTTAATCTAAATTATGAGACATGTGAAGCATGTCATCATTATGATATCTCCAGAGAAAATGGTCAGATTTTTTTTCTTTGCGTGTGTGTGTGTGTGTTGAATGAGGTCCTGATATACTGGCAGAAGACATTTATCAAGAAGGATAGATGGGTAGAAATAGGCTATAAGGAACAGAAGCTAGAGGGAAACATTCTCCAGAATATCTCTGGATCCTAACACTAGCATATATTTTTAGAACTTGAGAGAGAGAGAGAGAAAATAACATACACAGTACTCATGTGGATAAAATTTTATCAGAACACCAAACATCAATAAGGTAATGAGAGGTGGTGGGGGGGAACAAAATGTTTATACAAAGAGATTCATTCCTGAACTCCAAGGTCCCAGGTTCAGTCCTCCACACCAACATAAGCCAGAGCTGAGCAGTGCTCTGGTAATAAAGAAATACAGAGACAGAAGTTCACTAATACCAAGTAAAGAATTCATAGTTAAACTGGACTAGAGGGACCTTTCAAGGAACAAATTATACTCCAAGCCCTTGGCTCTTAGCAAAGGGTGTTGGGGTTTCCTTGTTCATGCAGCTCTGTAGGCCCCCACACCCTGCTCTCTAAGTAAAGTGGTAAGAGTTGGAAGTGAAGACATCAGGGTGCTTGTGCCACATCAGATCTCCATCAACATGCAACCCCAAAAGATGGACTGTGAGAGCTTTGCAAATCAACTCTTAGGGTGCTTGCTTCAGGGCAAATAGCACAACAAATTAATCCTTTCTCCATGAAATGCGACAAAGTTTGTATCTACACTGACTTCAAATTGCTCATTAGCTCTGACATGTTCCTAATGAGGTTATAATGCTCTGGGACAAAGATCAAGTCACTGAGAAAAAAATAGCAAGGAACAGAATCATAGAAAGATAATGTTAGAAGGACCTTCCTGAAGTACTTCTCCAACTTTAAGATAATCACCTAGAGTAAAATCTGAGCTTCTACATGGTTCACAAATTCCCAGGTGATACACATATACTTTGAGTAGCAAGCATTTGGACATCATATAACCCAACTGTTTTATCCTAAACGTAAGGACACTAGGGCCAAGAGACTTAGTTGGGAGCATGCTAAGACTTGCCTGAAATGAATCTTGAGGTAGTCAGGCATTTGTCCATATACCTGTGGATCAATCTGAAAATTTCTAAGCAAAAACACTGGGAGTAAGCAAGTTCCTCAACAAACTTAGTATTCTCATAACTGAAGAAGTTTCTGGATATGAGATTCCCTCTTTTAAGAAATGATTTTACTTATTTATTAATATAAGATAGAGCTAGAAAGATAGAGATAGAGAGAGAGAGTCGGGCAGTAGAGCAGCAGGTTAAGTGCACATGACGCAAAGCGCAAGAGCCCAAGTAAAGATTCAGGTTAGAGCCACCAGCTCCCCAACTGCAGGGGAGTCGATTCACAAGCTGTGAAGCAGGACTGCAGGTGTCTATCTTTCTCTCCCCCTCTCTCTGTCTTCCCCTCCTCTCTCCATTTCTCTCTGTCCTATCCAACAACGACGGCATCAATAACTACAACAATAAAACAACAAGGGCAACAAAAGGGAATAAATAAATTTAAAAAAAGAGAGAGAAGCAGAGCATCATTCTGGCCCATGAGACAGCAGGTATCAAACTGAAGACCTCACACTTCCATTCTACTCACTGCACCATATTCCTAGGCCTGAAGTTCACTTTTTAAAAACTAGGTAAATCCCAAACAAAACAGGGAGACTTTTTCACCCTATTAGGATAGGACTCTATTCAATCAACTGACAATATTCTATCAGGATTATTATCTTTTTGACCTTTTCAGTCCCTGAGTGCTGCAAGGATAACCAGTTGTCAAGGTAAGACCCTAAGTGTTCTAGCCTGAAGATTCCCAATGCTCAGAAAAGATGATCTCTGTAAAGCCTTTTATTACCACATCACTGAGTGCTTCTCCTAGACATAGCCCATAAAGAATAACTTGAAGAATGCCATAAAGACATAAAGTCTTAGAATTCATGAAAGCACATTTTAAATTACACACAGCTATTTTAATGTTTCTCATTTGAAAAATACACATAAGAAATAAATCACTGACATTTATAATTCTCAAAATGCTCATTAAAGACACCTTCATTAAGTCATCAAAATAATACTACAAAACAAGAGGTATCCCTAATTTTTAAAAGGGTCATTTTTGATAGAGCCAAAATGATTAGGAATGGAAATATACCCCATCTATCCCTTCAATTGCTGTTTCACTCGCTGAGTTTGGGTCCATTAAATGTAGACTGGATAGTACATGGTTTAAAAGAAAAAGGGGAAATTTTTCAAACAGTTCAAAACTAATAGTATATTACTAAGGTAAACCAAATAAGAATGGCAAGACAGTGATTTCAAATGCATTCAAAATGCAGACTTCTTATATTCCTAACCACACTAACTCACTTTCTTGAGTTAGCTTGTTTAAATAAGTTCCTAAGTGGTCTGGCTGAATCAGTTGACTTAATATTCATGAAGTGAAGATACTTAAAACAAAGGAAGGAAAGAAATGTGGCTAAATATATACAATGCATTTGAAATAGGTAAAAGACAGAACCCTAGACACTCAGCAATCATTACCTGGAAATTAAAGAGGGCAGAAGCAATCCTATTACACATTATAAACAGCCCAGCTGCTGACTTAATGGTAGTCTGAGTAGCATAACCAAGAAGTCCTTGCTCCAATATTAATAGGAAATGTATTGTACGAATCCAATAGTTCATGAAATTAACAAGGAAAATGAACTGAAGTGAAGCAACTTTGCAAGTAATAGGAAGGCATCAGCAATTGCTTCCCTAGAGCATACTGAACACTTAAAAAGAGCTTGGGGAGAGTACATGTATATAAATGAGAAAGACATTATTGGAAGTTTTAATAATCCTTTTAATTTAAAAACATTTCTAATTCTCTATTGGTTGTTAAGTCCTTTCAAGAGGAAGCTATTAGTTCAAAATACCAATAAGCGATCACAGACTAAGATCTGGCCTAGTGATAGTGAAAGCCAGCTGCCATTTAAATCAACTTAAAATCACCATAACTATGATTTGACAGCTGTCAAAAGAATGCCCACATCACTTGTTCAGTACTAAATACTTCAAATATAATTTAGAAAACAATGTCCCTTATTTAAACATCAACAGCCTGGATGACATGTGCATTCTCATTAGCAAGCTTTAAAAAAGTATTGTTAATTCAACTTACAAACCAATAGACATTCGATGAAAGAGAGTATCTTCTCCACAAACACTGCCATGGACAATCTGACTGAAGCTTGCATTGATCAAACAAGAAGCTGAAAGGGTTTCCATAGAAGCAAGGATATGACTTCTATATTTTCCAGACAGAGACCCATCCAAGTCTTCTAAAATTGCTGCATGAGGAAATGGAAATGCTACTAAGTTCGAAGAGTTTGTAAACTTCAACTGGCTGGTTCTCACTGTAAATCCACCTATAAATTGACAAACAAACAAAACCACTGTTATACAATTGCATGGAATACTTTGCCAAGTGGCAGTAAAACTAACAGGGGTGTTTCGGGAAACTTTAAATGATATACAGTTTATAATTCATTCACTTAGTTACTTAATAAAAATAAAATAGTACCTCACCCAATACAGTTGGTGCCTTACTATGCATGAGGCTTAGGGTTGGAGCCCTGGCACCACATGGAGTACCATGGACGGCAGGGGGGTAGCTTTATGGATGGTGGAACAGTGCAGTGATATCCCTCTGCCTGTTTATCTTTCATTTTTTTCAATCTCTAAAACAATAAATCAAATCATAGAACACTGGACCTGGAAGACAGCTCATTAGTATCACATACATATGAGGCCCTGAGTTCATTCCCAGGTACTGCACTGAAATGTCACTGATTTGGGTTACTCTGTGCCAGTTTCTAGCCTGTATACTGGGGTACCTCAACAAGGAACACTTTTTATTTCCACAAGATATTTGACACGATTTGGGATCACTATTGGCTGTCAAAACTGGGTTGACGGCAGTGATAGAGGCAAGGATGATCCCAAGCATCCTCAATACATGTGGAAGAAATACAACAAAAGATATCCAGCACAAGATGCCAGTATTTCCAACAGTGAGGAATTGTGTTCCAGTGGGAAGTAGAATTACAAAACATTTTTTGTTTGTTTTGATAGCAGAATCATCACTGGAGCTTAGTGACTACATGATGATTTCAACTTTCCTGTTGGTGATTCCCTTTTCCTTTTTATTTTTATTATTTTTTATAGAGACAGAAAGAAATATAGAGGGAGAAATAAGGATTGAAAAAGAAAGACATTTACAGCTCTGCTGCACAAGTCATGAACCTCCACTCCCCCACAGGTAGCAGCCAGAGGCTTGTACCCAAGTCCTCACGCATAGTAACATGTGCACTTTACTGGGTGTGCCACTGTCAGGCCCCTTGAAACATTAATTTGCCAGTTGCTAAACACACGTGGTATGTGTTTTCCCGGAGTCATATAGGATTTTCCCAGGACGGGGGCAGTGTCTCTGTGGTATAGAACTTGCTAGGCATATGTGAGACCCTAGGTTTGATCCCCTGACACCACATGAGATTAACAAAGAAAAAAATCAAGGAAAACTCCACAGATAGTAGAGTAGTCCTCTGGGCTCTATTCATCTGCCTGTCATCTATTTATCTATATTCTGCTTCACTCATTTAAAAACTGGAGAGGTAGCACAGTATAAGGGCAGATGCTTGCAATGCTCATTTACATATGTCACCACATAAAAATCTTCTCTCACTCTGCCCAGAGTTGGGTTGCTTGCATGTCAAATTGAGACCTCTAGTAATTGGAAATTAATGTTTAAGAAAATATATTACCATTATTTAAATAATGCACATGGGGCTGGGTGGTGACAAACCTGGTTGAATGCACATGTTACAATTTGCAACAACCCGGGTTCAAGCCCCCAGTCACCACCTGCGGGGGGAAACTTCACGTGGTGTGGTGAATAAGGTCTGCAGGTGTCTTACACTATCTCTTCCTCTCTGTCTAACCCTCTCCTCTCAACATCTGGTTATCTCTATTGAATAAATAAAGATAATAAAAATTAAAATTCTTAAATAAATAAATAAAGCACATTATTGTAAGGTAAAAATAATAAAGACTCTAGAGGCTAAGAAAAAGGTCTTTGTCTTAACTCAGTTTACCATTCTCTTAACCAAAGAAGTAATCACAGTTCCACCTACTCATGTGTATAGAATGTACTGTCTATCTGTCTTCCTACTACAAACGTCAGCCTGGCGTGGTAAAGCCCTAGCAATAACCAAAAAAAAAAAAAAAAAAACAACTTCTCTTTGTCTGTCATGTGAACTCTCCCCCCCCCCTTTATTCTAGGATTCCCAGTACAGGGTAGAAATATGTAATTTTCTTTTGAATTTACAGCCATGTAAATTCTCAGTATGTATGCTTAAGTACCAAAATAAGTATCAAACTTATTTTTTTCATTGCAACCTCCATTTGATGCTGACATGCTTTCTTGGCAAGTCTAGTAAGAACTCAGAGGATTTTACCCTGTGCTCTGAGGTATAAAGGTCCTATGACTTAATTTTTCTGCTTCAGTTCCTCTATGGTCTGTGCTTTGAGCATTTATTCCCAAAAGCAACATGCAATCAATTATGTGGACAAATACTTTTAAGTATTGGGCTGTCAAAAAAGTCATGACATATTTTCCCTTTTTCTATGCAGTATGACTTTTTGTTCCTGATAGCTCAATATTAGTTCTAGGGCTATATATCTTAGCAGCATTTCCCTCTCACATAACCTCCATGTGATTCATCTATACTGTTACTAGTCCAGTTGCCAAAGAAGAAAACATGATGGTGGTCTTCCAACTTTCAGACACTTATCACTAAAATTTTAAAAGCCGGATCCCATATCTCAGTATATATGCTACTATACTAATATGTACACTGTAAAATAGATGAAAAAGAAAATAAACATTAAGATACAAATAAGTGGAAGCCATAAGTGTTTCATTCAGCATCCCATAGTTCATTCAGTGAATTAAATGATCATTCAAGACTACAATTCTATCTCTGTAGTTCATTTAATGCTACAACCACCAGCTTCTCTACAAATCAGTCATATTGGACTCTTATACAACTCCTCAAATTACTCTTAGGTATTTCTAGTTACCATATATGCTTCTCTTTATGTCTAGAAATGTTTTCTTGCCTAGTCCTCTTTAAAGAGTTCAGGTCACCTTTCAAAACCTAAGAGTTATCTTCCTGAAATCTCTCACACCCCCATTGTGTATTTTCTTCACAAGTCCATTCACTCCTCCAATATTATACTCATCACACTCCATTATAGTGACAGCTTAGATATTTTTCTTTGCATATAGATTAAGAGTTCCCAGAGGGCAAAAAACTATGTGTTTTCCATATTTATGTTCCCAAATTCCTTCAACAGAATCTGAAATAAACAGCTTTAAACCAAATGAAAGAGATGATTTAGCCAAGACTATCAAATGACACAGTAAGAGCACAGGAGTAGTGTGTGTATAGTGTGTGTGTGTGTGTGTGTGTGTGTGTGTGTGAGAGAGAGAGAGAGAGAGAGAGAGAGAGAGAGTTGTGAGTGATACAACAGTGGAGAACTAGGGAACTGTCATTTAATGTTACTGCCATAAGCAATTTTTATTTCTGTCTTATTTCTACAATGTCAAACTCATATGCCACCCAATAAAAACAAACTTTGACTGTTTCTATACAGAAAAAAGTAGACTTACTGATTTTTCATTTAATTAAAAAAAAACAAACAATTACCTAAATTGGTGATTCAAACCACAAGAGCATATTTATGTGAATTACTTGGTTTGGTTGTTTACAATGATCAAATCAACTAAATTGCTTTCTACTTCTTTTCACCTTGCCCCATGAGTCTGCCAAGATATTTCTCAGCACCACTGAGAGTTGACTAACAAGTTAACAAGAATACCTATGGTTTTCTTTATGTATACATTCATCCTCAGGCTGTTGAAAACATGAGAAACCTGAATTCTGGATCTTTCAGGGAAGATTCCTCTCTCTCTCTCTCTCTCTCTCTCTCTCTCTCTCTCTCTCTATATATATATATATATATATATATATATATATATATATATATTAGCTTATATATCTCCAAAACCATTAATTCAATCAGTGAATCTATATGCACCAGGCTGTTAGGTCCTACTGCATTTTTGAGACATGACCTTGACCTTCTTAAAACTAAGTCTGTAGCAGACACAAAAGCATCATGTCTCCACAGACAATCAGGAAGCTGCAAGAGTCAGTGTGGGAGCACCTACTCTTTTTAAGGAAATTTCAAGAGAACTATCATATATAAACTTATAACTGAATGAAAGAAAGGTTCAAAATATTTTACCACTATAGTATTCACTGGCCAATGGGAATAGAGAACCAAATTTGGGCAAAAGAAAATCCATGTATAAGTCATTGTATCTGTGGTTTAATATTGACTTACAACATTATAAGATTATGGAACACCCTGTGGAGTACGAATGTTACCATGCACAAGATCCCATGTTCAAACCCCGGTTCCACCTCCAGTAGGGATGCGTCATGAATGAAGAAGTAGTGCTATAGGTATCTCTCTTTCTCTTTACCTCTCTATCCTCCCTTCCTTTTCAATTTTTCTCTATCAAAAAATAAATAAATAAAATGTTAAAAATAAAATTAATAAGTCACAGAGAAGAAAAATGATATTTATAGTTCTGTACAGTATTTATAGATACTATGTTTATTCATTGGTTAGAAGATGAATCATCTGGGGCTGATTGGTGGCACACCTGGTTGAGCGCACATTACAATGTGAAGGACCCAAGTTCGAGCCCCATTCCCACAGCTTTGCAAGGGTGAAGCAGTGTGGCAAGTGTCTCTCTGTCTCTCTCCCTAGCACCCTTTTCCCTCTCAATTTCTGACTATTTCTACCCAATAAATAAATAAAGATAATAAAAATTTAAAAAAGAAGATGAATCATCTGCCATATGTGCCATCAATATTGTCTTATATGATATGAAACATGACCATGTTGTACATGTTACTAACACTAGACATCAAATATGAAAAGACAATATGGAAAAGATTTATTTACAGGTGTATACATTCACGCCTTAATAATATTTATTTAAAGCATCATGTATAAGTGTACTTACACACATAGTTCAAAAATCTCTATTGTTCATAAATCAATTTTATTTACCAAACTTACTCTATAACTGACTGACCTTATCAAGGTTTGTCTTATGTAATTGAGGAACTTACCCTGCCCTTGAGAACAGCCTGAACAGGTCTTGATGGCCACACAATCAGTGAAATCAAAATTAAGAAAGGTTGTATTAGATACTGTCAGTTCCCATCGTTTGGGAGTTTTGATCCCAGCTGACATACATAAGCTTCTCTGTGATTTGATTTAGAAGAGAAAAAATGAAGAGAAGTAAGAAAAATGACCACATGAAATTCAATTTATAATGCATAAATAAAACCAACTAATAGAATAAAAAGACAAGCTATAGATTGTGAAAATGAAACATTTATAGGTAACACGTATGGCAAAAGGTCACACTAATATATACTAAGCATGTTTTAATGATTAAATTAAGAAAAATGTCAATAAGTACTGGAGAGATAGTATAGTGATTATGGAAAAAAGAATTTCATGCGTGAGGTACCAAAGGTCCAAGGTTCAATTCCCAATACCACCATAAGTCTGAACTGAGAAACACTCTGGTAAAAAAAAAAAAAAATTAATAGTATGTGTGTGTGTGTGTGTGTGTGTGTATGTATACAGAGAGAGAGAATAACTAAGTGTTGATGAAAGAATCAACTGAAGCATTCATAATACTTCTGGTGAGAATTAAACATGGTGTAAACACTGGGAAATTGACAGTTCCTTATAAAACTAAACATATTTTATCTTCCAATCTCATTAATTATCACGTATTTTCTAAGAGAAGTGAAAACTTATTTTCATAAAAAAATTTTTACACAAATGGTTAAGAAGATATTTGAGATTTATTAAAGTCAATTACAAAGGTAACATATACTAAATCCTCACTTAATGTTATTGTTGGTAACAGGTTCTTAGAGACTATGATTTTAAGAAAAACAACATATAAGGAATCCAGGGTTAGTTGAAATCCAAGTTAGTTGAAATAAACAAGAGTTATGTCCCTACAATATTTTTATGATCACATAAAAATCACCAAATTTGTACAATAGTTTGCAGTGAGTCAATAAATGCAGCAAACAAATAGAAAGACCTTACAAAGACACCATAAAGTACCTAATCAAATAGTTTCTACTTAGACCTATATACTACCACCTATTTGACTTCCCTCAATCATTCCAAGGCTAACCTTGTCAGACAAAGTAAGGAAAATCTGGATAAGGGCAAGAGATTGGCATGTTTTTTTTTAAATTTTTTATTTAAGAAAGGATTAATGAACAAAACCATAAGGTAGGAGGGGTACAACTCCACACAATTCCCACCACCCAATCTCCATAACCCCCCCCCCTCCCATGATAGCTTTCCCATTCTCTATCCCTCTGGGAGCATGGACCCAGGATCATTGAGGGTTGCAGAAGGTAGAAGGTCTGGCTTCTGTAATTGCTTCCCCGCTGAACATGGGCGTTGACTGGTCGGTCCATACTCCCAGTCTGCCTCTCTCTTTCCCTAGTAAGGTGTGTCTCTGGGGAAGCTGAGCTCCAGGACACATTGGTGGGGTCTTCAATCCAGGGAAGCCTAGCCAGCATCCTGGTGGCATCTGGAACCGTTTCCAGAAGATGTGATCAGAGCTCACGCCACGTGCAGCTTCTCAGTCCGCCATCTTCCCCTTTTTTCGAGATTGGCATGTTTTAATGAAGACTTTTTTGGGTCATTACCAGGCCACCCCAATAACCTGGGGCCCTATTCAGGTAATCCTGGGATTCCCACACAGACTTGATGGGCCTAGACATCTCTCTAACAGTTCCTACCCTCCACTGTCACTGGTCATCTCCATCAGTAACAGTATATATATATCCACAAAGGATATATATATCCTTTGTGGGCCCCTATATGACCTTGTCCTCAATGTAGATCAACAATGGTAGGAACAGCTCCACTCTCCGAAGGGAGCCTGGACAACATACTCTACCACTCAAAGAAGATGGGTCCTGAATGAGTGAAGCCTAGAATGTTCCTAGCCATGATTACAGAATGCGAACTTATACCTATAGGGATGGAGAGGTTACACAGGCTCCTGCAACAGATATGGGCCTCAGATCAATTGGATGGGGTTTACAGTTAACTATATATACCTTTCCCATTTGAGAGCAACTCTGCTTCCTGACCCAGCTTTCCATCCCTTCTTCTAACTCTTACACCATCTCCCCAGACAATACCTTGGGTCTACCTGCATGTTAGCTGTTGGGCTCAGGCAAAAATTAGTAAAAGTCATAGGCCCCTTGGAATATATCTAAAATAGACCCACAAGCTTTTTCCACAATGGAGATGCCAAATCTCATCTGCAGTATTCTTCCTTTTAGGTTCCTGATTATTTAACATTTTTTCTGTTTTATATCTTAATTCTTTTTCAGCCACCAGGTTCCAGATGCTATCATGATGTCAACCTGACTTCACTGGGTAGACAACCCCACCAATGTGTCCTGAAGCCTTGCTTCCCCAGAGCCCTGCCCCACTAGTGAAAGAGAGAGACAGGCTGGGAGTATGGATCGACCTGTCAACACCCATGTTCGGTGGAGAAGCAGTTACAAAAGCCATACCTTCCACCTTCTGCACCTCATAATGATCCTAGGTCCATGCTTCCAGAGGGACAAAGGATAGGAAAGCTTTCAAGGGAGGGGATGGAATATGAAGTTCTGGCAGTGGGAATTTTGTGGAATTGTACCCCTCTTATCCTATGGTCTTGTCAATATTTCCATTTTATAAGTAAATTTTTAAAAAGGCAAAAGAAATTCACCAAATTTCTAGATAAAGATTTAAACACTTATAATATTAAAAAATCATTTGTATTCATATATTTATTTTTAAATACATTTCTTTTGTTTAGGGTTATGAGTGTCCAGAGAATATCCTAACAGTTCAGCACATGATATAGGAGCCAACCTTACACCAGACACCCTTCCATCACATGGTATACACATACACCTATACTCACTGAGGCTGGGGCAATATAGACATACCAATAATTCTAACATGCATAATGTTGTAATATGGGAAGAAGCCAGAATGCTGTAAGAAAACTCACAGATATGGAGAAAAATGTGCCTGTTTTATCAGTTTGGTGCTCTGGTGCATATAGTTCCATCTATACAATTGCTGAAGATAAAATTATAGATACAAAATAATTTAGTGACTTGCCAGCAGTTTCCAATACGAAAGACAGTAATATTCAATGAACAAGGAAGTCTAGTGAAAACTAAACCTGAATAACAGTCAAAAGAAAACTTAAAAATGATAATCAATGACAGCAGAGAAATAAACTTACAAAACATTCATGTAACAAGAATAACCTAAAGAGTGAAGTGCCAGAAGAAAAAAAAAACAGGAAAGCAAAATTAAGAAGTTGAATAGAAAAATTGGAAGTACCCTGAAAGTAGAACATAAAAACAAAGAGAAAATTAGACTCCAAATGTAAATCAATAGTAAAGCACTAATAATTATTTTTAAAAAGTACATTAGGATACCCAATATCCAAGTAGCAATAGTTTTTAAAAAGGAAAAAAAGAATTCTCAAAGAAATAACTGGAGAAAACTTCCAGAAAGAAAGATATAATTTTCCAGACTAAAAAGTCTCACCTAAAGCATAACAAAAAGCCACACTAAGGCATTCATATTGAAATGACAAAAATCCCATGGGAGTGGTAGCACAGCCTGTTGAGTTCACACATTACCATGCTCAAGGACCTGGTTCAAAGTCCCAGTCCCCACTTGTAGGGGTGAAGCTTTATGAGATGTGAAGCAATATTGCTGGTGTCTCTGTCTCTCTACCACTGTGTCTTCCCTTCACCTCTATGTCCTGTTAAATATAAAAAAAAGAAGGGGTGGTGGCATACCAACTGAGTGCACACATTTCCCTGCTAAAGTACTAGTTCAAGTCCCTGCTCTCCACTTGCAGAGAAACAGTAAAGCAGGTCTCTATCTTTCTATCTTCCTCTCTCTCACTCTCCCCTCTCAATTTCTCTCTGTCGTAGGAAATAAAATAGAATGCGGGGGGTGGGGATCAGTTGGGCGGTAGTGCAGCAGGTTAAGTGCAGGTGGCAAAAAGCACAAGGACCAGCATAAGGATCCCAGTTCGAGCCCCTGGATCCCCACCTGCAGGGGAGTCGCTTAACAAGTGGTGAAGTAGGTCTGCAGGTGTCTGTCTTTTTCTCCTCATCTCTGTCTTCCCTGCTCTCTCAGTTTCTCTTTGTCCTATCCAACAATGACGACATCAATAACAACAACAATAATAACCCCAACAATGATTTAAAAAAAAAAAAAAACAACAACCAGGGCAACAAAAGGGAAAAAAGTAGCCTCCAGGAGCAGTGGATTCATAGTGCAGGCACCAAGCCCCAGCAATAACCATAAGGCAAAAAAAAAAAAAAAAAAAAGAAAAGAAAAGAAAAAAGGGGGGGAATGCTATGGGAAGTGGTAGATTGTTGTTTTTGACGGATTAGGTTGTTTTCGCCGGGCTAGCTTCATGGGCGGGTAACAGACGACCAGGAACTCATGGCTGGGTTATAGGCAGTATCTCTTTATTCATGCAGGACGCAGCACAATCTAAGACGAGCTAAGCTAAACTCAAGGTAAACTACTCTAAAACTCACAATGCTGTCTTTATATATACTTGCCAAGTAGGGTGGAAACAGGGTGTGACATAGAGAGGGTGGAGAGAAAAGTGACTGGTGACAATCAGAGTGTGACAAGGAGAGGATCAGGGTGTGACAAGGAGGGGGGGTGGAGCAAAAACATATCATGAAACAGTGGGGATTGAACCAATGCCCTGGAGGGAGGTGCTTGTTAACAGCGGTTATATAAATAGAATGAAGTGGTTATGTAAATAGAATAGTGTTAAGCAGGGGGGATTTAAACCAAATGAAACAGAAGGGGTCTCATGCATACCATCAATTCCCCCTTTCTTTTTAACTAATGGCCATTGTGGGGTGAACAGAAACCTATATCGTACAGGCATTTTCAAAAGAACTGGCATAAGACATGGAAAACAAAATAGGTGAGCAGCAATAACCAGCGTGATGCCAAGGGGAGCTTTTCTTGCCTCAAAGGGCAAGGCCTAGCAGGCGAAAGGGCATTTCTTGCCTCTGGGAACGCTTCATGCCTCTGGGGGCATCTCTTGCCTCAAAGGGCGTTTCCTGCCTCTGTGAGCATCTCTTGCCTCTTGGGGCACTTCATGCCTCTGTGGGCATAACCTAATAAGGAGGGGGAGTTTTCTGCCTCTGGGACAGAGCCTGCAGGCGAGGGGACATGGTCTATAAAGTCTCAAGGCAATTGGCTGAAGTTAGTCTTTGAGAAACACAGCAGTGTGTACCAGTAAGTCCCATGGAAGTGTCAGTTCAAAGTAGATGACCACGGAAGAAAATGCCAGAGGATGAAATGCTGCACGTTTGTCTCGATGGGGAATGTCGGCCACCAGAATTCTGCTTTTCTGTAGAGAGCGAGCTTTGGAGTCTGTGAATCTGTTTCTTCAGGTCGTGCCAGGTCTCCTCATTGGTTTCCGGGGGCGATGTCAGAGAACAGGGGTCCAAATGGATTTCCAGAAATTTTCATTTGAGTAGATGCTTTTTCATGTGAAGACTTTGACAGCTGAAATTCACTTACTTGTCAAACAAAACTTGTAGCAGATTAGAAGTTTACTATAATTGATAACTCCATTATAATTGGAAGTCCTTTCTAGTATGATTTTAAGGTTGTTAAAACAGTTTAAACTCAATAAAATGTGGAAAGGTAAACAGAAGAACCATGGTTAAAAGCCTTAGGCATGAGAATAATTAACATAATCATTGCACTATCTGCCCCACCCATAACTCATACAGTTTTCAGGATTAAACGTTTCAGATTCATGTCAAGACGTAAAAGAGAAATCAAAGGAGGGAAAATACAACTTTTTGGATTGTTTCTGGATGTCTCTAGAAATCATGGCTGCGTCCAGCATTTTTTTTTTTTAAGTCAATGTCAAACAAAAATTCAGTCATTCAAATCATTCTCTTATGAAACGCAACTTGAACCAGATTATCAAGATCTCACCATGTAGGATTAAGAATCCCCGGAGGGCGACCTAGTCCAAAAAGCTCCTCGAAATTCCATTTAGGGTGTTTCTGACTGTTCCTGCTGGATTGCTTCAGGCACCCATTTTTAAAAGCGTCTTCCCATCGAAGAAAGAATCCAATCAGGAGAGTAGAACTAACCACGTGTCTCCATACTTGGGAACTGCCAGGGTACTCGAGAATGTTCTTCAAATTAGAGTAGTCCTTCTCCATGGGAAACATTCGAGAAGAAGTCCAGAAAGTTCCAGGGGAAATCCCCATGCATATCCCAAGGTCTACGATCACGGTCATAAAGAACCAAACTGTGGCCTGGAGCAAAATGTAGTCCTTTTCCTCAGGAAACATGGGAGAGGGAATCCAGAAAGTCCAAGGAGAAATCTCCGTGCATCTCCCAAGCTCTATGATCCCGGTCATAAGAAACCAAAGTTCCCAGTCAGGGAAACAAAGTTTGGCCCAGAGCAAAATGTTCCAGAGACAGAGTAACTGTCTCATGATGAAACAGTAGAGGCTTTGGCAAACCTCTTCGTAAGTAGAAAGGCAACCCATGGTGGATGGGTAGCCAAGTTTACTTATCTGGACGATGGGGGGGGTAGGGTCCCACGTTGATGCCGGTCCATGTTTCAGGGCTTATTTCAGTCCCTGTTCGGGCGCCATATGTTGTTTTTGACGGATTAGGTTGTTTTCGCCGGGCTAGCTTCATGGGCGGGTAACAGACGACCAGGAACTCATGGCTGGGTTATAGGCAGTATCTCTTTATTCATGCAGGACGCAGCACAATCTAAGACGAGCTAAGCTAAACTCAAGGTAAACTACTCTAAAACTCACAATGCTGTCTTTATATATACTTGCCAAGTAGGGTGGAAACAGGGTGTGACATAGAGAGGGTGGAGAGAAAAGTGACTGGTGACAATCAGAGTGTGACAAGGAGAGGATCAGGGTGTGACAAGGAGGGGGGGTGGAGCAAAAACATATCATGAAACAGTGGGGATTGAACCAATGCCCTGGAGGGAGGTGCCTGTTAACAGCGGTTATGTAAATAGAATGAAGTGGTTATGTAAATAGAATAGTGTTAAGCAGGGGGGATTTAAACCAAATGAAACAGAAGGGGTCTCATGCATACCATCAGTAGATTGGTAGTACCTACACCATGCCTCAGTGATAACCCTGTTGACAATAGAAAGAAAGAAGGAAGGGTGTGAGCAGGCAAAAGAGAGAGACAGAGATAGAGGAAGAGAGAGAGAGAGCTGGCTGCTGAGAGATGTAGATTTGTCATGCAAGCACCAATCCCCAGTAATAACCCTGGTGGCAATAAGAAATTAAATTGAATTAAATTAAAAAGCAAGATGCTAAAATTATCCAAAGAATACCACATAACAATGAGTAAAATAAATTGTTGTAAAAAATAGATGAATAGCATAAATATAATTCTATACCAAAGAAGTGAGATACAAATGAATGACACACTCTACAGTTTCATTTATATAAATTTCAAAAAACAAAATTGAAGGTAATCTTTGTTGTTAAAAGTCTGAATAATGGTTTCTTTTTGGCTGGGGATAGGTCTGGAGGTTGAGATTGAAAAGCAAGAAGGAATGAAGGAACTTCAGAGAAGTTGGAATATTTATTTTTTTAAATATAAGTGGTATAAAAAGGTTTCCAAATCTGCTGAGTCACCAAAGATGGTTCATATGGTAAAGCACACATTTTGCCATACATTTAAGCCCCAAACTGAGCCCCTCACACAACATGGAAGACCCATGCACAGCACAAATTACCTTCACAAATTGTAGAGTGGTGCTGTGGTACCTCTTCCTCTCTCCCTCTGAAAACAGGGGTGGAGGGGTGTCTTCCTGGAGCAATGCAATTGTACTAGTGTGAGCCCCCCCATGCCAAAGGAGAAAAAGGAAGGAAAGAAAAATAGTATTTAATGAATTATCTCCTGTCAGTTGTTCACATTTCTCCATGAATTCATATTTCCATGAAGGGTTTACTTGCTTAAAAGAATAAACAGTACAGAAAAATTACATACAAGATGGAGAGATTGAAGAAAGAAATTAAGAGAGTTTAATTTTTTGAACTGCACAGGTAAAGTTTAACAGTGTCAATATAATTTAGCCTTTATTCAGACAGGTAGGAATGTTAAAAATTTAAATCCAGTCACAAAAAGAATCACAGTAGAATAGATAACTTTCAAATGAGTAAGTACAGAAATGAAAGGCTTACTCAATATAAGACAAATCAAGTTTGGAAAGTAAGCAAGAAAAAAAATGAAGAAACTGATTGCAAGTTGAGAAGCATAGAAGTAAGATGGTAGAAATAAATGCAAATATATGGGAGGCATCAACATGTGGATGATAATTGAAACCACTAGAGAAAATGAGATTTCTCCCAGGGAGAGCAAGTATATTGAGAAGAGAAGGGGCCCTACAATTGAATTTAGGGAAACAAAAAAGATGAAAGGTCTAAATTGAAGAAGACAAATCCACAAGTGAAAATGAGAAGTAGCCCTTAGAGAAATAAGAGAAAGAGTAAAACAACCCCATTAGCATCTGTCTGAATCTGATAGTTTTTAAAGTGGTGTCATCTGCTCTAATCAATTACAAAATAAGACTTATAAAAAACATTCTACTATACACACACACACACACACACACACACACACACACACATATATATACTTTTGTAATAGAGACAGAGAAGGCAAAAAAGACAAAGAAGAGAGAGAGAAAAAACCAAAGATTCCTTCAATACAGTGGGGACCTGGCTCGAGGCTGGGTCACACAATTAAAAAATCAGTATCTGAATATATTTATAAGTATGTCTGCATATATTTCTAAAAGTAGACTGATCATAATTTATATCCAAATCTTGACATTTTGGGGAGTGTGAAAACGGATGCTAGTGTAGCAAAATGCTAGGACAAAAGGTATAACAAACTAAAAACCAAATTAGAATTCATAGTGTGACATAGTGCACTTCCTTTTTAGTATATTAAAGTCACATACTGAATATTTATTCACCCAGGGTGAAATAGTTCAACTGAAAGGATGTCTGCCTTGCTACAAGAGCAACCCAGGTCTGAGCCCTTGGTAAACCAAATAGGACTAGTATGGTATTGGAGGGGGAGGAGCTTTGTTGCTGTGGTCTGCCTATCTATCTATCTATCATCTATTTATCTGAAAAGGTAAGCTTAGATCCAGAGCAGTGATGACAACAAAACAGCAACAAATGGCTCTTCCCATCAAAACATAATGTTAATATTGAGTATGAAATTACCCAAAGATGCATGCATTTTTTGTTTGTTTATTTTTGAGAACTCAGTGAGTTAGTGTCTCACGGAGAGATTTTACTATTCCTGTAATTAAAAAAAAATTAAGTAAAGATAGAGAGAAAGATAGAAAGAAGGAGGGATACCACAGTATCAGACCCACCCCACACCCAACAGTGTCTTAACACCCTAACTCTATAAGGTAGGGTGCTCTCTGATGAAGAAAAAGGGTAAGTTGATGGTAGGTGTGGCAGGTGTGGTGTGCTGACACCTATCAAGGGAATGAGTGAAAAAACTTGCGATAACCATCACTTTATATAAATATTACCACTGTTCAATACCAGTAATGTTATTAGAAAAATTAAATAATTCTCATAAAAATGTTCACTTGAATAAAAGTACTTCTTCTTGGGAGTCGGGCTGTAGTGCAGTGGGTTAAGCGCATGTGGCGCAAAGCACAAGGACTGGCTTAAGGATCCTGGTTCGAGCCCTGGCTCCCCACCTGCAGGGGAGTCGCTTCACAGGCAGTAAAGCAGGTCTGCAGGTGTCTCTCTGTCTCTCTTCCTCTCTGTCTACCCCTTCTCTCTCAATTTCTCTCTGTCTCTATCCAATAACAAATAAAAAAATAATAAAATTTTAAAAGTACTTCTTCTTTTGGAAATTGTGATACACTATTATGTCGACTCAATATTCACCCTGTAATTAGATGGGCGTCATAATTTTGATCATGCCACAAAATAATTTATGAAAATTATTAATGACATTTATGAAAATTTATTAATAATTTAATAAAAATTACTTAAGAAAATTCAAGATTTCATCAATGTTGTGAAAAATTGCATATCCTAAATCACAATGGAACCAAACATAAATGATTCTATTTTGATGGCCAGCCTAAGGCAATCACTGTTAAGCTCTTACCTTGTGGGCAAAATGACCAAGTAGGAAACTGTCTGTGACTGTAGTATTTGCATCACTTTCCAAGATGTCAATTCCAAAATCTCTGCATGAATAAACTTGGAAGTTTTTCAGGTGAAGATTGCGACTTCTGAAAATCTATTAAATAAAAGAATGTGTTATGGCAAAGATCTGATTCTTGATTTTCTTGCAATTCTGTAGTAGCTTTTCCTAATTGTGTATAGATGAATGCAGTGCACTACATTTTAGATTTTGTCCACAATTTCTGTAGAGACATTCCGAGTGGCATGAGTACAAATTCCTTTTGATAATTCCCCACCTTCCTCATGTTTTTTTTTCCTCATAATAACTGACAAACTTAAAAGATTGATGTTGGGGGTCAGACTGTAGCATAGCGGGTTAAGCGCACGTGGCGCAAAGTGCAAGGACTGGCGTAAGAATCCCGGTCCAGCCCCTGGCTCACCACCTGCGGAGGAGTTGCTTCACAAGCTGTGAAGCAGGTCTGCAGGTGTCTTTCTCTCCCCTTCTCTGTCTCCCCCTTCTCTCTCCATTTCTCGCTGTCCTATCCAACAACGATAACATCAATAACAACAATAATTACGACAATAAAACAAGGGCAACAAAAGGGGAAATAAATAAATGCATAAATACTTTTTAAAAAAAGATTGATGTAGTGCCAGCAAGATAGCAAGACTTTGTTATGCAAGTGACCCAGACTTGAACTGACCCTCACCACTTCCCAGGAAGCTTTAGTGCTGTGGTGGTATCTTTCCCTCTCTCCTTCTGTTTCTGTCTCCCTTATTCTCTCTTTCTAGCTGAAAAGTAAAGTCAGCTCAAATTGGTGAAGCCAATACAATGAGAAAAAGGGGTCAGTGCAGGAATCAGACATGTTACAATGCACAAGGACCCAGATTCAAGTCCCTGGTCCCCAAGTGCAAAAGGAAAGCTTCAGGAGTGGTGGAGCAGTGCTACAATCGTCTTTCTTTCTCCCTCCCTCCCTCTCTATCTCCTCCTTGATTCTTAATTTCTCTTTCTCTGTCCAATAAATAAATAAACAAATATTTTTGAGAAGAGGGCAGTGTGAATTCTTCCTACAGCAATAGCAGGGTTATAATACATGGAAATATTTCTATAGAAATGTACTGGGGGTTGGGCGGTAGCACAGTGGGTTAAACACACATGGCACTAAGCACATAGACCGGCATAAGGATACCAGTTCGAGCTCCTGGCTTTCCACCTACAGGGGCAGTCACCTCACAAGCTGTAAAACTTGTAAAATAAACACACTGTCAATCACTAAAATAAATAAATAAATAAATGGAACACGAATATCAAGAACTCAACATTTTCCTCAGTTTAGTATAGGAAACTAACATTTTCAGAAAATAGTAGTTATGAAATAATTGACATAATTTTGGGGGTATTAGTTCAAAATGTTATATTACATATAGTTACCTCAACTTGGGTTATTTGATCAAAACAGAAGCTAAATATTAACAAATCAACTAGTTATAACTAAAACAATACCATTAGCCTGGAAACTAGAGGCCTTGATTTTCATCTACCCTTTATATTATGAAGCAGTGTCATCTTAGGAAAGACATTTAACTTCTTATAGGTCTCAGTTTAATTGTCCTTACTGTCAAAGTGGAATTCAAGGGTCACAATTAATATAATAATTAGAGTCACAATTACATATATAATTTTAAGTTTCAATTTCTTACTAATTAAGGTCAAGATATCTCATCTAATAGTATAGTGCTTCAACCTGTCGGTCTTCATGTGTGAAGTTTCAAGATGTTATGTGTTCAAGTATGTATGTGGAGTTTTATGAATTTTATTTTTAATAAAAGATTTTATGAAATGATAGATTGCTGAAGTTTATTTAAACAAGACTGCTGTGGTATGAACTGGTAGCTTGACAGTGGCTGTTAACAAATGACAGGTGTCTGTCTAGGCCAAATAGACCTATATTCAAGACCAACTAATAACTAACATTAGTTAAGAAACCAGTTGATTTTTAAAAATAAGCCATATGCCTTAGTAAAATGTGCCTGTGTTGCAAATATAGTTTTCATAGTATGCTCTCATCTAGCTGCCCTATTCTAAAAGAACTGCCTGTATTTATAAGACATGGTGAAAAGGAGTTTTTTTTTCAAATCTCATTAACTTATAAATAGAAGGGTCATCATATCACCTGAACTGAAATTCATCAGTTGTCAGGTGTGATATATTATCATGTAATCTTCCTCAGGATTTATGTACAAAAGGAGGATGGTAGGTGCCCTGGAGAGGAACTAGTGTAGAAAGCACACGACTTACCATATGTGATGTTGGTATGCTTCTAATTCTGCCTCTAAAAACCCCTTCTGTTTCATTGGTTTAATCCCCCCTGCTTAACACTGTATTCTATTTACATAACCACTGTTAACTAAGCACTACCCTGCCTGCAGGGCATTGGTTTAATCCCCACTGGTTCATGATGTCTTTTTGCTCTGCCCCCTCTCGCAGTACACCCTGATTTGCACCAGTCACTTTTCGCTCCACCCTCTCTACATCACATTCTGTTTCCACCCTACTTGGCTAGTATATATATAAGGACAGGATTGTGATTATAGTTAGTTTAGCTTAGATGGCTTAGATTGTGCTGCATTCTGCATGAATAAAGACTGATGTGCGTACCACTCAGCCATGAGTCCCTGGTCGTCTGTCTCCCACCCACGAAGCTAGCTAGTCCGGCAACGTGAGACCCTAGATTCAATCCTGATACAATATAGGAGCACCATGGGCAGCATCAGGCAGATCAGGTGTTATTTTGGCCTCACTTTCATTCTCTTTCTCTCTCAAATTATAGAATAAAAATTGATCCAGGGAGATGATTCAGTGATTTTGTATACCTGTGTGAGGCCTTGGGTTAACTGCATAGCATTACTTAGATAAATAAAATTAAGGTACATGGGCAGAATGTAGAACCAAGATGGCCAAACAGAGAGCACCAGAAACTTCCTCTTCCTACATCAACAACAGGGTTATAATACACAGAAATGCTTCTATAGAAATGTAGGCAGAGGCTAGGAGCTTGAACCTGCATCTTTGTGCACTGTTCTCCTGGCCCCTAGTACACAAATTTCTTAGCCACTCATCAGTTGGACATCTGGGTTGCTCCCAAGTTTTAGATACTACAAACTGTGCTTCTGTGAACATAGATGTGCATAAGTATCTCTGGATTTCCTTTTACTATTATTATTATTATTATTATTTTATTTATTAATGAGAAACATAAGATGAGAGAGAAAGAACCAGGCATCACTGTGGTATATATGCTGCTGGGGATTGAACTTGGGATCTCATGCTTGAGAGTCCAGTGCTTTATTCACTGTGTCATCTCTTGGGCCACTGGATTTCAGTATGAGTGGCATCATGTATGTTGACTTTTATGACAGCCTTAAAGAACTGAGCACGACATTTTCCAGATTCATCCTTTTTGAAGTATATATCAGCACTTTGTTCCATTTTATGGTCAAAAAATATTCCATTGCATTGATATAACATATTGTATTCATTATTGAGCAATTAGAATTATTCCACCCTTAGCTATTATGAATAATTCTGCAGTAAACACTTTGAAAAATTTGTGTAGACATATGTCTTAATTTGTCATTGACAGTCATAGGAGTAGAACTGATGGATCATATGGTGTTATTCTTGATCATTTCAGTAGTGTCACACCATTTTCCAAACATCTAGACCATTTCAAAAGTGCACCAGTCAGCATATGATAAGGTTTGGTTTCTTCACATCCTTGTTACACATTTTAATTTTAATTTGTGTCATCTAAGTGGATGTGAAGTAGAATCTCATTGTAATTTTGATTTGTATATCTGAAAGAACTAATTGTGCTGAACATTATTTCATATGATTTTTGGTCCTGATTTTGGTCTTGATTTTAACCTTTCTGGTTGCAGAGCTTGAAAAAAATTACCTTTAGTGGTCATATACCATATATTTGTTTTATTAGGTTGTGTTCCTCTAGAGCAAAGTCATTCAAGAGCAGAGACACAGATATAATCATATTCAAGGCATAAATAGCTTTTCAAAATAAGAGAGCATTCAACAATTTTTTCAGCTGAATGTGTCACACCTAAAATTACAGAATCTATGGGGAAAATTACTTTATAAAATTAAATACTAAACAAACGCAATTAAAATTTGTCCTATATTCCACTAGTTTTTTATATTGGGCTTTTCACCATCCATATATTTTCTTTACTGAATATATAACATAAATAGCTGACTTTCTTATTGTGACTTGATAGTATGGTTTTATTCTATTTCTTGTAAACAGTTCACCTATGTACCCTAAGCTCCAGATGTGCAAGTGGTAGAGGTCAAGTGTACATCTTCTTTATGTATCACCAAATAATGACCCTGTATAATAGCTATGCTCTCAAAAATAGAGCTCCCTAATAAGAAAATCACTGTGTAATGAGAAGTAAATGACTGAATATGAACTTTCTCTTAAGGGAGAATTATTTGTGTCTGCACCTGATTTTGCTTTTAATCAG
The DNA here is from genome assembly GCF_950295315.1 of Erinaceus europaeus. Classification (NCBI taxonomy): domain Eukaryota; kingdom Metazoa; phylum Chordata; class Mammalia; order Eulipotyphla; family Erinaceidae; genus Erinaceus; species Erinaceus europaeus. Next base: position 92,155,483 of record NC_080165.1, on the reverse strand, counting down.
CTGTGTGATCTTTTCGCAAGTCTCTTTACTTTCTGATCCTTAATATTTTTTTCTCTAAATCATTGGAGAGAAGGGATGGATGACCTCTATGATTCCTCCAGGCTGTACATCTCTGTGATTCTGTGGACTTATATTAAAATTGCTGAAAAGTCATCATATAAGAAATGAACTGACCCTAGGTTGCTAACAAGTGATTTGTTTATTCAGCAACTATTTAGCACATACCTCTATGTGCAATCAACTCTGCAAACTTCTGATACCATTGAAATATTTCATTCAACCTTATATAACCCCTTTTCAAATAGAGACTTATTATTAATCACCATAAAAAAACAATAATGATTAAACAAACTTACCCGAGCACCTCCTGCACTTCCCCAAACCATGAAGTTCTGGAACAGAGTTGGACCAGTGACATCGTCCCAAGGTGGCTGATACTTAGGGAACACAAAAAGCCCATACCTAAAAAGCAATACAAATTAATGAAGTTTAGATAGCTTCTGTGCTATAGGCATCCTACATATTCACATTGGAAAAAGGACAAAATAAACCTAATGAACAAGGGAAAGCTGTAGATAAAAAAAAACAAAAACAAAAAACATTAAAAATAACTTCACAGGCCTGGCAAAATAGCACACTTGGGTATGACACTTTGCTTCACCATGTATGCAACCCAGAAACATGTACAGCCCCCAATACACTGGAGGAAGCTTTGATGCTTTAGTCTCTTTCACTCTCTATATATCTGCAAATAAAAGTAGACCACAGTGGCAAAGACCAGAAATAGCACCTCTTACTCATGGTGACAAGTTCTCAACACAAGTGCTAATTCCCTGGCATTTTAGCCCTACCTAGAAAATGTGTTAATCCTTATTCTATGATCCTTATGTTTTTATTACAGCAGTTTTGCTATACAGTAACCATAATTATTTATAACTATCAATTAGACTCCCTAGATTCTACATGTTCTCATAGATACTTCATATAAGCCACCTCTAATTTCCATATTAAATTTCATGTAAATATGTTCCCCGTATTACAAATAAGGGATCTGACCGAAAAAGGGGGGGGGGGTAATTTACCTGGAGCAAAGTCTGAATTTGATTCAGGGTCTGACTCTAAAACTCTTTTTTTTTAATGTTCCTCAAATCCCCTATTCCACTTTGTGTCCCCAAGACCTTGTTCATCTTGAAGAGTTCAAGTCACTGGCAAAGATCTGCTTCTCTGAAGCTCATCTCCTTTTGCTACTCCTTAGTTCAGGTCCATCTGCTTCTCAAAGGCTCTGCACTACCAATTGCTCCCAATCCCTTGTTAGCTTTATTGCTTTGTCTGTTGTATTTTCCACTAGTCACAAAAGAAATATTCTGTCCTGCTGCCTTCTCAAGTGACTGCCCTGGCCCTTTCCTTTTCTTTCATTATAAAGTGTTTATGATCCAAACTGCTCACACAAAAACATCATCAAGTCTTATCCCAACACTAAAAGTTGTACCATCCTTTTAAGTGTTCTGCACAAATATGACAACTCTAGACTTGTGCACAAAATGTAGATGGCTTCCCCCAACATTACCTTGCACAGGAATATGCAACATTTTGAGCAAAGGACAAAAGAGGAGCTTGTGATGTTTTACTGGTCACAAGATGAAAAAAGTAGCCATAACCAGCAGCACAAACTTTGTTCCCCTACAGAAATAACAGATAAATAATAGTTAATCTTTACAATCAGGTGTGCTGGACCCATAGAACAGAACTCAAGGAAGAGACTGCTCAGTCTACCTCAAGCCTCAGATTTGTACTAGAGGGATAAGGATGCCCCAGAATTTTGTACATGATGTGTGGTTCATCTATGATCACCTGATTGGTGTATGAAAAAGATCACTTAAATATACTCTTTGAAAGTAACCTAATTTCTCAGAAGTACACTATGAAGTAGCTTAGCCTGAACACCGACATCAGGGCACCATGAGGACCATGCACAGCAGAGAGGAAATGGCACCGCCACCCAATCAGGCATATCTTCCTGATAAAACAGCATTTCAGTGGAAGAGATGCCTCCACATAAGGCTCACAGGGACAATATGTGAGCATCTGGCTGGATCAGATTCTTATACTCTAGTGTGCACTCAGAGTATTGTTGCTAGATTTAGCAAGTGAGAGCACAGGAAGCTAGTCAAATTAAATATATATAGTATGAGGATGTTCCAAATAAATTATGGGGCATACTTATACAAAACATGAAAATTGTGGATATATGAATTATTTATTTTATTTTCATTAGTGAATTATTAGGTAGTTTTTGTTTGTTTGTTTTATTTTATTTTTGTTTTTTACTTTCCAAAGCCCCTTACCAGGGAAATAATGATTTACAAGACAGGTGCAATCACATGAGTACAGGCCCTTATCTCTTCATGATAGGTATTTGCACACCACACCCTCCACCAATTTAAATCAGCAACACCCTCCCAGACCCCACCCACTTCTCCCTTTTAGTGTCTTTATCTCTATTGCAATTGACTATAAATAGTCTAAGTCTCACCCTGTATTTTCCTTTTGTTTTTTATTAGTTTATTTATTAAATAATATTTGAAAATACATTTAACTAAAGGAACTTGCATTTTAACATTACATACATTTAAGATATGCATTATTGAAAATAAGCATGTCTATATACATGAAAAACATCTCAGCACTGAAAGTCCAATTCTGTCCTTCACTAATAAATTGACTGATTTATCACAGTTTAGCCACTTGACTCCCTTATCTCTCTCATTTTTTGATTATTCAGTATTGTCTGACAGTTGAGATACAAAATATATGTTTCTAGGCTCCAAAACTATAAATATTGATTTATTAGGTGCTAAAAGTGATGCTGACAGGATGGAAGACAATATTTTACATATTCAGTATCATAGTTGTATCAGAAGATAAAGCTAATCTTTATATCCCATATGGAGAACAATTTCTCCAAAGGTGACTGAAATCATAACACTGAGATGTCTAGTCCTTAAGGTTCTTAAGTGATATTCCATAAGGAGATAAATGTGATGGAGAAACAGCATAATGGTTCTGAAAAATACTTTCATGGCTGAGTCCCAGTTTCAATCCCCAGTACCATCATAATGGCTAAGTAGTGCCCTGATCTTCTCTCTTCCCTTCTCTTCTCTTCTCTTCTCTTCTCTTCTCTTCTCTTCTCTTCTCTTCTCTTCTCTTCTCTTCTCTTCTCTTCTCTTCTCTTCTCTTCTCTTCTCTTCTCCTCTCCTCTCCTCTCCTCTCCCTCTCTCTCCCTCCCTCCCTCCTCCCTCTCCCCCAATCCCTCTCTCTACCTCTCTCTCCCTCCCTCCCTCCTCCCTCTCCCCCAACCCCTCTCTCTCTCCCTCCCTCCCTCCTCCCTCTCCCTCTCCCCCAATCCCTCTCTCTCTCCCTCCCTCCCTCCTCCCTCTCCCTCTCCCCTAATCCCTCTCTCTCCCCTCCCTCTACCTCTCCCTCTCCCCCATCTCTCTCTCTATATATATCTATCTATATCTATCTCTGTATGTGTCTATCTCCTCTCTGTATATCAATCATTAAAATAAGTAAAATGCTTTAAAAATAAAGAGATAGACACTGGAAAAAATCCATTTATTAGAGAGATAGCTATAGCTGCTTTGGAAACACACTGAACATGGAAACCAATTGAAAACTAAAGGAGGACAGTGTCCTAGGAATCAAAGTGGGAATTTGCTAGCAGAATATATATATATATCATTGTTTTTCCTCTTTCCATCTGCAGTGGGGACCCTTAAGCAGGTCTGCCCTTAAGCAGGTGTCTGTCTTTCTCTCTTCCTCTATATTTCCCCCTCTTCCTCTCTATTTACCCCTCTCAATTTCTCTCTGTCCTATCCAGTAAAAAAAAAAAAAAGGGAAAAAACATGGCTGCCAGGAGCAGTGGATTTACAGTGCCAGCACTGAGCCTCAGCAATAACCTTAGAGGCAAAAAAGAAAAAGAAATCTGGCTCCATGTTCTAGATGGGTGCCACATGATCTTGAAATAACTTATGTGTACTTTCTGAAATATAAGCTCAAAATATTGATAAAAATATAAAACAGAGTTTGTTTACAATGAGAATACAATCAGATCTGGAATCCCCCCAAATGAATAGTTATTAGCATTGGATAAGTGATGTTAGTCCTATCTTCTAGGTAGAAAGTACTACATTGCCCATGAATCTTGGCTTCAAGAATTATCACTGCTGCTGGGTTGACAAACACAGTTGCCCAATATCTTTCTTTAGTTCCCATAGACACGCAAGAAAGTCACATAGCTTTCCATTCACATTTATCCAACTGGGACATTCCTCAGTGAAACACATATGAAGCTTTGCTTTCCATATCGTCTTCATTTAGTGATTACAATTCTACTACACTCATGTGCCATAACAAAAATCATAAGTACATGTGTTATAAGAGTTTATAAATGGGAATTTATTAAACAGCTACATTGTCTCCAAGTATACAGACAATAAGGAAGTGTCATTGGAAACAGAAGGGATCACTTGTTCATATATCTCTATTTTATTACCAATGCAATGCTAGTTCATTAGCAAGACTCCACCAGGAGGTGAAAGATTCAAACATTTCAAGAAAACATTCCAAGGGCTACATCCCTACCAATCCCCTTTGCCAAACAGGAGCTCAACGAAGATACATTTTGCACAAATGAATAAATTTGTTGAATCATCTGCCCTAGTGCCATTAGTATTTACTCGGCATCTGGGTGATCACATCTAAACACTTCTCAAGTACATTTACTTGGCAGGATAGTGAAGCTTTGGTCTTCTGTTAGCTGATAAAGCTCAATTTTCTTATGAAAAAAAAAAAAAAGACTTGAACAGTCAGATCACATTTTTTCCCATCCCTTTTTACTCTACATTCTAATTGAATATTCTACAAATGATTCATAAGGAAAACCCACATATTTATTCAGGCAGCCAGCGGCTTGTAGGGAAAGGTTTAAGGCAAACAGGGAATTTTGTGTGGAAATCAATTCTTTGCAGAAGTCAATGCATTATGGACATTCAAGCAAGAGAAATTCCAGGAAGAAATTAACTGCCCAAGTAAGCCAGTTTCTTGAGGTGTGCATCTATAGTCACCAGAAAAATAAAGTGAGTTAACCCTTCAGGCAGCTCTTAAATATACATTAGCTATTGAGTGGGGACAGCTAAGCACTGAAATTGGACCTTTAAACACAGAATTCCTTACAAAATTGATTCACAAACCAGAACAAATTCCCCTCAAATGAAATGGATGTTTCCAAAGAGCTTGTCTTCAGGGGTTTTCCACCAGTAAAAGACTGGTCAGAGGACATTTCCAACACTTCTATAAATATAGAAGACTCCGGAGCTCTGAAAGTAAATAGTCCCTAACTGTTCAATAGTAAGGGCTTTTTTAAAAAACATATTTATTTATTTATTTATTTCCCTGAGGTTGACATTGGTTATATCCACTTGAAAGATGAAGTCTCTAGACAGAAAACAGTGGCAACAAAAAATCCATAAAATAAAGACTCGGAGGCTGGCATTGTCAAGGATAAATATCCTAGAAGTGGAGTGACTTTTTTCAGCCACCAGGTTCCAGACGCTACAATGATGTCAACTGGACTTCCCTGGGCAGATGACCTCACCAATGTGTTCTGAAGCCCCACTTCCCCAGAACCCCGCCCCACTAGGGAAAGAGAGACAGGCTGGGAGTATGAATGGACCTATCAAAGCCAATGTTCAGTGAAGAAACAATTACAGAAGCCAGACCTTCCACCTTCTGCACCCCATAATGACCCTGGGTTCATACTCCCAGAGGGTTAAAGAATAGGAAGGCACAGCAGGTTAAGCACAGGTGGAGCAAAGCACAAGGACCGACATAACAATAAAACAAGGGCATCAATAACAACAACAATAATAACTACAACCATAAGACAACAAGAGCAGCATAGGGAATAATAAATAAATATTTAAAAAACTATTTTTAAAAAAAGGATAGGAAAGCTAACAGGGGAGGGGGTGGAATACAGAGTTCTGGTGGTAGGAATTGTATGGAGTTGTACCCCTCTTATCCTATGGTTTTTGTCAGTGTTTCCTTTTAATAAATAAAAATTTTAAAAAGCTGCAGATAATGATGGATAGAAAGCATGGTAAAATACCTATCCAAGAAGTATATAAATGAATACCAGAAATTCCCTGTGGACACCAAGGAGTATATAAAGGAATACCAGAAATTTCCTGTGGACACAAACAGGATGATCACACTTTAGTCCTCACTAGCAAAAAGGCACTAAGGTTAGGTTTTCCTTTTTAGAGAAATTTCCCTAGAGTTGACTAAGCTGCAGTTTGAGCAAAGAGGCAGACAGACCACTTGCAACTGTGAAAACTAAAAAGGAATATACATTTAAAATTCTCATGTACCATCCAGGGTTAAAGGTGAACTGCATAGATGATGTACTGGAAATTCACATGAACTCAGATATTGTAACTTGACTATACAGATCAATGCAATTTTGAGATAACTTGTAACAAGACTTGGGGATCCACTTCATTTCTTTCCTGCCTGCCTACTTGCCAGATGAGAAATTTCAAGATAGAATTTGTGAGAGAGAGGGTCTAGGTTTCCAGGGTTGTCCAGTCACCAGGATTATGTTACCTCTTCAAAATTAAATAAGGATTGGGAGACATCTCAGTGTTAATGCATAAGGAATCATACCTGAGATTCCAGAGACCTAGATTCAATTCCCAGAGCAATCATATGCCAATGTTAAACAGTACACACACACACACACACACACACACACACACACACACACACACACACACACACACACACACACAATTATTGGGTCAGGAATACAGCTCACCAAAAGGGTAACCCACGTTCAAGCTCAATATCCACCACATTGGGGAAACTTTGATGTGATATGGCTGTGTCTTTCTTTCTTTCTGTATCTTTTATTCTGCTTCAGGCTGACTTATCTAGATACAGACAGAGACAGAGAGAGGAGGAGAGGGAAAGAAAATACAGAATTAAAGTTTCCTTTAATGTGGTCAAGTTTGGGCTTAAACCTAGGTCACACACATGGCAAAACAATGCCCACACTATCCACATAAACTATATGTATGTATGTATATATATATATATATATATATATATATATATATATATATATAAATCAGAATCATAGTTATAGTGTGACTTGGTACCTTTATGATTCCATTTCTCCTTATGGCCATTTTGTTCTTTACTCTAGACAAAAGGTAAGAGACAGAGAGAGAAAGACAGACTCCACCACTTGTGAATTTTCACCCTGAAGGTACTCCCATGTGGCTACAACCCAGGTATTCATGCATAATAATATGCATTCTGCTGGTTGAGTCACTTGCCAGTCCCCTAACAAATATAGTTAATTGATCTACATGAACAAATTAAATTAAAATCCATGCAAATACATGCATGGTATTTTTTCAGTTATTTAAAGTTATCATAAGAGAAATATAGTTAATTAGTGGAAATTGAAAGCATCTAATGGGGAATAAACAACTCATTTTAAACATAATATTTACATCACTGACTAGGGGGTATCCTGCAAGTCACTCTGCTGGATAACACACGAACTATTAGCTTTTCAACTAGCACTCTGGTTGACATTGGTTATATCTGGTTGAAAGATGAAGTCTCTAGACAGATAACAACGTCAACAAAAAGTCTATAAAAGAATTTAGAGGGAGTCGGGCGGTAGCACAGCGGGTTAAGTGCAGGTGGCACCAAACGCAAGGACCAGCGAAAGGATCCTGGTTTGAGCCCCCGGCTCCCCACCTGCAGGGGAGCCGCTTCACAGGCGGTGAAGCAGGTCTGCAGGTGTCTATCTTTCTCTCCTCTTCTCTGTCTTCCCCTCCTCTCTCCATTTCTCTCTGTCCTATCCAACAACAATTAAAACAACAAGGGCAAAAAAAGGGAATAAATAAATAAATATAAAAAATTAAAAAAAAAAAAAAAGAATTTAGAGATTCAGAGGCTAGCACTGTCAAGGATATGTATCCTAGAAGTGAATATCTGTACCTATAGCTAAATCATTCTTTTTTTTTCTGGTTAACTAGAGGCCAAGATACCTGCCCAGGATATGATGCATTGCCCACAGAAGCAAGAAAAACCCTGAAATTCAATACAAGATTTAGATATACACCCACTTGCACAGGAAAATGGTCTAGGAAATCCACAGAACTTACTTGTCTCTAAGTATTTCAATATATTCAAGGCTATGCTATCAAAGAAAGTATGCAAACCCATGGTTCTTTAGTCCCCAAACTTGCTGGCATAGTTGTGCAACAAACCCTGTAATCACCAACAAGTTAAAGGAGCTCTCACTGTTCTGGGTCTAGAGTTTGTTTTCTTTCAATTCATGCAGTTCTGCCTCCTTTCCTATTTGGCATATTAGCTGTTCCCATTAGGCATCTAAAATGGTGTGTAAATGCTGTGCTTGGAATAAAAGTAATTAAGAGTCTAAAGAAGGGCTGAGGATATAACCATGACTTTTACTAAGGAGTATTCAACTGGAGGTAATTAAAAGCAGATGATCAAAGAGAAAGAGAAGTGCATCCTCTCAGTTCCTCAGAAACTTGGCATAATTGTCATGGCACAGTAGATTCTCAGAGAAATATTATGGAAGAATGGTGTTCTTAATCTTTTCACAGCTGATGCTTATGTAACTTGGGAGATAGAGAAGGGAAGAGAAGAAACTAAATGTTTTTTCTTTTTTTTCATTGATGTAATTTCTTATTCAAGGATATATAGTTACACTTTACTCAGAAAAAAGTGATTCGTGAAAGTATTTAGAAAGTAATTTACCAAGAAAAGGTAATGTGAAGGTGTACTAAATAAAGGTATAAAAAAATCAAGACCCGGGAGTCGGGCTGTAGCGCAGCGGGTTAAGCACAGGTGGCGCAAAGCACAAGGACCGGCATAAGGATCCCGGTTCGAACCCCGGCTCCCCACCTGCAGGGGACTCGCTTCACAGGCGGTGAAGCAGGTCTGCAGGTGTCTATCTTTCTCTCCTCCTCTCTATCTTCCCCTCCTCTCTCCATTTCTCTCTGTCCTATCCAACAACGACAACAACAACAATAATAACTACAACAATAAAAAAGTCAACAAGGGCAACAAAAGGGAATAAATAAATAAAATAAAATATTAAAAAAAAAAAATCAAGACCCTGCAGTGGATAGATACCATAATTGCAGGGAAGCTGCAGGAAAGTGGTGAAGCCTGGCAGAGCTTAACCTATGAGATGAATTCTCCTGGTAAGTCTCTCCCTCTCCAGAGCAAAATAGGAGAAACACATAAAATCTCACAAGGTTGGCAGCCATGTGTCCCACACACACACACACACACACACACACACACAAAATGTTTCTTCCAGCAGCATTAACCTTGCCCCACCCTATATCCCAGCAGGGTATTGCTAATACCTGCCAGTTGAATCCCTAGCAATGGTTGCTAGGGAGGTCCCACCTTTCCAGCCCCTCCCATTTTTCTCCACCCCTCTCCTAACTATGTATGAATTATGAAACCACTTCCAGAGCAGGCTTGGCTCTTCTGGTCACAGGAGAGGGAAAGGGGAGTGTGCAGGGGGAGGCAGATGCCAGCCATTGCGGTTTTTGGCTCCACATGGTTTTAACCAGGTGCCTACATGCCTGACTCTGGGGCGCCCACATGAATAAAGATTTGTATTGCTACTGCCATGAACTTGGTTCCTGGGTTATCTCTCCCTCCTGCCGCCACTCTAGCCAGACACATAATGGTTATGCAAAGAGGGTCTCATGCCTCAGTCTCTTGAAGTCCCAGGTTCAATCCCCTGTACCACTATAAAGCAGAACCGAGCAGTGCTTTGGTTTAAAAAAAAAATCAGGGAGTTCGATGGTAGCGCAGCGGGTTAAGCTCACGTGGCGCAAAGCACAAGGACTGGCATAAGGATCCCAGTTGAGCCCTCAGCTCCCCACCTGAAGAGGAATCACTTCACAAGTGGTGAAGCAGGTCTGTAGGTGTCTATCTTTCTCTCCCCCTCTCTGTCTTCCCCTCCTCTTTCTGTTTCTCTCTGTCCTATCCAACAATGAAGACAGACAACAATAACTACAACAATAAAAAAGGGCAACAAAAATGGAATAAATAAATATAACAAAATCAAGACCATCGGAGTGAGTATCATTCATCTTGGAATCTGACAGGATCTCCCACATCTCATGACTTTGTTGACTCTCAGTTTTGGACAGTCAACAATATAACTGGAATAATTAAGTAAGATAGTGAACATCTTGTAAGTAATATTACAATGAAAACAAAACAAAACAAAAAATAGCAACCACAGTGCATAACGCAGGAAGGCAATGGAATTGGCATTAAACTAAATAATAAGAACGTAGTTAACATCAACCTTGTTTATCTCTAGAAGATGTACCTTCCACATATTCACAGAAATGTACAGCAAATAAACACTCAGTGAAATCACCAATACTGCCACTGTCAATAGCTTTCACAGTGAATTTTATGCCCTTCCATGTCATTATTTCTGGTGGAGCAGAAAGTCTTACCTCTACCACATTGGTGGGACTGAGGATATAGATTCCAGCTGGTGTCAGCATTTCAGAACTGGAAAGTCCCTCGGCACCAGAAACACGCATAATCACATTATTTCTTATTATGTTTCCCTGTTCTGACCAGTCTAGTTTTAGAAAAAAGAAATCAATTCCAAGGATTTACAACTATACTTAAACTTTACATAACTCCACAATCTTGATTCTATTAATATATATTGTAGTGTATATAATGCAAGCAAACATACAGAAGTCACTCCAGATGTGTCTGAGAGTTCTCCTTTTGAAGATTCAGCAAACTAAATGGGAAAATGTGTATTTTCTACTCATGATCACTGTGTCTATACTAAGCATCTATTGCTGTTTTTTTCTTATTACGATTTCATAAACAATACAACTATTTACATAGCATTTACATTGCATTAGCTATTGCAAGTAATCTAGAAAACATTTCAAGTTTACATAAACATTATTTAAAGTTTATAGGAAAAAGCATGTAGAGTTTTTAAAATCTTTTTTAAAAATATTTATTTATTTATTCCCTTTTTTGCCTCTGCTGTTTTATTGTTGTAGTTATTATTGATGTCATCATTGTTGGATAGGACAGAGAGAAATGGAGAGAGGAGGGGAAGATAGAGGGGGAGAAAAAGATAGACACCTGCAGACCTGCTTCACCGCTTGTGAAGTGGCTCCCCTGTAGGTGGGGAGCTGGGGGCTCAAACCCGGATCCTTGTGCTTTGCGCCACCTGCACTTAACCAGCTGTACTACCGCCTGCCTCCCTTGTAGATTAAATGCAAAAGCTACACTACTAGGCAGGGGTAGATAGCATAATGATTATGCAAAGAGACGCTCTCATGCCTGAGTCTCCAAAGTCCCAGGTTCAATCCCCCACAACACCATAATCCAGAGCTGAGCAGTGCTCTGGTAAAAAAAAAAAAAAAAAAAAAAAAAGGTTATACTATAAAGAATTAGAGAACATACAGATTTTTGGTATCCTAGAACAAACTTCCTATAGACAGTAAGGGCAACTGTAGGTGTCCATGTAAAAACATTTATTGTGTGGGCTGTTTGCATAATGTTGAGTGTGTTTTAAAAATTCAAGAGTTAAATGTTGCCATCAGACATGTTTATAAAAGAATGACAAATTAACAGATTGTAATAGGTCTAAAATCAATTTACATATTTACCATTTTTAGTTCCAGGAAAATCCTCCCAAGAGAGATATTTCATTTCCAAGTGTGTACCTGAAGATGAACAGTTGTTTTAGCTTACATGATACTTGGGGGGGGTGAACACTGATATACTCACATTTCTTTTGGAAGTGGCCTATTTTGATTTTGTGCATTTTTTTAAGTCAATATAGCAGGAAAACACATACAGATAGATTCTAATGATCTTTTCACTCTAGAATAGCATAAATCAGAAGCTTGTTTTAAATAAATAGAGAAAAATAAATATATCAGTTGTCTGATTTCTTGGGACGACCCTATGTGATTCCCCACAGTCAAATGCCACACCTTAAGTCAGTTTCATCTCCTCCACAGCTACTTACATTGTTGACCAGCTATTTAAAAGCTCTTCACCCTATCCCACCTGAAGATCTGGAATAACCTGAATGAACAATTTGGTCAGTACCCTACTGGCAATCACATCTATATCACTGAGATTTAAAAGAGAAGAAAATAAAAAGGACTGTGATCTTTCTTTCTTTTTTCCAGACATTATTTCTTTTATTTATGTCATGAGTAGTCTATACAGATTACAATGAAAAGCCTTGCTCAATTATATTCCAAGCAATCTAGAATGGACACTTAATTATATCTTTCTATAGGAAGAGAGAACAAGGTTGTTAATTGAGCAAGGCTTTGATATCTGGATTTCACATTTCATTCCTAGAATCTACGCTTGAAAGACTTTCATGCATGAATTAAATATCTTATCTATGATACACTCATAAATACTTATTCTAGTCCCCTCACCTCAATTCAGTAAATGCCACTATTCTTTAGTTATCTATTAAGGGCTTAATGTCTCCTATAGGATTTATTCTTTGCCTAGTAAATAACAATTGCATAGATTTTTTTCTGTTAATATAATAGTATAATACTTTCTTGATCTAACTGCCCAATTAAGGCAGCTTCTTGCGGTGTGCATCTATAGTCTCCAGAAAAATACTCTAATGGGTGTGCAAAAATCTGACTTCACACCTATACTTCCTTATCCTGAGGTTTCAGTCACTGATACCTGGGTTTTCTTTAAAGCTATTTGATATGTGCAAACTAAAACCACATTGAGATTCTATCTCACACCTGTAAGAATGGCCTGTATCAACAAAACAGTGCTTGTCATTGGCGAGAACTTAGGAAAAAGAGAAGCTTTGTTACACAGCTGGTGGGGATGTAAATTTATGGTACAAGCAAAATGGAAAACAATATGGAGAAGCCTTAAACAAATAAAAATAGGACTACCTTATGATTCAGCAATACCACTCTTAGGCATTTGTCCAAAAGATATGAAAACACTAATTGAAAGGGCTATATGCATCCCCCCATGTTCATAGCTGCAGTATCCATAATAGCCAAAATATGGAAGTAACCTAAATTCCCAATGACATAAAACTGGATAAAGAAGCTATGTGATATATATTTCTTTTTATGGAGTAGTATCATGCAACTGAAAATGATAATATTGTGGGAGTCAGGAGCACAGTGGATTAAGCACATGTGGCACAAAGTGCAAGGACCAGCATAAGGATCCCGATTCGAGCCCTCTGCTCCCCAACTGCAGGGGAGTTGCTTCACAAGAGGTGAAGCAGGTCTGCAGATGTCTATCTTTCTCTTACCCTCTCTCTCTTCCCCTCCACTCTCCATTTCTCTATGTCCTATCCAACAACGATGACATCAATAACAACAATACAACAACAAGAGCAACAAAAGGGAAAATAAATAAATAATTATTAAAAAAATATATAATACTGTATCCTTTGGGACAAAATGGATGAAAGTGGAGGTAATTATGCTTAGTGAAGTAAAGAAGGAAAGGAAAGACAACTACCAGATGATTTCAATTATATTTGGAAAATATAGAACTGAAACATATAGACTTGGGACCAGGTGGTAGTGCACCCAGTTGAGCGTACTTGTTACAGTGCACAAGTCCCGAGGTTCGAGCCCCTGGTCCCCACCTGCAAGGGGAAAGCTTTGTGAATGGTGAAGCAGGGCTGTGGGTATCTCTCTCTGTTTCTCTCTCTTCCTAACACTCCCTTCCCTCTCAATTTCTGGCTATCTCTATCGAATAAGGATAAAAAAAATATTAAGCCTTTTAAAAAAAGAAAGATAAAGGAAACACATAGCCTTGCAGAAAAAAGTAGCCAAACTGTCTCTAAGATTTGGGGAAAGCGATAATGGTTATTGTTGAGGGGCTAACATAGAACTTTGGTGGTAGGTGTAGTGTGAAACATTATAATCTTATAAATCACTATTAAACCACTATGTACTTACTCAGATACTTTGCTCTCAGGATTATAATGTTTCTAGGCTTTAATAGGTAATTCTTGAATTAAATGCATATATTTTTTCACCGATGATACCACAGAATTAATTAAAATATGAAATACTAAAAAATGTTATAGTCTTCCAGTGAAAATTTATGGTTTCATTTTTTACTCTAATATAACTAAAGATCTTTATGTTCATTAATTCATTCATTTCTGGGGCCAGGTGGTGCACCTGGTAAAGTGCACACACTACAGTGCATAAGGACCTGGGTTCAAACCCCTGCACAGGGTTGCTTCAAAGATGATGAAACAGGTCTGCAGGTGTCTTTCTCCCCCTCTCTGTCTTCTTCTCCTCTTTAGATTTCTCTCTGTCCTGTCCAGCAGCAACAACAACAATAGCAACAACAACAATCGGTGGCAACAGGGAGCAGTGGATTTGTAGTGAAGGCATCCAGCCCCAGAGATAAACCTGGAGACAAAAACAAACAAACAAACAAACCTCATATCCTCAGGATAAGTGTCACAGAAAATGTTCACCTTAAATGCAGGCCCTTTTTTCACAATGACGGGCCTTTTATAGAAGAAAGACTGGAGCAGCACACTCATTTGCTAAACCATTTCCCTTCTCTCAAGTTTTTTTTTTTAACTCCTTTATCAACATCCAACTTGACAGAAAATGAAATATCTTCTTTACAAGATTAATTTCCTAGGGCCTAGAAGTGGTGAACATGGTAGCGCACACTTGCCACTATTCAGGAAGACCTGAATTCAAGCCTCCAGCTTCCCACCTGCAAGGGGAAACCTTGTGAACAGTGAAGTAAGGCTACAGGTATCTTGCTGTCTCTCTTTCTCCCTCTCAATTTCTATCTCTACAAGACAAAAAAAAAAAAAAAAAAAAAAACTAAAAGATCATTATCCTATTTGGTAAATAGTGCCAACTTAATTTATAATATTTAGAATTTTAAATACAACCTCTTTCTGACATCAGAAACTAAAGATTTAATAAACTGAGGATTCAGATTTGGGGGTGATTCCTTTAGAAGAATAATGCTCTACTTCAAGAATACCAAACTTAAACAAGTTCATCACTTACCCAGCAGTAGAGCATGACCCAAGATGCTGTAGAAAGTGTTATTATCCACCTTCAAGCCAAAGGTACTGGACATGCTGAAACCTCGACTGAAGGAGCCCCACACAGTGCAACCCCGTATGTAGGAATCTGAAAGAAAAAAGTAAGGCAAAAATGTTTGCTAGGAATATCTAAGGTTTCTTAGAGTCTATTGATAATTAATGAAACTAATTATATAACACAGCAAAAGCATTCTCTCATAAAATAATACATTCTGGAAATAATAAAAAAGCAATTAACAAAATAAGAAAAACTAGCAACTCAGACTAATGTGTCTCAAAGATAACAAAGATAAACAGGGTTGAATATAAGTGTCAAGTGTTAGAAAAGAAAAACACCTAAGAAAGAAGCAAGATAACCAAACCAAAAAAGAGTAAATAGCTATCAAAATATCCACTTAGTAGTAATCTGTTGTAGCATTACAATATGGCAAAGGCCACAAAAATGTTAAGGACCATAAGAAGAGTATGGTTTATGGACCAAACCTTATATTTAAAAATTTTATTTTGGGGAGACCAGACAGTGGTGTTCTGGTTAAGCGCACACATTACTGTGTGCAAGGACCTCAGTTCAAGTCTCTGGTCCCTACCTGCAGGGGGGGGGGAGCTTTACAAGTGGTGAAGCAGTGCTGCAGGTGTCTCTCTTTCTTTTCTGTCTCTTTCTTCCTTCTCAACTTCTCACTGTTTGTACTCAATCAATAAATAACAATAATAATAAAATTCTGGAAGTTGGGCAGTAGAGCAGTGGGTTAAGTACAGGTAGCGCAAAGCACAAGGACCAGCGTAAGGATCCCGTTCAAGTCCCAGCTCCTCACATGCCCAGGAGTCGCTTCACGAGTGGTGAGGCAGGTCTGCAGGTGTCTATCTTTCTCTCCCCCTCTTAGTCTTCCCCCCTCCATTTCTCTATGTTCTATCCAACAATGAGGATGTCAATAACAACAACAATAATAACTACAACAATAAAACAAGGGCAACAAAAGGGAATAAATATTTTTTTAATTTTTCTGTTTTTCATGAGGAGATGTAGTTATATTTCTTGAGCAGACAAGATAGCTAGAAAAATCTTAAAACTGTAAGTCAAGCTAGAGTTTCTAAGGAATATGACTCTCACTCTTACATGTGATGTTTTTCTAAATCTAAATAAGGAAACAGCCTCTTGTATGCTACAAGGAATTAATAATTAGGAACATCATTATCTTTCATTGAAATTTTTATCCCCCCAAATCAAAATGTGTTATCTGGGTCAGTCAGTGATCCAAAATATGAACTATATTTCACGGGAATTGTGAACTGTTGTGCAAATACAAAAGGTACCTAAGTAAACCTAAGTAAATTCTATACTTTGCAACTTCTGTCTGATGGAAACAAACACATAGAAATGATTAAAAATTATTTGAATAAATACAGTATGAATCTTGGGAAAGGAGGAATTGCATTATTCCTAGTTATTAGGAGATGTTATATGTATGTGAAATATTTGGAATACTGAAAAATTGCTTTGGTATGTGGAATGATTTCACTTTTAAATTAGAGCTATCAAGAAAATTCTCAACTATAATGTAGCTATAAATGCTAAGCCTACTCTTTTTTAACAACATTTTTTTAAAATTTTATTATCTTTATTTATTGAATAGAGGCAGCCAGAAATCGAGAGGGAAGGAGGAGAGAGAGAGTGAGAGAGAGACAGACAGGGAGAGAGAGAGGGAGAGGGAGAGGGACAGGGAGAGGGAAAGGGAGAGGGACAGGGAAAGGAAGAGGGAGAGGGAGAGGGAGAGGGAGAGGGAGAGGGAGAGGGAGAGGGAGAGGGAGAGGGAGAGGGAGAGGGAGAGGGAGAGGGAGAGGGAGAGGGAGAGAGACACCTGCAGCCCTGCCTCACCAGTCTTAAAGCTGCCCCCCCCCCCGCAGGTGGGAGCCAGGGGCTCGAACCTGGGTCCTTGTGCACTGTAACATGTGCGCCCAACCAGGTGTGTCACCACCTGGCCCCCTAAGCCTACTCTTAACCTCAACTCCTCAAGATACCAGGGTATCCTCTAGGTCTCAGATATCAGCCCTCCTATTACTCACCAAGGACACACCCAAATAAATTATATCACTAGACACTTCCGAGGAAACACATTTTGTAGCAGCCTATACCTGACTCCAGATCTCCATCAAAAGATTTTTGTCATCTGAGTAATAAATAAATCCCAATGTGTTTATAAGGAAGATTCAAGACTGGCTGCATGCCTAAGAATAGGGTGCAGAATTCCAACACCCTCTAACTCTAGTTACTGAGAACAAACACACAGTCTAATTGAAGTCAGGAAAAAATCTTTTGCAACTATACCACATGTTTTTTTGTTTTTATTGTTTACCAGAGCATTGTTCATCTCTGGCTTATGGTGTATTGGGGATTGAGCCTGGGACTTTGGAGCTTGAGTCATGTGGGTCTTTTCCATAATCATTATGCTATCTATCTGTCACTTGTTTTTAACTTTTGTGTTAGTTTATTAACCACATTTACATTTTACCAGAGACCTACAGAGGATAATATGCTACCTTAGTGGTTTTAATTTTTTTTAAATAAAACACTGAAGTTTTAACCCAATGATCTACTATATAAAAATAGAGTACAGTGAAGGTATTCTGAAACAGAGGTTGGGGTAAGTAGGTTAAGTCAATTTTCTAGCTTATGGAAATAACTAACTTATGGACACATAGCTCCTGCTATCATGACTAGCCAATCTTTGCCTCTTTGCCTATTTTTCTGTACCTAAATAACAACGGTATAGTGATTCACTCATTTGTTAAACCCCAGGGTTTTCTTATTATTAATTGATAATTAAGACACTAATTGGTGACTCATATGTGACTGTTACCCTCCTATATACTAATGTTGATCTCCATGTCAAGCATTCCGCAGCACTATATATGCCATATAGCCAAAGAACCAGAAAGAAGGGCACAGAGATACTGATGTCCCAATGTTCTAGAGACCATGCTAAGATCCATTTTTCAAAATGAACGTCAAATGTAAACAAAGTACAAGAGATCTGGAAACTTAGTACAAATAGGCAACTTTGGTATGCAGATGACTTGAAAATGAGAATAAAAATCTGCAATTGGATAGCTAAGACTCTGTTTCCAATGATCTCAGGAATAACTGTCATTGATTTGTTGAAATCCTAATAACAGGACTGAGCAGTACTCTAATCTCTCTCTGTACTTTCTTCTTTGTATCTCTTCAATTAAAAACTGAGCTTTAAAAAAATAAATAAAATTAACCATTACACTAAGAAAAATAAATAAATTTCAGTATCTCCCAAGACAGCTGGATCACCAAGTATGCCCAGGCATCCTTTGTACTATTCCTTTTAAGGATGGCAAAACTTGAATATGGGTTTCTCTCTCTGTTTCTTTCTCTCTCTGCATCTCTCTCAAAAATAAAATAAATAAAATATTTTTAAAAACTTGAATATGAGGGTGCTGAAAAACCAAGAAATGGGATGACGACCTGGAAATGGAGCTGCAGTTTTCATTTATTAGAATATGAACTCCAAGTCCTTAACACTCTACATGCAAGCTTCTGGCATTGGGCCTTTTTTCCCTGGATGCTCTTATGTCTTTCTAACTTTGACTCTTGAACCTGTGTTACTATATGGGGTTATATTCTTATCTTCTATTTTTAAAGATGTATTTATTTATTTTTAATTTTTTTACTGGGGGATTAATGACTTACAGTCCACCGTAAATACTCTTCTAATTCTTATTTTTTTACTTCACACAGTTGGTCACACCTGCATTGGATATTTCCTGCTTTCTTTTCAAGTATCTTCTCTTCAACCTTGTCTGATAGCTACACACTGCCCATTTCACGTCCTAGAAAAAGTACACAGTTCTCACCTCATTCTCCCTTGTAGAAGATTAGGAAAGCTTCACATAGAAAATGTAAACATTATATAAACCACTATTTAATTAATATGAGAGGCAAAAAACTGATGAGATGTCTAGAACTTCTTAAAACACAGACTGAGTCTTTTTTTAAATTTATTTTATTTATTTTTTCCCTTTTGTTGCCCTTGTTGTTTTATTGTTATAGTTATTATTGTTGTTGTTGTTGTTGGATAGGACAGAGAGAAATGGAGAGAGGGAGGGGAAGACAGAGAGGAGGAGAGAAAGATAGACACCTGCAGACCTGCTTCACTGCCTGTGAAGCGACTCCCCTGCAGATGGGAGACTGAGTCTTTTTAATACATAGGCTGTCTTTGATAGGTTGTCTCTCCCAAAAGCCTAGACCAGGGAGAACAGAAGCAACCGACAGCACAGCTATATACAAGATGCTGGGTACTATACCCCAAACCCTATCAAAGGGACTTTCCAAAGTTAACCCTATCACCAAATAATGTGATGATAACAATAACTATCCATTGTCTTCTTGAACCCTAAGACAACAGGAACCTCACATTTCCACTATAGAGCCTATATTTCCCCCAGTCCTGGAACCTTAGGGTGGGGCCCACTTTTCTGCATGCTGCTCTCAATTCAAATCAAATAATATTACATCCGCAGATTGCAACCTAATCAACACAACGAGTGCCACCCCAGCATGCTTCATTTCAGACTGTGACCAGAGACTTCAGATGTGGAATGACAACCCTTTCAGCCTCATCACTTGGGTGAGACCTTTCCTTTCATAGTATTCTCTAATTCCATTACAGGTGTTCCACTCCCCAATAAAGTCCCCAAACCTAGATACAGTCCAGGTTCCCTGAGATAGAGCATAAGTTCACCCGTGCCCATAAACTAGGGGAAAATATATACCTGAAAGCAGTACACAAGAGCATGCAGGGAATACCCCCCAACACTTCATCTGCACTATTACAGTTTTTAGGTCCATGATTGTTCAACAATTTGTTTGGCTTTGTATGTTAACTCTCTTTTCAGCCACCAGGTTCCAGATGCTGACCAGACTTCCCTGGACAGATGACCCCATCAATGTGTACTGGAGCGTCACTTCCTCAGAGCCCCACCCTAGTAGGGAAAGAGACAGACTGGGAGTATGGATCGACCAGTCAACGCCCATGTTCAGCGGAGAAGCAATTACAGAAGCCAGACCTTCCACCCTCTGCAACCCACAACGACCCTGGATCCATATTCCCAGAGAGATAGAGAATGGGAAGGCTATCAGGGGATGGGATGGGATGTGGAGATCGGGTTATGGGAATTGTGCGGAATTCTACCCCTCTCATTCTATGGTTTTGTTAATGTCTTATTTCTTAAATAAAAAAGAAAGAAAGAAAGAAAGAAAGAAAGAAAGAAAGAAAGAAAGAAAGAAAGAAAGAAAGAAAATGTTATCTGTAATTCCTAGAGTCCCACAGACTAGTGTCACCCTGACAAGCATACTACATACTTGTAGTAGTGTGGCTATGTAGAAAGTTATTTAAGTGAGTGTCTGCCAGGCATCACTTTCTGTTCCTGTTGCCTAGCCTGCTCTCCTTCTCCTCAGACCTGGGATCCACCATGCACTTCCCCTGAGACCTAAACACCTGTAGCCAAATGCTGGGAACTAGTTTGTGGACTCATGATGCTCATTATCATGATTAGCCAATCTTTGCCCTTTTTTTCTGTACCTACATAACTGTGATGTAGTAATCTTCCCTTTTGTTAAAGCCCAGCTACAACTGGCAGAGGTTTTGTTTTGTTCTGTTTTTTTTAGCTATAGCAGTGCATATGGTAGAATGCAGACACTGGCACACTTAGACCTGGATCAAAGTCCCCGTCCCCATTTGCAGGGAATTAGGGGGAAACTTAATAAAAGGTAGAGAAGTATCTTAGATGTCCCTCCCTGTCTGACTCTTCCTCCTTTTCTCTCTCCCAAAATGTCTGTCTATATCTCTCACTTTCTAACAAAAAGAAAGAAAATAACCACCAGAATGATGGCACTGTATATACATACTGTACAGACATAGAACTCTAACCTAGTGACAGAAAAGAAAATTAAATGGTATAGATCAAATTCAACCTGGATTTGTGTCATTCACCTCATATCTATTAATGTTTTCTTAAAGTACGTTACTCAGAAAATTTGTTTTAGATTCAATAGAGCTTGATTTTTTAAAAATTGTTATTGGATAGAGACAGAGAGAAATTGAGAAGGTAGGGGAAGAAAGATATGGAGACAGAGACACATGCCACTCTACTCCACCAATGGTGAATCTTCCCTCTGTAGGTGGGAACAAAGGACTTGAACCTGAGACCTTGTGTACTGTAATGTGTGGGCTTAACCAGGTGCACCACCACCTGGTCCCTAGAGCTTGACTTTTAAAAGCTCAGATCCTTTGGGGCCAGGTGGTGGTGTACCAGGTTGGTTGCACATGTTACCAAGTGCAAAGGCCTGTGTTCAAGCCCATCTACATCTGCAGGGAGGAAATTTAATGAGTGGTGAATCTAGTATTACAGGTGTCTTCTTATTTATTTATTTATTTATTTATTTCCCCTTTTGTTGTCCTTGTGTATTGTTGTTGTGGTTATTATTGTTGCTATTGATGTTGTCGTTGTTAGATAGAACAGAGAGAAATGGAGATAGGAGGGGAAGAAAAAGGGGGAGAGAAAGATAGACACCTGCAGACCTACTTCATCGGCTTTGAAGCGACTGCCGGGCAGGTGGGGAGTTAGAGGCTTGAACCGGGAACCTTACGCCATCCTTGCGCTTGGCGCCATGTGCAGTTAACCCACTGCGCTACCGCCTGACTCCCTGTAGTTGTCTTTCTCTCCCTCTCTACTTCCCCCACCCCTCCCAATTTCTATCCCATCAAATAAGGGAGGAAGAAGGGGGAAAAATAGCTACAGGGAACAGTGGATTCACATGCAGGCAGAGTCTCACCTTGGTGGCAATATAAGAAAAAAAAACTTCAAATCTCTTGACTTACCTTATACCAGTATTTGTATGTGTGGGGTCTATAACACTATATTTTAACAAGCTCCTCAGCTAATATTTTAGAGATGTAAAGTTTTAAGAGAGGAGCTGGGCAGTGTCGCACCCATTTTAAGCAGACATAGTACTAAGCAAAAGGACATGCACAATAATCCAGGTTCAAGCCCCTAACTCCCTAGCTCCCCAGCTCCCCAGCTTCCTAACTGTGGGGGTGAGGTGGTGATTCATAAGGGGTGAAGCAGGCCTGTGAGTGTCCATCTTTCTCTCTCCCTCTCTGTCTCCTTCTCCCCTCTCCTATCTTCTCTCCTATACAAAAAACAAAAACAAAAAAAATGGCTGCCAGGATCAGTAGATTCATAGTGCTGGCAATGACCCCCAGTGATAACCCAGCAGGAAAAAATAAAATAAAATAAAATTTAAGGATAACAGACAAGAGTGAAATTATCTATTTTTGAACTTCTCATGTCCCCTATATATAAGTAATATAGTAACCTGAATGTTGTATCTCGAGCAGAAGAAAGGAGAATGGGAAGTCATAGGCCTAGGCTCCCTTACCTCTCATAACTCCCACTAGAGTTACTGAGCTCAGATGCTTCTGGAAGGCTTGGCCTAAGTCCCGGAACTCCACTCCATTCAACTGGAGTTGGCTGGGCTCCTCTGGAAAGGACTGAATGATGACTTTGGCCCCCAGGTCTCTGGATCCAAGAACCTTCTCACTCTTAGAGTAGAAACAGTCCTGCAAAGTACCTGAAATATGGAAATATGTTGGGGACCTAAACCATGCACGATATGCTTTTAGAGAAAACTCACTTTGAAAGAAACTGACCTCATACTGTACAAAAACCACTATTGTTTATTTATTTCAGTAATCTTACTTCCTCCTTTTACTTTGATTCCTTTTTTTTAATTATTAATTAAAACATCCTATAACTAGGACATGAGGTTGCCTTTACTCTGTTATTTCCAGAAGCCCCCAAATCAATCATTTTAATTACCGTCACAAAGAGACTGAGTATAACCCACAAACCCAACATAAATATATACTTATCCCAATCCAAAAGATCCCCTGGAGGGAGTGTGCAATAAAAAGACCTTCTCATGGTTGATAATTGCAGGGGACAGAGTGGTGCTGAATATAATCATGCTTCTTTTCAGACTTTAGCTGTCCCATGGGGCTTCCCCTTTCCTTTGCTGTTTTAGAGTTTGTAAATTTAGCAAGAACCCCTTGGAGAGATAGCAAAGAGATCCAGAGAAGGAAATGAAAGGTCCCTACACCAATGCTTTCTTTCAGCCAGGAACCTAGCAAAAATAGCAAACTTCAAGAGCATAGTCTATGTAACTACCATGACTATAATGTTTTGTTTGTTTGAAAGTATTATACACTTATGAGAGAGTAGGAGAGAGAAAGGGAAAGAGGGAGGGAGGGACAGAAGGAGAGAGAGAGAGATAGATAGATAGAGAGAGAGAGAACACAGGAGCACCACTCTGGCACATGTAATGCTGGGGACCAAACATGGGACTTCATCTCATACTTTAAAGTCCAGTACACCTTAATCCACTGTGCTACCTACCAAATAACTATTCATGTGTGTATATATTTCTTTCCAGCAGAGAATTTCTCATTTCTGGGTTATGGTGGCACTGAAAGCTGAATATGGACCTTTATTTGAGTAAGTCTTGTATAACCTCTATTTGAGCAAGTCTTTTTTCTATCTCCTTGGCCCACATGACCAGAGTTTTTATTGTTTATGCCAGAACCCATAATAATTTTTGGTCATGATTTAAATATCACTACTCTGAGCCAGTTTTTTCCCCATCAGATATATAGAGATGGATAGAAAGGCAGATGGAGAAAAAGAGCAGCTTCACAGCCCTAAAGCACCCTCCAGTGTAATGGAGCCAGGATCAAACCTGAGTCACAGAAATGACAAAAGTGAAGCAGAAGTGCAGACGTGCTGTCTGTGTGAACTAGCTTTCTGGCCCAATCTATAAAATTTTTGAGGACTTAAACCTTGTGTTATTTATTTAGCTTCCTTTTCCCTGTACAGCTTCAAATGAAGAGGTGAGTGACAACAAAACAGGAAATGGTAAGTGTTGAGGATGTGAAGAAAGACAAGCTCATTTACACTGCTAGGGGGCAAATGCCCCCAAACAGATGACTAAATACAGAAGTCATGGAGTATATATTCACTGGAATACTGCTCACCATGTAGGGAAAGAGAAACAGGTGGGGAGCATGGATCGACCTGCCAATGCCCATGTCCTATGGGGAAGCAATTACAGAAGCCAGACCTTCCACCTTCTGCAACCCATAATGACCCTGGGTCCATACTTTCAGAGGGTTAAAGAATAGGAAAGCTTCCAATGGAGGAGATGGGATACAAAGCTCTGGTGGTAGGAATTATATGGAATTTTACCCCTCTTAACCTACAATGTTGTCAATCGTTATTAACTCAATAAAGAAGAAAGATTATATTGTGTCCTTTGGGGCAAAATATATAAAACTAGAGATGATTATGCTTAGGGAAGTGACCAAGGAAATGAAAAACAACAACTAGATGGATTCACTCATATATGAAATGTAGAAAATGTAAACATATGAACTTGCAAAAAAAAAAAAAGAGGAAAGAAGTAACCAATCTGTCTCTGAGAACTTGGAAGAACTATGGTGGTTACCACTAAGGGATAGAGGGCACACAGTTTTGGTGGCAGGTATAGTATAGAGTTATATCCCTGTGTCTTATAGTCTTACAAATCACTATTATTACACCAACAAAAATGACTTTTATGAAAAGACATGATGAGTGGCATATCACTTTTTTTAAAGTGAAAAATCTATTAATTTTGTTTTGCTTTGAGAATTATATAATAATGTTTAAGGACATGGTGAAACCAGATTCCTACCCCCCCATTAAAAGTTAAAAGATTTATAATGGTCCAAACCCAAAAACAAGTTCTCATGTCCAATATGATCAGATATAATATATAGTACAATATATATTGCAGACCTAAATTTAGAAGAATCATTAAATGTTATAATCATTGAACTTTAACACTGAATTCTACCTGTATCCATTTTTTTTTCAGAATGACATTTGTGAATTAGAAAACTGGGAAGATGGTAAGTAAAGTCAAAGTTTCTGTCACCCAACCAAATTACAACATTATACCCACATATATAGACATGACTCAAGCCTTTAAATCCAACCTTGACATTTCTTCCAGACTCCAGTCACTACCACATAGCTTCTGACCTAGCCTCTCAGATTCAAAATGTACAAAATTAAACTCATCATCTCACCCAAAACTTGCTCCACTTTCCTTTTCACTAAATAGCCTCATTACCCATCCATAGTTCATGCCTGGGAGTCATCTGCGACACCCAGAACACCCTGGACCAAAGTTGACAAATGATATTCCTCACAAGGTGTGAAAACCTCATAATCTACAACCTGGGAAACCAAAGCATAACCTACTAAACTAACCATCCCTGAAATAGATGTTTAATAGGTACATCAGTGTGATTCAGTACCTGTTATTCTACTAGAAGACAAATGGACTTTTCCATTCACTTTTGTGGTGGTTCACTCAGGAAAAAAAATTGTTCAAGAGAGAGAAGTGCTACAAGTCTAGTCAGTAGAAATATATTATCTCTGTTCATGACTGACATTAAAGAATTTTCCTAAAATTTTTAGAAAAGTTCAGAAGTCAGAATCAAGGCTTTATTATATCCTTACACCTGAATATGTAATTCAATGTCATAGATTAAAAGAATTTTTTCCCCTGGGAACCATAAATCTCACCCAGGAGAGCACAAACTTTACTTTGTTCAAGGACCTGGATTCAATTTCCTGAATCATATGGGAGTATCATACAACGCAGGTGCTAAGATAGTTCACCTTCTCTCTCTATCTGTATTTTAAATTAAAAGAGCTCATGTGAAGAACTATAATTGTGTGGCCATGAGTTCTCTCTCTCTCTTTCTCTCTCTCTCTTTCTCTCTTACTGTTAATTCAGTGCCAATGCTGGGACACAAATCCACAGCCTTGTGCATGTGTAATATTGTTCAGTGGCCTCTCTGGCTGAATTTTGTACTGTTGACTCCTTTGAGAGCAGGCAAGTTAGACAAAAAGAGAGAAGAGAAACCACAGCACAACTTAGTACATATACACGTTGCTCTTACATAGTGCTAGGGCTCCCACTCAGGGCCTCATACTCAGTAAGGTCCAAGTACTACCAGGTAAGCTCCCCCCCCATTCTCCAGTTTAGCTTTTTAATAGGAAAGTGTCATCTCTTAAGAGAAATGAATTTTTCCAATATATATATATACATATTTATATTTATATTGGATGAGAGCAGAAGATGAAATAATAATTTATCAAAACCATAAAGTCAAGGGTTATTTATTTTGAAAGAGGTCAGCAATGCCATATATCATTTGACAGTAAAAATGTTCTTCACTCATGAGGTATCCCAACAAAGTGTTGCTGTACCTTCTGAAGCAATGGTCTCCTGGCATGAATCAAGCAGCTTTTTCCGCTCATTAGTGAGATTGCCTCTTATGGTAACACTTCTGCTCAGCAAGGCCACTGTGGTTCCAAAAATGTGGTGGTCTCTGTCCACCCAATACTCAGTGAAGTTGTGAGAATATCTGAAAAAAAAGAAGAAAAATACCTCTTTAAAGATAGCATTCTGAATTTTATTTGGAATAGTCAAGTGACTAGACTATCATCATTATTTATTTAGGAGATCTGTTCCTTTAGAAACCCAAATACAGAAGAGTGAACTATGAGCATAAATTATTGTAGAAGTTTTCTGATCCCAGACTTCCTGATACTTATTATTAGAAATCCTACAAGGTAATTTTTTTTCTTTTGGCTAGTAAGCTATAAGGCCTGTATTTCAGGCTCTGTCCTGTTATCACAAAATCCTTCTCTAGGGCAAAATCTAGATATTTCAGAAATCTCTGCCCACAGGCAGTGAAGGATTGGATTGCCATAGCAATCACCCATAAATCTGAATGTCTAGCTGCAGCCCTAAGGGTCTGGAGATTGTGCATGGGATAAATGTAATAAAATATCTTAAAGTATCAAAAGAATGACCTCACATTATAACAGCTGGATAATGACAGTTTCAAGCACCCATACCCTGATGTTCCTCTCTTATTTATTCTGATCTTTGTAATATATAATTACGTAGTTTTGTCATGTAATGCACAAGTTCTATAAATAAGTACTCCTTGAAGCTTGGGATAGATGGGGACATAGGCTTGATACTGTTCTAGCTAGAGATGTCATATGTGTGCACTCCCACCTGACCTCTTCGATAAACTGTAAGACAACTAGCTGTGGTTACTTTCTCTTCACCCTGGGATGTGTCTAATCTCAGGGCCTTGGCAACTTCACCTGTGCATTACCTATAATAAATATGTGAAAATTAAGAGCTATGTTGACTGTCTCATTTGTCCATATTTTGTGAGAGATATTTTAGAATCTTACAAGAGAAATATTTTAAGAAGTCTACATATTCAGAACTATTATACTTCATGATTTTCTTATCAAATGTCTAGCATTAACCTATGTGCATAATAGCCCTATTCAAACAGTTTAAATATGGAATCAACCCACTGTCAAATGACTGAATGTTATAGGGAATATAATCACTGAAATACTACTCTATCATCAAAAAGGTGAAATCATGTAACCTGGGAAATTGCTCAATGAGTAGAAAATAGAACTTACATGCATGGACCTCAAGGCTGATCTCTGCCACTACATATATAGAGCAGAGAATTGATCTAGTTTCTTTCTTTTTCAGAAAATAAGATGCTAAGTTTTTGTTGATGATGTTGTTGTTATTGGGGATTCACAGCTCAGACAGGCTTTTTTAGATAGAGAGATAGAAATAAAGAAGGTAAAATAACACAACACCAAAGATCTCCCGAGTGCAGCAGAAGACAGACTTGAAAAAATAGGCACCCTCCAGATGAATTATATTACTAATCTAAAAAGCCTTTTCTTAAGATGAAACTGTGCCTTTTGGAGTAAAACGTATGGAACTTAAGGTGTTTCCGCTAAGTGAAAATTATGATAGCTATCGTAGGGAAGAACAGGAGGAATAGACAGAGGGGTCTTTTGGGGAGCTTTGGTGGTGTATAAAATAAATCTTGTACATTAAAGAATAAATAAATTCAGAGTCTGGGCAATGGTTAACCCAATTGAGCACACACATAACAATGTACAAGGACCTGGATTCAAGCTCCCAGGAAGTTTCAGGAGTGGTGAATAGTGCTGCAAGTGTCTCTCTACAGCTCCCCTATCTCCTCTCCTCAATTTCTGTCTCTATCCTATAAATAAATAAAATATTTAAGATACTATAGGAATAAGCCTCCTAGTTGTATACATTTAAATAAATTTAGACTATCTAGTGCCCATCATTTTTATTGTACAAATACATTATTAAAAGACCAAAATATGTCCAGATGTAAACACTGTCAAGACTTATCTTCCATTTAAAGGAAGCCAAGCTGACACTCAGTACCTTAAAGGTGACCCTAAGTGAAGGTCTGCATTGTGTACAGTTTCCACAGTGACAATCTCTTCCACGGGTTTAGCACCTTGGACACCTGTTCCACTAATGATGACAGCTGCATCTCCCGGGTGCCAGTCCACAGCATCCTTCAGAGCTAACACTGAGTCACCAGCATAGGCAGCAGTACGGAGATGGGTGACAGTTATTTCTGGTAGTGAACCTAAAGAAGCCCAAGAAAAAAATCACTTTTAGACATTGTAATAACTAAGGTGATGTTAGTACCATTAGTAAAAGATTCCTGTGAAGGAAAACCTGAGAATATAAGTTCCAGCCTCTATAGTCTTGAAGACTTTCATTTGAGGGATATTAGTTTTCTTATCTCTCTTTTGAAAACAATGCAAGGAATCCAGGGTAGAGAGTGCTATTATATTATATATATAAATTTCAGTCATACTAAACTAACAATTAAATCAGTCTTAATCACAGTCTAACCATGTTCCTTTGGGTAATACACTTAAGAGTGGGCTTCAGTTTCCTCAGTTATAAAGCAAAAGTATCAAGGTCTAGGAAATGGTTTTAAGAGGATTAAATGAGATATGTCTGTGAAACAGGTAGCTTTGAACTTGCCACATAACACACCTTATATACAATATATCATAACTTCATCTGTATTTCTTTCACAGTATTTAAAGGATGGTATTTTACCATATCATTGCATTATATATATATATATATATATGTAACTTAGTACCATGGGGAGATTTCTACATGTAATTAACAAAGAAGAGATGTGACTTAACTTTGCAAAGTAAAAGAAAAATATTTAAGATTGCCCCATAAAGAAGTTAACAACAAAGTTCGTTTTCCTTTTCTACCAAATCATATAATTTAATGGTTTACAGAACAGTCCTTGACACATAGGTGTGACCTCTCCTCCTACTGGTAGATTTCGGTTCATTTTATGAGTAGAGGAAACTAACAAAATTATCTCAGATGGTTCTCCTAAGTCGATGTATTAAATAAGCCCCTAAAACCTTAAAACCCAATGCAGATATGATAGATTTGTTAAAAAAAAAAAAAAAAAAAGCTGAAAAAGAGGGATGCAGTGACTCTGGAGATCTTGTTTTGTGTCAGGTTCCAGCACATCCTTATATAGACATGTGGCTCCTTAGCTATTAAAGACTCAAGAAGAAGGCAATCTATCTCATGGTTTACTCTGGCCTTTTGCAGCAAGGGTCAAGGCAAACCAAAAAGAATTATCTCAAGCAAGACTTCAGAAAACACATGACTCACTCCCAAGTCCTTCTTCTTTCCTCAGCACATTTCCTTTCTCCTCTGCAATAGATCATAATTTACCTTAGCCCACAGCAACTTACTGTCCTCCCTTGTTGCACTAAAGTAAAGTAATAATACTTGAATCTCTAACTATAGAAGTGACCAACAATAAATCATTTTCAAATTATTTTAAATTCTCCTCTTTATTTATCTGTCTCTGCATGTGCGGGCACTGTTCTACCAATAATGTTGTGCTAAGCTTAGAAAGGTCTCTGGGTTAATGACATAATTTCTGAAGTTTACTTGGGTAACGATTTTATCTTTAAAAAAATTTACAGAGTTCAAAATTTCTAATTATAGGGCAGGTGGAAATTAAGACATAAATCATCCCCAAAGAAAATAATTTTAATTTTATTTCTTGTTTCTGTACTTAACCTTTGGGAAGAATAAAATGAAATAAAGTTTATTTAAATGTATGTGCATATTATATGTGAATTTCTATGATGCTTTCATGAATGTCTGTACAAGCATATACTTTCTACCAAGCAAAGAAAAATGTTTTTCAAAGCCAAAATTTTATTATACTCTGTGAGCAATTGTTCACAATAGTCAGTATACAGCAAACACCTACTATGTACTTACTAGCATACAAGCTACACAAAGTAGAACCATATAATTCTAAACTAATAACCCTTATAAACAAAAATAAAGTCAGAGTATTTTAAGTCACAAATAATCTTTTAAGTGAATTTTAACTATTTGCATAAATATATGCTCATTCAAACATAGACAAATAAGAGTCATTTTTATATCATATACATTGTAAATTTTAACAGATGATCATATATGACTAAAGAAACAAGTCAGGGTGTTTCAACCATGTCATTCTCATATTTATAGCCATACAGTGAATGCTGACATTTTACTGCTACCATCAGCCCTAACTCATAATAATCCCCTAAGCAAGAGTCTCTGCAAATAAATTTTATTTATCTTGCTATTCTGAAGTGTTTTTTTAACTTTGCTAAGTTAAGTCAAATCTCTTCTTTGTTAGTTACATGCAGAAATCTCCCTATGGTACTAAGTGACAAATCCCTATTACCCTTCCTGACTTTCAAAATTCTGTATAACCTAATATTGCTTTGTTTTATCTGACTCCTTAGTAAAATCTGTTTCATAAAGCCTAATTTCTTTATTTCATTTCATTAAGCATTATAATTTCTGCATCTTCGCCATTAAATATTCTGTCTCTGTGTGCTCAACTCCTACCCCCACCATTACGTGTGCTTCTAAAACACAGTGCACACGACTCCCATTGAATTTCAGAAACCACTTTCCACTGCTCCTATAGAGCTTAGAATGATGTAAAGAGCTTAGAATGATGTAAAGAACAATTACCACCTATGAGGTTTTGGATTCACTTTGGAAAATGTTTATAACCTTAAGGTTATCACTTTGACCCTGCCATAGATGAGGAGTGATGAGTTGATGAGTAACTGGGGGGAGGGGATCAGTCCCTGGTCCAATTTCAAAACTCAATGCCCTCAGTTGTAAACATGTCTCTCTATGACTTTTGTACACTCATCCACACCCAGAGAAAAATCTACTTAGAGGAGTTCAGATGGGTGAGAATGTCAGAAGCCAGTGCCTATTCTGAGAGTTGATGTCTAACTTAAAGAATGCCTCACTAGCATTAAGAAGCAGTATGACAAAGCTAATAGGTGCGCTTTTGCATATTGTGCATATTGTCTGCATCTTACTCTACCTTTTTGAACTCTTAGGAGAGACACTTAGCCTGCTTCTGTCGGTTTCCTTATCTAGAGTATAGGGTATGCCTAGATCATTGCATGATCACCAACACATTTAATCACCCATTAAGTAAAACTGTGTCATCATTCTATGTCCAGTGACTTAAAGTATAATCTGAGGAGCACGTATCTCTAAAAGTTTAATGGAGAAAACAGATAAGACAATGACAAGCCCCAAGCATGCTGATTCAGTAAAGAAGGGTAATTTCTAGCCATATGGCCAACATAGAAGAAACCTAAATTCTCAAGGACAGAGGACTGGATAAATAAGTTATGGGATATATATTCCATGGGAAATTACTCTGCAGTCAAAAAAGGATGATATTGTGCCCTTTGGGACAAAATAGATGGAATTGAAGGTGATTATGCTTAGAGAAATCAATAAATAGATTAAAGAAAAACTACCAGATGGTTTTACTCTTGTGTGGAATCTAGAAAAAAATATTTTAAAATCACTTTTATTGAGGGGAGGTAATGGTTTTCAGTACAGTAACTGACAATGGGTACAATTTCATTATACACCAAGACCCCAAGGTACGCTTGCACCTTTCCCTCCCCATCCTTCCCCAGAGTCCTTTGCTTTAATGCAATACACCATGTTCAGTTCATGATTCACTCCCATCCATATCTATCAAGTCCCATTTATAAGTGAGGTCATTCCCTTGGGTCCAAGAGGGTTAAAGAATAGGAAAGCTATCAAGGGAGGGGGTAGGATATGGAGTTCTGGTGGTGGGAACTGTGTGGAGTTGTACCTCTATTATCCTATGGTTTTGTCAGTGTTTCCTTTTTGCAAATAAGATTAAATTAAAAAAAAGAAAAGGAAAAAAATAAGTGAGGTCATTAGTTATTGACCTTTCATTTTTTGGCTTATCTCAGTTAACAAGTCTTCAAATTCCATCTAATATGATAGAGATGACTTCATCATTTTTAACAGCTGAGTAGTAATACATTTTGTATATATACCACAGTATTTTAGACAATTGTCTGTCCTTGGATATCTGGATTGCTTCTCTGTTTAAGCTATTACAAACATAGGTATGAATTGCTATGAGCATAAGTATACATAAATATCTTCTGATAGTACTTTTGTTTCCTTTGGATAAATCCCCAGGAGAGAAATTGCTGGGTCACAGGGTAGGTCCATTTCAAGTGTTCTGAGAAATCTCCATGTTATTTCCAGAAGGGTTGGACCAATTTACACTCCCAGCAAAAATATAGAAGACTCCTCTTTTCCCCACATCCTCTTCAACATTTATTGTTACCATTCCTTCTAATGTATGACATTTTCACAGGTGTAAAGTGGTATCTTATTAATCTGTTTATTTGTATTTCTCTGATAATCAGTGATTTTAAGCACCTTCTCATTTGTCTGTTAGCCTTCTGGTCTCTTCCTTGGTGAAATTGTTGTCCATGCCCTCATTCCATTTCATAATAGGGTTGTTTGTTTGTTTGTTTTGGTGCTAAGTTTTCTGAGCTCTTTATTGGTTATTATTCCTTTATCTGAGTATGTTGTATAAAGATATTCTCCCACACTGTAAGATATTTTTCTCTAAGTGTGATGGTAGTAGCCTTTGCAGTACTTTTCAGTTTGATATAGTTTCACAATGCTTATGCTTTATCCCACTACTTCAACAAGTACTTTAACTTCAGGACTGCCATCTTCTCTTTCCATTATATATCCGAGTTCATCACTAGAGTTCTAAATATTTCAACAAATTATTTTTAGTATTGCCTCTGGGCTAACATTTGCAAATTATATATGTGCCGAAATGAGAACATTATATGAACATTCCTCCACTAGGGAAAGAGAGAGAAAGGCTGGGAGTATGGATCGATCTGTCAATGCCCATGTTCAGTGGGGAAGCAATTACAGAGGCCAGACCTTCCACTTTCTGCACCCCATGATGATCCTGGGCCCATACTGCCAGAGAGATGAAGAATAGGAAAGCTATCAGGTGAGGGGATGGGATATGGAGCTTTGGTGGTGGGAATTGTGTGGAATTGTACCCCTCTTACCCTATGGTCTTGTTAACATTTCCATTTAATAAGTAAATTTTTAAAAAAGAAATGTGAATAAATAAAATCATGCTAATTAGTTTTAAGAGATGCTTGAAGAGTTTTCTAGTGTTTTCTCTTTGTATTTGTTGCTTTTCTTTGAAAGGACTGTGCTGATCATTAAGCTAAATGTTTTAGGAACAAGATTACACAACAATGTGATGTTAACACCATGTTCTAAAAGTAGGTCTTCTGAATACAGAACCAAAACCAGATGTACAGTGGAAGCCTAGCCTCTGGAAATAACCATAAACAAGCTATGACCAATTAGGTTTGATATTGGTAAAATTACATTCTTCTAAATGTTTAAATATTGCACAAAGTGAACTAACCCACTTCTCAGATGAAGAAAGACATACATTTCAAACATGAGTCATTTCTTTCATAGGACTCTGAAGAAACCCAGACTGGGCAGCTCTCTTCCTTTCTTTACCACAAATCAAAAAGCATGAAAAATACAGTTTTCAAAGCTCAATAATTTATAAATAAGATTAAATGAAAAATAGTTAGACTCTTAACTTGTAATTTAATACAACATTTAACCACTGAGGGCTTTCAACGTTGGCCTGTTAGCCAACAAACTACTCATTTTCTGCCACTAATGACTTCTACTCATAACTATATTTCCTAGGAATTATTGTTCAAGCATTTCAATGTCATTCATCCATAATTACACAGTCTCATAAAATCATCTTGCCAAATAGCCATGGAGAAAAAGAAAATAATCTTTGTGGGTTAACACACTTTTAAAATCGCTGTGTATTTTGTAGGGCTTGAAGTTTTATTCCAAATAACTAATTGTCAAGATCTTTCTAA
The DNA here is from genome assembly GCF_950295315.1 of Erinaceus europaeus. Classification (NCBI taxonomy): domain Eukaryota; kingdom Metazoa; phylum Chordata; class Mammalia; order Eulipotyphla; family Erinaceidae; genus Erinaceus; species Erinaceus europaeus. The sequence goes on along the minus strand of NC_080165.1, from coordinate 92,120,859 downwards.
ATCACATAGAAATATCATTTAACTAAAAATATTTACATCATATTGTAAATGTAAAGATGCCCACAAAAGTATTAGAAATACATTATCTTAAATGTATGCAGATTATTTTGCCCATATTTGTGCATATGTAACTTTATCATAGCAAAGCAAAGCATAATATCTTTGTCTTTTGTGTAGTGAACATTACATTTTTTTCTTTTTTGTAGATGAACGTTTGTTAAGCACCGAATAGACAAAAAGGTAATAGAGTGCCTATCTCTTATCATTAATGATCAGAATAGGAAACTATGGGAATTATCAATACACCCTGTTAAGTATTAAGATAGAGGAGAAACCAGCATCTACCTGAGAACAAGCACTGACCATTTCATTTGCACATAAGGGAGTACCTATTTCCAGTACTACTTCTTAACAGAGGTGACAAGAGAGCTGAACTCAAGATTAAGACAAAGAGGTTCAGATGGCAAAATGAATAGAGAATTCTAGGCAATCTCACCAATATATTCAGTGGTATGGGACAACAGGAAGCATTCAAATGACTGCCATATATGTATATGTTGCAGGGCCAGAACATAACAGCACCAGAGTAGCAATCTTTTTCTTACTGGGGGGGATTAATGATTTACAGTCAACAGTAAATATAGTGGGTAGTACATGTGTACAATTTCTTATTCAAAACACTCTAACCCCTCACCTATGTTCTCCTTCAACATCATGCACCAGGACCTGAACCACTCTGCTCCCCTACCCCCATCCCCCCAGAACCCTTTACTTTGGTGTGCAATATACTGAACCCAGTGCAAGTTCTGCTTTGTGTTTCTCCTTCTATTCTTATTTCTCAGATTCTTTGAAAGCATCCCATATTCATCCTGCTCTTTCTGGCTTATCTTACTTAATATCATTCCTTCAGGCTCCATCTAAGATGAGGGGAAGAAGGTGAGTTCACCATTTTTAATAGCTGAGTAGTATTCTACTGTGTATATACCACAACATTCTTAGGCCCTCATCTGTTGTTGGACACACCCAGGTTGCTTCCAGATTTTGTCAGTTACAAATTGTGCTTCTATGAGCATAGGTATACACAAATCTTTTTGGATGGGTGTGATTGATTGCTTAGGATATATCTCCAGGAAAGAAATTTCAGGATCATAGGATAGGTCCATTTCTAACTTTCTGAGATTTCTCTAGACTACTCTCCACAGGGTTTGGATGAATTTAAATTCCCAGCAGCAGTGCAGAAGGCTTCCTTTTTCTCTACAACCTCCCCAGCATTTCTTGTTGCTATCCTTTCTGATGTATGACATTCTCACAGGAGTGAAGTGGTATCTCATTGTTGTCTTTATTTGCATTTTTCTAATGATCAATGACTTAGAACATTCTTTCATATAGTCAGAGAAGATACACCTGAAAAGAATCCACACAGAAATGACTGCATACATCTACATTACCAAGGAATGTAGTGTTTACCCTGAAAGTGATTCAGAAACTTCCAGAGGAATATATAAGACAATATCTAGGAATGCATACTGCAATGAACTAGCACTATTTTAATTCCCTGAGTATACATATCCCTAAATGAGTCCTTGTCATGAGAAAATGTATTCACTGAATATTGGAAAGAAAAACAAAAAATATGAATTGAGTGCAGAGAAAAACAAGTTAGCCAGAGGGAAGAGAGGGCAGTGTGGCTTGTTCTAGGAATTAAATAGAGGTGGAAGTTTCTGGATCAAGATAAATTAGATGATGCTGTGTAATGTGGCAAAATTTAGAACTTTTCTGACCTGTTTTAAAAGATGTGCATATTAGTAAAAATATTTAAATTATCGATTTGTATTTTATAAATCACATTATTATAAAAATAAGGATCTGTGCAAACATTTTCATATGGGAACAAATTCTCATCTTCCTGTAATAGGTGTCTATATACTACTCCTGCCACCAACTTAAGTTTTCCTCCAGTAATGTTCATTAAGTACCCATAGTCCTTCACCCTCCCACTCCCAGAGTGCTTGGCTTTGGCCAGACCATACCTAGGCAAAGTACCACCCTGTTCACCCCGGGAGTTACATAAAGAATATATTGAGGAACAATGAATGAAAAAATTGGAATATTGTCACTTGAAGATTGAATGCATAGGCACAAATTTAAAGTAACAGAAAAAGGCTAAAAGATGAAGATGCACATTTGCTCATAACTAAGCAAAGTAGTGCAGTGGAAAGTCTTTTTTTTATTTGGGGGGGTATTAATTGTTTACAATAAATACAGTTGTTGACACATGTGTAATATGTCCCAGTTTTCTGCAAAACACTCTTACCCCCACTCCCAGCCAAAGTCCTCTTCCACCAACATTTACCAAAAGCTGAACAACCCCTTCCCCCACCCAGAGTTCTTTATTTGGTGCAATATAGTCTAAGTTTCTACTTTGTGTTTCCCCTTTCTGGTATTTATCACCTTCTCTCCTTTCAGGCATCTGCTCTAGAACTTATTTCTCCTCATCTCCTTGTTCTGGTTTGCTATTTTTAAGATCTATTTAGCATCTCCCATACTTCATACTTGGGCTCCTCTGAACTTTATTTTGTCCTACCAGTATAATACGAGATACAATCAAAACGATATAATCTTTAGGGCCAGGAAGTGAAGCACTCAGTTCAGTGTACATGTTACCATGTGCAAGGACTTGAATTTGAGCATCTACTTCCAAAGGGGAAGCTTCATGAGCAGTGGAACAGATCTGCAGTTGACTCTCTTTGTCTCTACTTCTCCAACTATCTATCCCTCCTAATGTTTATATACTATCTAATAAAGAAGAAGAAGAAGAAGAAAAAGGAAAACAAGTTGCCAGTGGTGGATGTGTAGTGCCAAAACCAAGCCAAGCAATAACTCTGGTGGCAGAAAAGAACAATAGAAAGAAAGGAAGAAAGAAAGGAAGGAAGGAAGGAGGGAGGGAGGGAGGGAGGGAGGGAGGAAGGAAGGAAGGAAGGAAGGAAGAAAGAAAGAAAGAAAGAAAGAAAGAAAGAAAGAAAGAAAGAAAGAAAGAAAGAAAGAAAGAAAGAAAGAAAGAAAGAGGAAGGGAGGGAAAGGAGAAGAAAGAGAAAAGAAAAGGAAAGGAGAAGAAAGTAAGAAAGTGGGAGTCGGGCGGTAGCGCAGCGGGTTAAGCGCACGTGGCGCAGAGCACAATGACTGGCGTGAGGATCCCGGTTCAGGCCCCCGGCTCCCCACCTGCAGGGGAGTCACTTCACAAGCGGTGAAGCAGGTCTGCAGGTGTCTATCTTTCTCTCCCCCTCTCGGTCTTCCCCTCCTCTCTCCATTTCTCTCTGTCCTACCCAACAACAAGAACACCAATCATAACTACAACAACAAGGGCAACAAAAGGGAATAAATAATAAATAAATATTTTTTTAAAAAAAGAATGTAAGAGAAAAGAGAAGGAAAGGAAAGGAAAGGAAAGGAAAGGAAAGGGAAGGAAAGGAAAGGAAAGTAACAAAAACATGCACTTTGAAAGGAAAGGGGTGAAGACTCTTGCCATTCATTCTACTGGTTCTCACGGCCCCCTGCTTGACAGCAGCACTTAATCCAGAACCTGTGGTTATTGTACCGAAGCAGTAGTATGAAGTGATAAATAACTAGGACAAATTTGAAAAATGTTGATTATTATACTTTGCATCTGGCTACTCCCAGAACCCACAATTATGCCAGGAAGCTGCCTCTGGGTCACAAATACCACACAGCAGAGAAGGTCTAAGAACACACCTGAATTTTAGTACTAAGTAAGATAATAATTAAGATAGCAGAGGCTAAATAAAGAAACGTGTATCTTGGGGTCAGGTGGTGGTGCACTTGGTTAAGCAAACACATTGTAGTGTACAAGGACCTGGGTTCAAGTCCCTGGTCCCCACCTGCAGGAAGGAGGAAAGCTTCACAAGTGGTGAGGCAGGGCAGCAGGTATCTCTCTGTCTATTTCTCTATCTCCTCTCAATTTCTGTCTCTATCCAGTAATAAGTAAAATACAAAGAAAGAAAGAAAAGGAAGGAAGGAAGGAAGATACATCCCTTCATACAACTAGCATTAACGTTCCCACTCCATAATCAACTATCACACTCTTATTAAGTAACAAGATTTAAATGAAACATACTTTTGAAGGTTCACCTGGATCCTTAAGCACAAGTTTTATTAGAATTTCTATGAGGAAAATGTATTCCAGATTCTGAAAACCAGCTTACAAGGGAACTCTTTGAACCCAAACTATCTGTGAATTGGAGGCAATCCAATTTACTATACTTCAGAAGACAAGACTGTGTGACATTAGCATGAACATAAAACTATCTGGCAGACGAAAGTGATGGAATGGGGGCATTTTTCACATATCCTTTCTCTTTGCCTTTGAGACTCACTTGCTGTGCTATTTCCCTAGAATGAAGACAAAACCTGGCAGGGGAATCCTGTGTAAGCTCAACTCTGTGTGTACACTGTGAGCCTTCTGCATCATTACTGTTTAATCTCCGATGGTCTTGACTAAGCAGGAAGGAGAAGGCACAGCAGAGCAGGCACTAAATGTGCAGATCAGCTAGCTGCATCTGCCACTGATCACAAACATTTCTACACTGTGATGAAAGAGAATCAAGCACAAACTCTTTCCTCAGTGCTCACCCTACCATTCTTTTCACATGCCACTTTAGACCAATGTCTAACCAAGGTTACGTGGGTAGTGCATGATTCATACTTTGATTGGACACTATTTCAAGAGCTATCAAGGAAAGGTTAACTTTTGTTTCCACCAAGACTGACCTTTTCTGGTGATACTACCATTAAAAAGAAGAAATAGGAGGAAGAGGAGAGGGAGGAGAAGGAGGAGGAGGAGGAAAGAAAGAAAGTAAAGAAGAAAGAAAGAGAGAAAGAAAGAAAGAAAGAAAGAAAGAGGGAGGGAAGAAGGAAGGGAGAAAGATAGGTAACAAGAATCAAAAGACAAATTTCAAAATACCCAGGAAATAATACATCATAAAATGAGTAAAGATATCTTGAGCAAAAAAATGCAATAGCGATTTCTTTCTAGAAACACACTTTATTTGTACAGTGTTTCAAATAAAATATACAAGATGCAGTCTAATTTCAGAGTAATGTATATATATATATATATATATATATATATATATATATATATATATATTACATATATGGATATATATATCCATCCATCCCACGGAATGTATGTCCATGGGATATACATCCCATAACTTCTTTATCCAGCCATCTATCATTGAGCATTTAGGTTGTTTCCATACTTTGGCTATTGTGAATACAGCAGTATTGCATATGTCTCTTGGAACATGTGCTCCCATGTCCTTTGAATATAAGTGCCTAGGAGTGATATTGCATGACCATAGAGGAATAATAATAAATAAGGAATTCCTTATTTATTAGCTTAAGCGTTCTCCAAATTTTCCTGATTTGCATTGCCACCAACACTGTAGTGAAGTTTTTTTCTCTCCAAATTCTTATAACGTAACTCATCAAACTCAACAGTAAAACAATAGACAATCCCATTTAAAAATGGGGGAAGATATAAGCATAATCTTCTCCAAAGAAAAGATCCAATGAGAAAAATGCTTAAAATAATTGATGACTAGGGAAATGCAAATAAAACAATGATAAGCCACTTCACACCTGTGAGAATGCCATGCTTTAGAAAGGACAGAAGTACTAACTGTTGGAGGACTAACCGTTGGAGAGTGTGTAGGGGGATAGGGACACTTTTTGTTTGTTTGTTTGTTTTTCCAGAGCACTGCTGAGTTCTGCTTTTATGGTGGTGCTGCGGATTAAACCTGTAAACTCAAAGCTTCTTATTTTTTTTATAATTTTATTTATCTATTTTCCCTTTTGTTGCCCTTGTTGTTTTTATTGTTGTTGCTTTTATTGTTGTAGTTATTATTGTTGTTGTTGTTAGATAGGACAGAGAGAAATGGAGAGAGGAGGGGAAGACAGAGAGGGGGAGAGAAAGACAGACACCTGCAGATCTGCTTCACCGCCTGTGAAGCAACCACCCTGCAGGTGGGGAGCCGGGGGCTCGAACTGGGATCCTTATGCGGGTCCTTGAGCTTTGCGCCACCTGCGCTTAACCCGCTGCGCTACCGCCCAACTCCCCGATAGGGACACTTTTATATCACTGGTGGAAATGTAAATTAGGCCAACCTCTATGGAAAACAGTATGAAGATTCATCACAACTATAGAAACAGAACTACCTTATGATTCAGTAATCTCTCTCCTGGGAATGTACGGGGGGGGGGGTCTACCTACCTAAAAAGACCTTGTGCACATAAGTTGCTATGTTCTAGCAGCACAGTTTATAATAGCCCAAAACATGGAATCAACCCAGATGGCCAAGGACAGATGAATGGCTAAGAATGTCATGCTACATATGCACAATAGAATTAATATGCAGATGTTTACAATGATGATGTTATCTCCTTTTGTCCAGAACTTGAAGATAGTATGTCGAATGAGACAAGGCAGAAAGAGAATGGTCAATACCAAATGATCTCTCTTATAGGTAGAACTTAAGAATAAAGGGCAGTAAGAGAAAACATAAGGTGAAATTCAGACTGTATTCTGGAGAAGGAAGGAAAGAATGGGATGAAGGGGCTCTGTTCCTGGTATGTCTCCTAGATATTTATTAAGGGGAGATGAAAGGTTGTGCCTATGTGTTAGACTACACTGTAAACAATTCACCAATTAACAAAAGATAATTGGTGAGGAATAGGTTGGAGGGGGCACACAATCCTGGTAGGGAATTTGGTAACTTGTATGTACCAAGTGTTGTAATGAATATACCCCCCAAATATGACGATTCTATAAAACCATGTTAAACCTCTAATAAAAAGTATGTAAGTAAAATTAAAATATGAGGGAAAAGGGTAATCAAAGTATCCATAATCTTAATAGATTAAGACATTCATTGTCTATCCTTTCCCTATGTCCAAATATAGTCATGTTATACATTAATAAAATATTACTATAATACTTGATATACCATATTTATAAAATTCTAATACTCAAAGAACATCATATAGTTCTGTAACATAATAATTGACATCATGATTATACCATAGTTTTTCACTCTTAAAGCGTGTTTTATATACTAGTCCCTTATTTCTCCATATTCAGTATTAAACAGTATTAAACTTTCATGAACAATATAATTATGAATATCCCCACTCATAATTTTATGCATATATAATAACCTCCTTAGAATAAATTCCAAAAATGGTATGACTATACAAAAAAATTGTTTTTATTTCAGTAGCTTTAAATTTTTTTATCTTTATTTATTGGATAGAGACAGCCAGAATTTAGGAGAAAGGGAGTGATAGGGAGAGAGATAGAGACACCTGTAGCCCTACTTCACTGTTCGCAAAGCTTTCCTCTTGCATGTAGGGACCAGAGGCTAACCTAGGTCCTTGCATATTGTAATATGTGTGCATAACCAGGTGTGCAATCACATGCCCCACTTTCAATAGGTTTTTTTATTCCCACCTTTAAATATAATCAAATTGTCTTATAGTAGAAGTAGAAGTATTTAGTCATCTAATAGTAGAATATTTCAGTGCCAAGTCCTCCAGATTTCCAAGTTTTTCTTTCTTTGTCAATATGATTATTTAAAAAATAGCACTTTTGTTTTAATTTACATTTCTTTAATTAGTAAAAATTATCAAATTAAAGAAGAAAATGAAGCCTTCACTATTTACTCTGGATAAACCCTAGCATAGTGCTTCTATATTTCCAGGGACTATCCATTTGCACTAATTATACTGACATGACTAGTCTTATCTTCAGCCAAATTTTAAATTTGGTCTAAAAATTATTTTAAAAGATAACAATTAAGATTTTAGCATGTGATAAAAATAATTAAAGCAAAACAACTGGATAAAAATATTGATAGTAATCAAGTGATTATTTTTATGTATTTATAAAAAGGAAACATTGACAAAACCATAGGATAAGAGGGGTACAACTCCACACAATTCCCACCACCAGAACTCCGTATCCCATCCTCTCCCCTGAGAGATTTCCTATTCTTTATTCATCTGGAATCTGAGTCTATGCCCAAAGTTTGGCGTCGTGTGAAGATAATAGCAGTTTTGAAACCAAAGAAAGACCCAACATTGGCCGCCAGCTATAGACCAATTTCTCTCCTCTCCGTGTGTTACAAACTCCTTGAGAGGCTGCTTCTGTCACGTATTTCTCATCTTACAGAGAAATTCCTATCACCCGCCCAAGCTGGTTTCCACCCAGGAAGATCTACCTGCGAACAAGCCCTGGCCCTCTCAACTTACACTGAAAATGCTTTTCAGAAGAATTTAAAGACGGGTGCTGTCTTTGTTGATCTCACAGCAGCCTATGACATGGTCTGGCACCGTGGTCTCCTAGTCAAGATCTCAAGATGCCTGCCTCCATGGGTGGCCAACACTATATCGTTTCTTCTCCAAAACAGAAGATTCCGGGTGCATCTGGGTGACAAGTCTAGCAGATGGAGACTTGTCTCAAGTGTCCTCCCCCAGGGCTCTGTTCTGGCTCCTACGCTATTTAATATTTACATCAATGACCTCCCAGAAACTTCCTCAAGGAAGTTCATCTACGCCGATGACATCTGCTGTGCAACTCAGGCATCAAGGTTCGACATCCTTGAGGAAACACTCACGAAAGACATGTCTCTGATATCTGATTACTGTAAAAAATGGCGACTAATCCCTAGCACTGCAAAAACGGTATCATCTGTTTTCCATCTACACCATGCCTCGGCCTCGCATGAGCTTAATGTGCAGCTTGGCGATACGAGAATCCGGCATGAAGCCCAGCCAGTCTATCTTGGCGTTACTCTTGATCGTACTCTGTCATTTCACGAACATCTCATAAAAACTGCAGCAAAGGTGGGCGCGAGGCATAACATCATTGCAAGACTGGCCAGCTCCTCATGGGGCGTGAGTGCTTCCACACTACGATCATCATCTCTGGCATTATGCTATTCAACTGCAGAATACTGTGCCCCAGTATGGTTCTGTAGCCCCCATGTCCACTTGGTCGATTCCAAATGATATTCCTCCATGAGGATAATTTCTGGAACCATCCATTCCACCCCGGTTCCATGGCTGCCAGTTCTTAGCAACATCGCCCCACCAGATATTTGTCGGGATGCGGCATCATCTAAGTTCATTTCCCACGTCTACGCTTGACCGGACCTGCCAATATACGCGGATATCTTCACCCACCCTGTCCAACGCTTGACGTCTCGTCACCCAATCTGGTCCCCTACGCCTACACTGAACTTCTCTGTTCCAGACTCTTGGAAACAGAGTTGGCAGTCAGCTGAGGTAAAGAACAAACACCTCATCACAGACCCCTGCAAGCGTCAACCCAGCTTTGACCTAGCACCTTATGATTGGGCCCTCCTCAATCGCTATCGAACAGGCCATGGCCGGTGCGCCGCTATGTTCCATCGCTGGGGAGCCAGAGACGACCCAATCTGCCCCTGCGGCTACAGACAGACTATGACCCACACAGTCAACGATTGCCACCTCTCCAGATTCAAAGGAGGTCTCGAAACTTTACATCAGGCTCAACCTGATGCTGTTGACTGGCTACGGAAGAAGGGCAAACACTAGAAGAAGAATTCATCTGGGAGTATGAACCCAGGGTCATTATGGGGTGCAGAAGGTGGAAGGTCTGTCTTCTGTAATTGCTTCCCTGTTGAACATGGCCACTGGCAAGTTGGTCCATACTAATTATTATTATTATCATCTTTATTTATTTGATAGAAAGTCAGAAATCCAGAGGGAAGGGGAAGGTAAGGAGGAAGAGAGACAGAGCACTGCAGCACTTGCAAAGCTTTCCCCCTGGACTCCGGGGGCTTAACCCCAGGTCCTTGCACATTGCAATGTGCAATCAACCAGGTGTACCACCAAGCAACCCCGATAGCTGCATCTTTGTATGAGTCATGTGGAGAAAATAATCATTGAGAAAAATCTATAAAACCTATTTATATAATATTTCACAGTATATTCAACATGAGTTCAAGTAGGACTTGACAAAATTTTTTTAATCATTTCAGGTTTGTAGGCTAGTCTATACCTGTTGCAACTATTCAACTCTGTCATAATAATGAAACGAATGGCCATGACTGTGCTTCAATTAAATTCTATTTACAAAAACAAGTTATGCAAGAGATTTGCTCCAAGAGTCATAGCAGGGTTAAAAATAATAATGTGAAATAAGACTAACACACAAGGAAACAGGTAAATAAATAGTCTTTTTTAATAGAACAGACCTTTATAACTATGAAATCAAAGGTAAAAACCATAAAGGAAAATATCTTTATATTTGCCATTAAAGAAATCATAAAATATCAAAACTGGAAAACAAACAAACAGGATTTTGTACTCCAACCAAGAAAATTCCATTTGGGATGCCAAAGTAAACTGGAAAAAAAATTGAGAATTTTTCAGAAACCTGGAAGCAACTTGTGTTTTTACACTACAGGTTAACATCAGTTATTAGCACACAGAACAAAAGGAAACTCCTGTGCATTTGGAGCCTATGAAGAAAATGAAGTTATTCTAAGCTACTTTCTCTTCTGAGTCTATTTTGCCATCTAATAAAATGAAAGTAATAATACTAGTCTTCTCTACTTCATAGAACCATTGTGAGTATTAAGGAGAGGAAAGAATGGGAGGCATCTTTAAAAATTATAAAGTGACATGATCTCTGTCAGTATCCAATTTTAAGAAATATTAAATATAATACCCAATTCAATGATACTTTCTCCATGAATAGACTGAAGACAACACTGCAATACTATTAATGATTTGATTTTATGATACATAAGAAAGAATTTTCTTTGAAGGGCAATAATTTCCTGCCTAGTAGCATTCCATTTATTTAACCAAGTTGAGTTCCTCTTGGTACTCAATATGTAAAAGCTAGACAATATTAGCCTATGAATAAAATGAAAACTGACTGCTATGTCTAGAGTGCTTGGGTGGGAATAAGAGCCAGAAGAGGGTTGGAAAACAAAGCTGAAGGTGGAGGCAAAGATTTATATCAAAAAGCATTATATTCACACTAGAAATGTTGGGGACCTTTCAGGTCATGGTGCATGATGGTGGAGGAGAACCTAGGCTGCAGGTGAGAGTGTTTTGTAGAAAACTGGGAAATTTTACTCATGTACCAACAGCCATATTTACCATAATCCATTAATCCTCCCAATAAAATATTTTTTAAAATACTGGTATCTCCTGGGGATATATCCTAAAGAAAAACACACCCATCCAAAAAAAAAATCTAAGTACACCTATGTTTATAGCATCACAATCTACAAGTAGCCCAAACACAGAAGCAACCTAGGTGTCCAACATTAGAGAAGTAACTAAGAAAGTTGTGGTATACATACACAATGGAATACTACTCAGCTCTTTAAAATGATGAAGTCACTTTCTTTACCTCATCTTGGGTGGAACTTGAAAGAAATCATGTTAAGTGAAATAAGCAATAAAGAGAAGGATGAATAGGGAATGATCTCAGTCATGAGCAGAACTTAAGAAACAAGAGCATAAAGGAAGAACAAAAACTAAAACTTGGATTTGGTGTATTGCACCTAAACAAAGCACTCTTGGGAAGGAGGAAAAAAAGGTGGGGATGTGGGGAATTTCAGGATCTGTACATGATGATGGAAAAGGCCCTAACTTGGAGGTAAAGCAGAAAAGCAGTGTTACAGGTGTCTTGCTTTCTCTTGCTCCCTACTTCCTTTTCTCTTGGTTTTTCTTTGTCTCTATCCAATTAATAATATCAAAGAACACCTCTCAATAAAGTCCAGTAGCTACATAGTAGTAGAAATGATATTTCAATCTAGCATTCTACTTCCAGAGCCCATACTTCTAACACAAAAAGATGAGGAAATGCTAGTGCCATGACTAAGCAAGGTCCAGCTTCTCTGGTAAAGATACATAATATCAGCAAAATTCCTCAAGCTTTAGCAGGAGAAAGGAAACTACAGAAAATGTGAAAAAGAGATGTATATTGGAGTATGTTATTCCCACTGGGGAGTTTATGTGTCAAGACAAGCAGATTTTTATCTCCTGGGTTATGTATCTGGGAAGTAACACAGAATGTATTACGGAAGATAGGATCTTAGTGACTATGGTGATTAATTTTATGTGCCAATTTGAGTGGATTACAGATGACCAAACATTCAGAAGGTGTCTGTGAATAAAATCATTAGCAAAGTAGATCGCCCTTCCTAATGTGGATGGATTTCATCTAATCCACTAAAAACTAAAATAATATAAAAGTCTAAGAAAGAGAATTTCTAACTGACTTCTTCAGTTGAGACACTGGGCTTCTCCATCTCATAAACATTGGCTGATTTAGGTTTCAAACTAAACTTTTTTAAATTTTGAATTACAGCAGATACTCTCAGGCCTCCTGGTTCTTAGGTTTTTGAGAAGAAGTGACCACAGTATTGCTTCACTGCTCTTGAGTCTTCCCCTCTGATAATATATGGTCACCTGGAGCTTGAGCCTGGGTCATCACACATTGGTAAAGTTGTGAGCTCTACCAGGTGAGCTACTTACCAAGCCCTGTAAGTCCTTTGGACTATATGTCAATATTTTAGTCTGATGACTACAGTTCTCAAGACATTTTAATCTCTATAATTTCATGAGGAATCTCATATATTTCTATATAATAATACATGTAGAGAGATGTATCTGTAAATAAGTGCATGAGTAAATGAAAAATCACTGCATTTTTCAGGTTAGGATTCTCCAAATAAACACAAGTAACAAAATATATATATACATGAAATTTATAGCACTAATATTCTATATCAAATATTTATATGCTTATAACATATATTATCATGTATATTCACCCACATGTATACATGTATCTATAGATAGGCACATATGTATATATCCTAACCAATACTGTAATTTAATCACAATAAATACTACATAACTCAGAAATAAGTTTGAAAGTGTAAAAACTTAAACAGGAAATTTAAAGTCTCAAGTTCTATTTTCAGTTCTTCATTCTATTAACAATTGAGATTTTAGAAGGTATCAATTTACAATATTAAAAAAAGAATCTGATGGGCCAGGTGATGGTGCACCTGGTTAAGTGCATACAGTACAGTGCACAAAGATCCAAGTTCAAGCCCCTGGTCTCCACCTGAAGGGGGAAAGCTTCATGAGTTGAGAAACAGGGATGCAGGTGTCTCTCTTTCTCTCTCTTCTATTTGCCCAACCCCTCTCAATGTCTCTCTGTCATTATCCAATAATGATAAATAAATATCATAAAAATAATGTTGCTCTAGTTTGAGAGATAACTATCTAACTCATCTTTTGTACAGGCTAAATACTGTACTACTAGTATTTATAATATGGAAATTACTATGCTTTAGGTAGGAAATAATAATTTTCTTATTAACTAAGAGACACTCATGGTCCTTCTCCTGAACCTAACTGCTCAGTGACACAAAACAGACATGCCACTATCAGTTGGTCATTTGGATAAACTTGGCATAATCCCAGCAATGGAAATATGTTCCACCAATCTAAAAAGAGGTCTCTCTTTTTATTCTCTCTCTATGTCAGCATAGGGGGAAACGTCCAGGCAGTAGCTCTGTGAAAGGCACAAAAGTGAACCTAACCAGTTCATCCAGGAGGACTCAATTAAGTGTGCTCTCTACTTTTCTTGAACTATTTATGCTGAACTTAACCTTCTCTTAAATGGCGAACTCCTAAATGCCTCAGGTGACCTTTGAGGTAAAAGAAGGCATCAAGTTGTTAATTGTTTATTCATTCCTTTTATAGCTCACTCAAAATAATTAGTTGTATAATACATCATTGATTACTAAAGATTTTCTCTTTGTTAAAGGTACAAATTCTAATATTCAATACTGGTGAGTTACCTGGTCATTGTGCCATATGTACATATTTTCGTAAAATAATGCCCAGTTCCTATCAAGACCCACATAGTCCCACATTCTTATTTTGAATCTACCTTGGTAACAACTGCATTTTTAAAATAAAATTTTAAATCAAATTTGAAAAATATTATAAAGCTATTATATATTTACAGCTATTATAGAGGTTTTGTTTATGCTTAGTGATGGAAAGGATTTTTCCTTGTAAAACTATTCAAGTTTGAAATGAACTCATATAGACTATCCAGTAAAAATCCTATTAATTTGGTATTCCAAAGTAGTAAGTCACTATAATGGTACATTGTCAAAGATTTTTAAAGTTGGAAAGCTCATCTGCCCGTTATTTTATTCTGATTAATAACACATCTCAAATTTTAAGGCTTCATCCTCTCCAGATATGTTGTATCCTGAGTGGCTGGCCACACCATTCCTCAAGCATGACCCACATGACTGGACCATCTGGTCAGCAAAAGAACTGCTTTTCTGGATAGTCGGGCAGCAGCGAAGTGAGTTAAGCGCACATGGCATGAAGTGCAAGGACCTGCATAAAGATCCTGGTTTTAGCTTCTGGATCCCCACCTGCAGGTGTGTCACTTCACAGGCTGTTAAGCAGGTCTGCATGTGTCTATCTTGCTCTCCTCCTCTCTCAATTTCTCTCTGTCCTGTCTAACAACAATGATATCAATAACAACAACAATAGTAACTACAACAACAATAAAAAAACAAGGGCAACAAAAGGGAAAATAAATAAATATAAAAAATAATTTAAAAAAAACTGCTTATCTAGTCATAGTATCAGATCCAATGATGGCAGCCCAAGAAGGGTTAATATTAGAGCTTGTGCTTAGACTTGTGCTTAAAATTTCCACTTAGTTATTCACGCAATAAATATTTCTTGAAAATTTTCTATGAGCCCAGGTACAGTTGTACACAATAAGGTGCTATAAATGATAGTACAGGAAAATCCCTTCCCTTGTGATGTTTACATGGTATTTGTGAAACACTAGGATACAAAAAATATAATTAATAAAATATATGATATGTTAGTGTTAAAAATAAAAGGAGGGGGGGTTTCCCGGAAGATGGTGGACTGAGAAGCTGCTAGTGGCTGAGCTCTGACCACATCTCCTGGAAACGGTAGGATTTTCTGCCTTTAGCAGGCCAGTCAATAAGGGGTCCTAGCAGTGACACCAAGGAGGTGACTATAACTTAATTTGGGTTAAGAATTAGAGTGGGGGAAAAAAGGGGAAAAAAATTTTTTTTTCTTCCTTTTAATTTTCAAGCATACCTCCTTCCCACCCCACCCCCATAACCAGTCCCTGGGGACCAGCTCCTAGCAGGAGAGGGGAGCTCCTTTTCTTTAGCAAATTCCTGCCCCACCAGGGAGTAGAATTAATTCTAAGTCTATACCCTTCTGAAACCTCTCGCCGTTTTTCTCTTTCTAAGTGGCCAACCCCCCCCACCTCACCCTGCATAGCTAATTAAATAATTAAAAATAAATACAAAAAAACTTTCCTTTCACTGCCCTTTTATGACTATTCTTTTTCTTATCTTTTTCTTTTCTCTCTCTCTCTCTTTTTTTTCTTTTTCTCATTCTTGTCATCCCTTCTTCCTTAATCCTACAGCTTCCAAAGTCACAGCCCCCAGCCCCCACACCACAGTGTGCTTTTTTGAATTCACTGATACACATTTGGGAATTTCCTTTCACTGCTCTTTAATTACAGCTCTTTTTCTTATCTATTCCCTTTTCTTTCTTGTCTCTCTCTCTCTCTCTCTCTTTTTTAATCTTGTCATACACTTCTTCCTTCTTCTTTGCCTTTCTGAATTTGTGAATTATTTGGGGGAAGAAATCTGACTCAGAGTGGACTCTCTATGTGTGTATCTCTGCTCTAGTTCCCTTTCCCCTCTTGTTACCACTAGAATATACAGTGGATAGTAGATTTGCATAACTGTCTATTCTAACTATCCTTTCTTTCTTTTCTCTTTCTTCACTGGGATTTGGTTACTATTTCTTCACGGATTGGAGGAATTGGCTAACTGGTAATGATTAAACTACTTCAATAGTTGCTTCAGTTGCTACTGTAATTCCTGAGGTTGGTGAGTGTAATTGTCATAAAGGTATTTAGTACAGTGTTACATGTACTCAAGACACAACAACTTAGGAACAAGAGAGTATAAAAAAAAAAAGGAAACACATAAATAAAAAAAAATGGGTAGATCAAAAACAAATAAAACTGCTACTCCAGTGAATGAAGACAAGAGCCCAGAAGAAACTACAAATCAGCCAGAAGTAACCATAGATAAGAAAAGTATGCAAGCAATAAACAACTTATTAATCACAGAAATGAAAACAACATTGGAGGAAAGGAATGGCAGTATTAGGGAAACAACAGTTGAGACCCCCAAGGAAAATACTGATTATCTTGAGGCAATTAGAGAACTGAAAGCTGAAATAGCTGTAATGAAGAAAGAAGCTGAGGCAAGGGAAAGCAGACTAACAGAAGCAGAAAACAGAATTAGTCAGACAGAGGATGAGATAGAGAAAACGAAGAAAGAGGTGCAATAGCTTAAAAAGAGATTGAGAGACACTGAAAACAACAAAAGAGACATATGGGATGATCTCAAAAGAAGTAACATTCGTATAATTGGCCTGCCAGAGGAAGAAAGAGAGGAAGGGGAAGCAAACATTCTAGAGGAAATAATAGAAGAAAACTTCCCAGACCTGAATAACAGAAAGGACATCAAGATTCAACAGGCCCAGAGAGTACCAAACAGAATCAACCCAGAACTGAAGACACCAAGACATATCATAGTCACAATGAGAAGAAGTAAGGATAAAGAAAGGATCCTAAAAGCTGCAAGAGAGAAACAAAAAGTCACATACAAGAGAAAACACATAAGATTATCTGCAGACTTCTCCACTCAAACTCTAAAAGCCAGAAGGGAATGGCAAGATATCTATCGAGCCCTGAATGAAAAAAGGTTTCAACAAAGGATAATATATCCTGCTAGACTTTCATTCAAACTAGATGGAGGGATCAAAACCTTCTTAGATAAACAACAAAGGAGGCAACCATCACCAAGCCGGCCATTAAAGAGGTTCTGAAAGACCTCTTATAAACAAGAACATCACTATAATACTTGCAATATATCAGAGCAAACAATTTTTTTTAGAACAATGGCACTACAATACATTAAATCCATAATATCAATAAATGTCGATGACTTAAACTCACCCATCAAAAGTAACAGGGTGGGGGGATGGATGAGAAAACATAACCCAACCATATGCTGCTTGCAAGAATCCCATCTGTCACAACAAGATAAACACATACTTAAAGTGAAAGGATGGAAAACTATCATACAGGCTAATGGACCACAAAAAAGGGCAGGAACAGCCATTCTCATCTCAGATACAATAGATTTTAAATTAAATAAAGTACTAAAAGATAGGCAAGGACATTACAAAATGATTAGAGGATCAATCAGCCAAGAAGACTTAACAATTATTAACATCTGTGGACCCAATGAGGGACCATCTAAATACATTAAGCACATACTGAAAGAATTTCAAAAATACATCAATAGTAA
The DNA here is from genome assembly GCF_950295315.1 of Erinaceus europaeus. Lineage (NCBI taxonomy): Eukaryota > Metazoa > Chordata > Mammalia > Eulipotyphla > Erinaceidae > Erinaceus > Erinaceus europaeus. Next base: position 92,103,295 of record NC_080165.1, on the reverse strand, counting down.
TACAATAATAGTGGGAGACTTCAATACCCCACTCTCACACTTAGACAGATCAACAAAGCAGAGAACCTATAAAGATACAAGAGAATTGAATTGAGAGATCGACAGACTAGACCTCTTGTACATTTTGAGACTCCTCCACCCCAAAAAACTGGAATACACCTTCTTTTCAAATCCACATAACACATACTCAAGGATAGACCACATGTTAGGCCACAAAGACAGCATTAATAAATTCAAGAACATTGAAATCATCCCAAGTATCTTCTCAGACCACAGTGGAGTAAAACTAACATTTACCAACAAACAGAAAATTATTAAAAGACACAGAATTTGGAAACTAAACAACATGCTCCTTAAGAACCACTGGGTCAGAGACTCACTCAAGCAGGAAATTCAAATGTTCATGGAAACAAATGAAAATGAAGACACAACCTATCAAAATATTTGGGACACAGATAAAGCAGTACTGAGAGGGAAACTTATAGCCATACAATCACATATTAAACACCAAGAAGAAGCTCAAATCTACGACCTTACTGCTCACCTCAAGGACTTGGAGGAAGAGGAACAAAGGAACAGCACTAAAGCAACCAAAAGGACAGAAATTACTAAAGTTAGAGCAGAAATAAACAACATCGAAAATAAAAGAACCATACAAAAGATCAATGAAGCCAAATGTGGGTTCTTTGAAAGATTAAACAAAATTGACAAACCCCTAGCCAGACTCACCAAACAAAAAAGAGAGAAGACTCAAATTAATAGAATTGTAAACGATGGAGGAGATATCACAACTGACACCACAGAAATCCAGAGAATCCTGCAAAACTTCTATAAAGAACTATATGCCACCAAGCTAGAGAATCTGGAAGAAATGCAATAATTACTAGAAACATATGCCCTTCCAATACTGAACCAAGAAGAACTACAAAATCTAAATGCATCAATCACAGACAAAGAAATTGAAACCGTTATTAAGAATCTCCCCAACAACAAAAGTCCTGGACCAGATGGCTTCACAAACGAATTCTACAAAACTTTCAGGAAACAGTTAGTACCCATACTTCTTAAGCTTTTCTATAAGATTGAAGAAACAGGAATACTCCCTTCCAGCTTCTATGAAGCCAACATCACTCGGATACCAAAAGCTGATAGGGACAGAACAAAAAAGGAAAACTACAGACCAATATCTCTGATGAACATAGATGCCAAAATATTAAACAAGATCTTGGCCAACCGGATACAGCGACATATCAAAAAGATTGTTCATCACGACCAAGTGGGATTCATCCCAGGAATGCAAGGCTGGTTCAACATCCATAAGTCAATCAATGTCATTCACCACATCAATAAAAGCAAAGCCAAAAACCACATGATTATCTCAATAGATGCAGAGAAAGCCTTTGACAAAATCCAACACCCATTCATGCTCAAAACTCTACAAAAAATGGGAATAGATGGGAAATTCCTCAAGATAGTGGAGTCTATATATAGCAAACCTACAGCCAACACCATACTCAATGGACAGAAGCTGAAAGTATTCCCCTTCAGATCAGGGACTAGACAGGGCTGTCCACTGTCACCGTTATTCCTCAACATAGTATTGGAAGTTCTTGCCATAGCAATCAGGCAAGAGAAAGAAATCAAAGGAATACAGATTTGAAGGAAAGAAGTCAAGCTCTCACTATTTGCAGATGATATGATAGTATACATAGAAAATCCAGCAGAAAACCACTGGAAGTTATTAGGCAATATAGCAAGGTATCAGGGTACAAAATCAATGTACAAAAATCAGTGGCATTTCTTTATGCAAACACTAAATCTGAAGAAGAAGAAGACATCCAGAAATCACTCCCATTTACTGTTTCAGCAAAATCAATCAAATACCTAGGAACAAAGTTGACCAAAAAAGTGACAGACTTGTATGCTGAAAACTATGAGTCGCTACTCAAGGAAATAGAAACTGATACCAAGAAATGGAAAGATATCCCATGTTCATGGATTGGAAGAATAAATATCATCAAAATGAATATTCTCCACAGAGCCATATACAAATTTAATGCAATACCCATCAAACTTCCACCAAGCTTCTTTAAGCAAATAGAACAAACACTACATTCATTTATCTGGAACCTGAAAACACCTAGAATTGCCAAAACTATCTTGAGGAAAAGAAACAGAAATGGAGGCATCACACTCCCAGACCTTAAACTATATTATAAATCCATCATCATCAAAACAGCCTGGTACTATAACAAAAATAGGCACACAGACCAGTGGAACAGAATTGAAAGCCCAGAAATAAATCCCCACACCTATGGACATCTAATCTTTGATAAGGGGGCCCAAAGGATTAAATGGAAAAAAGAGGCTCTCTTCAATAAATGGTGCTGGGAAAACTGGGTTATAACATGCAGAAGAATGAAATTGAACCACTTTATATCACCAGAAACAAAAATCAACTCCAAATCGATCAAAGACCTAGATGTCAGACCAGAAACAATAAAATACTTAGAGGAAAACATTGGTAAACACATTCCCACCTACACCTCAAGGACATCTTTGATGAATCAAACCCAATTGCAAGGAAGACTAAAGCAGAAACAAACCAATGGGACTATATCAAATTGAAAAGCTTCTGCACATCCAAAGAAACTATTAAACAAACAGAGAGACCCCTCACAGAATGGGAGAAGATCTTCACATGCCAGACATCAGACAAGAAACTAATCACCAAAATATATAAAGAGCTCAGCAAACTTAGCACCAAAAAAGCAAATGACCCCATCCAAAAATGGGCAGAGGATATGAACAAAACATTCACTACAGAGGAGATCCAAAAGGCTAACAAACATATGAAAAACTGCTCTAGGTCACTGATTGTCAAAGAAATTCAAATGAAGACAACACTAAGATATCACCTCACTCCTGTAAGAATGGCATACATCAAAAAGGACAGCAGCAACAAATGCTGGAGAGCATGTGGGGACAGAGGAACCCTTTTACATTGCTGGTGGGAATGTAAATTGGTACAGCCTCTGTGGAGAGCAGTCTGGAAAACTCTCAGAAGGCTAGAGATGGACCTTTCATATGACCCAGTAAATCCTCTCCTGGGGTTATACCCCAAGGACTCCATAACACCCAACCAAAAAGAGGTATGTACTCCTATGTTCATAGCAGCACAATTCATAATAGCTAAAACCTGGAAGCAACCCAGGTGCCCAACAACAGATGAGTGGTTGAGAAAGCTGGGGTATATATACACAATGGAATACTATACAGCTATCAAGAACAATGAACCCACCTTCTCTGACCCATCTTGGACAGAGCTAGAAGGAATTATGTTAAGTGAGCTAAGTCAGAAAGATAAAGATGAGTATGGGATGATCCCACTCATCAACAAAAGTTGACTAAGAAGATCTGAAAGGGAAACTATAAGCAGGACCTGACCAAATTATAAGTAGGGCACCAAATTAAAAGCCCTGTGGTGAGGGGTAGACATGCAGCTTCCTGGGCCAGTAGGGGGTGGAAGTGGGTGGGAGGGATGGGTCACAGTCTTTTGGTGGTGGGAATGGTGTTTATGTACACTCCTAGCTAAATGTAGACATATAAATCAGTAGTTGATTAATATGAGAGGGGGAAAATCAATTGTATGTCTCAAAGTTTTTCAAAACACAAACTGAATCTTTTTAATATATAGGCTGTGTATTTGATATGCAGGCTCTCTCAAAAGCCTAGACCAAGTAGATTAGAAGCATCCAATAGCACAGCTATATACAAGATACTGGATACTGTACAGCAAACCATAACAAAAGGACTTTTCAAAGTTAACCCAATTGCCAAATAATGTGATGATAACATTAACTATCCATTGTCTTTTTGAACCCTAAGACAGCAGGAACCTCACATCTCCACTATAGAGCCCCTACTTCCCCCAGTCCTGGAACCCTTGGATAGGGCCCACTTTCCTGTATGTGTCTCCCAATCCATACCAAATAATATTGCATCTGCGGGTCACAACCTAACCAATGCAACGATTGCCACCTCAACATGCTTCACCTCAGACTGTGTCCAGAGACTTCACAAGTGGAATGACAACCCTTCAGCTTCATTACTCAGGTGAGACCTTTCCTTTTATAGTACACTCTAATTTCATCTCAGGTGGTTCACTTTCTAACAAAGTCCCATAACCTAGATATACACCAGTTTCTGTGAGAGAGAGCTTATGTTCACACGTATCCATAAACTACTGTAAAATATATACCTGAAAGCAGAAGTACACTAGAGTTTGCAGTGAGTACCCCCCTAACACTTCCTCTCCACTATTCCAAGCTTTGGGTCCATGATTGCTCAACAATTTGTTTGGCTTCGTATGTTAACTCTCTTTTCAATCACCAGGTTCCAGATGCCACCAGGATGCTGGCCAGGCTTCCCTGGATTGAAGACCCCACCAATGTGTCCTGGAGCTCAGCTTCCCCAGAGACCTACCCTACTAGGGAAAGAGAGAGACAGACTGGGAGTATGGACTGACCAGTCAATGCCCATGTTCAGCGGGGAAGCAATTACAGAAGCCAGACCTTCTACCTTCTGCAACCCTCAATGACCCTGGGTCCATGCTCCCAGAGGCATAGAGAATGGGAAAGCTATCAGGGGAGGGGGTGGATTATGGAGATTGGGTGGTGGGAATTGTGTGGAGTTGTACCCCTCCTACCTTATGGTTTTGTTCATTAATCCTTTCTTAAATAAAAAAAAAAGAAAAAAAAAGAAAAGGAGGGTGTGGGGCAGCAGTGCACCTGGTTAAGCACACATAGTACTAAGCACAAGGGCCCGTTCATGGAACCGAGTTTGAGCCCCCTGCTTCCCACTTGCAACAGGTCCACTTCACTAGCAGTGTTGAAGCAGGTCTGCAGATGTCTATCTTTTTCTTCCCCTCTATATACTCCTCCTCTCTCAATTTCTCTCTATCCTTCCAATAAAATGTGAAAACAGGCCACCAGGAGCAGTGGATTCTTAGTACTTGCTCAGAGCCCCAACAGGAGGCAAAAAAAAAAAAAAGCCAGAGGGGTCAGCTGGTGGTGCACCTAGTAAAGTACACATGTTAAATGCACAAGGACCCGAGTTCAAGGCTCCAGTCCCCACCTCCCCACCTACAAGAGGAAGCTTCATGGGTGGTGAAGCAATGTTGCAGATCTCTCTCTCTCTCTCTCTCTCTCTCTCTCTCCCACTCTCTCTTTACCCCTTGACTTCTCTCTGTAACTAGTAATAAATACAATTAAAAAACATAGAAGAAAAATATTTTAAAAGGAGCTAGAGTTAAAAAAACAGGAGAAAGGCGAAGAAATGGTGGTAGAGGCCTATGGTGGTTATTGGGGAAGGGAACACAGAATTTTGGTGAAGAGTGTGTTGATTTCATGTACCATATATGAGTGTGAATATACTCCTGAAATCTTAAAATTTCATAAGACACTGTTAAATCACTAATAAAATGTTTTTTAAAATAGGTATAGGAAAAGATACTCTCTCTCTTTCTTCCAGAAACTCAGGGACTCATTCATTTCTGCTGCCAGGAGATATACATTTGATTGAAAATGAAGTTAACTTGAGGGGAAGCAGAATTAAGAGTTGAACATCAGAGTTCTAATGACTTCATTCATGCACCTGGACTCAGCTGTGCCTGAAGTTTTTTTTTTTTTTTTTTACAGTTGCATAAGGCAATAAATGCCCTTATTTTTTGTTCAAATTGGGTTTTCTGTCACCTGTAACTAAAAAAAAAAGACCTAATGTCAACACTTTCAGGTAGAGATAGGAACTTAAAGTATCTTACAATGTGTTTCTAAGTGGAGTTCCTGCTGTACTTGGAATAGTAAATAGCTAGAACTCATTTCTAATTAACACTATACACTTACATGTAAACACTTAAAATTCTAAAGACCTTGAAAACAGCATGTTCATTTAAACGTGTTTAAACAAGTTCTTTAAATTGTGGCTTATACCACTATTTAAGAAACCCTTCCATACAGATTTCCAAGGTCACTGCTCTTCAGATAAAGCAATTTCATGTTCCAAATTCTCTCAGCTAAAATCATTGGGATCTTATCAGATATAAATGTATCCCTGCTTCCAGGATGGATACATTTGATTGAAAATGAAGTTAACTTGGGGGAAAGCAGAATTAAGACTTGCAAAACAACAGAGTTCTAATGACTTCATTCATGCCTTTTTACATAGAATAGGACTATGTTGGGCTTTTTAGACTCAGACATAACAGAGAAATCCCCCCTGACTTATGGTAAATGATATTGATTATACTTCGAAAGAAATAAAGCTATTAACTCTGAAGAAATCCCTTTTAACTCTGAAGCAAAAAAAAACTGATCATCTAGCATAGTAAAATGGCCATGCTAAAGACTTAAAGTACATTAATATACAGTCAGTAGCACCATTTTGACAACCTGCTATGATATACCAGCTGACCAGAACTCCAATACTATTTTGAAGTTTTTGTGAATTCCACATACAGAATGTAGTTTCTCCACTCTCTTCCATTATTTGCATCAATTTAGTTTTACATTCTTCCTACCACTAAAAAAAAAAAAAAGTGGTAAAACACATAATAATAAAATAAAATGGTCAAAAGTTTCTCCAGGGCAAAGTCTCTTTGCAGCTCTATGTCACACATGTAGAAAATGTAGATGCCTCTTACTCCCCAAACCAGGTAAGAAAATTCATATAAGACAAAGAGAGAGTAAGTATCCCACATTATAAGTAAACCATGAAAAAGTTAGGGAGGAGACCTTTTTTAGGGATGATTAAAAGGAAATTAACTCTCTTATCTGAGCTATCCCTAGACAAAGCCCACTGCAGGCTATCTGAGCAATAAAGACAACAGTTTCAAAGGAGTTCTCAAATGTGTGGTGAGTCATCAGTCCAGCCTGGACCTTTTCTATCCTTCCTTCAGGGGTATAGCTGGAAGGTCCTTTTTTCCATATAAGCAAAGAGAAGGGACCAGAGAGTTAAGACTAGAGCACTGAATTCAAAAGTCAAGATCACTGAAGCTTCAAGTTTAATACTTGGTACCTCTACATATCAGAACTAAGTGGTACTCTGGTCTCTATATCTCACTATAATTCATTGCATTTCCCCCCACCCATGAAAATTAATAGAACTAATCTAAAAACAAAACCAAACAAAAAACTTCAGAAGTATCCATCAGAGTGCCCTCCTTCTTTTTTTCTTGGATTAGATGGCAGGATATATAACATATCTTCTAACAATCCATGCTTAACTGAGCAGAAAGGAGATTCAGAAATAGCAAAGAAGAGAAAAGGTTGATGAGAAGCGTCTTTAGCATAGAAAAATGTATCAGTTTCTAGATCAAGTGGATTCTGGGAAAAGTAATTTGGCCAACTTTCTGATACTCCACACAAAACAGTCCTAAAATGATAACTTAGGAAATCGCAAATGTAGGCATAGCTTCCAGAGTGAGGAAATGTGCAATAGAAAAGACTTTCCACGAGATTCCAATGATCACACACAGATTTCTTTGGAAAGAGAACAGTCAATTGGTATTATCCAGATAAGCAGCAGCAGCCAGAGAGATGGCCACTTTGTCTCTTCTACCTGCCTAAGCACCAAAAGAATGTAAAGACTAGAATTTTAAAAAGTTATAAGATAGGTTCTCCAGACTGCTGTCCACAGGGGTTGGACCAATTTACATTCCCACCATCAGTTCAGGGGGCTTCTTCTGTCCCCACAACTCTCCAGCATTTGTTATTGTCATCATTTCTGATGTATGACGTTCTCACAGGAATAAAGTGGTAACTCATTGTTGTCTTTATTTGCATTTCTCTAACAATCAGTGACTTGGAGTGTTTTTTTAAATATGTCTGTTGGACTTCTGGATCTTTTCTGTGGTGAATATTTTGTTCATATCCTCTCCCCATTTTTGAATGGGGTAATTTTGTTTGTTTGTTTGTTTTCAGCTCAGTGTTCCTACAGAAATGTGATATTTTTGGTAAAAGGTTCTGGGGGAAGATAAATAAAATGCCACTTTGATTTAGATGATACCAAAGATCTCTTGCAAAGAGGATGAATAAATCACTAGAAAATTATACTTCATGTTAGGATAAATAAAGTTTTTAAATTTGAAGTACCACTGGAAGAGCAATATCCAGTCAAACCAAACACTTGCAATCATTTTTAACTGTTCTATTATTGAGATGACCTTTCAATGTACTAAGATTTGCACTAAAAGCTTAGTGAAATGGGCATTTTTATTTACCTGATCTAACACTTACATTCTACTTAGCTATATGGGTCCTAAATGACAAGTCACTTCATCTTTAAATAACTAGTCTAGGGTGGGGGTTGATAGCATAATAGTTATGCAAAGAGACTCTCATGCCTGAAGCTCCAAAGTCCCAGGTTCAATCCCCCACACCATCCTGCTTCTAGCACTGTAAGTAAGCAATGAATGATTTTGGGAAGAATATATTTTCTTGGTAATGATTAAAAGAAAGTTAATTTGACTTTCCCATTTGATCTACTCTCAGATATACTATATCTGAGAATTTCTGCTTTGAGTTCTCAGAAATTGAAGTACAAATCAAAAATTTAAGAATTTAGTTCATTTAACTTAAAAAAATATCTATGGCTTTATCTATACATCAACACTTCACTAGACCTGGTTACCATCCTGTCTTTACAAGACTTTCCCAAACATATATAGACAAGCACACTTATACATTCACCACACCAAAACGCCTGCCTGGCCTTCCTGATCAAATTTTATCTTTTTACATAACCTTTGTCTCACTGGCTTCAATGATTGGTGGAAGAACAAAACTAGTGACTTGAACTGAGACAATGAAGACAGTAACTACCAAGAAAAAGGAAAGCCATTATATTCAAAGAGACCCAGAGGTGAGAGACCAAGAGAAGACCCACAGTAGAGGAAGGGTATATGTGGTATGTGGATATAAAAAAAGACAGGACTGAAAGTGAGTGATCAGTTAACAAAAGAAATCTGAGAATAGTAGATATAGAGGATGAAATGGGCTCAGAAAAGTTTACCTTACAACAAAGAATAATACTATAATAATATTTTAGAAACTGTGTGGGTAGAACTCTGGACTTGTATGCGTGAGCTACTGAATTCAATAGTCTACACTGTATATGCCAAAGTAATGTTCTGGTTCTCTCCCTTCTTTATCTCATGAAATAAAAAAAATAAATCTTGAAAAGTACATAAATATCCTGACACTAATTAATTTGGAGGAATTAAAAAATTAGAAAATTAACTTGTCAAAAATTGTTTTAGATTAGCCATAGAACTTTGTGGGGTATAGTATTTAAAAGGCAAACCTTTCCATACACACCCTACTCCAGGCACAGTAGCCTTTATCAATACAACCATTGTACTTAGAAAAATGACAGGATTTCAATACAGAAATATAGTTCTTTTGAAAGAGAAAACAAATTATATCAAAATTCAATAATTTAGACTACTATCTTCTCATTTATTCCCACCAAATTCTTATATTGATAACAATTTTACCACAAAGTCCCCACATGCTAGCTTATTTCAGAGACTTCTATTTATATTTAATGCCTATAACTTGTAGTTTCTTGAAAAGGACAAAGAGAGAAGTCCATTCAAGGCCATAAGAGTGCTTTTTTTCTCTCCTAAGAAACTGTCAGCCAAATTTCTCAGGGAGGAACTGGAAATGAAGAGAGAGACATTGATAAATTTGCCTGCTGCACAATCAATAAAAGCCCCACCATCCTATTCAGACTCCCACTGAGGAAGCAAGGGCCATAATTACATTGTCAAAAATTCAAGCTGCCCAAACTGACAGGGGCCCCTTTGCAAAGTGACATGTGATTGGCATTCGGGTTGGGGTGCTGAAGCCAGATTAGCAAAGCAGGGGAAGTAAAAGAATGAAATTTCTTTATTGACCACAATCACCCAAAATGCAGACTGCCGTGCAAGGGAAATTCTGAAACATTTTAGTCATGTTAAATAGGAAAATGACCAACTGAGAAGACATACTAAGCAATTTGAACTCCACTGGAGAGCTAGAACACGCTCCAATATACTCCCAAGTGTGTGTGTGCGTGTAAGAGAAAAACATGAAATGTATATCCATCTTTCTTCATGACAGCTAAACAGAAAAGCCCTTTTGCTTAGAAGTTTAATCTATGATAAAAATTAGCTAGAGCAGAAGGGCGACGAGGTGCAGTGATGAAGAATGAGATGGTTGGGAGAAGGTGGGCAAAATTATGTTACTAACATATAGCACCATTGTGCGATTCTTTCTGTTCTGAGCTGATGTTAAATTGCCACTTATCAGTCAGTTCTTCTATTACTGGATGTTAGAAATTAAATACCTGTGTTTTCTGGGCAGTGCGCAGCTTCTGGGTATACTGAGGTTCATTCATTGAAAATGTTTTTATTATAAAGATAATTAGGAATGGTGGTTATTCACTGTTGAGAAGTAGCTTCTCTGAGGAATTCAAATCAAAAGGTATCCACTAAATGGAGGAAACAGCAATAAGATGATTGGGAATGCTGCTGCCTTGTGATCTCATCTCTCTTTTGCTTCTATAGAAAGAAGTAGACAGGAAATTTAATAAAAAGAAAATTTTCTAGGCAGAATTGGTCCTATGCCAAATTTTGAAACATAATACTCCTCCCCTGTCATCCTCGAAAAGAAAGTAGGACAACATCGACACTTTGTATGCACTGTTTTGAAAGAAAACAAACAAAAATACTATAATCAAAATAACCCTAACTAATACTGCTAAAGGCTACTATGTGCAAGCTACTTCATTGGAAGCATGTCTATAAAGTAAGAATAGTGGTTTCTTGGTCTAATGGAGATGAATTTTCTCAAGGTCATAGCTAATAAACTATATACCTGGTTTGATTTCTAATTCTCAAATTATTAACCACTTAAAAGCAGTAAGTACTTCTCCAAGTGTGGTCAGTGGTCACTCGGAGGTCTCACTAAAATACATAGTCCTGGACTGACCAGAAACCTAGATGCAAAAACCTGGATTTTTTTTTTAAATCTCCTAGAGGATAGACTTTTCTGTGCATGCAAGTTTTTGAAAACTCCTCACTATATCATCTGAAAAGCTGAGTGAAAACTGGATCATCAGAGACTTCCTGGGTGCAAGGCAGTGAATCAACTTGCTGGATGTTTTGCATATTTGACATTAAAAGAAAATTAGTCTTTCCCTAAAGCCCCAGTGTCACTATACCTACCTCTGGTCCTGGGGAAAAAAACCAGCAAAATTCCATAATGACTTTAAGCATGATACAGCACCAAGCCAGAGGGAAAATCTGTTTAGGCCTCAGGTGGTGAGGAAGAGAGGTGAAGGGAAAGGATTGATGAGCCACAGACTGAGCGGGATTCTCAGAAATCACTGGAAGAGTATCCTTTTTACCCACTGGCTAAACTCTTTTCTACATAACATTTCTTTCAAATGAATGAGATGCCTCAGCCTCACTTCAGAGAGAAAAGCAACTTGCATTTGCCTGTGTTTGTAGCATATGCTCTGTAATTCCTAGTCCCACTTATCTTGGCAGGGTTTCAGGGAAATCAGTAAAAAGTGTTGATGATGACCTAATCCTAACAGTGCAGGGAAGAAGAGGAAGGAAAACATAAGATGGAGGGGGGCGGGGAGAGGAATATGAGTGGAAGAAAGGTAAAAAAAATGACTGCACTTTTAATAACCAGTACCATCACAGAGTTTATGTAGCTACATTTGGTTTTAAATTCCTAAAACTTTGTAAAAGTACTTATTCTCCTTTCATTATCCTCCTGCTTTGACCACAAGTAACAATAGTAGAAGTTCTTTAAACACAAAGGCATGAGAACACAGGACACATTAAAATAAAAACACAGTAGTGGAAAGAGTGTTACTGCATGATTTTATAAATCGATATTAAATAACTAATAAAATCATAAAATAAAGACACATAGAGATATATTTACTTATAAGATTTTGCTCATTTTTCACAACATAACGTGAGGAAGAGATTGGGGCTAGAATAAAAGAGTGAAGTAAAATAATTGGGGGGAGGTTCACTTTTCTTCATTTGAGTTTCCCTTTCTAACAGCAAAAAAAAAAAAAAAAAAAGGCCATCAATATGGCCTTGTAATTCTCAAACTTGAATTACTCAGCTGGTGTATAGGTCAGTTGCAATACAAACCTGTACCATTGTATCCTCTCATTGTGTTCCCCGCATCCAAGTGGTAAACAGCAACACCGTGAGGTGATAACCAAAGCAAACATTTGAAGACCATGATTGGTGTGTAAAGAGACAGAAAACCTTCAGAGATTCACAAGCATGAGATTAATGTAAGTACTGATGAAGCTAGACAAAAGAATCCTCCATACTCCCAGAAGGATAAAGAATAGGAAAGCTATCAAGGGAGGGGGGTGGGATACGAAGTTCTGGTGGGGGGAATTGTGTGGAATTGTACCCTCCTATCTTATGGTTTTGTCAGTGTTTCCTTTTCATAAATAATAAATAAATAAATAAAAGAAATAAAACATAAGTGGATAACCAAGATCAATATAAGCATGTGCTGGTGAAGATAGGGGGAAAAATTCCTTCTTAGAACATACAAACACTATAGACAATTTGATTTACTGTATGAATAGTTCTTACTAGTTTTTTAAACCTTACAAAATTTATCCCCAAGCATCTAGTATTCTGGCTCTTCTATAGTAACAATTAAATGCTAAACACAATGATTTCCCTTCCTCTTAGAGTAATCCAGAAAAGCCAAAAGGGTGCTTTTTATTAGTAGACAATGATTTTGAGACCCATAATTAATAACAAAAAGAGCTTCGATAGAGCAAAATGGCAGACTTTTCAGCACAGATATACACCTACGTCTAAAAGAATAATTCTATGGTCATCAATAGTAGGATATTTTAGTATGCCAATATAGAAATTTCAATGGAAACAATGTCATATTTTCTATGAGTTGTCTGGCTCTCTAGAGTACACATTTCTAAGGTTTTATTGAAAAATAAGTGACATTTTCAATAACACTGTATTTCTTTTATTGATTTGCTATCCAATAATAAATAAAGAAAGAATAAATAATTTTAAAAAGAAAGAAAAAAGAAGCAATGAGCTGTATGTAGCTCCATCAGCTCTTCCATTTTCCAGATTCTGAAGGAAATGAAGTGCCGCAATCAGGGACGGGATACTCTCAAACAGGGAAAAGAGAAAAATAGGCAGTGTGTCTGTCGCACCAGCTCTTTACAAATTCTACTTGATGGTGCATTGCTTACTTTCTGCTCATACTCTGTTGGCCAAAGGAAATCAACAGTTGAGCCCACACTCATCAGGGAAAAGAAGTGTGGTCCACCAACAGGGAAGTTCTAAAAAATCACTTGATACGGGAAGGAGATGAGTTATGTGACCCTCTTCTAGGAAAGAATGGATGATTGGGAACTATAGCAAAATATACAACAAGAATTATAATAATATCTCTTAGTGAAGGAACTAGTAGGGACTCTGTTCTATCAGATTTTGTCACATAAACAATGAATAGCCAAAGATTTTGTAAGCAGTTTTTTTTTTTTTCATTTTCCCCATTGGCTGAATATTAGACACATTTCTCTCTCTTTCCTCTGGCCAACTGACTCACTCACCATGCACAGAAAGAGTTCCATTCTTCACAGCCAGAAACTTAACTCCATATGGAAAAAAAGAGGTAGAATAGGAACTTCCATAGAGTTTGATCTGAGCTCTGCCTTGGAAGGGTTTGTCCTTTGATCCAATCCGAAGCTCACCACCATCAGAAACAAGAATGGAGTGTGCCTTGAGCTCAACAGGTCCTGGATCCAGGAAAATCAATTTGCCTCCTAATAACCAAAAAGAAGATCATCAGTCCCTAGAAGAAAATGCTCACCTTTTCTTCACAGCTATAATGTTTCTCATAAGTGAGTGAAAAGGCATTGAATTAGAACCTCCTATCCTGTATCAAAGTGGTCATTATGTTATAATACAAGAACTCAACAACAGTTCCCACTCTCACTTCTAATAAAAGTCAGTTTTTATGTTTGGTTACAAGAAAGCAAGCAAACAAACAAACAAACAAAAACCTCATGACTTGATAATCCATCTCCAGTATCCTCCAATATCACATCTTCTGAATCTCATCCTTTCATCTGCTCATCTGCTCCAAATACCTTATTGTGTTTATTGTCCTCAAATAAGACTCAATGTACCTCATCTATTGTGAGGGGCAGCAGCATTGATACTATTAGGTATTTCTTTGTTCTTATCCTGTCATGTCCTTCGGTCAGATACCCATGTGACTCATACTCCCTTTGTGTCTATCTGTCCATGTCATTTTCTCACTGAGATCTTCCCTCCCCAGCATATATAAAATAATATGCCCCAGTGTCTTAAACAAATGTATTTTCTTCATTTTTGAACTTTATGAAGAAAATATATTTAAATCATGTACTTTTATATGTTTATTGTGTCTGCCCTTCCTTCACTAGAATGCATGCTTCATGAAGACACTGATCTGTTCTGTTCCCTTTTATATCCCTAGTGAATCAGAACAATGATAGGTAACTGTGCTTTGGGTTTTTTTGTTTGTTTGTTTGTTTTTTGTTTTTATTTATTGATTTATTCCTTTTGTTGCCCTTGTTGTTTTATTATTGTAGTTATTATTGTTGTTGTCATTGTTGGATAGGACAGGGAGAAATGGAGAGAGGATGGGAAGACAGAGAGGAGAGAAAGATAGACACCTGCAGACCTGCTTCACCGCCTGTGAAGCGACTCCCTTGCAGGTGGGGAGCCGGGGTTCGAACCAGGATCCTTATGCCAGTCCTTGTGCTTTGTGCCACCTGCGCTTAACCCGCTGCGCTACAGCCCGACTCCCAGTAACTGTGCTTTGTACTGTGAGCGCTTAACTGAGTGTAGCACAATCTAGCCCCCCAGTCATACTCTTATGTTTACTAAATCTTTTTCACTCAGAGCTATGTATCATTAATGTCCCAACTAATTATCATCAAGTGGTGGATTATGTATTTGCATGGCAGGACTCCTCCATTATAAGTAGTCAGGAAATCTGAACTGACTTTAATGAACAAGTGCAGGGGTAGGGAGTAGGACTGAGACTCCTGTCTTGACTCTGTTATTGGCCTTTAAATGAAACTCCCATAAAATCGTTCCTAAATCTGTTTTACACAGTACCCAGGAATGGCCTGTTTGCTCACCGATGAAGTGGAGAGTAGAATCATACATACAGTAAGATTCCTTTCAACTCTAGAACATTTGACATCTGTATCTATCATAAAAGGTGAATTCAGGTAATCACTGAATATTGACATAGGCATATAGTTTATAATCTTCTAATACCATATAAGCTACAGTTAATTTAGAATGTCACCTTGGTCAGGAAATCAAATATGATTATATCTGGTATAAAGATTGCAGAGTTCAGCAAGCTAAAACCAATTACCTATTTACTGAATGTCATGATCTTTATGGTGTCTATCTAAAATAGCATTCCAAAGAAGCCTATGAGACAAAGCCTATGCACCAGATTTCATAAAGTAGAAAGTGGGTTAAGAAAGGTCATTTCTTCAGTCCAGAATAGGAAGAGGGAACATTAGAACCTAGGCCCTCTCAACAGAAATCTTCCACTTTACCCTCTTCTATAAACTCCCAAGTGACTTTTTTCATTGATTAGGTTCCTAATAACAGTTGTGTTTAAGTAAATGCATGTGTTGACTTACATTTACCTATGACATGCAAATATATACATATATATGTGTATATATATAATTTTGCTTTTGTATATATATATATATAATTTTGATTTTGTTAGTGATATTATATATTGCTCCACTTCAAAAATTATTTGAGATAGGTTTTAAGCAAGATGAGTAATTTTAAAAATTTGAGCTTCATCACTTTTACCATAAAGTAAAATATTAAATACACTGAGACAGATTGACAGAAAATTTAAAGTGTCATTTACTGGCAGGAATTAATAATGATGCTGTTGAAGGGAGGAAAAACTTAGCCCAAAGAAAATGAATCATTTGTGTTGGCAAGAGTACCATAAACAGGACTAAATTAATTAATATGATAATTGTTTTTGCCTCCTAAAAAGCATTCTTTCTCCACCTTGTAAGTGGCAAGTAGAAAGAAGTCTAAGTAAATTAAGAAGAAAGTTTGATAAAGTCTTTAGATATTTTGATTGAAATAATTAAAAGTGAAAGCTTGTTTGGTGTGAAATGTTAAGTTTTATCAAATTTAGATCTACACCAAGGCCCCAAGTGGTTTAAATCTATTCCTGCAATTCCAATTAACTCTATCCCCTCTGAAGATTCCTACAGGCGCTTCCGCCAAGCCATCTTCAAAGCAGCTTCCCAAGCCATTCCTTGTGGAAGATGTGCTAACTATACGCATTGTCTTGATGCTGAATGCGAGCAACTTCTAAAGCAGTATGATGAGTCGAGCGAACCAGATGTGGCCGACCATCTCATTGCCTCCCTGGATGCAGCACGCCAAGCCCGCTGGCAACAACTCACGGAAAGTCTGAACTCCACCCACTCAAGTAGGAAGGCCTGGGAGCTTCTTCATAGTCTGGGTGCTGGTAGCCAACCCTCTCCCGTCTCCCATCCTCCCGTATCTCCAAACTCAGTGGCCAGTCACCTAACTCAAGTTGGACGTGCTAACATTGACCCAGTCTGGAAAAGAGAAATTTCCCATGAGTGGCCATCCCACTTCCGTTTATCTTGTCCATCTCCAAAACTCTCTCCCTTTACACTGTCTGAACTGGAAGACGCTTTGAAGAGGGTTAAACCGGGAACGGCTGCTGGCTATGATAACATCACCCCAGAACTCATTCTTAACTTGGGCCCTGCGGCAAAGAAGTGGCTCACTACATTCCTGTCCCACATCTTGGAATACGAATCTATGCCCTAAATTTGGCGTTGTGACAAGATAATAGCAGTTTTGAAACCAAAGAAAGACCCAACATTGGCCGCCAGCTATAGACCAATTTCTCTCCTCTCCGTGTGTTACGAACTCCTTGAGAGGCTACTTCTGTCACAAATTTCTCCTCTTACAGAGAAATTCCTATCACCCGCCCAAGCTGGTTTCCACCCAGGAAGATCTACCTGTGAACAAGTCCTGGCCCTCTCAACTTACATTGAAAATGGTTTCCAGAAGAAATTAAAGACGGGTGCTGTCTTTGTTGATCTCACAGCAGCCTATGACACGGTCTGGCACCATGGTCTCCTAGTCAAGATCTCAAGATGCCTGCCTCCATGGGTGGCCAACACTATATCGTTTCTTCTCCAAAACAGAAGATTCCGGGTGACAAGTCTAGCAGATGGAGACTTGTTTCAAGTGGCCTCCCCCAGATCTCTGTTCTGGCTCCTACGCTATTTAATATTTACATCAATGACCTCCCAGAAACTTCTTCAAGGAAGTTCATCTACACCGATGACATCTGCTGTGCAACTCAGGCATCCAAGTTCGACATCCTCGAGGAAACACTCACAAAAGACATGTCTCTGATATCTGATTATCGTAAAAAATGGCAACTAATCCCTAGCACTGCAAAAACAGTATCATCTGTTTTCCATCTACACCATGCCTCGGCCTCGCGTGAGCTTAATGTGCAGCTTGACGATACGAGAATCCGGCATGAAGCCCAGCCAGTCTATCTTGGCGTTACTCTCGATCGCACTCTGTCATTTCACAAACATCTCATAAAAACTGCAGCAAAGGTGGGCGCGAGGAATAACATCATTGCTAGACTGGCCAGCTCCTCATGGGGCGCGAGCACTTCCACACTACGATCATCATCTCTGGCATTATGCTATTCCACTGCAGAATACTGTGCCCCAGTATGGTTCCGTAGCCCCCATGTCCACTTGGTCGATTCCAAATTATACTCCTCCATGAGGATAATTTCTGGAACCATCCGTTCCACCCTGGTTCCATGGCTGCCAGTTCTTAGCAACATCGCCCTGCCAGATATTCGTCGGGATGCGGCATCATCTAAGTTCATTTCCCACGTCTACACTCGACCGGACCTGCCAATATACACGGATACCTTCGCCCACCCTGTCCAACGCTTGATGTCTCGTCATCCAATCTGGTCTCCTACGCCTACACTGAACTTCTCTGTTCCAGACTCTTGGAAACAGAGTTGACAGTCAGCTGAGGTAAAGAACAAACACCTCATCACAGACCCCTGCAAGCGTCAACCCGGCTTTGACCTAGCTCATTATGATTGGGCCCTCCTCAATCACTATCGAACAGGCCATGGCCGGTGCGCCGCTATGCTCCATCTCTGGGGAGCCAGAGATGACCCGAACTGCCCCTGCGGCTAAAGACAGATTATGACCCACATAGTCAACGACTGCCACCTCTCCATACTCAAAGGAGGTCTTGAAACTTTACATCAGGCTCAACCTGACGCTGTTGACTGGCTACGAAAGAAGGGCAAACGCTAGAAGAAGAAGAAGTGGTTTAATCTCACACTTTACTATCTTAGTTTAGCACAAGCATACAGAAGGTGGTTTTTGTTTGTTTGTTTTTTAGGATAGTTAGTTGAGTATGAGAGAGAAGTGGGAAGACTTTATTTTATTTCTAAAAGCTGAAATAAAGAGAAGGGTTGAAATCAGCCTTTAGCTGTGACCCTTAAATTGCTTGTTATGATTGTTCATGAAAGCTGAGTGTGTCCTACAACTGACCTTGGGTAATTTTATAAAAATCATCCAACCATCATTACTGTTACTTTGCTTCTAAAATAAATAAATGAACACAACTCTTCACATGTAATCACTTTTCCCAATTAAACAACTCTTATTTCTTTTAAAGGGAAGTAAAAAAAAAAAAAGGCTTTTAGCAGCTAGCTAACATTTGCAAAATACAACAAAACTTGCTTTTGGCTAATCCTACAATTAGCCAGCCTCTGTAATAACCACAGAACAATTTGGTGTGTGTGTGTGAGTGAGTGAGTGTGTGTTTGTCTGTGTGTGTTAAGAAAACAAATATGAGCCCCCGGCTCCCCACCTTCACAGGCAGAGAGGCAGGTCTGCAGGTGTCTATCTTTCTCTCCCCCTGTCTTCCCCTCCTCTCTCCATTTCTCTCTGTCATACCTAATAATGATGACATCAATAACTACAACAACAGTAAAAAAAAACAAAGGCAACAAAAGGGAAAATAAAAACAAAAGGAAACAAATATACAGTTCTAGTTATTATACTCTGCATAAAAGATTTTGTGAGTAAATACTTTATTATAAATAATACTCCTCAGGAGAGCTAGGTCTGTGTTTTACCTTCTGTTCTGTATTTATTTTATTTAATTTTTACTTGTGATTGAGTAGTTTACAAGATAGTAAAATTATAATGTAACGTTCCACATTACACCCACCACCAAAGTTCTGTATCCACATGCTTCCACTTCCCAAATATAAGTGCCATAGTTCTCATGAATCTTAGAAACAATTTGCTTGCTTCTCTGTGTGTGTGCATGTGCATGTATGTGTGTGTTTCAAGTTCATGTATATCTGATCTATAGATACCATACATGAGTGAAACTATCTGGTAGCTATCTTCCACTCATTTCTTCCAGTTTTTACTGGTACCACCCCAGTTAGGTCTTTGCCTGTTCACTACTACAAAACTTTTCTTGTCAAGGTCACAATGGCAACCAAATTACTGAAACAAAGAAAGTCTTGATGCTTCACACCTTTTGTGAGGGGCAGCAACATCTGACGCTCTTACATATATTTTTTAAACTCTTCCTCTTTTTTGCCCAGTACCTCTTGTGTTTTCTCCTATTGCTGAACCTTCCCTCCCAATCTTCTGATTCCTCTTGATTGTATCGATACTTTAAATGCTCCAAGACTCAGTCTTTTAACTACTTTTCTTTTTCTTTCTTTACTTTGTGTCAACTCAGTTACCATTGGACCTTGGTGCTTGCAATGATCCAGCATACCTCATAGCTTTTTTTTCTTTGTTTTGTTTGATAGAGACTGAGAGGTAGAGAGAAAGAGAGAAGGTGAAACATCTATAGCACTGCTCTGGCACTCATGAGGCTTCTCACCACAGGTGGAAAACTGGAACTTGAATTCAGGACCTCATGCATAGCAAGTGTGCTCTTCAAGGTGAGCCACTACCTGGCCCCTCATCATTTCCATGAATACCACCATGGTAGTCTCATCTTGTCTGAAGCTTCTAAATGCCATCATGTGCTAATTGCTGAGGACTCTCAAATTTATATCTCCAACATCCATATCTGTCTTCAGCTCAAGATTCACATACCTAACTGCCAGCCAAACATCTCTGTTTGGGAATCTCACAGATTTCTTAGCTCAGTAATCGAAGCAATTAACTCTTTCTCTCACTCCATATGTAATACCCAGTTATTCCCATACATATAACTGGCAACTTCATCCTTCCAGTTGTTCACCTTGAAAATCACTCACTGTCATACCAGAAACACTCCTTCAGGGACCATTTGCATTGTTCCCTCAAAACATTCCCATGATCCAACACTTCTCACTACTTCTTCCACTACTTCTGGGATTCAAGCCATCATATCATGCCTATAGTACTATAAAAGCTTCCCAGTGCTTCTGTATTTTCCTCTATGCTATGGCATATTCTTTTTTTCCCCCCTCCGGGGTTATTTCTGGGGCTTGTTGCCTGCACTATGAATCAATCCACTGCTCCTGTAACTATCTTTTCAATTTTTGGGATAGGACAGAGAGAAGTTGAGAGAGGAGGGGAAGATAGAAAGGGACAGAGAAAGAAAGATACCTGTAGACTTTGCCACTTGTGAAGCGACCCCTCTGCAGCTGGGGAACTGGGGGCTTGAACCAAGATCCTTGAGCGGGTCCTTACACTTCATATTATTAACCCAGTGTGTCACCGCCCAGCACCCCCTCATATATTCTCAAAACAGAACCCACTGTGATTTTTTTAATGCCAACTTGATCAGGTTATATCTCAGCTTAAACTCACCATACTGAAAGTCAGTGTCACCAACCATCACAGAACTGGTCCTCACCGATTCAGTCTCCCTCTACTCTCCTCTGTGCTCGGGATCCATTTACCCCAGTACTGGTCCTCTTGCTCCTTATGTCTCACAGCCTTTGTTTGCCCTCTCAATAGGCAAATCACCTTAACCACCACCACTCTTTTGATTCATTTCCTACTGTCATTTTCACCAAACTGCTAAGCAAATCAAATGAAAAGAAATGTGTTTGGACTGGAACACAGCATAATGGGAACACAAAAGACTTCTATGACTGAGGCTCTGAGGCTGAGGTCCCAGTTTCCACACCCATCACTACCATAAACAAGAGCTGAACAGTGATCTTCTTTGGCATTCCCCCCGCCAAATAAATAAATAATAAAATAAAAAATACTTATTTTGCTTATTATTCTCTTATAGAAACTACCTCCATTAAAGTTACAATTTTAGTTTACTTGTTCACAGCCATAGCTCCTGTAGCACATGGGGAATGTTATAACTGCTCAGGAAATACTTGATTAATAAATAATGATGGGGGGCAGTCAGTGGTGCACTTGATTAAACATACACATTATAAAATGCAAAGACCTGGGTTCAAGACCCTGATCCCCACCTACAGTGGGAGAGCTTCATGACTGGTAAAATAGGATTGCAGGTATCTCTATCTCTTTCCCTCTCTACCTCCCCCTCCCTTTTCAGTTTCTCTCCACTTCTATCCACCAATAAATATTTTGTAACATTTTTAAAAGAAATTGTTTAAAAATTGATGACTGAAATTAGGAAAATGAATGGGGTCTTCTGAGGAGACAGGTAAAGTAACAGTGATATGGTGGGGGAAGCTGTCAAATATTTATAGATTAGGGTCCCAAGAAGTGGCTCAGGAGTAGAGTACATGCCTTGCATGAGTGAAGTCTTGGGTTCAATGTCTGAACTACGTAAAGCGACGGAGGATTATTCTATTCCCTCTCTCTCTCTCTCTCTCTCTATCCCTATCTCACTCTGTCTCCATAAAATATTTATATAAGATAATAAAGAAATAAAGTAGTAGGATTCTCTAGAGTGAATCGAAGAATTTGAGCTACTTGAATTTTTAGAAAATTGTCCAACTTACTTTTCTACCTTGGTTAATCTCCGTTCAGCATGTGTGTGTGTGTGTGTGTGTGTGTGTGAGAGAGAGAGAGAGAGAGAGAGATGTGGAATAATTTCTTTAAAAGTTCTGCAACCTTTTGCTCACTATCTCTCAGATGTTACATGGTCAAACAGTCAGGTGGGCAGGTGATGCAGCAAGCTGATAAATTACACCCGTTACCATGCTCAGAGACCCTGGTCCTCACCTGTATGGAATGAAGCTTTACAAGTGATATAGTTGAGCTGCAAGTCTCTATCTATCTATCTATCTAACTATCTATCTATCTATCTATCTATCTATCTATCTATCTCTATCTTATTTTTCTCTGTCTTAGAGGGAGAGAGAGATAAACAGAGATACTGAGAGATTGAGAGAAAGAGGGAGAACTCAAGGATAGATCAAACCCTCAATGGTTCACACCAGTTAGGGGCAGGGAGGGGGAGGCTTCAAAAGTGGTGGAGCAGTGTTTGCATATGTATTTCTTTGGTCTAGTGAAATAGTTTACTTAAATAGTGTGCTGCTTTGCTATGTACGCCACCCATACATAGGCTAGTTTTGAGCCTGGGTCCTACTACATTGAGGGAAGCCTTGGTGTGTTTTGGTCTTTATCTCTATCTTTCTCCTCTTGATTCTCTCCCTATCACCTGTCCTCCTCCTCTTCTTCTTATCTATCTGTCTGTCTATCTATCTATCTAACTATATGCCTCTATTTAAAAAAAAAGTATTGGTCATGATTCCCCACTATAGTCACTGTGTAGGCACTAAGACCCAGGGATAACCCTCACAGGAAAAAAGTCAGGCAAGTCTGTACAACTCCCATTTCCTGGAGAATTACAGATGGTCACTCATTCAGGATGGACACAACCTGCTCTGACTGGATGAGAAGGGTTGGTTGCATAACATTGTTGGTCTATGCTGCTAGGTCTTACCATGATGTGTTACCGTGGAGGTGAGAGACAGGAGAAAATGTGGAAGGTGGGAAGAAGAGTAACATTTAGGGAAGGCAGCCACAGCCTGAAGCTTGTGGTGTGATAGGGATGCACACAACTTCCTTTGTTGGCAAGATCCAGATTAGACTCATGCCTGATCTACTGGAGCAGAGCCTGGAAGCCTTGGAGGTGGGCTTGTCCCTGGCCAGAGAGGCGGAAAATCAATTTGGCTGGCAAACGAGAGCCCCCAAGAGCTCAGTGCATGCTCCATAATCCTATCCACTAGCAGCTCAGGAAATAGATGCCTGAGCCCTCACATATTCATGGGGGATGTGAGGCATAAATCAGGCTTTAAGGATTGGGGGCAAAGGGAATGGACTCTCTGGCTGGCTACTAATTAATCAAGCACAGAACACCTAAACCTAGCAATCTGAGACACACACACACACACACACACACACACACACACACACACAGAGAGAGAGAGAGACATAGACTCTGCTGCTTCAGCTGCTTTTCCTGATTTTTTTATTTCAATTAAAATAGATATCGAATAAAATTTTCCCCTTTAGCTGATGCTGCTTGTGCATCTCCCTGTTCTTCCTTTAATTAAAAAACATGCTTATTGCAATACTTGCCAGAATCACTTTAACGGTATTTTAATTGTAATGTCTCTGCCTGATTAAAAAAAGAAAATATGAACAAGAAAGTGGTTGCAAAAATGTTCTCAGGATGCAGGAAAAGAACCACACACCTCCTCCAAATGGATTCTACTAATTCCTTATTTAGCCTGGTACTTCAGTCAAATGAGCAATGTAGAAAGGAAGAAAAAATACCCGAAATAAACTCACTCACTCAAAGCTACAAACAATATTTTTGTCAGCTTATATTTTCCTTGCAGGGTAAAGAACTGCATCTGACTAAAATGTCATAGTCAGAATAGGTCCACTGATTGCAGACGGACAAGTTCCCACTATTACAAGCAAAGGATATTATAGTTCTTTGAAAATGATCTTACAGCTTTTGAGAAAAAGAATAGCTGGGTTACATTAACTTCCACTCCTGGCAGTTCTATATGATTTATTTTATTATTCTGGACCAGTAGTTCTCAAACTTGAATATGTATCCAAGTTACCTGAAGATCCTAAAACACAAATTGGTAGGTCTTAGCCCTAGAGTAAATCTGCTGCCAGACTCCAAAATTTGCATTTCTAGTATTTCACAGGTAATGATAGTGCTCGAGGAGTCCACACTTGCAGAATCACTGATCTAAATAAATAGATCAACTGTTCTAGGTACCTGTATTTTCATGAATTCTGCTCTCATTTAGCAGATTGAAAACTAAAAGAGCAGGATTGCAGACTAATTTACTTCATCTTTTATTCAGCACTTGCTGTTATTTTCAATCCCTTCTAGTGCTAAAATAAAAATGCAAAAACTGCCATCGCATTTCCATACGGCCACAGAGAACTGTTCCAGGTAAGTGGAAATGGCCTGATTTAGGGAACTGGCTGGTTTTGGAGATGCTTAAGAAGGAAGATACAGGCTACAAATCTGCTGTTTACTTTTTTTAATAAAGATTATTAATTAATCTTATAAATAACTCAATTCTATACTAATTACAAAATACATATTTGTGGAAGAGAAATTTTCTAGAACTATTTGAAGGAACTCTAACACTGAGATAGAAGTAAATGTCTGTCATTATAGCTAGGTATATTTGTTTGTCTGTTTGACTGATAGATATAGAGAGGCCAAAACTGTGATAGAGACCACAGCAGCAAAGCTTTCTTCAATGTGGCAGAAGCAAGGTTTGGACCTGGGTCATGAACATGGCAAAGCAGCACATTGTCCAAGTGAACTATTTTTCCGATGCTTTTATAGCTACTATTATCAATTACTAATTAAATAAAGTGGATTTTCTTTCTACCTTCAGAAAACCTGTAAACCCTTTACCAACAGAGCTGGCATGTAGTGTTCAAGCGCTTCGGTTGTTTGGTGGACTTCTACAAAACCACTGAAAGTACTCTAAAAAAGAAAACTATTTCTAAGAGCTGAAATAACAAAATATGATTTTTCCCTAAAATCAGCACCAAGCAGAATAAAATCTCTAGCTACCAATTATTCATATATCTAAACAATTTCCTTCTTTATCTGTATCAGATTTCACCTAGATTGACAGAACCACATTTTTGATCACCAAATCATATTTTTGAACAGTGATGTCCATTTGAAAATTTCCCAAATACAAATTATCCACTGAAGGTGGTAACATGCTATCACATAATAATTTTAGAAATTAAAAGATAACAGTTACTTTCTCTTTACATTCTAGTGAAAATATCTCCTATATTTACCTTACCCCCCCAGAAATGCTATTTTATATAAAAAATAGTAACTAAATCCAATATATTTTAGATATACAAGAATCTGATATAGATAAGCACTCTGTATTTCTGCCTCTACTCCCAGGTTGGGTAAATGGATTTGGGAATTGTTAATCAACAAATAAAGTACAGAGCTAAAGAAGACCAAGTCCTGAAAGTCTAAAGACCTGATGGTTCCTGCAATCCAGATTAAGGTGTTTAGACTTAATCTTAAAGGTTAGTGGGAAGCCAATAAAAGGAAGTTTGAAACATCTGTCTCATGTTACTTGAAAATATTATGTAGTTCCTCTGCTAGTCAATGACTGGTTCATTTCAGTAGCATTTTTCATGTCACAATATCCAAGTTGTCAAGACACAAAACTGTAAATTATTTAATATCTATCTATCTGTCTGTCTGCCCACCTATTGAAAGCATGTCCTTTCTCACAGCAATGGCTTATCTTTCATTTAAGGCTAATCAAGTGTGTCTGGGACCGCTCTCTGGAGGTAAATAATGTAAGTAATTGTCTGATTGGGAAAAATAATGGGGTCCAGATCCAAGTGTCCCCCACATTTAAATAGCTTTGTCTCTGATTTCATGATACACAAATAGTAAATGGAACTGGCTAGAGTCTGGACTAATCCAATGACATTTGAGTCTACCAGGAAAGACACCGATTACAGAAAAATCAGAGCTATCATCAATCTCCTTTTTCAGATCAGAAATTTACTCAGTAGTTCATTTAACAAGTATTTGAATTCCGGGAATGGGTGGCGGTGCACATGGTTGAGCACATACATTACCATTTTCAAGGACCCAGGTCTAAGCATCTGGTCCCCACTTGCAGGGGGAAAGAATCACAAGTGGTGAAGCACTGCTACAGTTTCACACTGCCTCTCTCCCATCTCTATCTCCCCTTCTCAATTTCTTTCTATCCTACAAATGTTTTTAATTAGAAAATAAACACATATTTGGGTTCCTACTGTGTTCCTCAATATATAACGGTTCTGGCAATATAAATGGTGAGTAAAAACAGACCTGTCTTAACTTTCTTCTACTTCTAGTCTATATTGCATTTTCTCTGAAGGTGGAAAGGAGAAATACACACACCCTAATGTAAAAAATTGTAAATAATAAATCTAGAAATAATTAAAGGTTGGATCTGGGACTGGATGGTGGTGCACCTGGCTGAGTGCACATGTTACAATATGCAAAGACCTGGGTTCGAGCCCCTAGTTTTCACCAGCAGGGCAAAAGTCTGCAAGTGGTGAAGCAATGCTGCAAGTGGTTCTGTTTCTCTCTCCTTCTCTATCTGGCCTTTACCTCTTGATTTCTGGCTGCCTCTATCCACTAAATAAATGAAGATTTTAAAAACAGAAG
Source organism: Erinaceus europaeus (assembly GCF_950295315.1). Taxonomy (NCBI): domain Eukaryota; kingdom Metazoa; phylum Chordata; class Mammalia; order Eulipotyphla; family Erinaceidae; genus Erinaceus; species Erinaceus europaeus. Next base: position 92,076,438 of record NC_080165.1, on the reverse strand, counting down.
TTTTAAAATATAGAATAATTAAAGGTCTTATATGGTTAAAACTTCCATCAGTGCTCTTAGATTTGTATATTGCAGTCAAAGTCCTTTCTCAAAAAATAAGTAACAACAACTTTTCATCAAAGCTAGAGCACAGGAAATACACCATATAAAGGGAATTAAGGGTAGAGTTTAAAAAAATACAAAGACTCAGCCTAATTCTTCTCCAGGTGAATGTCTTAATCAGGTTTCCCTGAATATGATGCAGAGTCAACTTGATTTTATTCTCTGCACCTACTCATCCCATCTTCTGACTTGGAGGGTAGATACATTTCCAAGAGAGAAGGCAATTGCCATTTACAGTCAACCTACAGGTACAATGTTTTAAACATAACCAATCTGCACTAAATGTGACAAGCCCACAAAAATCTTCTCATGTTAAACAAGACATGCTACAGTTATGAGGGAAATGAAGAATTTGTTTTATTTTATTTTATTAAAATGTTTTAACATTTTCTTTAATTTTAAGGAGAGAGAGACTAGAGCACTGAACACTGCTTGGCTCTGGCTTATGGTGATGCTGAGTACTGAACCTGGGAGCTCAGAGCCTCAGGCATAAAAACCATTTGCAAAACTATAATGTTGCCTCCCTAGCACTGCCATAGGTCAGAGCTGTGTGGTGTTCTGGTCTCTTTCTCCCTCTTCCTCTTTCTCTTTCTCTCTCTTCTCTCGTCTCTCTCCTCCTCTCCTCTCTTCTCCTCTCCTCTCCTCTCCTCCTCCTCCTCCTCCTCCTCCTCCTCCTCCTCTTCTTCTTCTTCTTCTTCTTCTTCTCTCTCTCTCTCTCTCTCTCTCTCTTTCTCTCTCATTCTCTCACCTTCACTCCCTACCTCCTCTCTGTCTTTTTCTTTCTCTCTCAGTCTCAAAAAATCTAAAGATTTTTATATTACTTCAATCTAAGCACTTAACATTTCAAATTAGTAAACGGATTGAATTTTAACACTGGGCTTAAATTAGTATTTCTAATAATGACTTTTTTAGATATTAAATCAACCTATAATCTAAGATCAGGAAGAGAAGAATCACCCAGTCTTGTCAACATATAAGATATAGTTATTTGTAAATAGCATTAAATGAGTTAAATTATGGTAAGGTTTTTGTATGGTACAGTAAACTCCTAACCATGGGAGTTTCAAAGTAAACCAAGTTCCCAAATAACTTGGTTATAATAATAATTACATACTGCCTTATTAAACTCTAAGACAGAAAGGAACCTACATTATTTTCTGTAAAACCCACGTTTCTCCAAGTCCTAGAACCTCTGCAGTTTTGCTCCTTTCCCATCATGCTTCTATTGATCCATACCATTTGACACTGAATCTCAACCAAATCAATGCAACCAGTACCACCTTGACATGTTTCACTTCAGACTGTGCCCACAGTTGCCAAGGCATGGGATGTCAGCCTTTCATCTTCATTACTCTGCTGAGACCTTTCTTAGCTCAAAGGACTCCTCAGTTCCATTTCAGGTGGTGCAATTCCCAGCAAAGATACAGACCCTAAATACAAACCAGGGCCCATGAGGTAGAGAACATGTGAACATGTATCTTTAAGTGAGGGGAAAATATATACCTTAAAGTAAAAGTGCACAATAGTCCACAGTGACTCAATAAGTGCAGCAAGCAAGCAGAGAGACCTAAAAAAGATACCATAAAGTAATAAAATATTTTCTACTTAGTTCTAGATATCTTCCTCACCTATTTACTACTTCACTTTGCTCAACCATTTAAAGTCTAATCCTTTCAGATAAAGTAAGAACTACAAAAGCTGGATAAGGGCAAGAGACTGGCACACTTTTACAATGGCCCTTTTGGTCACTACCAGTCTATGCCATCATCCAGGGCCCTAGTCAACACCCATGTTCAGCAGGGAATCAATTACAGAAGCCAGACATTCCACAGTCTGTATGGACACCGGTCCATACTACCAGAGGGATAAAGAATGAGAAAGCTATCAGGGGAGGGGGTGGGATACGGAGTTCTGGTGGTGGGAATTGTGTGGAGCTGTACCCCTCTTATCCTATGGATTTTGCCAGTGTTTCATTTTTACAAATAAAAATTAAAAAATAGAATTATTACAATGTACTGTGAGATTGGTCGTTGCTTTCAGTAACATTTTCCACATTGCTTATGAAGCTTTTGTTGTCTCCCAAATCTTAATAAAAATTTAAATGAAAAAATAAGGATTTTATATCAAATTAACAAGTTTTCATATAAAATATATACCACAAAAACAAAAAGTCAAACTAGCAATAGGGGAAATATATTTGCAAGTCACACTGATATAAAAATACATAAAGAGTGGTCTGGGTGATTGTACACCCAGTTAAGCTCACATATCACCAATTACTAGAACCCAGGTTGACATCCCCTACTCCCCACCTGCAGGGGATCTGCTTCACCTATGAAACAGGTTTTTAGGTGGCTCTCTTCTCTCTCTCTCTCTATTCCCCTTCTCCTCTCAATTTCTCTCTGTACTGTCAAATAGAAATAGAAAGGAAGGAAGAAAAGAAGGGAGGAAGGGGGGGGTGGAAGGGAGGGAGCAAGGTAGGAAGGATGGAAATTAAAAAAAAAAAAAGGAAAAATATGGCCACTAGGAGCAATGGGTACATAGCCAGGCACCAAGCCCCAAAGATAACCCTTGTGGCAAAAACAAAAACAAAGAACATGAAGAGGAGACAGTAGCTGGCACAACTAGTTGAGTATACACCACGCAAAGACTTGGGTTCACGCCCCCAGTTCCCTGCAGGGGCAGAGCTTCATGAATGGTGAAGCAGTGCTTTAGTTACCTCTCTTTTCCACTCTATCTCCAATCCTTCCTTCCCAATTTTTGTATGTCTCTATTTAAAATAAATAAATAAAACTTAAAGTGATACATAAAGAAACAATACAATTCAATAACAACAAACACAACCCAATAAAAAGGGAGCAAAAAATGTGAATAGACATATCTCCAGTGAAATATACAACAATCCCACAGATTTGAAAATTTCCTCAACATCAATTATTATTAGAGAAATGCACTTTAAAGCCACACTGGAGAAAATATCCCATATCAAAAATTCTGGAAACATCAAGTGTTGGCATGGATATGGAGGAAAAGAAACTCTACACTGTTCTACACTGTTGGTAGAAATATAGAATATCCAGTCTCAGTGGCTGACGCTCTGGGTATCCCTTAAAAAGTAAAAAGAGAAATCCCTTATATTCCTGCAATAACATGCCTAGGCTTATAACTGAAGATAATGGAAACACTGATTCAGAAAGACAACAATAAATTGTCAAGCCTGAGGCTTCCATGTTCCAGATGATCCTTAGTATCACCATTAGCCAGAATTGAGTAGTACCCTATTATGTTTTGTATTTTATAATGAAAGGTAAAAGAAAGAAAGAACAAAAGGAGGAAGGAAGGAAGGAAGGAAGGAAGGAAGGAAGGAAGGAAGGAAGGAAGGAAGGAAGGAAGGGTGAATACAATAATTAGGGGATGGGTGGTTGTACACCCAATAGCACACGTTACCATGCATAAGGACCTGGGTTTAAGCCCCTAGTCACCAGCTACAATGTGGAAGCTTCACAAGTGTAAAAATAATTATGCAGGTGTCTCTCCTCTCTGTTTTTCTCTCCCTTTTTTATCTCATCAAAGTAAAACTAATTCAAAAGGATATGTACACAAATGTGTTTATAGCTGCACTACCCATAAAAAACAGAACATAGAATCATCCTAAAAGTACAGAAATGCTTTATTGCATAACATCCTCAGAGAATTACAAGGTAAATAGTTAAAACATGTTTCTTTTTTATTTTGTTTTTATAAAAAGGAAACACTGACTAAACCATAGAATAAGAGAGGTACAACTCCACACAATTCCCACCACCAGAACTCTGTATCCCATCCCCTCCCCTGATAGCTTTCCTATTCTTTAACCCTCTGGGAGTATGGACCCAAGGTCACTGTGGGATGCAGAACATAGAAGGTCTGGCTTCTGTAATTGCTTCCCTGCTGAACATGGGCATTGACAGGTCGATCCATACTCCACACCTGTCTCTCTCTATCCCTAGTGGGGAAGGGTTCTAGGGAAGCAGAGCTCCAGGACACATTGGTGGGGTTGTCTGTCCAGGGAAGTCTGGTCAGCATCATAGTGGCATCTGGAACCTGGTGGCTGAAAAGAGAGTTAACATACAAAGCCAAACAAATTGTTGACCAATAATGAACCTAAAGGCTGGAATAGTGCAGATGAAGAGTCGGGGGGGGGGGGGTCATCTATTTTGTAGACAGCTGGTAGACATATTTTAGTTATATTCCAAAGGGCCTTTGGCTATACTAGTTTTGTTTTGTTTTTCTTTTTTTATTTTTATTTTTTCCCCTGAGCCTGTAATCTGATATGCAGGTGGATCCTAGCTATTGTCTGGGGAGATGATGTCATGGCTAGAAAAGGGACCAGAAAGTTGGGACGAGGAAAGAGAATAGCTCCCTAATATGGTAAAGGGATATAAATATTGTTGACTGCAAAACCCATTGATCTGATGTGATCTGGGGCCCATATTCAGCTTAGGAGCCTATGCAACCTCTGCATCCCTGTAGATCTGAGCTCACATTCTGTGGTTGTCAGTAGGAATGTTCCAAGCTGCCCTAATATCAGGATTTATATATATTTATATCAATAAATTTTAATTCCTCAGATGTAGCACAGAGTATTTTTTCCATCCTCACTTCAGAGGATGGAACATTCTCTACCATTTTTGATCCATGTTGAGGGCAAGGTCTTATGGGGGCCCACAGAGGGGTCTATTGTGTTGTTCCTGATAGAGATGACCAGTAACAAAAGAAAGAGGGATTTACTCGAGGTCTAGGCCCTTCATGTCTGTTTGGGAATCTCAGGACTCCCCGAATAGGGCCCCAGAAGATGGGGTGGCCTTCTAGTGACTAAAGAGTCATCATTAAAGTATGCCAGTCTCTTGCCCTTATACAGCTTTTGCAGTCCTTGCTTTGATAAGGTTAGCTTTGGAGTAAGAGAACTGTAATTGGAAGTAGGTGAAAAGGGTGTCTAAGTGGATACTATTTCATTATGAACTTTATACTGACTCACTACAGAGGATTGTGTGCTTTTGCTTTCAGGTATATATTTTGCCCTAATTTATGGATACATGTGAACATATGCTCTATCTGATGGAACCTGGTTTATATCTAGGTTTTGAGACTTTGTTAGGAAGTGAACCTCAGCATGCTTCACTTCAGACTGTGTCCAGAGACATCAGGCATGGAATGTCAACCCTTCACCCTAATTACTCAGGTGAGACCTTTTCTTTCATAGTATTCTCTAATTCCATTCCAGGAGGTTCACTTCCTAAAACATGGTTCTATTGACATCAAGGCTAGTTTTGGTTTGCCTAACTGAAATGAACTAACTCCACAACCCCTGGAATACAAAAGATACATTAATAAGTTAATACATCTCTTTAAAATCTTCAAACTCTTCCCAGGTACTTGACTATCAACAGACAACAGTGGAAAAAGTCAGTCAAGGTGTTTGGTCCACAGGTAGTTCAATTATCTACTGATCTAGCTTGTTTTGTATGTAGAAGCAGCTACTCTCTGTAAAAATATAATTGCATCTTTATTCTGTTGTTCAACCATCTCTTTCTCAACCTCTTTCATCTAAAAGAAACAAGTAATGTTAACTGAGTGATTATTCTCATGCAGATCTTGTACTAGGAACTTTACAAACATGTGCAGATTTAATACTCAAATTATCCACGTATTTGGTGGTACACTGTAATAACACCATATAACAACATGCAGTCAAATGTTACCCATCACTGTTGCTGTTGCTACCACTATAACAGGCATTATTATCCTAACCAGGAGAACTCCAGGGCTATATAGAGACTGTGAAATTTGTCAAGGTCACAGAGCTAGGAAGAAACAGTACAAATTTAGACTCCATTCTTTCTGCCTCAAAAGCCTGCCAAGTATTTAACTGCATTCATATACACCAGTAGACCAAGAAATAGAAGATCACATTAAATGAAACCAGTGCACTATTAAGCAGCAATAGAAACTGGAAACAAGTTTCTGCTAAAGCACTTTAAAGCGATGGCATTGTAAGTAATAAGAGACAAAGAAAAAGTCTTCTTTTTTTGAAAAACCCATACCGAGAGAAAAGGGTTTCTTGAGTTCATCCTGCCTTAATTGACCCCTCACTAATCATTATCTCCAGGTCACTTCATGTCAAGTTGCTTGACCACCAACACAGAGAGAGATTCATCACTCCATTCAGAAAATATGAATGCTTCCCCAACTACACACACACAAGCCCAACATCCTTGCCCAAAATGCATAATGGCTCTGACAAGAGGGTAACATTCCTTCTTTATTATTATGGCTCATCATAATTATTTGGAGTAAAATAATAAATTTTAATTCAGCAATGTCTATGGCCCTTGGGCATCTTAACATAAAAGAGGAAAATGATATAATGAACAAAATCAAGCAATATGCCTATTTCCATCCCTGCTCATTAGTATTAATTGATTGGGTTAATTTCTTTTGTATTTAACAGTACTCCCTAAAAAATATTTTTTGAAAAAAGGAGAAAGAATGAAGGAATTAAAAAAAAGTAAAAGACCAAAATTGTAAATGTTCTTCTAATTAATGTGAGATATCAATCATTCTAGATGAATTTTATCTTAATGAATTTGTTGTCTTAATAGAGCTCAGAACTCAGTATATATATCATTATAAGTAACGGCAAAAACATTCTCTCTGGTGCAATTTTGCTATTGACTCAAAAATGTTTTGTAACTCCCTTCTGATGTATATGTTATACTTATCAGGAAATAAAAAGCCAAATCTATTTTATAGTTAGAAATATAAGTGTGGCACAGAGAACTCAAAGACTTCACAGAACCATTTATAGAAGTTTTAGTTTTCCTTATATAAAATTCCAGTCGATATATTAGAATATTGGCTTCCATTAGTAGAAAAATAATATACAGGAAGTATTATTTCCATACAGTTGTTCCAAATGCAGTTCTTAGGGGACCTAGTTTCACTTTTGTTTCGCAATAATCCTTTCAAAGTATGTACATAATTAACTCAGCAATATTCGGAAATTGTTGGGAAAATACTCTTGCTATATTACACAATGCTGTACTTGTTAAAGTTTTTTTTTTAATAAATCAGTGGGAGGGCAGGTGGTGGTGCACATGATTGAGCACACACATTATAGTGTGCAAAGATTCAAGTTCAAGTTCCTAGCCCCCCCCCCGAAGGGGGAAAAGTTTCTTGAGTTATGAAGCAGTGCTACAGGTGTCTTTCCATCTCTCTCTCCTTCTCTGTCTCCTGCTTCCCTCTCAATGTTTCTCTGTCTTATCCAATAATAAGTAAATAAATAAATAATATTTGAACATTGAAATAAATAAATCATTTTAGGGAGCTTGAATATTTTTTGTTTTATCTCAGCCCATAGTATTATTTTAAAAAAATTTAAATGTTTAATCCTGTAATTATAATAAAATTAACTCTGGAATTCTGTGAAAATTGTTATGGTTATCAGAAGGAAGAGAGGCTGGGGATTAGTGAAGGGTTCCATTTGATATGATGGCACAGGAACTCTGTTGCTGGCTGTGATGAGTTATAGACACATGTATATGGGTGCCAACTTCTACTCCTAAAATCATATATTGATGTAAACTGTTAAATCAATAAAGATTCAGTGTGAAAAAACTTTCACCTGACTTTTTTCTTCTTTAATTAATTTTATATTACAGAATTACATGTCAACAGAGGTTTAAATCCACTCCATTACCACCACCAGATCTTCACTCTCCCCACTGCAATCCACTACAGTTCCCCTAAGGTTGTAGACATGAGCCAACCATCATCTCTACAACTATCTGTCTACATTTATACATAGTTGCCCCTTTTTTTTTTTTCTGATTCAGTCCTCTCTTCCCCTCCAAGCCACTCATGACAACATAACTACCTCCATATGTTCTGCTCTTTTTCCTTCTCTCTCTCGGTGCTGATGGAGCTGGAGTCTGGAGTTCAGAGGCCTCTTAGCTTTACCCTATCATTTCTCCCGCACTGGGAGTATACATCAAGGTTGTTTTGGGAGCAGAAGACAGGAGTTCTGGATTCTGTAATTGCTTTTCTGCTGAGCATAGGCATTGACAGGTCAATCCATATCCCTAGCCTATTTCTATCTTTCCCTAGTGGACTATTTTTCAGATACCATGAATATATATGAAAAAGGTAGACAATAACAGATCTTTAGAAATTGAATTGCTATTGTTGGTGATGATAGTAATAATAATAATGATTCAATCTCCGTTCTGAATAGTCTTATTATCTTTCAGGTACTTCCATACATATTACAGACCACAAAAATCCATTAGAAGATTAGAGTTATATTGTAGCTAACTAATGTGTGAAGTTTAAAGTTCTTCATCAGTAAAGGTATTCTTTAAATGTCATTAAATAAATAAATAAATAACTTACCATTTTTTTTATTTCTAACAACTAATACATCTTTATACATTTCAGTGGCATATTACTATAGCAATTACAAAGTCATAAGGTTCCTGACTTTTTTCTACACTTCTCTTTCCCTTTCTTTCTTTTCATTTTTTTCTCTATTGGGGGATTAATAGTTCACAGCAATTATAGGTTCCTGAGGTTTTTCTACTCTTCTCTTTCCCTTTCTTTTTTATTTTCCTTTATTGGATGGATTAATAGTTTACAGTCAACAGTAAAATTCAGTAGTTTGTACATGTGTAACATTTATCAGTTTTCCACATAACAATTCAACCCCCTCTAGGTCCTACTCTGCCATCCTGTTGCAGGATTTGAACCCTGTCCCTCACCTCAGAGTTTTTTATTTTAGTGTAATATATCAAACACAGTCCAAGTTCTGCTTTATGTTTTTTCTTATTTTTCAACTTTTAAAAAGTATTATTAGTGGGGAGTCAGGCAATAGTGAAGCGGATTAAGCGCAGGTAGCACAAGGCACAAGGACCAGTGTAAGGATACCGGTTCAGGCCCTGGCTCCCCACCTGCACAGAAGTCACTTCACAGGCGGTGAAGCAGGTCTTCAGGTGTCTGTCTTTCTCTTCCCTGTCTTCCCCTCGTCTCTCCATTTCTCTCTATCCTATCCAACAATGACGACATCAACAACAACAACAATAACTACAACAATAAAACAACAAGGGCAACAAAAGGCAATAAATAAGATATTTTAAAAATTATTATTAGTGATTTAGTAATGGTCAACAAGACTGTGGTATAAGGGGTACAATTCATATAATTCCCACCACCATAGTGCCATATCCCATCCCCTCTATTGGAAGCTTCACTCTTTTTTATTTGCTGTACAGAAGTTTTTTAATTTGGTGTAATCCTTGGTAAGAAGAAAGAGAAAGATGCATTACAGTGTACAAGGACCCAGGTTCAAGCCCCTAGTTCCCACTTGCAGGGAGAAAACTTCACAAGTGGTGAGGCAAGTCTGCAGGAGTCTATCTGTCTCTTTCCTTTCCTGTCTCCCACTCCCCTCTCAATTTCTCTCTGTCTCTATCCAATAATAAAAATAAATAAAATAAATATTTTTAAAAAGAATTATTTTAAAAAAGAAAGAGAAAGATGAATATAGGATGATCTCACTCATAGACAGAAGTTGAAAAATATCATATCACCATGGTGCCAACCTGCCTTGACTGGGCAGAAGACCTTACCAATGTATCCTGGAACCCAACCTCCCCAGAGCCCTACCTCACTAGGGAAAGGTAGAGACAGGTTGGGGGTATGGATCGACCTGTCAATGACCAGATCCAATGGATAAGAAATTACATCACTCAGACCTTCCACCTTCTGTGCCCTATAGTGACTTTGGTTCATACTCCCAGATGCATAAGGAATAGGGAAGCTTCCAGTGGAGGAGATGGAACATGGCACTCTGATGGTGGGAACTGTATGAAATATACCACTATTATCCCACAATCTTGTCAACTATTAATAATAATAATAAGTTGAAAAATCAAAAACCACAAACCCTCTTCATCTTCAATCTCTGGCTCTATCCACACTATTTCTTGATGGAACATATTTCATAGAACACACTGGGATATCCAGAAACTCAGTTAAGCAAAACTCTTTGCTAAGAAACTTCTTCCAGATAGTATCAATGTAGATAAATATTTTGGGGTGCCTTAAGGGTAGCTCATCCTCCAGCAAAATTTAACTCCTGTGTAGAAAATCCTGCTTAGAAGTCTACAAAGAACATTTTTGTCTGAGCAGAGGTTTTAAGTATGTAGTTTTCTCCTGTCATATTATCTCATAAGTAATAGTTATCAACAAATTAGCCATTTCCATCACTATAGGCTACACAGACACATGCACAGAGGTAAATACATATGAACATACATACAAACATACATTCTACAAAGACAGGTCTAGTCCATGCTGATATGTTTTATTCCTAAAGGTTACCAACTACTTAACTGATTTGCTTGAAAATGTCTTGCTATAGGGTGTAGAAAAAAAAACTGCTCCCAGAATATAGAATGATAAACTCCTGTTCATTAAACTGATTCTATCTTTAAGAAAAAGACATTAGTTTAGTCTCCTGAATATAGTTTAGTTTCCCTCTTATAGCTGTCCTCTTACTTTAACAAGAACAAATAACCCTGTAAGCATTTAATATAAGTAACAGAATTTGGTGTAGAATTTTATAGATGCCCATAACTAATCACATTTCAAAGCAACTTTCATTTGCCAGTGAATAGAGTCATGTTGGTAACCATCCTTCATTACAGGCTACAGAAGTAGGCAATGACTTTTATTCTAATTTAGCTGATAAGAAAACAAGCACATAAAGAGCTGAAGTAACTGACTTAGTTACTTGGTGATATGGTGGAAGACTTAAAATTTGAATTTTTCAGGCTCTTCCAGCTTTCTATACCCTAGAGCTATGTGGCCAGTTTTGCAATAAGGAAGCCTATTTATTTGACTTTCCATGGGACCAGGAAGTCAAAAACCACAACAGGGTAAAAGCAGGAAGACATTGCTTTCTTGGCAGGGGATTTCAAAGGCAGCAGCATTAACCGATTTCAGAGCATTTTGCTATATTGTGGGGGTTGCCCTGCACAAGCATGACTACAAAGTGCTTGAATAAATAAGTATATTCTTTGAGAACACTATTAAGTTTTTACTTGGAAAAAAATTAAAATAACCAAGCTTTGTACTTATGAGTCAAAAGAAAGGACTTCCACTTTGAGCCTTCTGACCGCTACTTCTTTTTCATAACACAAATATCAGTTTTCTCAGAATTAACTCTAAACCAAGTGCTGAACTCACCTCAAAAGTTCTTCCTTTCTTGCTTCACATCAACAGAATTAGGACCTAAGTTGGGGAAGAAAGTGTCTTGCAGACACCTATCATGGGGAAATGAGAGGTTGTACCTATGTGTGAACAATACTATGAACCATTAACTCTCCAATAAAGTAGAAAAATTATATGTAATAATGTCACCACCCATTTTCAATTTCCACAAACCTTTCACATGCACCAAGTTGAGGATGCTGGTATTGGTGTCAAGGAGTAGCAGTTGACCACTCTCTACTGTGACATTGTCGCCATCTTGTGGCACTCTTTGAGGAAACCAGCTGTGAGTCTGGGACCATCTCCGGCAGAACTGAAAGGAAAAGTTGCCCTGGAAAACAGTTTTGATATTTGTTCTGTTTTAAAGCAGAATAGCATGAGTGATCAAAACAGAAAATTCCTGAACTAAAACTTATTTAATATACTTTTTAAGAATATTTCAATAAAATTAGTCATCAATTCTTCCTCATAGAGCTAACTCAAACAGAAAAGATACAAAAGCAGAATAATACTTGAATTGCCTCTGCACTTCACTTTTGGAATTCTGCAACAGTATGCTGGTAATGTTTTTTTATCTTTTTTTCTAGCACAGGCTTCCTTCCACCTAACAGATGGGGTCAATTCCATTTTTTATTTTCATAGGCATGTATTGAGTCTTGTACAAAAAGTCATAAATAGCCTGGAATAGAGAGAATTAAAATGTTCTGCTTGATGGGTGGCATTTTGCTTTATGTAATTGGTATCATTTTTCACTGGCTCTACTGCCAAGTATCTCTGCTTTATAGGAGCATTCCTCTTTCCAAGTGCTCAATTTGATTCTCCTATACTGCCTTTTTCATATTATTGGTGCCTTGCCCTCTGTACTTGTAAAAAGAAAGAAAGAAAAGAAAATACGGGCAATAGGCCAACTGACTTTTGATGACAGGCCTTAAATGAGAAAGGTAAGGGAACAAAATTGAAAAGATCCCAAAGAAGTAAATAGCTAGTCTTCATTCCCACCTCTGGTCTCCCTTTCAGAAATTTCAGCTTTCTTCTTCATTCATGGTCACACTAGAAATGTGTTTTTTCAAAGGATGTGAAAATAACAAAAAGTAGTATTTGGTTTATACAAAAACTGATAATACATCTGAACAGACTATATAGTGATAGAATTATAATTATGATAAATATAAGTAAATTGGATTAGCAAAGGTGAGTCCCTCAAAGTAATCATTCAACATATGTATGCCTACATCCACAGAGTTCTTTTTCCCACCCAGATTCTAAATATATGTAAAGTCTAGGTCCTATAAAAATGGCTGCCTAGAAGATTCTCTATGAAGTAATGGAGGCAGATGGGAGAACATCATTAAGAAAAGAAGATATGTTTATAATGCCAACAATTAACCTACATAAAGAATGGTGCCTGATGTATTTTTGAGAGGAAAAACTGAAATGTGTGTTTCTTGAAGACTAAAAAGAGTTATCAGAACATGCTAACTGCTGCAAGCTCAACAGTACTAAGGAGTTTAAATGGTGTGTCAACGAGCCTGACTTCCCTGGGCAGATGACCTAAACTATGTGTCCTGGAACTCTACCACCCCAGATCCCTACCTCACTAGGGCAAAGTAGAGGCAATTTGGCTTGCTGCTGGCCTCTACTTCCCCATCAATAATGTCCATATCAGAATTTTAAGATGTAAAATCTAGTAAAGTTTTATATACACCCTTAGTCGTAACCACTCAAAGGGCGTTATATAAGAAATAAAATACAGCTAAAATATAAGAGTATGAAGAAGTAATTAAACAAACTTGTGATAAACCTATAATAAATAAATTACTAAGATGCTAGCAGTAAACTAATTTCTAATATTGTGCTTAAATTGTTTAAAGAGCTTTAAATCGTACTAAAGAGATGATAATCATTTTATTGTTAAAAGGCCTTCCAAAATTATATAAAGATATATAAGCCAATTCTAATCATTGAGTTATCAATTCTAGTGAACTTCTAACTTGGTACAAGTACAAACCTTCACATGAAGAAGCAACTGCTCATATGGTAAGATCTTAATTTATAAAAAGTTCCCCTATATGTAGTCCAATTTCAGCTTATGTGACTTAACAACAATATTTGTCTCATTGTTTAATGTGTGCCTCTCTCCAAAGACCCATTCCTACTGCTATACCCATACCAATCTTAAAGGCTTACAAGCCTGTGTGGCAAATTGGCGTCACCCACATCCCACAGTTCGGCAGGCAAAAGTATGTCTTTGTAACTACAGATACATACTCCAAGATCATCTGGGCTACAGCCCAAACTGGTGTACCTTGTTTTACCATTATGGGCTTCCCTTTCAGATCAAAACTGATAATGGTCCTACAATTCAAAGCCTTTCACTCACTTTGGGGTATTATTCATACCACAGGTATTCCTTACAATCCACAAGGCCAAGGTATCCTCGAGAGCTCACCAAACCCTAAAAAATTAATTAATAAAACAAAAAGGGGGAATACACCCCTTGAATGTTCAGCTGGCCATGGCTCTTGCTACATTTAATATTTATAAAAATTCTGAAATAAACCCTATAGTTAGCCATTGGCAAGCTCCCCACTCCATCCCTGCTATACAGGTCAGATGGATGGACCCCTTAGATGGCCTTTGGAAGGGGCCAGACCTCCTGCTAACCATGGGAAGCGGATTTGCATGTGTTTTGAACTGCATGGAGGCCAGAAGAGAGGCATTTGTGTGGGATGCAGGTACTGAGGAGAAGCTTTCCTGCAATTACCTAGAAAATGTTAAAAAAAAAAAAAAAGTGGGCATGAACAGAAAAAGACAAGGAGAAGAAGTCAGAGGAAGCAAGAGCAAGAAGTACTAATAGAACTGAGTCTGAATGACTAAGCCATTGGGCAGAGTGCTAGGAAATAACATATTTAACAAGATCATGTGGAATTCTGGACTGAAACTAGATTGGAGGGGGCAAAAAAGATTGCAGGGCATCCTACTAGGTGCTCTCTTTCTTCTCCTTTTCCTTTTTGTTCCTCTTCTTCTCTTCCACCTCCTCTTTACCTTCATCCTCAAACTCTGCTCAACTTCTTCCTCCTCCACCTTCTTCTTTTCAAGTTCATGTATCTCAAGTCCTATACTCAACAAATGACTGAAGCCACAATGCCTTTTACCTCCTTGCTTACTTTACCAAGCATAATCAGCTCCATTATTATTCCATCCATTTTGTCCTAATCCATCCCATATTGTGAAGATGAGCTACATTAACAAAACAGAAAATGCCAAGTATTGATGAAGATATAGAGAGAAAGGAATCCAGTCACACTGTTGGAATCCAGTCACACTGCCAAGTATTGATGAAGATATATAGAGAAAGGAATCCAGTCACACTGTTGGGAATGTAAGCTGGCATACTCTATGGAAAACAGTAAGCCACCAATTTGTAGATGCTACTACAATTCCATCCTGACTCCTCTGGGCAGTCAACTAACTTCACCAGTGTGTCCTGAACTTCACCATTGTGTCACTTCTCCAGAGCCCTTCCCACTAGGGAAAGATAAAAATAGGTTGATGTATAAACTGGCCTGTCAACATCCATGTCCAATGAAGAAGCAATTACAGAAGCCAGAACTCCTGCCTGCTGCACCCCAAAAAGAATTTAGTGATACCTCCAGAGGGACAGGGAAGATAATCAGATGGTTCTGGGCCTTAGTTCCACCAGAACCCAAAATATTTGTCAACAGAAGTCTTTGATTTTATTTTATATTTATTTACTATTGGATAGAGACAGAAAGAAATTGAGAAGAGAGGAGGAGGCAGAGTGGGAAAGAGACAAGAGACACACGAGCAGACCTCCTTCACCTCTTGTGAAGCTTTCCCCCTCCAGGTAGGGACCAGGAGCTTGAACCTGTAATGTGTGCACTTAACCAGGTGTGCCACCACCTGGCCCCTGAAATCTTTGATTTTATACCATCACTGAAAATAAATTAAATCTGGAAAACACCAGAGGAAGTCAGGCACTCTTTCACTTATCTGAGAGGGAAGAGAAAGAAGAAAGGACACTCAGAAATTGGTCTAGGTGTGACTTAGAAATGAAGAAATGTTACACATGTGCAAACTATTGTATTTTACTACTGACTGTAAACCATTAAGCTCCCAATAAATAATTTTTTAAAAAAGAAAAAAAAGAATTATACCCCTGGTATCTTACAATCTTGTCAATCATTATTAAATCACAAATAAAAATTAAAAAGAAATAGGAAATCTTTAATGGAAGGGATGGGATACAGAACTATGGTGGTAGTAATTAGAGGGGGTTGAATTGTTATGTGGAAAACTGAGAAATGTTACACATGTATAAACTTCTGTATTTTACTGTTGACTATAAACCATTAATCCCCCAACAAAGAAAAAATTCAAAAAAAATAATAAATCATGTGTCAAATTGTGTAGTGGTGGAGTCAGGTGGGACTTCCTACCTCAGGACATTTACTCATTGTAACCCAAAAATATATGTATGACTTACTTCATATTTCATTCAAGTCTATGCTCAAACAACACCCATCCCATGCCTCATTAAAGTAGCACTTCTAATCTCTTCCTTTCTCCTGCAGGATAAATAATTCTTCTTTTGTTTTTGTTATGGTGCAAAGAGCAAGGACCAGCATAAGGATCCCAGTTCCCGCCCTAGCTCCCTACTTGCAGGGGGGGTCACTTCACAAGTGGTGAAGCAGGTCTGCAGATGCCTATCTTTCTCTCCCCCTCTGTTTTCCCCTCTCTTGATTTCTCTCTGTCCTATCCAATAACAACAGCAATAAACAACAAGAGCAACAAAAGGGAAAAAAAAAATAGCCTCCAGGAGCATTCGTAGTGGATTCATAGTGCAGGCACCAAGCCCCAGCAATAACCCTGTAGGTAAAAAAAAAAAAAAAAGCCCATATATATATATGTATATATATGAATCAGAGCATTGCTCTTATATGCAATGTCAGGGATCAAACTTAGGATCTCATGCTTGATAGTCCAGCACTTAATCCTCTGGTCCACCTCCCAGACCATTATATCATTTCCTTTTTTTTAATATTTATTTATCCCTTTTTGTTGTTCTTGTTGTCATCATTTCTTAAATAAATCATTAACCTGTTAATAGTATGCCTGCCATCTATAGATAAGTGCACACACACACACACACACACACACACACACACACATACCTTCTTAAAGCAATACCTGAGCAAATCAGTAACAAAAATCTATAATACTTAAAAAATGCATAGCCTGTAGGTTTCACAAGCCATTGGGTTTCCCAGAAGACTTCACATACCTTCTGAGTTTTTACACTCTACTGAGCAATGCTAATTGTATCCAAATTATGACCTGTGGCTCAGATTCAGTATCCCTGTGAAATTTTCTACCAATTTTTTTCTTTAGCTTTAATACCACAACATCAAAGCTTCATCCAATCTGGTAGGGCCAGATTTAAACCCAAGTCCCAGGCATGGCAAAGCAGGTGCTCTATTCAGGTCAGCTACTTTTCCAGCCAATGTTTCAGATTTTAAAAAGAACACATAGGAGGTAGGCAGTAGTGAACCTAGTTGAGCATACACATTGTTATGTGTAAGGCCCCAGCTCCCCACCTACAAGGGGGATGATTCTCTATCTCCTTTCCTCTCAACTTCTCTCTCTCTTATCAAATAAAAACAGAAAGAGAGGAAGAAAGAAGGAAGGAAGGAAGGAAAGAAAGAAGAAGGAGGGAGGGAGGGAGGAAGGCCAAGGAAGTGTGAACTTGGTGCAAGCACCAAGCCCAAGCACTACCCAAGCACTAAGCCTGGTAGTAAAAAAAAAAAAAAAAGAAGAAGAAGAAGAAGAAGAAGAAAAGAAAAGGAAGAAAGAAAGAAAGAAAGAAAGGAAGGAAGGAAGAAAGGGGAAAAAAAAAAAGGTTATGGGGTCAGGTGGTGGCACACCTGGTTGAGTGCACATATTGTAATGTGTAAGGACCCAGGTTCGAGTCACAGGTCCCCACCTGCAGGGTGAAAGCTTTGCAAGTGGTGAAGCAGTGTTGCAGGTGACTCTCTGTCTCTCTCCCTCTATATCACCCCTTCCCTCTCCATTTATGGCTGTCTCTATCCAATAAATATAGATAATTTAAAAAATTATTATCAAAAAAAGCTAATCAACTTCTCCTGTGCCCACCCTTCTCTCTAGCAAAAGAAAGGTATATTGAGATATATAATATTTTGTTGAGACTTTGTGCTTCAATGCAAAAACAAGGCTCCATAAAAACTTTTAATAAAGTATAATTATCTAACAACTAACAAAGGAAGTAGAACAATATCTCTCCATGATCTAATGCTGTTGGTGAAATCATCCATTTAAAAAGACTTTAAATGTTACATCACATGCAGTCTGCCATACCAATTTCAGTTCTCCTGTGTTTTCATAGTTTACACACTGATAGTCTTTCCAAGGTAATACTTCTGAAACAGTGGGAATGGGTCACTATACAATATCCTTATCATCCAATCCTTATCACTTTGATTCAATCAAGCAAAAAAGGAAAACTTTGATAGCATTGATGAAAAGACTTAGCAAAATATTCAAAGACCTCTCAACTGAATGCAATACTTCTGGTAAAGTAAACTCTGGGCCATTAGTACATCCTGAAGGTCAATGTAGATTTCACTCCCAATGAATACAAGCTCTTTTCACTATAGCTCCCAGGGTACTCAACTTTAAATTTAATTTTCTCCTTTGTGATAAACAAATCACTCAGGTACATTTTTCAGCTGAAGAAACCATTTCCCTATGGGAACATAAGGGTAGATATGGAAATAGAGACATAAAAACTCTTCAGAACAATTACATCCCCATCTCTACCTCAGTACACATAACCTCAAATCAGCCACCAACCACCACAAAAAAAAGTGAAACTTTTCTGCCTGAGCTCAGAAACTTATGCAATTTGATTTCTCCTTAT
Source organism: Erinaceus europaeus (assembly GCF_950295315.1). Lineage (NCBI taxonomy): Eukaryota > Metazoa > Chordata > Mammalia > Eulipotyphla > Erinaceidae > Erinaceus > Erinaceus europaeus. The sequence continues at coordinate 92,058,074 of NC_080165.1, read as the reverse complement.
CCCATGTCAGTACTTCTGTGAACTTCAGTGAATGTGCAGTGTCTGCAAATCTTACATGTCACCTTAAATGTACTTGCGACACCACTAGAGTTATCTTGAAAGAAGCCATTGATCAGCAAGCAGGAACACCAGGCAAAGAAAAGATCTATTTACAAGCTAGTATGTTCTGAGTTCTGGTAGTTGAGGATATAGAGTAAGAGAATCTCTCTACTCACATTCTCACCTGGATGACAAAGGCAAGGAAGAACTTTTTTTACCTCCCACCAGAATGCCTTCTTCAGCAAGCAAACCCCAGAAATAGGAAAAGACAGTTCTTCTCTGTAAAGAACACTCTCCATCCCTACTCTGCTTTATTTTCATCAAGGCATTCATCATGACAAAAACACTGAGTCTTTTGTTCATCACCAGTCCACTCCCAACAGAATGTAAGCGTCGCTGGTTATATTCTTGGTTAGTTATCATCTGCTTCCCCACTCCCTATAACAATGCCTAGCCTTTAATCAAGTACCTGCTAAAATGTCTTTAAATAAATGAGTGACTATTTCTTACTTGGGTACATAGTCACTATGCTATCATTTTAAGTATTACTTTTAGTATGGAAATGATTCAGCATATAAAGCACCTGCTTTATAAATATTAGGTCAAATATTTGGTACCCTTCACACCACACATGACCAGAATGGCATCCTAGTTTCCCACACTCATCAAATCAAAGCAACATGTAATTTTAATTACTAAAAGAACTTGATGTGAAGCTTCATTTTTTACATTTTTTGAGGGGTGGCCTTTTACATAGAGGTATTTTTTAAAAACACAAAATTTATTTATGTTCCCTTTTGTGACTGCCTTCATTATTTTATGCATACCTTTTCATTCTGATGAAGACATTTTTACATGTACTTACTTGTAGTGTTTTACATTCATTGCATGCTAAACTTTAACCAATTTGGAATTTGCTACTGGGAAGTTTGGAATGTTTGTTTTCTCTCAGTACCCCCCACCTTCACACAATTTATGAAATAGTATTTGATGTCTCAACTAATAGTATAGCTATGGTAATAACTGCATTCCACTGTTGGGTGATATTAAACTTGTTATCTGATTAAAAAATATCCCAAGTCTCTCATTATGAACTGAGACAGAGTTATCGCTCTCAGATACATATGGACATATCTTTGTTCTTAATGTGCTCATACTATCACTGAGAAAAATAAAAACCAAATACATGATTAATATAAAGTGCTATCAGTTTAATAACTTATGGCATAACCAAGTTAGTATTGTAATTCAATAGATTACATAACTAACTTTGGTAAAGGCTGTTTTCCAAGTGAAGTCTAGCAGACTGAATCACCTTTTCTTCTTTAATCTGGACACTATAGATAGTTAGAAAAAAAAAGCAGATAATCCAACTGATTATGAAACAGAAGAAAAATATTATTGTGTTAAAATAAAAAAAGTCAGTCATCTACAAACCCAGGATTATGAGTAGGGCCCCTGACCTATAATCTAATAACTCTTTAGGGAACAAAAAGGAAATTAAATTAGTTTGGCATAATTTGTTCTTACTGAGCTCATGTTGGTTCTAAGTGATCACTTTCTTTCTTGGTGCTTAAAACCCTCATGATTATGAGATAACATGAGAAAGTCCTTGCATACTGGCCAGCATATTGGCTGCTCAAAGAAATGTCAATAATACCTTTTGCCAAAAATTTGTTCCCAATTCAAATTCACCTTTCTTTACTTGTTAGAAAACTGGAAAGCTTACTAACTAATTTTTTAGTGCTATATTCCATAATTTCTTAAAGAGTAATGATGTTAACTCAATGCTTCATACAAATAATTTTAAACTATCAAATATCAGAAGATTAATGTAGTCTCTTCAGCTGGATCTTCAAATCTTTTTTTTTTAAGATTTTATTTATTTATGAGAAAGACAGGAGGAGAGAGAAAGAACCAGACATCACTCTGGCACATGTGCTGCCGGGGATCAAACTTGGGACTCCATACTAAAGAGTACAAAGCTTTATCACTGCGCCACCTCCTGGATCACTCTTCAAATCTTCTCTAACCACCTTTCTTCTGAATTTTAAGCCTGAAGATCATTCTACTTGGTGGAGAAAATCATTATCATGATAGTTGAGGATTACTGATTGTCTCTAATGTTTTAGAGACAGTGATAGGCATTTTATTTACAAAGTAAAGTCTTCATTACTTAAAAAAGCACATACTACTCAATCCACTTAAAACTCATTTTTCTTTTAAAAAATGAATGGAGGTTCGAACCCCGGCTCCCCACGTGCAGGGGAGTTGCTTCACAGGCTGTGAAGCAGGTCTGCAGGTGTCTATCTTTCTCTCCTCCTCTCTGTCTTCCCCTCCCTCTCTCCATTTCTCTCTGTCCTATCCAACAATGACAACAACAATAATAACTACAACAATAAAACAACAAGGGCAACAAAAGGGAATAAATAAATAAAATAAATATTTTTAAAAAATGAATGGAAATAGTTAACCCTTATTGAGTATACTCAGGTATTATCTTATTTAATAATCACAGTTGTTTTTTCAACATTTATCTTTTCTGAAGCTGCGAATCAGATGGAGAACTAAATTCAGTAAAATCTACTGAGTATCCACTAGACACTAGTCCACTCATAAAACAAGTTAGTAACTTCATGGAGCCTATATTTTAGGCAGATGACAGTTAATCATAGAAAGCATATGATGATTGCTAAAAAGTAAAAGTAGGATAAAGTGGACCAACAAAGCCAGAGTGAAAAGAACTCTTTTATATGGAATGATTAAAAGCTGTACATATGCTAACTAATTGGAGCAGAGAAGTGGAGTGTGATTGTGAGGCTTGTTGGGGCAGAGAGTTGAGCTGAGAGAGCTCTGACAAGGAGGTTAGTCCTGGAGAAGGAATGTTTCATAGCTACCCAGCTCATACAGTGTGATATTTGTTTTTCCCACTATGTGAAGATCTCAGTTACATCATGTGCCAAAGACAAAGAACCAAGTAAAATAATCAGTGGTCTATAATAAGGTCAACAAATTACAGCCCAAATTTATCTTATGACATGGCATTAATCATTCATTTATATGTTGTTTATAGTTGTTTTCAATGTGTTATAGAGACTTTAGGACCCACAAAATCTAAAATATAAACTATTTTATCTTTGTAGAAAAAAAAATTACTGAGAGGTTAGGCAGTGGTACAACTGGTAATGGGTATGAGTTACCATGCAGCAGGAACTGGATTATAGCCCTTGGCCCCCACCTGCATGAAGGAAGCTTCACAAGGGGTGAAGCAGTGCTGTGGGAATATCTATCTCTTTCTCTCTCTCTCTCTCTCTCTTTCTGACTCTCTCTCTCTCTCTCTCCTCTCTCCCTCTATTTCTGTCTTTACCATAATTGGTTTTAAAATGGAAAAAAATGAACACAAGAGCAGTGGATTCATCCTAAATGCAGGCACTGAGCCCCTAGCTATAAACTTGACAACAAAATTAAAAAGAGGTGGGGAGAAATTTTCCAATGCATATCAGTATAGACTGATATTTCCAAGTACTATCACATGTTCAGTACAATAGATCTATTTCCCACCAATATAAAAGTATATTCCAAATGGATTTTCTATAAAAAAGTAAATAATATATGAATAAATCTAATAAATTAATAGTATGGAATAAAATGTATAGCACTATAAATTGAAATCTAACATGCAAAATATTTTAGTAAAGAATAGATATATATACAATGAGAGACTGGAAACTGGTTCAATTCTTCTCATTTTCCAGCAACAAGCTATGCCACTGAAGCTACAGGGAATTTAAAATATAGGTAAGTCTATCTGTGAGGAGTGTGTGGGTAACACATATACACATGTACACATTCACACATACAGCCAAATCAGAAGACTGACAGATACATGCAAGCCTTTTCCACAGAACTGACACCCTGCCATTTAGCCAGAGAGCCCAGAGCACATGTTTCTGTTCCCAGTCAGTAGTAAGAGACAAGGTTAACATTTTAAGTGATGGACTACAGCGTGTTATTTCCCCATGCAATGGACCCGTGACTGCAATGCTTTAGAAAACACTTAATTTCAGTGATTGAATACACGGGAGCACACTTTCCTAGCTATGAACCTTTGACAGCTCCTCAGTTTCATTCACCAGGGGAACCTTTTTTTTCCCATTTTACACCTGAAGGGAAGCAAAATGAATATGTGGTGGCAGTGTGAAAAAGAAGAAGCTAAGAGAATGAAAGCCAGCTTACAAGTATCAGTATATTTTACAATAGAAGTATTCACTGCCATCTGCTCTAATTACATTTAATGTTTGGGCTACCATCTTCATACAATAGAAATAATGATCTCCTTAAGGGCAAAAAAAAATTTTTTTGTTGTTTTACAGAAACAAACAAAAGTTGATTAGACTTTGCTCCCAGGCTAAAAAAAAAAAAAAAAAAAAAGCATCAAATTACTTTGCAGTGAACAATCTATTAGGGAAGAGGGTAAGTCTCCAATTAACAAACAGGGATCCTTAGTGTTTCGCTCCTCCATTCTCCTTTACCCACTTCTCCTGAGGTGTCTTACCCATAGTTCATAGCAGACAAGGAACTAAGCATGTTTCTGAGTCTAAGGTTACTCTATACCAACTCCCTGTGTTTGGAACAGAACCAGACACAGCTAAGTTTCCTCTCAATCTTCTTAAGGCTTCAGATATGCCTCTGCTTTAAGAAATACTTAGTATAGAGACAATTGGCCTACAAAAAGTAAAGATGCCCTCATTGCATGAGTTCCTGAGAAGCCAGCTCAGAAATAAACCTCCATAGGAAGCTGAAGCTTATGGTCTCAATTAAAGCATTCAGGAACTTAAGTGAGACAGACATGGCCCATCCTTTGGTTTTCCAGAACCAAAAACTAAATGAAACAGAATCCAGGTAGACATGGACCAGTTCACCACAATGATTATTACAATCTTGTTTTTCACAAAGGGTGTGCCTAGACCCCATCTCATATCTGCTAATTCAGTCAGGCTACTATATAAAATATGATTCTGAGATATCCCCAAGATTCCTGCTTTCTAATGTATATGCCCTACACCCAATCCTCTTTAGTTATCAGAGTCAGTAGATATGATGGAACTATCACTCCCAGATTAGGTTAAATCATTTGGCAATAATCAAGAAATTATGAGGTATAATTCAGTTCAAAAGCCATCTGATTTAGTATTAATCAAGATGTAGGTAATATTAACCTACTTAATAATCCCTTGAAAGCAAGTAAGTGCCATTTAACCGAGAGTAGCAGATTTCCCGTTATCATGAGTCCCATGTGACTAAGGCACAGAGGAATCACTGTTTATTAAAAATAGTCCCCAGTCAACAGTCAATAAGAAGACAGGTATCTCATTCTGAAGGTGAAAGGAACTAACGTCCACATGATCTTGGAAGATCTCCAAATCCAAATGAGAATGCAGTCAAGTTTAGGCTTATAAGACTTTGAGCAGAAGGTGAAGGATAGATAGCATAATGGTTAAGCAAACAGACTCTCATGCCTGAGGCTCCAATGTCCCAGGTCCAATCCCCCGCACCACCATAACCTAGAATGGAACAGTGTTCTGTAAATAAATAAATAAATAAATAAATAAAGACTTTGAGCATAGAACATAATTATTCTTTGTCCAGACTTAATGATTCTCAGAAACTATCAGATAAGAAATAGGCATTGTTCTAATTCACTAAGGTTGTGACTATTTGCATACAAAAACTGTATTAAAGTAACATTAGTTTACAGCTAGATAAAGGTTTCAGGTTTACAGCAATATAATTTGGCACCTATATACACTGCATTATGATCTCTATCAAAAGTCTAGCTTCCTTCTACCACCATACAACACATTCCCCTTCATCCAAGTTGCCTAAGCCCCATTTATATGTACCCAATGATTACCACCAAAAGTCCAGTTTCCATCTACTGCCGAATAATTGTGTTATGCAGTAATAGAAAATGAACAAGCTACTATAATGACTTCCTTGGAGGTAATTTTTCCCATAAACCATGTTTGTAGCTAGGTTTCCCTCCTATCATTGAAATTATTGCTCAAAAGAGTAAAATAACAGGGTCAAACAAAGAAGGTCAGATACTTCTCACTATATCAAACACTTCATGAGTTGCGGCCTGGTTACAGCCCCATCATCACATGAGAGGTGCTATGGAAACAAAGGAAGTTCTGGTCCTGTGGTGTCTCTATGTATCTATCTATCTCTCACTGTAAAAGTAGCTTGGAGCTGTGAAATCATAGATGTGTGAGACTCAATTTCCAAAAAAATAAAAATAAAAGTGACTCCATAAACACAGGTAGTACAACATAGAATATTTTGATTTACGATGTCGACATATTTAAAGTATGAGGAAAAAGCCAGGCACGCGGCCTGGTGGTGGTATGCCTGGTTGAGCACACATGTTATAGTGAGCAAGGACCCAGGTTTAGGCCCCCAGTCCCCACCTGCAGGGGGAAAGCTCCACAAGCAGTGAAGTAGGGCTGTAGCTTGCTCTCTCTCTCTCTCTCTCTCTCTCTCTCACTCTCCCTCCCCGCCTCCCTCTCAATTTCTGACTGTCTCTATCCAATAAATAAATAAAGATAATAAAAAATTTAAATAAAAAGAGAAAGAGAGCGAGTCAGGTATCACTCTGATACATGGACTAACAAGGACTGAACTTAGGACCTCATGACTGAGAACTGAGCACTGCATCCACGACACCTCCTCCCAAATAGCCATAACTTTCACATATTCAGTAAAGCTAAGACTATTAGAATTAAACAGAAAATGGTCTAAAGGACTGCTATGTATTCTTTAGACTCAACTTAAGTTGAAGAAATGCAAATTCTTACTGATCCTGAACACAGCCAAGACATATGTCCTTGGGGAAATACTATAAAGTATTAAGAGCCTATATTCTGACTCAACTTCTGAGAATGGCATTTGAAAGTAATTATTATTAATAGCTCTACTCTGACTCACATTGCTTCCTGAGGAGAGAGAAGGATCTGACATTTTTGCACTAAATAAAATAAAATAAAGCATGTTTTTCAAGTGCAAATCAAGCATAGAAACCAGAGAAACTCATCCTGTACCTGGTATCTTCATTAGTTTTCATTGAAAAACATTGTTCTTATCCTTTAAGCTTCAGAGCAGAGATTAATATACTTTTTTTGGAGAGAACAAAGGAAGTGAATGTTAATTTAGATTTTCAGATCTTTTTATATCAAAGCACCATCATATTTTATCATTAAGCATTCATGCATGCATTGTCTGGTATTTGATGATGCAGAGGTTATTCATTTTAAGGTTAATGCCACAAAAATATCAGTCCTACTTAAGGAATAAGGAAACAGAAAGATTAGACAATGTGTTTCTGAACTAGGATGAAATCTAAAGAATCTAGAATTTAGGGAAATTTCTTCTGAAAATTCAAAGTGCAGCTTTCCAAAGTGCAGGTGTCTTTCTTATGTATATACATTGTGTTGATTAAAGTCATCACTTTCATCTTTGTGAACATTCACTACTGAGTGCTTACTAAGAATTGGCTTTGTGTTGCCTACCCCTGTCCTTACAAATGCCTAATTGAATTTTTAAGCTCTTGAAACCTTGTTTTAAATGCATTGTCCCCTTTAGTTCAAACACATCCGCCACACATTGTCCCTTTTCTGCCAAGCCCTACTTATGGGTTCCAGATGCAATGAATCATCTACTGACTTGAGCGACATTAGAGGTAAACACCAAGTTTTAAATGTAGAGATAATTGAATAACACCAACTACCAGTAACAGCAGTCCAGGCAAAGGAGGAAATAGACCCAGAGATTTCAGATAGGACAGTCTGATGGAAACCCTCCACTCTTAGGATCAAAACCACATGCCATTTTGACAATATGGGAAAAGTACCTGCATTTTTTCCCCTAATTTTCATAGAGTAAGCAGGGATGGCAAGCATGTAATTTTATTTAAGTGTCCCCATGATAAAAATAATAAAAAAACACAGGAAATTCAACTACCACCACATATATATTTACATATATGTGTAATATACATATATATATGACTTAATGTAGATTAAGTTATATGGGAATATATACCCTATATGAGAATATATACCCCTATATACATCCCTACTTGTGGGTGTGTATATATATATATATATATATATATATATATATATATATATATATATATTAAGTTATATGGATATTTATAAGATTAAGTTATATGGGAATATATACCCAATATGTATATGAGAATATATATATATATATCCCTATATGTGTGAATATATATAAATATATATTTATATAAATATGTATTTAATCTGCATTAAATTGTTTTAAATACATGTCTCATTTATTGCTTTGACTGCTGATAAATAAAATATATGCATTTTGCTTTCTAGTAAATTCTTCAGAGAAAATCAAAGCAATTTTTTCCAAAACCCTTTCAAAAAATCATAAAGCTCAATATGACTTCCAGATACCAAATTGTACTTTAATCATTTGCTTTATGGTTGGTCACCTGGAATTCATTGCATATAATGCACATAACATATAAACATGGGTATATAACATATACACAAAAGTTTATACAAGCACTTGAAAAAATTTCCTTATTATGTGTCTCCAAAGGCAGAAAACTCAGAACCCTTGGCAAACACTAAACAATCTGCAGGCATAGTTATCACCCAAGAAGCTCCTCAAAGTTTGAATGTTTAAAATCCGCAAAGACCTACATGAAACAATCCTTAAAGTGGCAGTAAACCTATAGGAACTCAAGACTGAACTAATTCAGTAGCACTGGAAATTGATCAAAGGCTACACCACCTCTCACAGCAAATGCAAATGCCTTTGACATAATTCTCATTTGAGGTGAGAAGATAGCTCACCCAGCAGACCTGGGTGTGTGAAGCCCTGGGTTCCAATTCCAACACAGAGGCAGCTCCATGGATAGGGGAGCAGTACTGTACTACCTCTCAATCTCTCTATTTTCTCATTTTCTGTCTCTCTAAATAATATTAATAATATCAAAACTCTTCCAATTTTAGAGTAGTACGTACCCCTTGCTGAAAATCAATTCCTAAACATGATAAACTTTTGCCATAAGAAAATAGAAAGTTCTTAGTTCTCCCATTTCCCAGATAGAAACACAATAACTCCCTCAAAGTCCCTCTATTGCTTTAGAATTAATAAAAACATGTCTATCTGGGACCCAAGAGGTGGCACAGTGAGTAATTTACTAGAAAGTAAGAGGTCCTGAGTTCAACCCTTGCATCCCAAGTGCCAAAGTGATACTGTAGTTCCCTTCTTTTCTCTCTCTTTCTTTCTCTCTCTCCCATATATATATATATATATATATATATATATATATATATATATATATATATGTCATAGGTATATATATATATATATATATATATCTTCAGATACATGTTTGATTTTCTTCTCATACTTAATGTATTTTAATAAATATGAAAAATATAAATATATTTTAAAGAAAAAATAACTATTTTTCTATATAGATGTACATTTTTATCACTTGATTTAGGGAATGTTATTTATAGGATTGTTTTCACAGGTTTTACTTTATCACTTCATTTGGCAGGGGTGCTAGTGGTTTATGGAATAGTTGTCGACACACAAGTACAATTTCTCATCTCAATGTGAAAGCTATCTGAAAAACACTCTCATCCACAACTTAAGTCTTTTTTCATCATCATACACTAGAACCCTCAAATTCTGTTCATCCTTTTTTGCCCCTCCTTCCTGAGTTCTTTGCTGAAATATGCCACACTTAGTCCAAGTTTTATTTTATGCTTTCCCATTCTGTCCTTGTTTCTATTATTATTATTATTTATGCTTTATTATATTTATTTGATAGAGACATCCAGAAATCAAGAGGAAGTGGGGATACAGAGAAGAAGAGTGACAGAGATAGACACCTGTGGCACTGCTTCACTACTTGTAAAGCTTTTCCTCATGCAACAGAGGACAAGGGGCTTGAACCTGGGTCCTTGCACATTGTAACGTGCATTCAACTTGATGTACCACCACCCAACCCCTGTTCTTGTTTCTTAAGTTCCACCTATAGCTAAGATCATACTGTATTTGCCCTTCTCTTTTTCACTTACTCCACTTAACATGATTATTTCAAATTTCATTCATGATGAAGCAAAGGATGTAACTTCACCATTTTTAACAACTGAATAGTATTTTGTTGTGTATATATACAACTTTCAAAGTCACTCATCTGTCATTGAGGATCTGGGTTGCTTCCAAGCATGGGCTATTGCATATTGCGATGCTATAAACATAAGTATACATAGGTCTCTTTAGATAGGTGTCTTTATTTTCTTTGCATACATCTCTAAGAGAAGAAAAATAAGAGTCACAGAGTAGGTCTATTTCTATCATTCTGGTGACTCTCCAGATTGTTTTCCATAGAGGTTGGACTAGTTTGCATTTTCACCAACAATGCAGTAGAGTTACTTCCCCCCGCAGTCTCTCCATCACTTGATGTCTCTGTCTTTTTTAATGTATGATTTTCTCACAGGTGTGAGGTAGTACCTCATTGTTGTTTTTATTTACATTTCTCTGGCCAACAGTAACCATTAGCATTTCTCCATATGTCTGTTGGCCCTTTGAAGATTCTGTCCATACCCATTTTTCGGGGGGGGGGGGGCGATATTTGCTTTTTAATGCTGAGTTTGGTGAGTTATTAGATATTTGCCTGATATGTATCATGTAAATATCTCTCATTCCAGAGGGAGTCTCTGGTTTAGTGGTGGTTCCTCTTGCTGTGCAAAATCTTTTCAGCCTGATGTAGTCCCATTGGTTTATTTTTTATTTTTGTTACTCTTGCAGTTGAACTTGTCACAGAATATTTTTAAAGCTTACATTTAAAAAAAAAAAGTTCTGCCAATGTTTTCTTCTAGGTAGATTCTAGCTTAGTGTGCAAACTTCGATTTCTTTAGAGTTAATTTGGTGCATGGTGATATGTGGTAGTCCGGTTTCATTCTTAGTTTAACATTTATTTAGTAATTTAGGCAGAGAAACTGAGAGATAAAAGGGATTGAGAGGAAGAAAAAGAGATGCCTGCAGCACTGCTTCACCACTCTTGAGAATTCTCCCTACAATGAGGAACAAGGGCTTGAACTCAGGTCTTCATGCATGGTAATGTGCCAATACCTGGCCCCCTGTTTCATTATTCTTCTGCGTGTTTCAGCTAAAAATGTTCTCAGCACCATTTGAAGAAAATACTATCTTTTCTCATTTAATATTTTGGGTGCCCCTTTCCAAAATTTAGATGTCCATAGTTATGGGGACTTATTACTGGTCTCTCAATTCTATTCCACTGGTCTATGTATCTATTTTTATTCCTGTAGCAGGTAGTTCTGATTACAATAGACCTGTAATATAATTTGAAGTCAGGAAGAGTTATGCCTCCTCTCTTGCTCTTGGGAACAAGTGTATTTAAATAAATAAAATGAAAACATGTAAACATATTTTAAATAAGCTAGATATTTGTTTCAATAACTCATTTAAAATGTGAAATTACAAGTAGAACCTGAATTGGAATATCCATATTGCACCAAAGTAAAAGACTCTGGGGTTTGTGTGTGTGTGGGGGGGGGGGGGGCGGGGGATACAGGTCCAAAAAGGATGATAAAGGACCTACTGGGTCATGTATTGTTATATGGAAAACTGGCAAATGTTATGCATGTTCAAACTATTGTATTTACTGTAGAATGTAAAACATTAATTCCCCAATAAAGAAATTTAAAAAAAAAAAGAAAAGAATAGGAAAACTATCAGGGGAGGGGATGGGATATGGAGAGCTGGTGGTGGGAACTGTGTGGAGTTGTACCCCTCTTATCCTATGGTTTTGTTAATGTCTCCTTTTTATAAATAAATAAATAAATAAATGGAAAAATGTGAAATTAAGTAACTGGGCAAAAGTCAACTCAGAGTGATTTTTGTCCTACCCCAAAATAAAGGCATCACTTTTTAATTAACATAGTGTGAGGAGTTTGATGGAGTTATCAATGTACATTCCAGTAAGTAAAAGCTACATCAATAGATTCTATGAAATACTTGGCAAGCACGCATGTGGTACAATTATCTATGGTGTTCTATTTCCTGTTACTTGACAGTTATTTGACATACCTCTTCAGATGAAAGTTTTCTTATAGCTCCCTTACTTCCTCCTTTATACTTAACTCACTGTAGGAAAAAGGTGATTTTTAACCTGCAAATCTTTAGTCTTAGCAAACATAAAACTTAATTTAAAGCACTTTGAAACTTTTAAATATATTGACAACTTTTAAAGGCATTGTATGAGCATAGACAATTGGCAATTCATTTGATAAGAAGATAACCAAAGCTTGTTTAAAAGATGAGAGACAAAAGGTGAAAATAAGTGAGCTTAATTATGTGCTTCAGACTAAACAGAATTTGATTTTAAAAGCAAAATTTAGGGAAATATATTTTACAAAGGAGACATTACTTAGTTCATACACAGGAGAAATATTCATGGCATGAAACTTAATATTAATACTTTACATCGAAAAAAGGAAAAAAATTAAAAAATGGAGCTATTCAAGCTAAGATTTTATATATCAAGACACTAAGAGGAAAAAAAAACTAACTCAAGGAATGGAAGCAATTATTTGCAAACCATATTATATTAATATCCAAAATATACAACTCAACTCAACAAGAAATCCAACAATCCCATTAAAAATGAGTAAAGAACTTAAATAAACCCTTCTAAGAAGATACAAAAGTAGCTAGTAAGCATATGAAAATATGTACAGCATTACTAATCATGGGAAAAATGTATTCAAATCCACAAAATGTTATCATTACGTATCCACTAGAATGGCTGCTATTAAAATGTAAATTTTTAATAATAGTACTTGCATAAGTGGAGAAATAGAACATTCATTCATGCATTGTTGGGAAAGATGTTAAATGATACATTCACTTTGGAAACTCACAGAATTAAGTGTAAAATTAACATATGATATGACCATCCCACTTCTAGATACTTACTCAAAATAGCTGAAAGCAAGAACTCAGGTATATTATATTCATGTTCACAGCAGTATTATTTTGTGATAATCAAAAGAGAAGCAGGAGGATAGGCAGCAGCACGCAACAGGTTAAGAGCACATAGTGCTGTTGTATGCTTTACATTGGGTTGTTCTAGCTCTCCCCCGCCAAGTAAATTGGATCAGTCCTGCTAATTTTGTGGGCCCGCTTGGCCCCGCCCCAAGGAACCCTGAGAGGGTTCCAGAGTTGCAGAGTTGGAGAGTTGCAGAGTTAGAGAGTGCTTGGCGCTGCTGCGGGGGAAACAGGCAGCAGAGTTCTGTTTGGTGATTAGTTTGTCTTAGTTTATAAATTGTTGTTCTTGAATAAAGAAATAGAGCTTCCCAGCCCAGCCGTATGTCTCTGGTCGTCTCTGTTACCCGCCCATGAAGCTAGCCCGGCCAGCTGGAGCCTCCGAATTTTAACAACAAATGGCGCCCAACGTGGGGCACAAACCCACGACCCTGAGATTAAGAGTCTCATGCTCTGCAATTGTTGTATGCTCTCCCCCTGCCAAGAAAATTGGTTCAGTCCTGCTAGTTTTCGCGGGCCCGCTTGTCCCCGCCCCAAGGAACCCCAACAGAGTTCCAGAGTCCCATAGTTTGAGAGTTCTTGGCGCCGCTGCGGGGGAAGGAGGCAGGAGAGTTCTGTTTGGTGATTAGTTTGTCTTAGTTTATAAATAGTTGTTCTTGAATAAAACAATACAGCTTCCCGGCCCAGCCGTATGTCTCTGGTCATCTCTGTTACCCGCCCGTGAAGCTAGCCTGACCAGCTGGAGCCTCCGAATTTTAACAACAATAGTTCTGAGTATAAATATTTTCTTTAGTATAGGTATTTAATGTTTCAGATTTGTAAGATGGCCAAATTCTAACACTGGGCTTAAATTGCTCAAGGAGCTATACTAGTTGATGGAACACTTGATTAAGTGCATATGCTATAATGCACAAGGACTCAGGTTCAAGTCCTTGGTCCCCACCTGTAGGGGGAAAGCTTTACGAGTAGAAAAGCAGTGCTGTAGCTGAGTCTCTGTCACTTTTTCCCCTTCCTTCTCAATTTCTGGCTACCTCTACCCAATAAATAAATAAATAAATAAAGGTAATGATTAAAAAATTAAAGACATATATCTATATATATAGATTTCAACTATCTAAGTTACCTACAAACTTGGGCCAAATAAATCGAAATCAGAGACACATTAAATACCAACTAACTTGATTACAGTAATAATTAACTATTGCTATTTTAAATTCTTTCTAAGACTACAAGGAACCCTTCCCATTCTCTTCAAGATCTCCATTTCTCCTAGTCCTGGGACCTCTCGGAGTATTCCCATATTTCTTGATATTTCTTCATCATACTGCCTCTGTTGACCTCAACTAAATCCACGCTACTAGTGCTGCTATGCCACACTCAGCTGCTCCTGAATTCTTACTGTGGAAAGTTGCCAAGCCTGAGATGTCAATTTCCCAACTCATCTGAACTGGTGAGATCTGTCCTAACACGTGGGACAACCTAGTTCCACTTCAGATGGCACATTATCTGACAAAGTTATAGATACTAGATACAGGCTAGGGTCTAGGATACTGGGTACAGGTGTACATATATCCATGAGCAAGGGGCAATTATATAACTTAAAATAAAAGTGCCTTATAGCCCTCTGTGATTAGACTTAGAACTAATATGCCTGGGATTCTAGTAGAAGAACCTAAAGAAGATATCACAAATTATCTAATTAATAAGATTTAGACCAAATTAGCTAACAGAAAGGCCCAAAGAAGACAGACCCCATTAGCCTAATTCTGGATGGTACACTCAATGCTTTAACAAGAAGAAAGTCTAAGCTTAAGCTTATCAGATAAAGAAAAGACTATAAAAGTTGGATAAGGGCAAGAGACTGACTCACTATAATAATGACCTTTGTGGTCAATACCAAGCCACTCCATGATCTGAGGTTCTAGAGAGAGAATCCTTGGTTCCCTTCATAGATATCCACATATAGATGGATCCAGTCCTCTAGTAGATCCCTCTTTCCACCATCACCGGTCACTTCCACCAGGAACATCATCATAAGATTTCTTGTGGGCTTCTTCAAGACTTTGCCTTCACTGTAAAGTATAAATGGTTGGGACTGCCTCACTCTCTGAACAGAATCTGGGTCAGCCTACTCTGACATTCAAAAAGACTAGTCCTGAAATGAGTGCAGCCTAGAACATTCCCTGCTGTGACCATAGACTGCAAGTTCAGACTGGCAGGGAAGCCACACAGACTCACAGGGAGGTCACACAGGTCACACAGGCTCCTGTGTTAAATAAGAATATATATATATATATATATATATATATATATATATATATATATATATATGCATATGCCCTGGGTCAGATCAGTGGAGTAAATAGTCAATGGTATTTATATATTTTCCTCATGTTTGGAAGCTACACTCTGTCATAATCCAGCTTTCTAGGCCCATTCTCAACTCTGACACCATCTTCCCAGACAATACTTTTATCCACCTGAATGCTAGCTATCTATCGGTCTCTAGTAAAAGTAACTAAAGTCATGGGACCCTAAGAACATAACTTATAGAGGCTTCCTAGCTTATTATCACATGAAGATCCATAGTTTCATCTGTTCCATTCTTACTTTTGGGTTCCTGATTATTAAACAATTTGTCTTGCTTTATATCTTACTGCCTTTCAGCCACCAAGTTGCAGCTTCTACTATGATGCCATCATGACTTCTCTGGGTAGACAGCCTCACCAGTGTATACCTGAACCTCACCTCTCCAGAGCCCTAACCCACTAGGGAAAGATATAAACAGACTGGGGTTATGGACAAACCCTCCAACATCCATTTCCAGTGGAGACACAATTACAGAAGTCAGACCTCCCACCTTCTGCACCCTATAAATAATTTTGGTCCATTACTCCCAGAGAGGGATAAAGAACAGGAAACCTTCAAATGCAGGGGATGGAACACAGAACTCTGGTTGTGGGAAGTGTATGGAATTGTACCCCTCTTGTCTTACAATCTTGTTAATCATTATGAAATCACTGATTAAAAAATAAAGAAAACTTGGAGAAATAGTTCAGTCATGAAAAGGCAAATACTGCAATGAGTCTACAAAGATTTGTTATCTTACCAACAAATTCATAGAAGAGCTGGAACATGGGAAATGGGGAGTCAGTGTTTCATGGATGTGAAGTTTCAGTTTGGGAAGATGAAATATGGAGATGGATGATTTAAGGGAAGGTTTTTCCAGAGAAAGACTAGACTATCAGAAGAAACACAGCCTTCTCACCTCCATAAAAAAGCAATGTACCAGCCTGTCAGAGAAAACTGGGGGTCAAATTCAGGAGGATTTCTGATAAACACAAATGTAGAAGAGATAGCTAGGAGTCATACATCTCATGGGTGCTTACAGGTTTTGGCTACTACAAACTGTGTTGCTATGAACATAGGTATACACACATCTTTCTGGAGGGGTATGCTTTATTCCTTAGGATATGTACCCAGAAGAGAAATTGCATGGTCATAGGGTAGGTCCATTTCTAACCTTCTGAGAGTTCCCCAGCCTGCTCTTCATAGGGGTTGGACCAATTTACATTCCCATCAGCAATATAGGAGGGTTCCTTTACCCCATTTACTGTAAACCATTGCTTCCCCCCATAAAAATATTTTTTAAAATAATATAACTCATTCCCAGGGGGGTCTTTATTGTCCTGCTGCATACCATATATGCTTGACAGTCCAATGTTTTGTTCACTGAGTCACCTCCCACAAGTGGCATATCCCTTTACTCCTAATTTTCTCTCCCCTCAAGCTAATTTTTAGGGGGAATGGAGAAGATGATAGAGAGGAAAAAAAAACACATGTATCCCCCCTTCAGGCTTCCAAACTATCTGGGAATAGAAGAGTCTTTCAAAATTAATCAAACCTAAGGTTTTGAAATGACACTGAAAGAAATTGGCATGAACATCATTACAGTTCATGGAGACTCCTGGGTTGCAGTTAAAGCAGGCTATAAGGTAAGAACTTTAACATAGCCCCTACTAAGAAGAAGATTAAGAAGACCTTGACCATGAGTTTTTCAGTACTGAGAGGTTGTGCAAGCTAAGCAGCCCCAGGGGAAGGTTGAATCAGAGAAGAGGAAGTGGAAACAGTCAATTGTGTTACCGTTTCAACAAATACGAATAAGTGGCTTGAACTGGGTTCTCACAAATGGTAATGCTCATCCAGGTGCACCACAACCTGTGCCGCCTCCTCCACCTCTTTTTCTTTCTTCTTTTTTTTGATTTTTTTTAACTTTATTTAATTTTATAGGGCAGAGAAAATTAAAAGGGAGGGAAAAATAAAGACAGGGATGCCTGCAATACGACTTTACCACTTGTAAAGCTTTCTCAGTGCAGGTAGGAACCAGAGGCTTGAACCAGGGTTCCTGCACATGGTCATGTGCACTTAACCAGGTGTGCCACAACCTGGCCTCTGCCTCCTTTTTATCTCTACATTTTTTAACCCAGATACTGTCACCTTTCCCTGTCTTCTAAGGGAAGGGAAGGACTTGAAAGCATTGGAAAAATGGTGAAATAAAATTATCACTCAAATGAAATAGTTTAGAGCTGAAGAAAATGAATCAGTAGGAAACATTCCAAGGCTAGGTGGTGGCACAACTGGTTGAGCGCACATGTTACAATGTACGAGGACCTGGGTTCAAGCCCCTAGTCCTCACCAGCAGGGGGGAAACCTCACAAGTGGTGAAGCAGGGGATTCCGGAAGATGGCAGACTGAGAAGCTGCTAGTGGTGTGAGCTCTGACAACATCTACTGGAAATGGTAGGGTTTTTTGCTTTTAGCAGGACAGTCAATAAGGGGTCCTAGCGGTGACACCAAGGAGGTACTATAACTCAATTTGGGTTAGAAAATAGAGTAAAAAGAAAGGAAAAACAATTTTTTAATTATTATTCCCGAAGCACACCCCTGACATCCTGCCCCCCATAACCAGTCCCTGAGGGCTAGAGATCTGCTCCTAGCAGGCTCCCCTGCTGAGCTTCTTTCTTTACCAAAATTCCTGTCCCACCAGGGGGTATCCAACTCCAACTCTATTCCTTTTTGAAACCCTTGGCCTTTCTTCTTTCTAAGTGGCCAATTCCAGCTATAAATATTCCACCAAGCAAAGCCTTACTCAGACCACCAAAGGTTTTTTTTTTTTTTTGCATTATTTTCTTAACAATCAGTTGCCTCTCCTGAGGGGGCCTGAGGCAACCTGGAGCCATCCAAGCTGAAGACAAGACAGGTTTTTTTACTCTGTTCTATTTTATTATCAGTACTAGATAAACACGTATCCCATTCCCCCTCTCCTTCAGGTTGACGAGAATTAACTCTTACTGTATTTTCCATTCCTAGAGGATTGGGTGTCTTATCCACTGCTAAAATAAGTTGTTTCAATCCTCCAACCTCCCCTACCCACTCTCGCCTCCCCCTGCCTAGGTAATTAAATAACAATAAATAAATAAATCTTTCCTTTCACTACTCTTTATTACTGTTCTTTTTCTTATATTTTTTGTTTTCTTTCTCTTTTTTTTCTTCTTTTTCTCATTCTTGTCATCCTTTCTTTCTTCTTCCTTTGGCTTTCTGAATTCACTGATACATGTTTGGGAATTACTTTGGGGAAGAAATCTGACTCAGAGTGGACTCTCTCTGCGTGTATCTCTGCTCTACTTCCCTTTCTCCTCTACCTACTCCTAGAATATACAGTGGATAGTAGATTTGCATAACTGTCTATTCTTGCTATTCTTGTCTGTTCTTACTATTCTTGTCTATGCCTGAGGTGTTTTTTTCTTTGTTTGTTTGTTTGTTTGTTTTAATTTCTTAACAATCAGCTGCCTCTGCTCAGGAGGTTTGAGCAAACTGGAACAGGTTTTTTACACTGCTATATTTTATTATTAATATTATATAGGTGTATCTCTTTCCCCTCCTTAAGGTTGACCAGAACTAACTCTTAGGGTATCTTCCATTGCTAGGGGACTGGAAGTCTTATACATTACTAGAGGAACTGTTTCACTACTCCTACCTCCTCTACCCACTCTCCCCTTCTCCCTCCTCCTAGCTAATGAAAAAATAAAATAAAAATTAATTAATTAATTAAAAAAACTTTCCTTCACTACTCCTTTATTACAGTTCTCTTTCTTCTCTCTTTTTTTTTCTTTACTCTCTCTTGTTTTTATTCCTTTTTTTTCTTGTCTTCCTTTCTTCCTTCCTCCTTTGACTTTCTGAATTCACTGGTACTCATTTGTGAATTATTTTGGGGAAGAAATCTGACTCAGAGTGGACTCCTTATATGTGTATCTCTGCTCTACTTCCCTTTCTCTTCTTGCTACCCCTAGAATATACAGTGGATAGTAGATTTTCAAAATTGTCTATTCTTGCTATCCCTTTTTTTTCTTTCTCTTTCTTCTTCACTCAGACTTGGTTGCTATTTTTTCACAGACTGGAGACATTGTTTGGCTATAGGTAGTGGTTAAACTGCTTTAATCCTTGCTTCAGTTTCTATTGTAATTTCTGAGGTTGGTGACTGCATTTGGCATAAAGGTATTTAGTACAGTGTGGCTTGTACATAAAACACGACAACTGAGGAACAACAGAACATAAAAATAAGAAACACATTAATAAAAAAAAAAATGGGTAGATCAAGAGCAAATTAAACTGCTAATACAATGAATGAAGACAAGAGCCCAGAAGAAACTACGAATCAGTAAGAAGTAACCACAGATAAGAAAAGTATACAATCAATAATAAACTTATTAATCACAGAAATGAAAACAACTTTGGAGGAAATGAATAGCAGTATTAGGGAAACAACGGTTGAGACCCTCAAGGATAATACTGATTATCTTGAGACAATTAGAGAACTGAAAGCTGAAATAGCTGAACTGAGGAAAGAAGCTGAGGGAAGGGAAAGCAGACTAACAGAATCATAAAACAGAATTAGTCAGACATAGGATGAGTTAGAGAAAAAACTAAGAAAGAGGTAAAAGAGCTCAAAAAAAGATTGATTGAGAGACACTGAAAACAACAACAGAGACATATGGGATGATCTCAAAAGAAGTAACATTCATATAATTGGCCTGCCAGAGGAAGAAAGAGAGGAAGGGGAAGGAAACATTCTAGAGGAAATTATAGATGAAAACTTCCCAGACCTGAAAAAAAGAGAAAGGACAGCAAGACTCAAGAGGCCCAAAGGGTTCCAAACAGAATCAACCCAGACCTGAAGACATCAAGACACACCATAGTCACAATGAAAAGAAGGATAAAGAAAGGATCCTAAAGGCTGCAAGAGAGAAACCAAAAGTCACATACATGGGAAAACACATAAGACTATCAGCGGACTTCTCCACTCAAACTCTAAAAACCAGAAAAGAATGGCAATATATCTATCGAGCCCTGAAAAAGGGTCTCAACCAAGGATAATATATCCTGCTAGACTTTCATTCAAACTAGATGGAGGGATAAAAGCCTTCTTAGACAAACAACAGTAAAACCATCACCAAACCAGCCCTGAAAGAGGTTCTAAAAGACCTCTTATAAACAAGAACATCACTGTAATACTTGCAATATATCAGATCAAATAAAAATTTGTTGAACAATGGCACTAAAATACATTAAATCCATAATATCAATAAATTTCAATGGCTTAAACTCACTCATCAAAAGGCACAGAGTTGGGGGATGGATCAGAAAACATAACCCAACAATAAGCTTCTTGCAAGAATCCCAACTGACACAACAAGATAAACACAGAATTAAAGTGAAAGAATGGAAAACTATCATACAGGCTAACGGATCACAAAAAAAGGCAGGAACAGCCATTCTCATCTCAGACAAAATAGATTTTAAATTAAAAAAAGTAATAAAAGATAGGCAAGACATTACATAATGATTAGAGGATCAATCAGCCAAGAAGACTTAACAATTATTAACATCTATGCACCCAATTAGGGACCATCTAAATACGTCAAGCACTTACTGAAAGAACTTCAAAAATACATCAGTAGTAATATAATAACAATAGGAGACTTTAACACCCCATTCTCACACTTAGAAAGATCAACAAAGCAGAGAATCAACAAAGATACAAGAGAATTAAATGAAGAGATTGACAGACTAGACCTCTTGGACATTTTCAGAGTCCTTTACCCCAAAAAACTGGAATAGACATTCTTTTCAAATCCACATAACACATACTCAAGGATAGACCATATGTTAGGCCACAAAGACAAGCATCAATAAATTCAAGAGCATTGAAATCATCCCAAGTATCTTCTCAGACCACAGTGGAGTAAAACTAATATTTAACAACAAAGAGAAAATTATTAAAAGTCACAGAATTCTGGGTCAGGTGGTGGTGCAGTGGGTTAAGCGCATGTGGCACAGAGCGCAAGGACCGGCATAAGGATCCCAGTTCGAGCCCCCAGCTCCCCACCTGCAGGGGAGTAGCTTCACAGGCGATGAAGCAGGTCTGCAGGTGTCTATCTTTCTCTCCCCCTCTCTGTCTTCCCTTCCTCTCACCATTTCTCTCTGTCTTATCCAGCAATGAACAACACCAACTATGGCAATAATAGTAACTACAACGAGACTACAACAACAGGGGCAACAAAGCGGGGAAAAGATAGGGCCTCCAGGAGTGGTGGATTCATGGTACAGGCACCGAGTGCAGCAATAACCCTAGAGAAAAAAAAAAAGTCACAGAATTTGGAAACTAAACAACATACTCATTAACAACCACTGGGTCAGAGAGTCACTCAAGCAAGAAATTCAAATGTTCCTGGAAACAAATGAAAATGAAGACATAACCTATCAAAATATTTGGGACACAGCTAAAGCAGTACTGAGAGGGAAACTTATAGCCATACAATCACATATTAAACAACAAGAAGAAGCTCAAATGAACGACCTTACTGCACACCTCAAGGACTTAGAGGAAGAGGAACAATGGAACCCTAAAGCATCCAGAAGGACAGAAATCACTAAAGTTAGAGCAGAAATAAACAACATCGAAAATAAAAAGAACCATACAAAAGATCAATGAAGCCAAATGTTGGTTCTTTGAAAGATTAAACAAAATTGACAAACCCCTAGCCAGACTCACCAAACAAAAAAGAGAGAAGACCTCAAATTAATAGAATTGTAAACGATGGAGGTGATATCACAACTGACACCACAGAAATCCAGAGAATCCTGCAAAACTTCTATAAAGAACTATATGCCACCAAGCTAGAGAATCTGGAAGAAATGGAACAATTCCTAGAAACATATGCCCTTCCAAAACTGAACCAAGAAGAACTACAAAATCTAAATGCACCAATCACAGACAAGAAATTGAAACCGTTATTAAGAATCTCCCCAACAACAAAAGTCCTGGACCAGATGGCTTCATAAATGAATTCTACAAAACTTTCAGGAAATAGTACACATACTTCTTAAGCTTTTCCATAAGATTGAAGAAACAGGAATACTCCCTTCCACCTTCTATGAAGCCAACATCACCCTGATACCAAAAGCTGATAGGGACAGAACAAAAAAGGAAAACTGCAGACCAATATCTCTGATGAACATAGATGCCAAAATATTAAACAAGATCTTGCCCAACCGGATACAGCAACACATCAAAAAGATTGTTCATCATGACCAAGTGGGATTCATCCCAGGAATGCAAGGCTGGTTCAACATCCGTAAGTCAATCAATGTCATTCACCACATCAATAAAAGCAAAGCCAAAAACCACATGATTATCTCAATAGATGCAGAGAAAGCCTTTGACAAAATCCAACACCTATTCATGCTCAAAACTCTACAAAAAATGGGAATAGCCTATCTGGAGAGCAATCTGGAAAACTCTCAGAAGGCTGGACATGGACCTTCCATATGATCTAGTAATTCCTCTCCTGGGGTTATACCCCAAGGATTCATAACACCCAACCAAAAATAGGTGTGTACTCCTATGTTCATAGAAGCATAATTCATAATAGCTAAAACATGGAAGCAACCCAGGTGCCCAACAACAGATGAGTGGCTTTGAAAGCTGTGATATATATACACAATGGAATACTATGCAGCTGTCAAGAACAATGAACACATCTTCTCTGACCCATCTTGGACAGAGCTAGAAGGAATTATGTTAAGTGAGCTAAGTC
Source organism: Erinaceus europaeus (assembly GCF_950295315.1). Classification (NCBI taxonomy): domain Eukaryota; kingdom Metazoa; phylum Chordata; class Mammalia; order Eulipotyphla; family Erinaceidae; genus Erinaceus; species Erinaceus europaeus. The sequence continues at coordinate 92,034,748 of NC_080165.1, read as the reverse complement.
AGAAAGATAAAGATGAATATGGGATGATCCCACTCATCAAAAGAATTTGAGAAAGAAGATCTGAAAGGGAAACTAAAAGCAGGATCTGACTAAATTGAAAGTAGGGCACCAAAGTAAAAACCCAGTGGTGAGGGGTAGACATGCGGCTTCCAGGGCCATTGGGGGGGGGGGTAGGATCAGACACAGTCTTTTAGTGGTGGGAATGGTGTTTATGTACACTCCTAGAGTAAATTGTAGTCATGTAAATCACTAGTTAATTAATATGAGAGGGGGAAAATTAATTGTATGTCTCGAAGTTTTTAAAACACAGACTGAGTCTTTTTAATATATAGGCTGTGTATTTGATATGTGGACTCTCTCAAAAGCCTAGACCAACTAGATCAGAAGCAACCGGTGGCACAGCTATATACAAGGTACTGGGTACTGTACAGCAAACTCTAACAAAAGGACTTTTCAAAGTTAACCCAATTACCAAATAATGTGATGATAATAATAACTATACATTGTCTTTTTGAACCCTCAGACAGCAAGAACCTCACATCTCCACTATAGAGCCTATATTTCCCCCAGCCCTGGAACCTTAGGATAGGGCCCACTTTCCTGCATGCCTCTCCCAATCCATATCAAATAATATTGCATCTACTGATCGCAACCTAATCAATGCAACAATTGCCACCTCACCATGCTTCAGCTCAGACTGTTTTCAGAGACTTCACGTGTGGAATGACAACCCTTCAGCTTCATTACTCGGGTGAGACCTTTCCTTTCATAGTATTCTCTAATTCCATCCCAGGTGGTTCACTTTCTAACAAAGTCCCAAAACCTAGATATAGACCAGGTTCTGTGAGAGAGAGCATATGTTCACATGTATCCCTAAACTAATGCAAAATAACCTGAAAGCAGAAGTACACTAGAGTTTGCAGTAAGTACCCCCCCCCCAACACTTCCTCTCCACTATTCCAACCTTCGGGTCCATGATTGCTCAACAATTTGTTTGGCTTTGTATGTTAACTCTCTTTTCAGTCACCAGGTTCCAGATGCCATCAGGATGCCGGCCAGGCTTCCCTGGACTGAAGACCCCACCAATGAGTCCTGGATCTCCGCTTCCCCAGAGACCCACCCTACTAGGGAAAGAGAGAGGCAGACTGGGAATATGGACCGACCAGTCAACGCCCATGTTCAGCGGGGAAGCAATTACAGAAGCCAGACCTTCTACCTTCTGCAACCCACAATGACCCTGGGTCCATGCTCCCAGAGGGACAGAGAATGGGAAAGCTATCAGTGGAGGGGATGTGATATGGAGATTGGGTGGTGGTAACTGTGTGGAGTTGTACCCCTCCTATCCTACGGTTTTGTTAATTTATCTTTTCTTAAATAAAAAATAAATTAAAAAAAATAAGTGGTGAAGCAGTTCTGCAGGTGTCTTTTTGCCTCTCTCCTTCTCTATCTCCCCCCCTCTCAATTTCTGGCTGTTTCTACCCAATAGATAAATAAAGATAATTTAAACAATTTAAAGCAAACATCCAAAATGCAAAATAGAGAAACAACCATTGATTCCTAAGAGGGGAAGAAGGTAAGCTATAACACATAGGGAGGGCTCAGCCTCTTTACCTGCTCCTCCCACAAATACTGGCAGTCTCTAATTTACTTAGAGGGCTAATCTGGCTTTTTCTTTTTTTTCTGCCAGGTTTATCACTGAGGCTACGTGTCTGCAGAACAAGTCCACTATTTTGGTGGCCATTTTTTTTTCATCTTTTCCTTTCTTTTATTTGATGGGACAGAGAGACAGAGATAGGGATGTCTGTGGCACTGCTTAGGAATCTTTTCCCCTGTGTGTGAGAATTAAAGACTTAGATCTGCGTCCTTCACAAGGTCATATTTGAAGAAAATCAATCAGTAGAAAATATCCCGAGGCTGGGGGGTGGCACATTTGATTGCGCGCACATGTTACAATGTACAAGGACCTGTGTTCAAGGCCCTGGTCCTCACCTGTAGGAGAAAAGCTTCATAAGTGGTGAAGCAGTGCTGCAGGTGTCTCTCCCTCTCTGTCACCTTTACCTGTCTTCTAAGGGAAGGGAAGGACTTGACAGCATTGGAAAAATGCTGTCTATCTCCCTCTCAACTATGTGCAACACCTTCACCCCACCCTTTGCCCCCTGCTCTTTTATCTCCACTTTTTTTTTCCTGGATATTGTTAGCTTTCCCAGTCTTCAATTATCATCCATCTTACAACAACAATTAGATCTGTATTTCAATCCCTAAAATTTTACAGTGTCTGTCCTCTGTTAAAATTAATTATAGTTTTTTTAATACTGCAGAATATATATTTATTAAAGTATTAACTCAAACTGCTCACACAGTTTCTGTCAACAGAATGCCTCCAGCCCTCCTTCAATAAATTGATAGCACTTGTTTGTAATTTTCAGTCCCTATTTGCATGCAAATAATTAATGTGCTAGAGTCCATAAAATTGATTTTTCTCTTAAGTTAAATATTTTACCTACAATCTTGTTAGTGCATCAATTAATGAAGTTTTACTATATTTGTCCAATAAACATCTATTGAACAGGTACTGTGGTAGGCCTTGAGTGATAAATAACAATTCCTTGCTCTGAGGGAGCTCACTGTCTAGAATCAGCCCACATGAAGTCAGTCTTCAGAATCCACAGAGGAGGGCTAGGCATGGGGGGGCAGGGGCAGCACAATGGTTATGGAAAGAGACTCTCAGGTCCAGCCCCTCACAGCATCATAAGCCAGAGACAAGCAGTGTTCTGATTTAAAAAAAGAAGAATTCACATATGTTTACTTCTTTTCTTGGAAAGGCAAAAGGTAGATGCTTAGGAGAGGAGGTAGAAAAGCTAAAATATAATGTTCTTAGACATGTTTCTCAGATTGCGATTCTATTAAATACTTGCAGAAACATACAACCACCTGGATTTTACAAATAACCTGTGCAAACAACTTATAATACTCAAAGTAATATAACTATTCAACAAGATCCCATATTATTAAAACCTTTATCTCTGAACCATGTATCACCAATGCCAAGACAATAACTAACATACATTAAGTTAAAGAAGTATTGATAGATTCTCTATAATTTCAAAATGGTGGATAGTTATAATTAATGGCCCTTGGTAACAGAGAAAATTTTATCAAAATCAGCTTCCTTAAAAACTCTAGGGGGGGAGAAAAAGGTGTTAGGGTCAGTGATTAATATGTTAAAACACAGTGTTAGTGTGCCTGAGACTATGAAGTTCCCAGATTCAATCCTGGCACCACCATAAAAAGAGCTGAGCAGTACTCTGATCTCTCTTTCTCCCCCCCCATCTCCCTTTCTCTCTCTTTCATGTTTCAGAGTCCAGTGCTTTATCCACTCCCAGCCCCCCTCTATATCTATCTCTATCTTATCTCTATCTCTATCTACTTATTTCTCTCTCTGTTCTCTCTCATGAAAACAAACTTTTTACTGTTTTTAAAAATCACAGAGGTAAAATTACACACATATATATTTTTTTTCTTTTGGTGGAAAATGAAAAAAAATCAAAGGGCTTATAATTTTGTGTTTAGAACTCATGCTTGTCTCCAAGAAAAAATGACCACAAATCCAGAGAAATAAGTGCCTGATCCACACTCACCAAACATTTTATTTTTCCACTACTTTTAGTCCTCCTCGATTTAAGTCACACAGAATTCCTAGGGTCACTCAAGCTCAAATTCTTCAAGATAACTAGTAAGAAAGTGTAGAATTGAAGCCCTCCTGCCAACATATCCAAACTGTCTTGGTTTCATAGGTCTTCTGTACCATGGGCATTGCTTACTCAGTATCCAGAAAACCTTTACAAGATTCAGGAAGCAAGTTCCTGTATGCATGCTACTAGCAAAATACAAGATCAGAAAGGAGATTAAGTTCATATTCATTTTGCACTTGGTAGCTCGATGATCAATCAGTTTAACACAGTAGGCCAGTGCACAGTCAAAACTGCACAGGTTAACCCAAAACAGGTGGAAAACAATTTACTTGTCCACATAATCAAAATGATGAGACTTGACCAGAATGCCAATAGTTGGGGTGCTTGCTTGGAATTTCATATTTCAATTTGAGGCAACATTATTGTGTCAATGGAATCTTTTATACTGATATTCAGAGGATGATGGAAACTGCATCTGAACGCTTAGTCATATCACTGTGTGTTTCTCCCTCAAAAGCTGAACCTTCTGCTTTAACACTTTCACAGACTCCACAGGCCCACTTCAAACAGACAAAGCACTCCTCCTAAAATTCAAAGAAACATCACAACACCTTTGTAATAGGCCTATTTCCCAAGGGGGGGGGGGGGATAAAAGGACAAGGCAAATTAAGGGAAATGCAGAATATAAACTTGAAACCTACTGTCAATAAAACCAAAAGCAAACTGGAGGAGGCGGAGGTGAAGAAAGCAGGGGGAGGAAAAGCAATGTTAAATGGTCATCTTTCTTCTCCTTTTATTTGAGGAAGTTAAGTTTGCACAGCTCCTTACAAGCTGTCTTTGGCTAAAATCACTATTAATGAGCTTTGACATTTGAAATTTAACTGAGCACGAGCTAACAGCTTCCAGCACTGCACCACCCATGAAGGCAACTGGAAATATTTTGCTAGGACCTAACAGTGTGTTTATTGAAAAGACACAGCTTTCAAGAGAAAGTGTTTATAGCAACCACTTTACCTGTTATCCCTGCCTGTGATGTCTGTTTGGTTTCAGGGTTTGGGGGGTCCTCTTTAACTCCTTCTAGTCACTGTTTTAATTGTTTTCAAGCCTAGCAGGAAAACATTAATGAAGTGTTTTGCTCTACAGCAACCTGGGTTGTAAGGACAGATTTGGCAACCAAGTTGTGACAAAAGAGTGGGCTACGATAAAGAGTTAAGCCCGTTAGAAAGCAATATAAAAATACTATTATTCTTGCAATGCTACTACAATGGTTCTTTTAAAAAAAAAAAATAGCACAGTGAACAGATCAGTGAAGCTGAGAAGATGGCATGGATTTTTCTTAGATAAAATTCTATTTATTGAGTGAAAGTGAATCTACCATTAACAGAGTACTTTCCCTAAGATAAAGGCCTACAAAGAAGTTATTTATGCTATTCTTTACTAAAGAATAGCACACTGACTTGTTTAGGAAATGGAGTGCAATGACAAAGAAAAATGAGCTTGAAATCAAAGGATTCTCACACACACAAACCCTGCTCTACACAAAGTTTGAATGTCATCAGTCTCCACCTCCCTATTGACATAAAAATAAAATTAAAAAAAAAAAATGACAGCATTACTCTGAATCTCTTGCCACAATCCCATGAATGATACTCATGTTTGGAGGTCCTATACAGATTCTTGACCTTGAACATGCCTACCTGCCAACACCAGCATGAAATTCAGAACCCCCACCCTTCCCCTAAAGCCAGTGTTATGCTAGAGAGTTCAGGGGTGTCCATTGCTTGAGGCATTCCTGGACCAAGTAAAAATAAAAGCACAAATTATAAGCTAATCCGGAATGCCTCTGAGGAATTCACAGGAAATCTCAGTTACAAAGAAAAGGAAGTTTAGAATCTGTGAACTAGAAATCATATCTAATTCCAAGGTTTTCATTCACCAAACCAAGGTTTTGTTGCTTCTACGGGAGACGAGAAAAAAAAAGAGTCAATATTTGAGGATGACACCAAATCAAAAAAATAATCCAAAATTATAACTGGAGGAATAAAGGGAAAGCAGGAAAATTGGGCTCTATGTCTAAAGATATTTTTGCTGATATTATTTTTTTCATGAACAGCAAAGAATGTTAAATCGTAATTTTAAATATGAAATAAAATCCTTGTGAATCAAATGTTTTATCTGCTGTGCCACCTTCCAGGTTAAATAGAATCTTTATATGCCCTCTTATCCTCATATATTACATAATTATAAGTTATTCAATTTATAATTATTCAATTTATAATTATAAGTTATTCAATGAGCAGGGTTTCAAAAATTATTACTATAAATTAGTAATGTTTTGGCAAATATGATAAATCAGTTTACCAATTTGCTCTTCTCCTATATTTAGCATTTCTATAAACATAAGTGTGCACGGATTTCTTTAAATATGTGTTTATTTGTTCTTTGGATAAACATCTAGGAAAGGAATTGTTGAATCAGCTGGTAGGTCCATTTTTTATGCCTTAAGGAACCTCCAGACTGTTTTCCATAAGGGCTAGACCAAATCACTTGTCCACAAATGGTGTAAAAAGGAGAAACATTATATTAGGTCTTGATGGTGGACTAATTATGCTCACAATACTAATTCTCACAATTAGTAATAAAGAAAACTAATGGTAAATAGTGGCACATGGAAGGGAATGTGTCATAACAGTCATGCACTAAACCACATGCAGTACTGAAAGAAGTAATTTTTAAAAATATTTATTTATTTCCTTTTTGTTGCCCTTTTTGTTTTATTGTTATAGTATTATTGTTGTCATCGTTGGATAGGACAGAGAGAAATGGAGAGAGGAAGGGAAGACAAAGAGGAGGAGAGAAAGATAGACACCTGCAGACCTACTTCACCATCTGTGAAGCAATTTCCCTGCAGGTGGGGAGCCAGGGCCTCGAACCATAATCCTCACGCTGGTCCTTGCACTTTGCGCCAAGTGCGCTTAACCCACTGTTCTACCATCTGACTCTCAAAAGAAGTAATTTTTAAGGTTTCACACTGACTCATTTTATATATAATATATAAAGGATATAGAGAAAGAGAAAGAAAGTGTGTGTGTGAGAGAGAGACAGAGAGAGAGAGAGATTATACTATTGGTAGACAGCCAAGGCTGAAGTGGAGGATACTGATAGCAATAAGGTGTGCAAACTATGATCTCACAACAAAAGTTAAGACAGAACTTTCAAAAAATATTTTTATTTATTTATTATTGGAGAGAGAGAGAGAGAGAGAGAAAATGAGAGGGGAGGAGAAGACAGAGACAGAGAGCCACCTACAGCTGTGCATCACCACTCATGAAACTTTTCCCCTGCAGGTGGGGACCAGGGATTTGAATTCAGGTCTTTGCACACTGTGATGTGTGAGCTTAACCAGGTGCACCACCACCTAGTGCTGAGAACTTTTTTTTTTCTAAGCAATGTCTATCTGTGATTAATTGTGGTTAACAAGATTGTAAGATTGAACAGAACAGTTGCATACCACACCCACCTCCAAAGTTCTGTGCCTTCCTCCCTCAAAACAATAGCCACCATAGTTCTCATAAAGTCTTAGAGACAGTTTGTCTACATTAGGGCATTTTTTCTTTTTCTTTTTTTTTTTCTTTTTTTTTTTTGGCAAGTTTATATGTTTTGTTTTCTAGTGAAATAAGTAAAGAAGTAAAAGATAATTACTGGATGGTTGTACTCATATGTGGAATCTAGAGAACAGATACAGAACATTTCATGTATGGAACACTAAGCAGATGCACATACTTCCCAACATTCTAAATACCACCTAGTGTAGAAGTATGATTATTTTGAAGAAGTGTAATAATTATAATTAGTATTAAAGAATCTGGCACAGAAGGTGTGGGATATTCCCTGCAGGTGTGAGACCCTACTTAAAATCCAGAGCAGCACATATAACAGAATGGTATTATTATGTTCCCTCTCTCTATCTCTGAATAAATTAAAAAAGAAAATTAAGTGAAATAAATCATTTATGCTAATGACCAGAAACATCAAAACAATATCTGAATTTATATATTCATAGCAACATTATTTAAAATAGCCAAAACATGAAATCAACCTAAATTCCTATCAGCAGATGACAGACTAAAGAAACTGATTATAAACTCAGGAGAATACTATGCTGTCATTAAAAAATGAAAAGCATGCCTTTGGAGGTAATAAGGATTGATTTTGAAGTGATTATGGAAAAGAAATAAGAACTGAAAGCCAATTTTAGATGGTACTAGTCATATATGGAATAAAAAATAACTAAAACAGTAAAAGCAAAAATAACCCATAGAATTAGTGAAAACTACAGTGATTATTGAAGGGAATACAGAATGGGGGTGTTGGAGGGAATACAGAATGGGGGTGGGAGGGAAAAAATAGAGGATTACTTGGGTTACATGCCACTGGAAACTTGGTGGTAGATATAACCAGTGCTATACATATACAAAGATATAAAGCTGTATCCCTGAAATTTTATAGTAGTGTAAACTGTTACTAAACATGAAAAAATAGCAAAGGACAGGAGAAAAAAAATATTTGTCTTTATTGCCTACACTTAGTCAAAAAGACCCAAAAACTTTTCTGATTTAGAAGATATTCAAAATAAATATAACTTAGTATTTGAAGAGAAAATTTTGGCTCTCCCACAGCAAATGTTAAGAGTGAAGAGTCTGATTCAAAAATGAAATGTGGCAGTGTCATTTATTCAACAAATAATTGTGTATCTGTTAAATATTAGGCTTAGAGCTAGATGTTCAGACTACTCCCTAGTGGCACCTAGCTTGCAAGAAACAAGTACAGGGTATTTAGTACATCAGTGGGCTACAGGTGTTTTGAAAAATAATTAAGATAGAAACCAAAGCAATTAAAATACTATGGATGGAAGCTATGGAATAGTAATTATTAACAATGGCAAACACTGAATGAATATTTGTTAGGCACCAAGTGCTACTCTAAAGTCTAAAATCATCATTTCCACTGTCCTATCTGAATTTTGCAACAACAATCTTGCAAAAGCTTTCCCTTACTAGTATTATTTACAGATGAGAAAACTAAGGCCCACCTTACTTCCACTTTGGATATCTGTTTTGCCCCTGGATCAACACTTTACTTGATACAAAGACATGAGAGAACTAGGTTTTTCCAGGACAAATAAAAAGAAGAAAAATAATGTATACAAATTAAAGTTATACTTTTAGACCAAAACAAATACACAGAGAGAGAGAGAGAGAGAGAAAAAGAAAGAGAGAGAGAGATAGCATAGCAATGTTCACCTGCACTCTCATGGGGTAGGAAGATAAGAAAGTTATTAAAGAACCGAATTCACATGTCCATCTAAAAATCAGCACCAGCATATTCTACAGGTATCTTTTTCCATCACCTAGATGAATTTCATTTTGTTTGTTTTACATTTTTTTAATCTTTAATATTATTATTTTGCAGACAGAATGGAGAACAAATTAAGGTTTTTAATGACACCTCTTCTAGAGGTTAAAGAGAAAGGTTTTACAATCAGCCTACTTAAAAAAAACCCTCAAAACTCAAGTAAAAAACAGACCTATATGCTAAATTTGCCAAAATAACTTAAGGGATACCTGGGTTTAAAAGAAAGAGGAAAACAAATAAATGGGAGAGAGAAGGAAGGAAAAAATAATAATGGGCGGGAAAGGAAGAAAGAAAAGAAGAAAGCAAAAAGGCTGGAAGGAAGAAGAGAAGGAAGGATGAGAGAAAACAAGAATAAGGAAAGTGCAACAAGGGCAACAAATGGAATAAATAAATAAATAAATAAATAAATATCTGAAAAAAGAATAAGGAAAGTGACAGAACAAAGAAACTTAGAAGAAAAAGAGAAGAGTTTAAGGAAATTTAAAAAAACGGAAAAGTAATTTCTGCTATCCCATGCATGCACCCAGCAGCTGCTTTTATTGTTACTTATTTACTTCCTCCCCTTTCACACTAGAACCTTTTTTCTCATTTAGCTGGGCAGAGATTGTCCTTCTGGAGTGACCTTTTATTCTTTCCTTTTCCTTCACCCCTTCAGGCTATTGCCCTCATGCCAGTAACTAGATAACACACTCTATCAAAGATTTAAAAAAAAAAAAATCATTGGGAAAGCACTAGGACTGATAGTGGCATCAATCGTAGCCTGACACGGGCTAGGGTCAACCATTTATCTCTTTATATAGCCTGTGGTTACGGCAGCGGCCATCTTGACTTGCTACATCTTAACAACCTTGTGCAGATGTTGCCTCTCCCAGCACTGATAATATCTGATCCAGGAATTTCTGTGTCTCCTTATTGAGCATATTTCTTTGTTTTATTTCAGTGGACACTTTCTCCTACAAAATCAATGCAGAAATGAGGAATGTCCCTCCCTTCTTCCAGTTCTTACACATTCCAGAACCAGAAAAAAAACCATAAAATAATTTTGCTTTTTTTCTTCACTTGGGGGGTGGCAGAGTAAACTTTCTAAATAAAATCAAAATATGTTTGTTCCATTGTAAATAAAACCATGTCCATGAAGTTAAGCAAAATTCACATAGTATTACCTTAATTTACTAGATATGAGATTTTATTGAAAAAAAATATCTTTTGATTTACTTCAATTTGTTTTCCATACCATTCTCACCCTCCCTTTTTTTTTTCCCATCTTCATTGCAACACTGATTTCATTCACTCTCATTGTTAGAGATTTATTCAGTAGGTAGTACTAAAGTGACTTAAAAGTGTAAAACAGGCTGCAATTTCAGAAATCTAGCTCCATGATTATTAGCCATAAAGGTGTGGGCAAATCACTCAAACTTCAGAATTCTCTATTTCTCTACCTATGAAATAAGAATGTCTACCCCATAGTTTTGTTAAAATGACAAATGCAGTTATTATAAACAATGTACCTGCCATATCTAAAAAGTCAAGATACTTGAGATACTATTTATTCATTTTTATCACTTATTTATTTCCTTAAAATGAATGGGGGGGGGGAGGTCAGGTACTGGAACATGATGACAGAGGGGGACCGAGTGGGGGTTGTACTATTATGTGGAAATGTTATGCATGCACAAACTATTGTATTTTACTGTTAGCTGTAAACCATTAATCCTTCAATAAAGAATTTTTTTTTTAAATGAATGAGTGGTCAGTCACTCCAAAAATAGAATTTGATAGGATGACAAATATGGTCTACTCCATATACAAAAATGATCTTTTTTCCTGCTATTATAACTTATTTGGGTCTATAAGAATTCTCCTATAAAATGCAAAAACACCTAGAAAATTTTAAACTTTATAAATGGCTGACAAAATTGCTCAGTTGATTTGTCCGCTGCCTTGGTATGTGTATGACTCGGGTTGAAGCCTGGTTCCCACGCATTGAAGGAAGCTTTCAAAAGTATTCATCCAACATACAGAGACCATATTTTACTGCATCACCAAAATACTCTATTCTATATCTAATGCTTGTACATACTGAAATCAGAAGTTGTCATTGCTAAACTCCCCTGCCTGTTGTTACAGGGTGGTGAGGACATGAAAGTCTTCAATGGTTCAGGAAATCATTGATCAGCATTTCCTTGACTAGGATCCAATCAGTTGTATGTTAAAATTATACAAGATCTTTCATTTTTCTTTTTTCTAATATCACCCTATAAATTTTATACTCAGAGCATACATCATTTTCATGAGGCAAAAGTTTATTTGTTTTTATAGTTAAGCACTTAAATGTTACTTTTTATTGTCTTACTAGGGAAATAATGATTTAGGACAGAGTTGTCACAAGTATACAATTTCTTATCTTCTTATGATAGACATATGTTATCCAAAGAAAACAAAAACACCTATTGAAAAGGATGCACTTAATTGCTTTTCTGGGGAGATTAAAATGGTAGAAAGAAAGAAATGTGAACGGGGGTGGGTGGGTTAATGTAATTCTGGAAAATATCTAAAAATTGTGAAGTTTCTGTGTCTCCCACATCAGCATGCCTTATCCCAACTTTACAAGGTGTCTACAGTCTCAAACAACAGCTTCTAAAAGTTTCCAAATGTACTGATCTAAATAAAGGGCCATTAAATTTATTATTCTAATCCATGCATTCATTCAATGAAAATTTAGTACTAGTTACAGAAAAGGTATAAATATCAGTTCCCAAGTGGCATGTCACTACCCTAGCAACCTAAGTGTGCAGATTTATACAGAGTTATTCTTCCATTCATCATTGTCAGAGCACAAGAGTAAGGAACGTAGAAAAACTCACTGGAAAGATCTAGATCACAAGTGGTAGCCCAAAGCTCACAAAGTAGAAGCTGAGAGGAGCTATGGCAGGTGAGGGAAGTAGAACTAGACCATGTTCATAATGAGATTAATGCTAAGGGAGATAAGGATTTTATATATTTCTACTTTCTCCACTATCTACTCCCACAAATTTGTATTGCAATTTTATATATTTGTCTTGGAAATGTTTATTAAGAAAGAATAGATTTTTTTCTTTCTTTCCTTACTCCCTTCCTTCTTTCCTTTCTTTTTTTTTCACCTCCTTCTCCTCCTCCTTCTTCCTTTTCTTTTTTTTTGGTTTACTTTTTTTTTAAAAAATTACTAGTGAAAGACTAATTCTTCGATGACTCCTTCTTCTGCCAATTCCCAGCTGTGGGTTCTATACAATTACTAACCCTGCTTGAGCTATTTAACCTGCAAACCAGAGACAATAATAGGAACTGTTTTAAAATTTCATTTTAAGGATTAAATGGGGTCTATGGCCATACCACCCTGAACATGCCTGATCTCAGCTGATCTCAAATGAAGTTGAGCAGGGTCCTCCTGGTTAATACTTAAAAAGTACGTAGCAAAGAAATGAAGAATCCCTGTCTGGTGCAGCAGATTTGGGATGGAATGTAGTTGAATATGAAAATGAGATTAAATACTAGAAAAACTTTTCATAAGATCTCACCCATTCTCCTTTTCCAGAAACCACCAGTGCAGGAAAGCACCACAACAATTTTACTGAAACTATTCCATATGTGTTCTCAAGGATCCTCTCAGGCTTGAGTACTAAAGCCTTCCATCAGTAGAAAGCCAGAAGACTGAAACTATAGTCCAAATTTCATGCTACAAGCAGAGTGAGGCTTTATTCCCAGGAGCAATTGTTAGGACATATGAAACATGAATAAATTCCTATCTCAAATATGCAGAAACCTCACACAAAGTGGTAAGCTTGTCCTCTAGCTGCACTGTTCCAGGTTAAGAAGGTACAACTTTCAGTGTGCTGCTTGGTATAAAGGTCCCAGTTCACACCTTCAGCCCCTGCCCCCATTAAAATTTAAAACCAGATTCAACCCATCATGAAGTGGCACCAGAGGATTGCAATTTCATCCATCGTGATTTTTATTAGCCTTGCAATTTCTTAATGGGCTCCCCTGAGGGCTGGCTGGTAGAATCCTGTACTACCAGTCCGGATTTGCTACAGGCAGCTTAATAAACATGGCATCTGCCCCGTGACAATTGTCATAACATCCGACTATGGTGCAGAAGGCAGAGCTAAAGGTTAACAAAATCACCACTCAGGTGGCATGGAGATAAGTGGGGAGAATGGTGAAAATTGCAATCTGAAGGAAAAGGCTGCTGTTCACTCACTGGGTCTACAGTTCTTCTATCCTAGCCAGAGTTCCCAGGTGCTGAGCAGGCAGCCTGCCGCCTCCTGCAATCAGCATGTTTTACACACCTCATCAGTGTCACCACTCCTGACATCTCATTATGCACCAGAGGTGGAACTGGACAGGTACAGAACACTCGAACTTTTCCTTTTCTTATTATTTCTGTGGCACACCATAAAGCTGGGAGTTAATTAAGTCCTGTGGGACAGACAATCAGTGTCTTTTTTGCTAGGTTAAATTACATTATATACAGATGCAAAATAGAAAATAGAGAAAAAAATCCTTCAATTCTTTCCCGCTTAATAAGAGTACATTAGAAATATGATGATTACAAACTGGAAGCTGAAATTGAAGGCTCCTTAGCATGCAAGCTGTCTAATGAATTCATATGATGAACCCACCAGGGAGCTGTGTCCTTGGAGGGTATCAAAGCACTTTCTTAAATACTTTTAAGGAACTTTGGCCTCAACTCTGAAAGTTGAGTGTGTGTGTGTGTGTGTGTGTGTGTGTGTGTGTGTGTGTGTGTATATGTGTGTGTGCACATGCACGCACACGCATGGATGAGGGGGAGAGAGTAATATCAACTCTATATTACAACCAGACTGGTTCAGCAAACTTCATTTGGATTAGTAAAATCTTAAACTGAGGTGAAACCTCCAAAAAAGGAACAGAGAATGGCAAATGGTAGGACTGGGATCTTCCCCTGAAGTTGAATTGGTCCTAGGTCAGCAGAATAGCTCACTTGAATAATGAGTTGTTTTGCCATTTGAACAACCCAACTTCAAGCTTAGCTTCCACTTTTTTGAAGGAAACTTTGGTGCTGTAGTCCCCTTCACTCTCTCTGCCTTTCTGTCTCTATCTTAAAAAACTGTTTGAGGGAGTCAGGCGGTAGCACAGTGGGTTAAGCACAAGTGGAGCAAAGCACAAGGGCCAGCGTAAGGATCCAGGTTCAAGCCCCCGGCTCCCCAACTGCAGGGGAGTCGCTTCAAAAGTGGTGAAGCAGGTCTGAACGTGTCTATCTTTCTCTCCCCCTCTCTGTCTTCCCCTCTCTCTCTCCATTTCTCTCTGTCCTACCCAACAACGATGACATCAATAATAACTACAACAAAAAAGGGGGGCAACAAAAGAGAATAAATAAATATTTTTTTAAAACTTGTTTGAAATGAAAAAGACTTTTAAAAGTGAAATAATCCAGACACTCCTAAAGAATTCCACAGTAAGATTTTTGTGAAGAAAAAACAATAATTAAGACTCTTATGACTGAAGAAGTTTTGGAAAAAACTGAGTTCAGCAAAATAAAAGTGCTTTTCTTTCTACAGGCCTCACTAAGCTTTCAACAAGTAACAGGAAGTCATGGCTGGACAGAACAGAATTAAGTCTGCAGTATTTAACAATACAAGCTTTTTTTTAGTGGCCCATTATCACTAATAGTTCCAAATCAGACTGGAAAAAAATTAAAGTAGTCCAATTCCTCATCAGATAAAGAAACTATGCATTTGCTAAGAATTTTCCTTTAACTCTAAGGTAATATCCAAGTCAGGGAGGTAAAATCCAACTCAGTCATTCTCAGACTACTATGTCATACCACATCTCTCTGTGTAAGTAACTAAGACTAACACACAGGAAAATTATTGATCCTCAATTCTCTTTCAGCTGCACCTAATGGGATCCTCATTTCCTTCTGCTTTTACCTCAAAAAGTACCAACATCCTTCATCTTCTTGTAGCCATGCTCCCTGAGACCAATACTACATGTTAGGACTAACTTGGCATCAGGTCATTTCATCCAGAATAGAATTCTGACACTGATATGAGCACCAAGAGAGATTTCATGAAACAAACTGGGAGCTATAAAATTTGTTAAGACTTGAACAGCTCTACATTTTCTTCTGGATTAAATTCACACACCTCAGTTTGACATTCAAGACTGTTTGTGTTTCCCAATTCTTGTTTTCAGGTATTTCCTTCCTGATTAAATCTTTCCAAACCTTACACTCCAGCCAAATGTAATTACCCATATATAAGCCATGTTTCTCCACCTTAAGACTGTAATATTTGTCTCTTTACTACTATACCTTTGTTCCTTATTTCATCCTTATCCAAATAATCCTGATCATTTTAAGCACAGGATATTTCCAGGTGATTATTATTCTATCCAAACTTTCTGAACATCACTGGTTTTTCATAATGAAACACCAGTTATTTCATTAACACATAGATCAGTATTTTATTTAAAGTATAGTTGTTATGTTTGTACAATTATAATATTGAACTTTTATACTTTATATTCCTCTATCAAATCATACATTTCACATGGTAGCAGTTTTAACTTATTTACCTGTAGAGTTAACAATACTCAGTGTTAAACACATAATTTTATTCATAGTTTTATAATCTCTCATTCTCAAAGCGACCATCGGAAAATCTCACAGAATGCACAATGATACACCCCTGAGTGATATGTAAGTAATCTTTGGGAAGGATGGAAATTTCATTTTCCTGGTATAGAAGTGCCATACCTTCTTTGCTGGTCATGTTGTTACATTCATCCAGTATCTTTGTTTTTTTTTTTAATTTTTTTAAATATTTATTTAATTTATTTATTTCCTTTTGTTGTCCTTGTTGTTTTATTGTTGTAGTTATTATTGTTGTTGTCATTGTTGGATAGGACAGAGAGAAATGGAGAGAGGAGGGGAAGACAGAGAGGAGGAGAGAAAGATAGACACCTGCAGACCTGCTTCACCGCCTGTGAAGCAACTCCCCTACAGGTGGGGAGCCGGGGTTCGAACCAGGATCCTTATGCCAGTCCTTGTGCTTTGCGCCACCTGCGCTTAACCCGCTGCGCTACAGCCCGACTCCCTCATTCAGTATCTTTGTAAAGACATCAGGTAGTGTCCTTCAAACGCATATTAATCTATGCCAGACAGAAACAGAAAAAAATATATATTTGCTTCTGCTTGCCTGTGCATACTCTCCCCCTCTGGGAAGGAAAGAAGTTAAATAGCAATGCTTTCAAGTGACTAGTGACTGAAACTATAAGCCCCAACAGTCAAGGTCCTTCATTTTGACATTAATTGATGGAAGGGCCTTGACCAGGTTATCTCTGTCTCACCATATAAATGCATATTCATTACACAACACACTGGAAGGTTTAATTCATATTTGTAAAGTGTTTGGGAAGTCTCACTATTGACAACAAACATTTATTTCTCTAGTTTTCTCTTTCCTTTATAATTAGAGGAAGGCTGTCTCATCCAACTGAATGGTGAGACATTCCCATTGAGATCTGGTACATTATAAAAACTACCATCATTTTGAATCAGGAAGATACACACACAAAAAAAATATATTTATTTTAAGGGCCTGTAGTTTAATGAAGGTATATTATGTAATTACTATGCTTTCTCATTTACTTGTTTCTGTTAAAAACACTCTTACTGAACTAGGGGATTATAAAATGCTTTGTTTCTTTTTTACATAGTCAACCCCTTTATACAGAAAAGGTACATTTCCCCGTCCCCTCCATTCAAATTCCATGCAACCACAATACTTCCAGTTACCAAAAAGTGAAGAATAAGGTAATACCATTGTGGTCAGTATGAACTGACCCCAAAGCCCCAAACTCTAGTTTCTAGTTTCTCATCATCAATAGTCTAGGATTTTCCATCCAGGTATTACTAGTTTTATATTCTTACCCAGGTGTTAGGGGTGGGATTAGTTTCAATTAGTACTCTAAATGGACTACAAACTTGATACTAATCAACCAAGGCCAACCAGCAAAGTCTATCACTCTGAACACAGCACAATGTGATCAAATAACTCAACTTAAATGAATGGGTCATATGAAGTATGTGTGGACTCTGAGACAGAAACATCTTCCTTCTGAGACACTGCTCATAAAAGATACTCATTTTCTAATAAGGTGAATAGGAGAGCGAGCGGCCCTGGAGGTACTAGCAGTCATCCTACAGCCAAAGAGTAAACAGCATTAGGCTGAACCCACTCCTGAGGAAGGCAGACAGAGACACTGAAAGACCCATCTTGTTAGTGAGCACTGAGCTGCTGAATCAAGGATAGTTTAGTAATCCCAGCCTTCCCATTCTGTGATCTTCATTGTCATTTAAATCCACTTGATTTGAATCCTTTACTTTGTAGCTGCATCTCTGTTAGCAGCACTTTTTAAGTAAAAGTTAAGAGAAAAACAAGAAACCATGAGTATAAAGAAAGTAACTTACGAATAGACTATATAAAGTTAAGGATATGTGTGTAAACTCTAAGTAGATGATCCATTTGAACAGATTTTCTTTATACATAATATTCCAGATAGACGTTTTTCCACCAAGGTTAGCTCTGGAGCTGAGTCCCTACATTATTTCCTCTATCCCTACTGGGATCATCTTTTTATTTCCAGATAGAAAGTGATAGAAAAAGAAAAGAAGAGAAAAGGAAAGAAACTGCAGGACTCCTCCAGCGCTCATGAAGCCTGCTTATGCAGGTGCAGGTGCTCCAACGAAATGGCCAGAAGGATGATACATAGGTTCTGGCGCACAATGAAGTGTGCATTCTACTTGCTGAGCCATCTAGTGGCCTACTCTTAAGCAGAACTGAACAGGGACTTTGAACAAGCAGAAATACCACATATAACCATGATCTCCCTAAAAAAAAAAAAAATTGCCACTTTACAACAACAACCCTAGAATCAAAATGTAGAAAATTCCACAGAAGGCATTCAGGGTATAGGGATGGTGAACAATGAAAGGAGAGAAACATGGGAATTCAGAGTAAAGAAAGAGACTGATTTTATACCACTAAGTTCATCAGTTCATAATTGCTGCCTACTGACCCCATTTCATAGTCCAGTTTGTCATACTGGTAACCAAGGCCACAAACTAGATCATGATTCATGTGGATTCAGAGAAGAATCAAAGTTGTCATGTAAAATGCAGTGAGGGAGTCACAGGCTAAAGGTTAAATATGGTGTCATTAGTCACTGATTATGAGTAGAAAGAGTATATGCAGAAAAAAAACCTCAAATCTTTATAGTCACAACACAATAAGTATTTTTTGCTTACATGAAAATTGATATAAATGTTGGTGATTCTCTAGAATAAAATAATTACATTCTATAAATTGATCCCATGCACTGGGTCACTTAATCATCATGGCCAAGAAAATAAGTAGGCTGGAGAACGGAGCTTTAGATTATAGTGCTAATTCTAAACAAGTCATAGGGTTTACTCAATTTCAAATGGGCAAAGAAGTGCAAAGCTCAGTGAGAACTAGATACTAGAGATGGCTATCACAAAAGAACTAAGAGCAGAAATTGTGTATTATTATCTCAGAACAGAAAAACATTTCAGTTAGAGAATCATTAATAAGAGGCTATAAGCATTCATTTGGAAATAAGAAAATATTTGTCATATCTGCATCTCCCATCAAGAGAAGAATCTGAAAAAAATATCTGACACACATATTTTTGAAAGACCAGCGGTTCCTTTGGCATATTAACAAAATCAAGATATGTCTTTTTGTTTCTTCTGTTCCTTCTCTCTCTCTCTCCCTCCCTCCCTCTCTCTCTCTCTTCTCTCTCTCTCTCTGTGTGTGTGTGTGTGTGTGTGTGTGTGTGTGTGTGTGTGTGTGTGTGTGTGTGTGTGTGTTTAGTCAGGGACTCAAGAATGTGTAGTTTCAACACTTCCTGACGTTTTTTCATTTAGTAGACAGAAGGAGGGTCAAAGAGATAAAATACACAGCACCCAAGCTGGCCCCACTGGTGTCATAATAATCCCATGCAGTATTACAGCTCTAATCTTGGCTATGTACATGGCAAGGCATATATTCAAATGCCTCATTTTGTTGTGTTTTTGTTATGTTTTTAATGTAGAAGCTCATTCTACATAATTTATTCTCTAATTAAATGGCTTTGGTTAAATATTTCCTTCCTCCTTGATAAAGAATGCATTTCCAGCCTTCAGGAAAATAGTTAAGCCTATTAGAGTACCAATTTCTATGCCTGGTCCCAGATTCAATCCCTGGCATCACCTTAAACCAGAGCTAAGAAGTACTCTGGTGTTCTCTCTCTCGTTCTCTCTCGTTCTCTCTCTCTCTCTCTCTCTCTCTCTCTCTCTCTCTTCCATTTACTCTTTTTCAATTTTTTAAAATTTATTTATTAGATAGAAGTAGTCAGAAGTTGATATGCAAGAGGTAGATAGAAATAAAATCAGAGAGACACCTGTAGTACTGCTTCATCACTCACAAACCTTCCCCCATAGTGGGGACTAAGGACTCGAACTCTGGCCCTTATGCATGATAACACGTGAGCGAAACCAGCTGCACCACCACTCAGCCCCTCTTCCATTTATTTTCTCTGTTGCTCTTAGAATAAGTAAATAAATATTTTAAATGATTCAGTTCATTTCTTTCATTCTGAGTAGCTTAGATGATACCTTAGAATATATTTATGGAATGAATAAATAAATACATAAATCCACACATCCTTCCCTTGATTTGCGTTTATGTTGGTTCTACAAAGAAAAGCAGTCAGATGTTCCACTATCAATACTCTGGCCAGAAATCTACCATTATTAGCTAAAGTTATCCAAGGACAACAAAGGACCTTTTTGGTTCTGTCATGCCATCTCACCAATGGTCAAAGAAACCCATAAATATCAGTGTACAGTACCAATAATCATGAATTAATAAAATAACTTGGACATTTTAGGTTCTCCATTCACTAAGTCTCATTGTCCCTCTAGAACTTTTAAATCTCTAATATAGAATCATTCTACCATCCAAAGCAATTTCTTGCCATCCCTGCCCATGGGTAAGTTAGTATCTCATACTTAGACTAAGAAGAAATATGATCATTAGGCTGGGGAGATAGTATATGATTATGAAAAAAAAATGTCATGCCTGAATCTCCAAAGTCCCAGGTTCAGTCCTCATTGAAGAGCAGTCCTCTGGAAATGGAAGAAGGGAGGTGGGGAGAGAGGGAGGAGGAGGGAGAAGAAAGGAGGAAGGGAAGAAGGGGTGGAAGAAGGAAGGAAGGGAAGGAGGAGGGGGAAAGAAAGAAGTAAACTATACTTTAGGAAAAGAAAGGAAGAAAGAAAGAAAGAAAGAAAGAAAGAAAGAAAGAAAGAAAGAAAGAAAGAAAGAAAGAAAGAAAGAAAGAAAGAAAGAAAAAGGAAGGAATGAAGGAAGGAAGGAAGGAAGGAAGGAAGGAAGGAAGGAAGGGAGGGAGGGAGGGAGGGAGGAAGGAAGGGAGGGAGGGAGCGAGGGAGGGAGGAAGGAAATCCAGTCCAGTCACTATATTCCCTCAGTCAGTGGCAAAATGAACCCACATATTTCTGTATAATATTAAGTTTCTCTGAGAAAATTCCATGAAGTATTTATTGTACCACAATAATTTCAGTGTGTGAAGCTCTACTTTAGAAGGAAATAACCATTTCATATCCCAAAGGGACTGACCTCTGCCTGCCATTAATATAGTTAATCAAGTTTGCTGTTTCACTAATAGCAGAAACTATTATTTGAAGATAAAAGTTAAGCCCATTGTAACCCTATAGGTGGTACTTAAGAGCTTTGAACTTAGAAGCATGAGGTCCTGGTTTGATTCCCAGCACTGACTGTACAAGAGTGCTGCTGGGCCTCTCTATGTTTAACTCATTAAGTGATTAATGTTAAGTCTAAAAATAATAATAATAAATGAAAGTAAAAATGTTAGGCACACTTTCCTAAGTGTCCATCTACAGAAGAATGAGTAAAGATATGATTGATATAGAAAATTAGATAAACAATAGCTGAATGATGATTGATAGATTCAATGAAATACTACTCAACTATAAAATGATGAAATCTTATCACTCACTACAACATAATGGAACCTTCAGAACAGTATGCTAAGTGAAAAGGCTCAGATGCATAGAGACAAATATTGTATAATTTCATGTATGTGTAGTATAAAGAAATAAAGTAATCAGCTGAAAGTTGTTAGATAAAGATTGAGAACTACTAAAAAGGAAAGAGTGGTTGACACAAGTGAAAGGGTCCATTGTAGAGTGTTATATAGGAACTAGACTTTTGGTGGTGATAATGATATAGTATATCCATGTGTCACACTATAATGCTGAAATGTAAAGGTCATATATACTATAAACCAGTTAAAATCTGCTTTAAAGAAAAAGTTTAGAGCAGTTTACCAGAAATAATTCAAACTCCCTGTGTAATATAGAAGTTTGGTGATACTATAAAAATTAGAAATGACATGGTCTTGGGGAAAAGACAGGGCAAAATAATACACAGAGTCTTTAAAATCATAGCCTACCATTTGCTGTTCACATAGCTTGGTGTGAGAGAAACAGGCTGATGTCATAAAGTCAGTACCAAGATTTCTGAGATGGGGATGGAATTAATATGTTCAAATGAATTTAACCCTTTATTGAGGCCAATTATTTCCAAAATTCCCCTTTTTTAAAAGATAGGACAAGGGAAAAAGTGTGCACAGTTTTAAGTCCAAGAACATGACAAAGCCTCCTGTTTGTTTAT
This sequence comes from Erinaceus europaeus, assembly GCF_950295315.1. Classification (NCBI taxonomy): domain Eukaryota; kingdom Metazoa; phylum Chordata; class Mammalia; order Eulipotyphla; family Erinaceidae; genus Erinaceus; species Erinaceus europaeus. Next base: position 92,012,844 of record NC_080165.1, on the reverse strand, counting down.
TTACTTATGTGTTTGTTTGTTTGTTTGTTTACTGTGTGTGTAACCTTGAACTCAGCATATTCAATTTTACCACTATTTTCATTCACACACAGACAGACAGGCAAGAAAACCAAAGCTTCTATCATTGCCATGTCTCCCACGTGGTGCCAGGACTTGACCCCAGGTCACACACACCAGCAATGCAGGTTCACTACACCATGAGCTATCGCTCCTGAACCAGTCCTTTACATAGTAAGTTCTGATTATGGTAACAGCTCAATAAACAGTATTGTAAAAGTTGCACCTTAATTTTGCAGAGGATGTTTTTGCACTCCTGGAATATGTATTATCTTTCTCAATTGTATTTCTCCACTATGTATTTAACCTTACTAGTTATAGTCTAGTATAGTATGACAGTTTTCTATGAAAGAGACACTATGCTAAGTGCAAGATATATAGATAATTTAATTTAATTCTCACAACCCAATAAGACAAGAATGAATAGACTCAGGAGGGTTAAGAAAATTTTCCCAGAGTGGTAGACATTGGCACACCCAGCTAAGAGCACATAGTACTAAGTGCAAGGGCAAGTTTCAAGCCCCCCCTCCCCACCTGCAACAGATCCCTCCCTTCACAAGTGGTGAAGCAGGTCTGAAGGCATAGATCTTTCTCCCTCTCTATCTCTGCTCCTCTCTCAATTTCTCTCTTGTCCTGTCTGATAAAATGGGAAAAAATAGGGGGGTGCAACAGGAACAGTGAATTCATAGTGCTGGAATTGAGCCCCAGCAATAACTCTGGAACCAAAAGAGAAAAAAAATCCCAGGAGTCTAGCAGAGCACACATGTTACATGCACAAGGATCCAGGTTCAAGCCTCTGGTACATAACTGTAGCGGGAAAAAAGCTGAAGCAGTGCTACAGGTGTCTCTTTTTGCCCCTCTCTGTCTACTCCTTCTCTTTCAATATCTGTTTCTATCAAGGCAAGAAGGCTGGAGGTCAGAAAGTGAGGGAAGGAAGGAAGGAAGGAAGGAAGGAAGGAAGGAAGGAAGGAAGGGAGGGAGGGAGGGAGGGAGGAAGGAAGGAAGGAAGGAGAAAATAAACAAAATGCTTTTTCAAATAACAATAAAGTGTTGATAGAAGGGCAAGCCTCAAATCTAGTTTCTTCCAGAGGTCAAACTCATGATTATTATATAATCATTATTCATTACAATAATGACTTTGTAAAACTTTGGGGTTCCTACTACTATTAGTTCTATCTTACTCTCTCTGAAATCTAAATGTCAAGAAGCACTAACCTTAATCACCTAAAAGGTTCAAGTGAGACAGAGATATTACTAGAACCAGAAGCAGATCAGAAGTCCTGTTAACCTTGGGTCTTATCTATAAAACAATCTGACTCCCTACTACCCCCAGTCCTCTTACTAGGTAACTATTATGCCTGAGAATCCTCTTTATTTTTCCAGGGAAAATAATGGCACAAGTAGAATCAATAAGCTTGATGGGGGTGGGGGATAGTGAATTTCCTCACCCTGCATTCTGTAGCACCTTTCTCCACAGGTTTCACAACCCAGAAGACATAAGCGGGATAAAGCAAGAGATTTGAAAGTGAAAGGAAGACTAAAAATGGAAAGTGAGAAGTGGAGGGGAGAAGAAAGGAAGTCAATGGGAGAAAAAAAGAAAACTAAAGTGAAAAGTGACTTTAGATTTCAGTCAGAGCAAGAACAAAATTAGTTATGGAATGGAAAGGAATTTCTGATTAGCCTCTAACTCATTTAAAGAAGGCAAAATTTGTCACATCACTACTCTGCACCAATATTCTAGATGAAAATTCTGAAACAAAAAAGGAGGGATTAAGTTGAGTACTGAGGTTTTGCAATCTGGGCATTGAAGAGTCCAACTGACCTTTAAAATATAGAGTTTTAAAAAATTAAATGGTGGTAGTTTATCCAGCCAAGCATCAGGGTTGCCTTCGGGCTACTTTGTAGTCAACAGAAGAAAGAATTAGATGAAAGGTCTATAGTGTCTTGATCTTGTCAAATCTAGTGACACCCTTGAAGATGTTAACTTTAATCTACTCACCTTTAACTTCAGAAACCATCCTTAGCATTGAGAACAGTGAGTGTAGGTGCTGTCCAACCACAAAAGTTAATACATCCTTCCTTTTCCTTGTGATCTGTACCAGCTGTTTGCATTTACTTGCCTCTAACTTAATCATAAATCCTACAAATTCTGATTTTTTTTTCTCCCCACTAGGACTCTGGCAACTTCAAAGTATCACTAAGGCCCTCCTGACCACACTATGAAAATATCTGAAAAAAAAAGAAAAAAGAAAGGAAGAGAAGTGAGAGAAGAGAAGAGATGAGAAGAGAAGGAGAGGGGGGAGGGGAGGGGAAGGGAAGGGAAGAAGGGAAGGGAAGGGGGAGGGGAGAGGAGGGGAAGGAGTAGAGGTGAGGGTAAGGGAGGGGAGGGCAGGGGAGGGGAGGGGAAGGGGAAGGAGGGGAGGGGAGGGAGGGGAGGAAAAGGGAAGGGGAGGGAGGGGAGGGAAGGGAAGGGAAAGGGGAGGGGAAGGGGAGGGGAAGGGGAGGGAGGGGAGGGAAGGGAAAGGAGAGGGAAGGGAAAGGAAGGGAAGAAGGGAAGGGAAGGGAGGGGAGGGGAGGGGAAGGGGAGAGAGGAAAGGGAAGGGAAGGGAAGGGGAGGGGAGGGGAGGGGAGGAGGAGGGGAGGGGAGGGAAGGGGGAGGGGAGGGGAGGGAAGGGGGAGGAGGAGGGAAGGGGGAGGGAAGGGAAGGGGGAGGGAAGGGAATGGGAAGGGAGGAGAGGGAAGGGGAGGGGAGGGGGAGGGGAGGGGGAGGAGAAAAGACATCTGATCAAATCTTCCTTCAATCTCTCATTCCCCGGTTTTCAGTATACTATATAGCAAAGATTTTTAAACATCCTTTTAGTACTAGGACCCATTTCTTTAAAGTAGAATATTGCCTAGATTTCCTATTGGTTGTCAGGGTTTTATAGTTAGACTTGAAAGCATGCAGTAAAGACTAGAAAGCTTGCAGTAAGTCACCAAGGTGTATACTTTTTCAAAAGCGCTTTTGGCTGTTCAGTTCATTTCCATAAAGCATTTGAATCAATCTAAAAAACTCTACCAAAAAACAACTTGTTTAGATGTTTCATTGGAATGTCTTTAATGTTTCATATTTATTTATGGCAGATATATTTTTTAAATTTTTTTTAACATTTTTATTTATAAAATGGAAACACTGACAAAAACCATAGGATAAGAGGGGTACAACTCCACACAATTCCAACCACCAGAACTCTGGATCCCAACCCCTCCCCTGGTAGCTTTCCTATTATTTAATCCTCAGGAAGTATGACCTAGGGTCATTATGAGGTGCAAAATGTGGTAGGCCTGGCTTCTGTAATTGCTTCCCCACTGAACATGGGCATTGGCAGGTCGATCCATACTCCCTGTCTGTCTCTGTCTTTCCCTAGTGGGGCAGAGCTCTGGGAAAGTGGGGCTTTATAGAGTTCTGGTGGTAGGAATTGTGTGGAGTTTTACCCCTCTTATCCTATGTTTTTTGTCAGTGTTTCCATTATATAAATAAATTTTTTTTTAAATTTTAAAAATATATCTGATATCACAACTGAAAGAATTGGCATCTCATCCTATAATGATCCTAAGCCCATACTCCCAGAGGGATAAAGAACATGAAATTTGGGCTGGGGAGACAGAATAATGGTTCTATAAGAACCTTTCATGCCTAAGGCTCTGAAGTACCAGGATCAATCCCTAGCACCACTATCAGCCAGAGCTGAGCAGTGCCCTTCTCTCTCTCTCTCTCTCTCTCTCTCTCTCTCTCTCTCTCTCTCTCTCTCGTAAAATTTTTAAAAAAAGAATAGGAAAGCTTCCAATGGAGGGATGGGGTATGGAACTCTGGTGGTGGGAATTGTATGGAATTGTACCCCTCTTATCCTATAATCTTGTCAATCATTAAATCAATTAAAAAATTAGTATTAACAGGCAGGCAAGCTAGTTCACCTGGACAGTGTATCTGCTTTGTCATGTGAATAATTCAAGTTTCAGCCCCCACCACACTACAGAGAGAGAACAAGTTTTCATACTATGTCATCTTACCCTCTCCCCTTTTATCTCATAATCTTTGTTCCTACTTTACCATCTGAGAAAGTTAGCCTGGAGAAGTGAAGCCCTGGTCATTGTGAAAACAAAAACAAAGACTTAATCATAACTCTACTGAGAAACTCAATAATAGTTCTCTCTACATTCCCTATGACATGGATTCAATATGTTCCTTAGATCTGCTGGCTTGTATTCGACATCAGATCTTGCAAAGTTTTGTCTATTATTGCACCAAATATCCCTCTAGTCTCTGACCTTTGCTTTCTTATCTATCCCTCCTTGCTATATAAGAAACTCGTCACAGCTCCACCCAATAAGACTGTTTCTCTCTGAAGTCCAATTCCAGGTGAAATATCTGAAATACTGTCTCCGACATAAAGTCACCCTCCATGTGTCTTTTCCTTATTTCAAATGTTAGTCTTGTTCTGACTGGTATCCAACATTTTTTATATATTTTGAATGGTTTTATAGGCATGTATGCTATGAGGGTAAGTCTGAAACTTAGTATCCTCTCATAACTAAAACCAAAGTTCTTTTTATAATGTATATGTTTTATTAATTATTTAACAATGATATGCAAAAATGATTAAGATTTCAGGAATATTTTCATACCCTTCTATAGCACATATAAGTTACCACACCCTTAACCAAAATTCTGTCAAATTGCATTAAAGAGTAAAAATGCAAAAGTTTATGTGGGATTTCATAAGACTTCCAAATGCCAAAAATCTATACAGCTTTAATTCAGATTAATTTCTCTAGAAAAGTTTCTTCCCATATCCTTTCTGGAAGGAGTAGGATTCCTGTTGCTATTGAAGGAAACATGCTAAAGTCTGATCCCCTACTCTCACAAGAAGAACTTCTCTTGCTGAAACAGACTGAATGGGACATGCTGAGAATAAGCAGACCTCTCACCCAGACAGGAAGATTTACCCCAGCTTGCACCCCCGGACATCTCCAACCAAAAATGGACCATAAATCCTATGACCCATGCCACGACCATTCCCATGCCAGGAATCTACATAAGGATCAACCATTGATACCATCCTAACTGTGGCTTCTCCCCTTAACCCCTTGGCTACTATATTAAACTTACCTTTGTCTGTACTCTGTACTCTATTTGCCTCATTTTCAGCATCCCACAATTTTAACATTTTGGTGCTAAAAACTGAAAGAGTCTATGGATCTAACCTCTTCCTCTGGGCCTTTAGTGTCCCACTATCCTAACAGTATGATACTGAAACAGGAAAAAAAAAATCTGAGGGGAAGGAATATATTGACTTCTCTCCAAAGAATAGACAAATTTCCCACTCATCCTCTTGACTTTAATTTAATTCTCTATCTCCACCTTTCTTGTGTTTAACATCTAGCACTCCCCAATAAAATGTTTTTAATCTAGCACTAATTAATAACTCATTCATTTAATTTGTCCAGAAAAGATGTCTCAGCTTCCTGGTAGTAGGGATTAGAATAGCTGTCTGGTTGGGTTAGATAGTGATAGCAACCTAGGAGTCTAGTGACAGTTTATAAGGGATTTCAGGCAGCCCCTCTTTTTATCATCCTCACCTAATCTATCCATTTCTTGTTACCTAAATTTCTAAAAATCCAATGTTTGTTTAAGGGATTTTTTTGGAGCAAAGTGCCTTGATTTATATCTAAGTTTCCATTTTTCAAGAATGCAATTTTGAATTTCCTCCATGCCAGTAACTCATTTACCATTTGCCCATTTTACTGTCCATCTTCATATAATGTAGTTTATGAAACAAATGCTTCCTTATATTATCAAAGAGGGAGTTTAATATCTCTATGCCTTATTCTTTGTTTATTATACCAACTTGAAAGAGGAACTTCCTGGATCTATTCAATTAAGAATATATTCTTAACTATATTAAGTTTTAGAGCTACATATCCTACAATTTCTACTTGTTATTGTTCTTATTATTTAGGGGGTGAAGGCTATGGGGGTTGCTCATTAGTGTTTCTGATATATCCTATCTTCCTTCTTCGATTCATCTTAGAGTTTGCCAATGTGTGTCATTTTTCCATATAGTGCACAAAGGTAACATGTTCTAATATATATAAATAACATAGTCATATATATGTATATGTATAAATATGTCCTTATTCTAAATATTATTTGATGGGGTATGGAATCTTAAAATCATTTCCCCAATAACTTCAATAACACTGTTTCAGATTCTAGCAAACCAGACGGTTAGAGAAACTTCTTCAAGTTATCACAATTGAAATTGCTAAGTAAAATATCTGGATGGTTGACATGAAAGCTAAAGAAATCCTTGTGAGAATCAATGTGGGGGCAATCTACCTTCCCTGCTCTTTTTTCCTTTCCCAAGTCTTGTCCTGGAGTTTCAGAGTTGCAGTGGGTGTGGTCAAGTTTGACCTTTGTCCTAAAATCCATGAAGAGCCAAACCAATTTTTCATCTCCAGGCAAATAATTTCGCTTTGGTGTTAAAACTTTATCTTGAGAGTAATAGATACAATCTCTCAGAGTACAAAAGATGAGAGAGAATGAGAAAAGAGAGAAGGAGGAGAATGATGAGTACAGAAAATAAAACAGAGAAATTATCAATATGATATTTGGAAAAGGCAGCCCTGGCTTACAATCTTAAATAGGGTAGTTAGTAAGTGAATGATTCTACTGGGTAACAGATGGGAAAGAGTATTCTAACTGGAAAGAAGAGAAAATGTAAAGGTTCTCATGTAGGAGCAAGCCTGGCAAGTTCCAGAAATAGTGAAAAGCCAGTAGACCAGGCAGCTTGGGATCAAGAAGCTAAAATGTGAGAGAAATGAAAGATGAAATCAGAGAACAACTATGGAAAGAAACTGATGCAAAGAATGGCCTTTCAGGACTACAGTAAAGGCAAGCCTGAGGAAATGTTGCAAATCAGGGTTTTAAATTTTAAATCTGTTAAAGTTGAGATGCCATGTCAATATTCACTTGGAGATATCATTGGGCACTGAGGTTTGAAAAATCTAAAATTCAGAGATAGTTAATTCTCAGCTGGATATTACAAATTGCAAATCAAGAGCATTGGGATATATAATATTTTATTAATATAATTAATATAATATAATTTGTCCCCAGGGTTACCACTGAGGCTCAGTGCCAGTGCTAGGAATCTACTGTTCCTGGTGGCCATTTTCCTCCTTTCTTCCTTTCTTTCCTTTTTTTTTTTGATAGGATAGAGAGAAATTGAGAGAAGAGAGGGAGAAAGATGACACCTTCAGAGCTTTGGTGAATGAAAAGATCAGAAGTCAGTACATAAACTTCTCTACCATATTTAATTTTGTCTAATTCAATTTTAGCATAAATTACCAAAAGTTCATAGCTATATATGTTCCTTCCTCTCCATTTCCCAATTTAAGTAACCTAAATTAATGGATCAATGCTTGACTCAGTTGATTTATTTCTCACATGAGTGGATTTATCTAGTGTTCAACATTCTAACCAGTCATGATGATGAATTACTAGACTGAATCTACTTATCCTTCTTTGAGCCTCACCTGCTTCCACACATGACCTCTCTTCCTTACTATCCTTGTGTATTGGGGGGGGGGGAGGTTCTTTCCATGTTATTTTTAATCTCTTTCAGTGAATGGCAGATAGTCTTGTACATGGCTGAAACTCCATAAATGCATGTTCTAAAAATATTCAAAGATGACTGAATCATTTAAACCTACCAAAATTCAAAATTAGTCTGAAACAGTGCAAAATTAAATCTAAGAATTAAAATGATCTAGTGAAAGTAGACAAGTACTACCTACTGTTTTCTATCACTACTACCAGCAAACCAGTTTGGCCAACATAAGGCAACATTAAATGTTTACTCTGTGTGAGTTACATCTCATACTGCCTCTTATGTTCAAATCCTCACGCCAGCCCTAGTAGGTAGATGATATTACTATCCTCACTTGACAGATGAGAAATCTGAAGCACAGAAGAATTAAGAAACAAACCTGAGGGTATCAGGTAGTAATCCCTTGGTTGAGCACACACATTACCATGCTCAATGGCATATGTTCAAGCCCCAGATTTCCACCTGCAAGTAGGAAGCTTCATGAGCGGTGAAGAAGTACTGCGGGTGTCTCTATTTCTCTCTCTCTCCCTCTCTTCTTCCCCCTCTCCTCTCCATTTCTCTTTGTCTCTATTCAAAAACAAATACAGAAATAAATCAATAAATACTAGCCCTCAGGTAGCAAATGTTGTGTGCAAATGCCAGCTGTCTACCTCCAATATCTACAATCTGCCTCCTCCCTCCCTTTTATCAGCATGTCCCCATATGAACAATCCAACAACCCCAGGTTATAACCCTGGTAGAAGCTGAGATCCAGAATGGCTTAAGAAGCATGCAGAGCCGCACAGCTCCTCATCAGACAACAGGTCCCTCCACAGCACAACACTGCTTTAGCAGCCCCACTTCACTATCAAAAATCTTCAAGTCACCACTGACAGCAGACTGCTTAGAAAAGAGCATAGAAGCCATGCGGAATCTAATTTAGAGGGTAATCATGTTGGAAATGAAGAATTAAAATTGGCAATTAATTAAAAAGAAGAGCTGTATTTGGGGGGACACGGTGAAGCAAGAAATGACAGGTTTGAGAAACTGAAAAGAAGTCAAAAGAACCAGAGAAGCCTGGAGAGACGATAAGCCTAATAAGGAAATGGTACCCTGCCTTCTTAACAGAGTAAGAAGGCAGAACCAGAGGAGTTAGGGAAGGATCAATTGCATACGTGTTCCACACTAGTTACAGAAAGACATGCATTATGAACCCGGGGTGTCCAGTTTTGGATTGAGAAAGCTGAACTGAAGTTGCACTCACAAGAGAATTTAGTATAGCATGTGGCACATAATAGCCACTCAATAAATGTTTGTTCCAAATAAAAGAGACAACAAAGAGAAAAATCTGAGAATTGCTTTCATAAAGAGAAAGGCACCTAAGGGAGTAGGTGCTCAATAAATATTATTTTTTATCTGTGTACCATGAGAAGCCTGGTGAGTTGTAAAAGATTATCTGATATTTTTTCCCAAAAGCCCCTAGCCTCTGGTTTCAATTCTCAAAGATTCCCTGGGGAGACTGTGGAATCTCTCTCAAGGGACTTAGAAGAACATGTTCTTAGAAGAACCACGTGGAGGGAGTGGCTTAGGCTATTTTAAAATAGATTAACTGAGGTAGCAAGACTGGGCCAAATGACCTGAAGTCTCTTTCGGTTCTAATTTCCACAGAAACCTCTCAAAAGCAGAAGCTCCACTACACTCCCCACAAAATGGATATGAAGCAGTGAACCAGCAGACATTGCCATCTCACCAGCTCCAAAGGGCTGAATGACTTGGAAACCTTCCAGAAGGGTCTGGCTAAATTGTAGGCAATTTACTTCATTAGAAAAGAATAAATGACAGAGAGTCCCCATTCAAACATGTGCGCAGAAAACAACACAAAATGCAGAGATTATCTGTTTAGAATTTTGCAGAGATTATCTGTTTAGAATTTGCTTTAAAAGAGCCTAGGCAGCACTCATTAATTTTTGAAAAAAATATATGATTAACCATAGTTAACTATGATTTCAGATGTTGTGCATTAGACCAGCTCCTCAAAGTTTGAGAGCATTTAATATTATATATCGCTGCCATTTGGACTAAATTGTTTTTTTAATGTACACAATATTACAAATTTAATTTGAGCTGTTTGAATCAGTCTGAAAAAAAAATTTGATTATACCTGAGTGTTCTGGCCCCAGCTTTTTCGTATCTCAGTAATCTTGGCGGTAATTGGCTGATTAGGCGTCTCACACTCTATCTTTGCCTCAGTTTCCATGGTAATGTTACAGGAGCTATTATAGATGAGAACTTCATCTCTTTCCACTTTAGGGCTGAAACGAGAGGGGAGGTTAAATGGGGTGTCATCAATCTTAATGAAATGCAATTATTTTTACTCTTATTAATCATTGCAAGCCATTAGCTTGTGGCAACTACAGGCCACCATTTGTCAAATTTTGCAAATTTCTGTAATTCTGTTTCCATTCTTTTATTGTTTATTTGTTTTCCCTTTATCTGCACACCCTGCAATGAAAATGTACATGGTAAATATCTTCCACAGAGGCCTTTCTCTTTTCCAAATCTATTAGAAACATTAGCAAACGCATGTCCAAACCCAACTTAACAAGCAATACACAGACAATATTTCCAGCTCCAAAGATGGAAGCAAATACTGGGGAGAGTGTATTTTTTTCTTTACCTTCCCTTCTTCCTGATCTTACTCACACTTGAGTGTTGGGGGAGTGGATTGCCTGGATCCCCCCAGGGCAGATGGAGAAATTGGAAAACCCACACAATTGGCTAACTGGTCCCTAATTCCAACTGTGAAAAAATGAGCTCATTTAGGCTTTCAATTCCTTCTCCCCGCTGATGGCAATGAGGCTCTGTTGCTAGCAGTGGAACATTAACTTAGTAAATTAATTAAACTTACTTAACAGCCCAGACTAAGGAGATTCGATATATGTGCCAGTTATACTACCAGCCACTCATTTTCAAAGTCCGCTTGCTTTAAGGGGAGAAACCAGACTGGATTTAAAATGAAAAACAGCAGTATAGCACTACAGAAAGTCTAAAAATATGTGGTGTGGAAGAGAGAGAGGATACTGCAGGCAACTGTCCCCAACAGGTGTGATATTTATTCAAGAATAATCTTAGCTTTATGCATTGTGGCAACTAACTCAAAGATTAGTAGCAATAATAATGCATTATATTTTCTGTTTCAACAGTTTCATATGAATGATCTCATTCTGGCCAGTAAATTAGGTAAAGGCACTCAGACCAAATATATATATATATATAATCTAAGGAGATCAGGAGATTTGCATAAAATCAAGCAACAAAGTGTCGTGGCATCTCTTTGGAAATCAGTTGCACTGTCTCTACAGCAGAGCCCTCAGGCTTTGATACAATGACTGGACATCACCCATGAAAACAGAAGATCCGAGAAGAAGAACAGGAAGAGGAGCTCAAAGGGCAAGAGGCCACTGCTTCTAAAACTATAAATCATGTAGAACTTGAGCATCCTTTTTCAAATCAATGTGATATGATGTGCTACAAATAACGACCACGATAACCACATCTCACAACTCATCTTTGCCTTCATGCTAAAGCATTCCCAGATCTCATCTATTCAAAACAAAACCCCTACACTTACTTTCTCCTCGCACTACTGTCCACAGCCTATCAGTTTCTCTTCTTTTCTTCTCTTTTCTTTTCTTTTGTTTTCTTTTCTTTTCTTTTCTTTTCTTAACATAATTCTCCCAGAACTGAATGCACAGTTTGGGTTGACCACATATGCTCTCCCAGCAGATCTGCAGGTGTCTATCTTTCTCTCCCCCCTCTGTCTTCCTCTCCTCTCTCAATTTCTCTCGGTCCTAACAACAACAACAGCAATAACAACAACAATAACGATAAACAACAAGGGCAACAAAATGAAAAAAATAGTCTCCAAGAACAATGGATTCTTAGTACAGGCACCAAGCTCCAGTGATAACCTTGGAGGCATATATATATGACTCTCTTGGTGTATTGCACTAAAGTAAAGCATTCTGCTGGGTGGGGAGTTCAGGTTCTGGAGTATGATGGTGGAGGAGGACTTAGATGGGGGTCAGAGTACTATGCAGAAAACTGAGAAATGTTACACATGCACCAACAACTGTATTTACTATTGACTGCAAATCATTAATCCCCCAATAAAATTCTTTCCAAAAAAAGGTATGACATTGTAAACTTTAATTCCCATACTTACAAGATACTAATCACTAAGTACCTATTTTATATAAAGCTGTTTAATGAATTAAAGGAAATGAAGCTCAAGAAATAATCTGCACAGAATCTAGTATACACTATCAGATAAAGGCAGCTCTTGTTATAGTTTTTAAAGGCAGTGATGTGGGTGGTAGTACTGTTGAATATAAATATGAGAATCTACATTAATTATCCTTATATGTTAGTTCACTGATATTGACCCAATGTTTAAATGAGTGGGGCATCTGGAAGTTGTAGTGGAGTTAAAAATCCATTCAGGGGATTGACAAAGCCACAGGATAAATACTGCATTTGCTTTTAGAATGTCAGTGGTACTTAAAAATTCAGAAAGAAAAAAGCAAAGTAATTTAACTTTTAAATGAAAATGTAATGTAATATTTAGGTAAATATGGAAATCATGGAATTGAATACAAAATCCACAAGAACATTTTTATTTAGGATGTGTAACTTCAAAGCCACTTGTATACAGTCACACTGGGTTTTTCAGCTAAAACCTATCATTTGCTACTGAAGGTTGGGGCAGGGGAAGCAGGAAGTGGGGGAACCAAAACAGTTGGAGCAGATTTCCCTCATAAATCACCTGCAAATCCATCAGAAAGAAGATGATGTTGGTTCACCATTCTATCACATCCATTGTCAATTAGAGCCCAGATAGATGCTTCCATTTTTGAAGGTTTCAAACCATTAGACAAATATCTCATGCTAGAAGTTTGTCAAGATCAATTGTACAGTTGTATAAATTTCTCACATAAGTCACCTAAATATCTAGCACCACCCCCTTATTTTTCTTTTCTTTTTGGGGAAGTGAGGGAGTATTTTCCCACCCTGTCTTTCAGTCCTGTGTCAATTTCTCTGGTTTATCACCTTAACTGTTTTCTCATTCCCATAAACAAGACTTTTGCACTGAGTGAATGAATAACCTAATAGGGGCTCAAGGAAATAAGTGCACAACTTCCTTTACTACCTTTCAGAACATTGAGAAATCCACCCTCCTAGCAAATCTTTGGTCTTTTCTATGCTTCCTACCAGCAAAGGTAACCTGCTGCGCGATAGTAGAAAAGGACCTATATTGGTAGTGAGTGTTTTCCAAAAACACCTATTACAGCACCATGTGTCAATAACTGTATTGTAAACCATTACCCTCTCCCCAATGAAATGATTTAAAACAGAGCAAACTTGAGGGGCTTTTTTGCCCTCTTTTCAATATCCTGTAGCAACCCAACTGAATAACTTTATTCTTGTTTAAGAAAGGTTATAATGTTTTTCCATTATCTACGTTTTTTTTCCAAACTTTGTTCAATACACATATTATTTTAAAATTTCTCTTTAATTATACTACTAGAAATTCTTCTCATTGAAAAGCTAGAACCAGGAAACTAGAAGGTAACTTAGTGGCAGAGTGCGGGAAATGGAGTATCCTCCAACTCTTCATCTGCACTATTCCAGCCTTTAGGTTCATGATTGTTCAACGATTTGTTTGACTTTGTATGTTAACTCACTTTTCAGCCACCAGGTTCCAGATGCTAGCATGATGCCAAACAGACTTCCCTGGACAGACAACCCCACCAATGTGTCCTGGAGCTCTGCTTCCTCAGAGCCTCACCCTACTAGGGAAAGAGAGAAGCAGGCTGGGAGCATGGATCGGCCTGTCAATGCCCATGTTCATCAAGGAAGCAATTACAGAAGCCAGAACTTCCACCTTATGCATCCCACAATGACGTTGGATCCATACTCCCAGAGGGTTAAAAAATAGGAAAGCCATCAAGGGAGTAGATGGGATATGGAGTTCTGGTGGTCGGGACTGTGTGGAGCTGTGTCCCTCTTATCCTATGGTTTTGTCAATGTTTCATTTTCATAAATAAAAAAAAAAGATTTCAAGTTTTATCACTGGCACTGCCTGGATCCTATGCAGGAGCAATGTGCTGAACAAGTACTATGGCTTTCTTGCACTCTTAGTAAATAATTATGATTTTATAAGCATTCATCAATTGTAGAGATATTAGGATACCAAAAGAAACTAACATTTTAAAGCTTCTTAAAAGCTCCACCTTCACAATAAAGATGAATTAAGTACTGCAATTGGTCAAAATTAAAGGCCAACAAATGTGCAGAGAGATATACCCAGAATTTAAGATCCTGACTCCCAATCTACTGTTCTTTCAGCTGCTCTGATCAGATCCAAAAGTAAGTAATTATCGTCTTATACCGACTCCCTAGAATATATAGTAAAAATACTTACAGGCCAAGTAATTTTTAAAATACTTTTATCTATGTCCCTGATTTAGCCTGTAATTGGTTTGTATAGCTTTGAAATCCCACTGAATCCATACAGTTCAACCAAGGCTCTCATTGCCAAGGAGAACATTGTGCGAAGTACACTGTGAGTCAGAATCCTTGCCAAAGCTTAACTCTGTGACTTTGGAAATTCACTTAAGCTGCACTTAGAATGGAATACAAATTTCTTCCTATATCTCAAGGCACTACTTCCCTCCCCACACTCATCCAAAGCCACTTTACTCTCTTGTTCCTCTATCTCTACCTTGCATACCCCATGGGCATCTCATAAAACTTGATAGATCCTTCACATTCACTGCCCACATTGCCCAACTCCCCATAAGGACACCTCTTCCACTAAATTCTAAATAAAAGTCCCTTTGGAAGAACATGGGCCTCCATTATTTTTCCTTAATTTTATAGCCCTTATCACAGAATCTGATAGTTTTTGCTTATTGTCTGACTTCTTCCTCTACCCTGAAGGATAGGCATTTTGATGTTTTACTCACCATGATGGCAACAACTCCTGACACAGCAGATAAAAATAATGGAGGTGGCAGTAGCACAGTGGGTTAAGCGCACATGGTGCGAAGCACAAGGACCAACATTGGGAACCCAGTTCAAACTCCTGGCTCCCCACCTACAGGGGGGTCACTTCATGAGCAGTAAAGCAGATCAGCAGATGTCTCTCTTTCTCTCCCCCTGTCTGTATCCCCTCCTCTCTCGATTTTCTCTGTCCTATCCAACAACAACAACAGCAATGACAACCATAATAATAACAAGGGTAACAAGGGCAACAAAATGAGAAAAATGGCCTCCAGGAGCAGTACATTCATAGTGCGGGTACTGAGTGCCAGCAATAACCCTGAAGGCAAAAATAAATAAATAAATAATGGGTGAAGGGTTGGATGAATGGATGGTGAACAGATGGGCAAAGTGGGCATATTTTTCCCCCACAGACAAATGTTGGCCTTTGCAAAATGATATCAAGCCCCAGTGGCTATGGCATGGAATAAGGATTTAATGGAAATGAGTTTTTTGCAAAAGCCTTGTAAAGTGGTTCTCTAATATCATAAGCACGATGTCCACAGTACACAAAGTAGACCATTCAGTGTATAATTGTCATAATTTCCCTTGCTTAATTTATACATACTTTCTAGTTAATAACTTAATACATGTTTGCTAAAAAATTCATTAAAAGCTCACTGAAAAACATAAGTATCAAACACTAACATTTTAAAATACATTATTCTTGTGTTTTTCTCATCTCCATTATACATAATTTTAGGCTTAAGTTAATACACTATTTTGTGACCTGCATCTTTTAATTCCCAATATGTTATAGATATGCATTATTACTAATTACATTTAATTTCAGAAAATTTATTTTTAAACTTCAAAAAATGGGTTAGTCATAAAATTATAACATATAAAATTATAGTGTGGGGGCGGTGGTGCACTGAGTTAAGCACACATAGTATAAAGCACAAGTATCAGGTCTTAGCCCTCAGCTCACCGCCTGCAGGGGAGTTGCTTCATAAGTGGTGAAACAAGTCTACAGGTGTTTCTCTTTCCTTCCCCATATCTATCTTCCGCTCCCCTTCTCAATTTTTCTCTGTCTTATCCAATCAAATGGAAAAAATGGCTATCAGCAGCAGTGGATTTGTAGTGACAGGACTGAGCCCCTACGATAACCCTGGAGGCAAAATAAAAATAAAATAAAATTATAGCCACTGTTTTAAAATTGTAGACTTGAAATTGCTGGACCTTGTAGTATGACAAAGTATAGTGATATGAGTGCACACTGCCAATTGTCCCTTAAAGACATGTATTAATTTTCCTTACCACAAAGAGGAGATCTGGTCCCCCAATCTAACAACAGTAAGACTTGTTTAAATCACAGGGCAGTTTTTTCATCCGTAAGTTTTGTTTTGTTTTGTTTTTTTACTGTAATAACCAGAATATGGAGTAGCACTTTTGAAATCTTAATAGATAAGGAAGTAACCCAGTCACCTCTAGGCCTTCACTACCAGGCTGACTTTTTCAAATAGAAAGAGCCGGACAAGGTGGGGGGGGAGGGCAGGGAAAAGAAGCCACAGCACCAAAGCTTCACTCAATGCAGTGGTGAGGTCCAGGCTGCAACCTGGATTGAGCATATGACAAAGCAACAGGCTATCCAAGTGAGCTCTTTTCTTCCAACCCAGATATAACTTTTTTTAAAGATTTTTTTTATATTTATTATTTTCCCTTTTGTTTATTGTTGTTGTTGTTATTGATGTCTTCATTGTTGGATAGGACAGAAAGAAATGGAGAGAGGACAGGAAGACAGAGAAGGGAAGAGAAAGACACCTGCAGACCTGCTTTACTGCCTGTGAAGCAAATCCCCTGCAGATGGAAAGCCCAGGGCTCAAACCAGCATCTTTACACAGGTCCTTGTGCTTCGTGCCACGTGGGCTTAACCCGCTGGCTACCTCCTGACACCCTCCAGGTAAAACTTTTAATAGTGTATAAGACTACCTTGCCTCAACCACCTACCTCTGGGAGAAAAGAAGAAAGGAATATAGAAAGTCTGAACGTACAGTTCTGGAAATCTAAATATCAATAAACCCCTGTATTTCTTTTTCTTATCCTTTTTGCCTCCAGGGTTATCGCTGGGACTGGATCCTTGAACTACCAATCTGCTGCTCCAGGATGCCATTTTTCCCATTTTGTTGCCCTTGTTGTTGCTGTTATTGTTATTGTTGTCATTGCTACTACTGTTGTTGCATAGGTCAGAGAGAAATCAAGAAAGGAGGGAAGGGAAGGATGGATACCTGCAAACCTGCTTCACTGCCCATGAAGCGACCTCCCTGCAGGTGGGGAGCTGGGGACTCGAATCACGATCCTTAAGCTGATCCCTGTGCGCTTTGTGCCATGTGCAGTTAACCCACTGCACTACCGCCAGGCCCCTAACCCCTGTATTTCCATTGAGCCAGGAACTACTAACATGTCCTTCTTGTGTCCAGCTGTTAGTCAGTAGAGCTTCTAGCATTCCAGCTCCTATGTGAACTAAACAGACATCTTCATGACCTTCTACAAAGCAACAAAGCAAGAAGGGTCCCTCTCTTCCTCTGATTAAACACAATTTCTGGTGGTAAGCACATACTAAAACATATATTGTCTCAGGACATCAAAAAGGCAGAAAGGTATGGGGGGGGGGAAAGTTGCTTAGCTTTTTTCCTTCTAAGTAATTAGTCTTGTTTATTTTTAATGGGAAAAATAGCCCTACATTAAATAATCAGCCATAACTACTCTACAGATAAGAAATAATGAATGAAAAAATAACAAATATTCTGCACTGAAATATCACACAGCATCAAAAATGACTGCTAGTAGCTATTAAAGCCATTCAAGTTACCAATGTGGTCATGCTTTTTTAATTTTATTTGTTTATAAAACGAGGTTTTACCTGGAAATGTATGGTATTTGTTTTCTTTCAAAGTTCAAAAATTCTTATAAGCATCTAGTTTCTAAATCCTAGATCTACAGTAATCCCCCCCCCATGCATCCCTCCCTTCTTTTGAATAAACAGTGTACAATCTGCTGGATTTCTCTATGACTTTTTTCATACTTGTGAATCTGTGTGGAAAGAAAAGCAAAAGAAGAGGGGAAAAGAGCCTTCTGTTTTTCATAATGTCTAATCTTTTTCCCCATTGGCATTCACCAGATGTTGCTTTGGATCGGAAGATAAATATTAAAATCTAAGCAAGAACAAAGTGAGCTGTTTACTGGGCAGATTTTTCAGATGTTCTCTTGAACACTTGAAAAGACAAGAGATGCTTTGATATGCAGGCTGGCTGGAATCCACAACTGAATAGTCCCTGCATCATGAGTTGTGAGACTCTCCCCACCCCCCACCCGCAGAGACACATCCACACAGGCTGCAGCCCCTGATAGCTCCTTCAATCCCTTGATGATATATTCACAGAGAGGGCCTAAAAGAGAGAAGGGAGGTTACCTGATGAAGAGGCCTGTGATTGTTGAGAAGACTGACTCTGGCCAATGAGATGGTATAGAGACATATTGGGGAATTTCCTCACAAATAAAGAGGTAAGGCCAGGGTTCAAGCAATCTGTTCATTCCCACAGCAACTGTCAGATCACACTGTATGTAGGTGCAAGTGGTGGCTTCACAGCTCTCCTCTTCAGGCTTCATGTCACAAAGGAAAGCCAAGGACACTGCAGGAAATGGCTACTATTAGGTTGCATGTCAAGCACAAAAAGTGATGAAGGTCTTATTATTTTATGAGTAAACGTCATATCCTGTCCCTTGAGCAAGAAAATTAAGTTATGATTTGACTTTTTAAAAAGATATAAATTGGACCTAAGAGATATGTCCTATATTGATAGGCCACACTGTCAGAAATACATATATATTAAATAAAATAAAATCTCATTCAGCAAGGAAGCAATTACAGAAGCCAGATCTTCCACCTTCTGTACCATAATGACCCTGGGTCCATACTTCCAAAGGGATAAAGTATAGGAAAGCTATCAGGTGAGGGGATGGAATACAGAGTTCTGGTGGTGGGAACTGTGTGGAGTTGTACCCCTCTTACCTATGGTTTTTATCAGTGTTTCCTTTTTATAAATAAAAATTTACAAAAATACATAAAATAAAATAAATAAGAAAATAACATCATTGCAAGACTGGCCAGCTCCTCATGGGGCGCGAGTGCTTCCACACTACGATCATCATCTCTGGCATTATGCTATTCCACTGCAGAATACTGTGCCCCAGTATGGTTCCGTAGCCCCCATGTCCACTTGGTCGATTCCAAATTATATTCCTCCATGAGGATAATTTCTGGAACCATCCGTTCCACCCCGGTTCCATGGCTGCCAGTTCTTAGCAACATCGCCCCGCCAGATATTCATCGGGATGCGGCATCATCTAAGTTCATTTCCCACGTCTACGCTCGACGGTCCTGCCAATATACATGGATATCTTCGCCCACCCTGTTCAACGCTTGATGTCTCGTCACCCAATCTGGTCCCCTATGCATACACTGAATTTCTCTGTTCCAGTCTCTTGGAAACAGAGTTGACAGTCAGCTGAGGTAAAGAACAAACACCTCATCACAGACCCCTGCAAGCATCAACCCGGCTTTGACCTAGCACGTTATGATTGGGCCCTCCTCAATCGCTATCGAACAGGCCATGGCCGGTGTGCCGCTATGTTCCATCGCTGGGGAGCCAGAGATGACCCGAACTGCCCCTGTGGCTACAGACAGACTATGACCCACATAGTCAACGACTGCCACCTCTCCAGATTCAAAGGAGGTCTCGAAACTTTACATCAGGCTCAGCCTGACGCTGTTGACTGGCTACGGAAGAAGGGCAAACGCTAGAAGAAGAAGAACTGTCAGAAAAAGAACTTGCTTGTCTGAGGAACCAGAGGATACAGGTTCAGTTCCTGATTACCACCTCACACAGATTTGAGCAGTGCTTTGACTCTCTCTTTCTCTTACTCTCTCTTCTCCTACCCTCATAGTAAATCAATAAATCAATAAATCTTTACAAAAGACTTCAGTATTCATATTAAAAAATAATATAAATAAAAACATTAAGTAGACATAATGAATCTAAAAGAATAGAAGTAACATCTTGGTAAAGTATGGGAGAGTGGGTGAGGGTAGGTACCATAATGGTTATGCACACAGACTCTCATGCCTGAAACTCCAAAGTCCCAAGTTCAGTCCCCACAATACCACAAACCAATGTTTATCAGTGCTTTGTTAAAAAAAAAAAAAAAAAACTCCAAGCAAAAGAAAATATGGGAGGATGATCATCATAATAAGAAAATCTTGGGAGTCAGGCAACGGGTTAAGCACAGGTGGCACAAAGCTCAAGGATCCCGGTTCAAGCCCCCAGCTCCTCACCTGCAGGGGAGTCACTTCACAGACGGTGAAGCAGGTCTGCAGGTGTCTATCTTTCTCTCCCCCTCTCTGTCTTCCCCTCCTCTGTCCGTTTCTCTCTGTCCGTTTCTTTCTACCCTATCCAGCAACGACATCAGTAACAGCAACAATAAAACAAGGGCAACAAAAGGGAATAAATATTTTTAAATATATATATATATATTAAGTAAATAAAATAAAATCTCATTCAGCAAGGAAGCAATTAAAGAAGCCAGATCTTCCACCTTCTGTACCATAATGACCCTGGGTCCATACTTCCAAAGGGATAAAGTATAGGAAAGCTATCAGGTGAGGGGATGGAATACAGAGGTCTGGTGGTGGGAACTGTGTGGAGTTGTACCCCCCCTTATCCTATGGTTTTTATCAGTGTTTCCTTTTTATAAATAAAAATTTACAAAAATACATAAAATAAAATAAATAAGAAAATCTCATGAGGATCTATCAGTCAATAAAAGAACTAAAACAGTGGTGGTACTCTCATATCTGTGTTCCCCTCATCACATCCATCTCCTTTCTCTTCATTCTCAGAAAAGAACCATTCCCAATTCTTAACAATTTTCCCATGTTGGTTTGTTTTCCAGAACATTAGACTGTTGAGTTGCATTTCCTTTTGAACTTTCCAAAGCAGGATGCATGACACAATACTCTTGGATCTTCTTTTTCTCCTCAGTGTTGTGCTTGCAAGACGTGTTCACTCTACCACACTTTAATAGTTCTTTATATATTTTGCTATTCAAGACCATATTATGTGAAAATACAGGGCTAACAAAGTACATTGGTATTTCCTAATTTTTGCTACTTAAGCTACAACAAGAATTTTCTCTAGGGGATATGACTTAATGAAAATTGCCTATTCATTGAACAGATACAAGTTCAAATTTACAAAGTAGTGACATATTTTTTTTCATGTTGGTTATACCTTTTTACCTTCCTTGCTGTGAATCCCCAGTGAACTATATAACTGTCAACACTTAAAATTATCTAATTCTTAATTTTGGACATGGTAGTGTTTATGTACTGATACCTCACTGTGGCTTTAATTTTCTATTTTCATTACACTTTTTAGGTAAAGTGATTTTGTATGTTTATTTAAAAAAACTTGAGTTTCCTCTTATATAAAATCAAAGTTTCTGTCATTTTCCCATTTTCAGTTGGAACATTCATCTTTTTACTTATTGATCTATTACTTTATGTGTTTTAAATACTAATGCTATTAATGTATGATTATTATTTTTTTAAAGAAAAAGTTTCCTTTTTGTCTTTATTTATATTTCTTTATTGGGAGATTAATGGTTTACAGTCAACAGTGAAATGCAATAGTTTGTACATGCATAACATTTCCATATAACAATACAACCACTAGGTCACTTCTGCCATCATGCTCCAGGACCTGAACCCTGCCCCCCATCGCCCCAGAGTCTTTTACTTTGGTGCAATACCCCAACTCCAGTCCAAGTTCTGTTTAGTGTTCTCCCTTCTGATCTTGTTTTTCAACTTCTCTTTATGAGTGAGATCATCCCATATTCATCATTTTGTTTCTGACTATCTCAGTTAACATAATTTCTTCAAGCTCCATCCACGATGGGGTAAAGAAGGTAAATTCACCATTTTTTTTTCATGTTATTAAAATAGATTTATTATCCCTGAGCATGGTCTACTTTCTTCTTTTAACAATGAACCTATGGAAATAAGGGAGTTAATCTCTGTTTCCCTGGGAGGAAGACAGGATCCCTGGGGGGGCGGGGCCAAGTTCCTTGTCTGTGTATCTTTAAGTCTCTGTGACTGTCTGGGGAGAGGAAGAACACCCTGTTAATACTAGATTCATTCTTTGATAACTCGGTTTCCAAGCACTAGCCTCTGTGGTGTTAGTGAGGGAACCAGTCAGATGTGGTCTTTTCTCCATTGCCTTTAAGGGCAGTGACTAATTCTGGTTCTCACTGTGGGCAATGAAGAGCAGTATCTACTGGCCAAGCAGAAGACTGGGAAGACTTGTGAAGTTTCCTGGCAGCCCTGTGGCAGACCAGCCGGATTCTCTAGTGTGTGAGGCTACATCACTGTCGTGAACCTGCACAAGTTGGCTTCTGGCAGAAAACTAAGTTGCTGTGGTTAGTGGGGGTGGGGGCGTCGGACTCCAAAGGTCCTTGCCGCTCTGAGCTGGCCTCCAGGGCACACCAAGCAGCTGATGTCACCCACAGTTAAAAATAGCTGTTTGGGGGTGACAATGTGACGAAGCAAAGCACTCACATCCCAAACGGAACCTTTATTGCAATCTGTGTTCCTGGAAATACTATTCCTTCAGCCTTGTAGCCTTAGACTTCTGTGTGTACAACCCAACGTTCCCTGATTTGACCTCCCGCTGGTATCCATAGGGAATAACTTGGCTAGAACAAGTGCGGGTACACCTTGTTTTTCCATGACTTCCTAAAATAAATTTAACCTGTGGCGGTGTGTCATCTTCTGTTTGGCAGTGTCCTGTCTCACGATCGTGCCAACCACCAGTCTAGAAGGTCAGTCCTTAACAGGAAGCCTGAGCCAAGGCCCAAATCCACACATGCACACACATACTTCTGATAATCTACAAGCAAGGAGAACAGACAGACAGGGTACCTGTGAGTTGGGACAGGAGCCACAAGCCTGCACAGGGCAAGGTCACTCTGGGATCGTCACTATGCCCTGACCTTCTTGCTCTGTGGGCTGTGATACTCTGCCCTGGGGTCTCATTTCTGCTAGGGCTTGCTGTCCTCAGGTGTCCCAGCCTGTTCGATGGCGTGGAAGGCCTCCCGCACCAGCCGCATCTCTCGCTTCCCCCTGCACTCCTCCATCTCCTTGATATCCTTAGCAAACAGGGCTTGGAGTGGGGCTTTCAGCTTGGGCACAGTTGGGAAGTCTCCAAAGCAGACCTTTATGTGATCGAAGACGATTCCAACTTTATCATTGAAGTCAGGGCTGAAGAGGAGGATCTTGGCATAGCGCTGGCTGAAGTGGTTCAGCATAATGAACTCGGCATTCATCTGCATCCCCACACCAATCGCCTGTGAGGTCGTGCTGTGTGTCTTTTCCAAAGCCTCCCTTTCCAGGCTGTCTTCCAATGTAGCTTCCTATATCAGGAGGGTGGCATCTTTCCCCATCTGGACCAGAGCTTCACAGGGTATGGTGTCCCCAGAGTAAACTACTTTTCAGCCGGAGGTGTGGACTAGCGCACAGCCAAAAGCATGCTTACAATGCCGGACCAGGCAGGTCTGAAACTCCTCCAAATCACAACTTCCCAACAACAAACGTATCAACCTTTCATCTTCAGGACTGGCGCCCTCAGCTCCCTTCTGAAGGCATCTGGCAGGAATCATACTCATGTGATGCCGAATCTGCTGGCACTGGTTGTGGTACTGGTGAATCCAGGCTCTGAACTGCTTGGGAGCCACCATTAGCAAAGGGTGGAATGGCTTTTCTAGAGTTGCCAAAGCTCGCTCTCTCCAGCAGGATATGTATCAAGCCTGTGTGGTGGTCTGCATAATGTGGGACACAAACACAGCTGCAAGGCTGCCCAGGACCCTGTCCACTTCATCCCCGTAGTGATGGCACAGCTGCCCAAAGGAGCCCTCGCCACAGTACAGGAGCAGGGACTTGACAGGGCTTATGCTGACAAGCATGGCGCTGATGTTTCGAATCTTCATTGGGATGGCAGACCCTGTTCCAAGGAAGATCACTTCTGGGTACTGGCTTCTTTTCTCTGCAGGGGTGGAACTGTGCTGCACAGTCTGCCTGTATTCTTGGATGCTCTCTTTGAATCCGGGGCACTCCAGTGCCTCCGTTATGAGGCCAACACCCAACCCTAAAAAGCAATCATTAGAAGCCTTTTGGCCCTAATACACTGAATAAAAAAAGTCCCATAAGGCACACTGAAAATACTCTTTAACAAGATGAATACAACCCTGCTGAGACGATTTTTGGACCAGCTCAGCAGGAAAACCTTTAATGAAGGTTTGAAAAGATATCATAATGTTTAGAACAAAAGATTTTCATGTATGGGACTCTAAACTCTCAGGTTCAATCCCCAGTACCACCATAAGCCAGAGTTGAGTAGTGCTGTGGCTCCTATCTCTGTTTTTCTGACTATCTCTTTTAGTATCTCTTTCATTAAAATATTTTTTAAAAAAACATAAGACAATAATGAGATACCACTTTACACTGGTAAGAATGCCCTATGCCAAAAAGGATAGAGATAACAAATGCTGGAGAAGATGTGGAGAAAAAGAGATACTTCTGCACTGCTGGTGAGAGCAAAAAATGGTCCAACCATTGTGGAAAGTAATCTGGAAATGTATCAGGACACTAGACATAGACCTACCCTATAACCCAGCAATTCTTCTACTGGAGATTTATCCAAAGAAAACAGAAACATCTATCAGAAGAGATCTATGTATACCTATATTCATGGAAGCATAGTTTGTAACTGCCAGAACTTTGAAGCAATCCAAATGTACAACATCAGATGAGTGGCTAAAAAAATTTGTGATGTATATACAAGATGGAATACTACTCAGCCATTAAAAATAATGAAGTTGTCTCCTTTGTTTCCTCCTGGATAAAACTTGAGAACATCATGTTGAGTGAGATAAGCCAAAAAGACAAGAATGAATATCAAATCATCTCACTTATTATCAAGACTTAATAAAGTAGGGAACAAGGAGGGAGAGCACAAAGTAAAACACGGACTGGAAATGGTATATTGCACCAAAGCAAAGGACTTTGGGGAAGGAGGGGGAAGGAGGGGGAAGGAGGAAAGGAATAAAACTTTGTGGGTCTGGTACATAATGAAATTGTATACATGTGTCTATGATTGCACTGCATTAACCCCCTCAATAATTTTTTTAAAAACAATAATAATAAGTAAGAGTGGAGATAGATCGCATATTGGTTATACAGAGACTCTCATACCTGAGGCTCCAAAGTCCCAGATTCAATCCCCTGTACCACCATAAGCCAGAGTTGAGCAGTGCTCTGGTTAAAAAATAACAATAATAATAACAACAACAAATAGGAGTCCCTTTATATTGCAAAAAGCAATAATAATAATAAAAAAAAACCTCAGTGAAAATTCTCAAAACTTTTACTTTTGTAACTACCCTCTCCATGTAAATAAGCTAGCAATGTAGCCAAGATCTGTGGATGTGGCTGTAAGCTGACCTGCCTGCAGCACAATGTGCATGCAGTACATGAGAGAAGTACAGCTTAACACAGTGGTCATTCAGTCACATATAAATGCTACTGCTGGGGCCAGGTAGTGGCACACCTGGTTACGTGCTCACATTATAGTGAACAAGGACCTGGATTCAAGCCCCTGGTTCCCACCTGCAGGGAGAAAGCTTTGCAAGTGGTGAAGCAGGGCTGGAGGTATCTGTCTTTCTTTCTCCCTTTCTATCTCCCCCTCCTCTCTCAATTTCTCTTTGTCTCTATCCAATAATAAATAAATATTAAATAAATACATAAATAAATTCCAAAGCAATGACAACTGTAGGTTCCCTGTGAATGTGTTCCAATTAATTATCACAATTAAACAGCATGACAAACGCAAGACCTTGCCCAACAATAAATTGTATGGCAAATATAGAGCCAATACATTTCAAGTAATATATACATTGTGGGTTATTAGGTAGATGCAAATTAACAATGTAAGTTATGAACAGTGTTGGGGCCTGGGGATCAGAATCCACTAATTTTATCCAATTCTCTGTCACCAGATAGCTATCTAACCTTAAACACTGCAACATTCATGAAAAAGTTGAGTTTCCCATTTTTTAAGTCATTTGGAGTAACTCAAAGCATAAGCACAAAAAAAAAATCTGGAAGATCAAAAATCTTAACTGGTTTTATAAATGCAGAGAATTGTTTTTACCTATTGAGATGTTTTAGCAACCCAGCACAAGAAAGAAGAAGAAGAAGAAGAAGAAGAAGAAGAAGAAGAAGAAGGAGAAGGAGAAGGAGAAGGAGAAGGAGAAGGAGAAGGAGAAGGAGAAGGAGAAGGAGAAGGAGAAGGAGAAGAAGAAGGTGGAGGAGGAGGAGGAGGAGGAGGAGGAGGAGGAGGAGTGCATGTCCAAGGAAAAATAACCACAGATGACACCAAAATCAGTAAAATAATTGTTTTAGAATTCAACCTTTGACTGTCCCTGCCCCTCTGATGAAAAGAAAACATATTAACACCAGATTACTAGAGTTGGAAGGTTGACGTCTCAGAATTGGTGTCTCTGGGTATGATCCAAAGCAAAACGGCTGTGGAAGTATAGCATAATACAGCATGGTGGCACTGGCCACATTGATTTAGTTGAGGTCAGCAGAGGCAGTATAACAGGGAAAGGGATCAAGAGGAGAGGCATCAAGAAAAGAAAATAAAGTCCCAGAGGTTCCAGGACTGGGAGAAACAAAGATTTCAAGGAGGATGGGGTAGGATCTTTGCAGTGTTAGAGTTTAAGAAGGCAATAGATAGTTATCCTCCCCCCACTAATTTGAGGCCATACCCCACAAACCTCATACCAGTTTGGATACAACAAAAGACACTCAATGCTTTAACAATTGGGAGAAGGTGTAAACATCTCAGATAAAAAATTTTAAAAAGAAGAAGGAAGGAAGGAAGGAAAGAAGGAAGGAAGGAAGGAAGGAAGGGAGGGAGGGAGGGAGGGAGGAAGGGAGGAAGGAAGAAAAAGGAATATAAAAGGTAAAAGGGGCAAGAGACTGGCTCAATAAATGATGGCCTTTCTGGTCAATACCAGGTGAGCCCATCTTATGGGACCTAATCAAGGAATCCTTGGATTCTTACATAAATATGATGGGCCTAAACCTCTAGTAGATCACTCTCTTCACCAGCACTGGTCACTTCAATCAGGAACCTCAATATAAATCCTCTTGTGGGCCTCTCCAGGACCTTGCCCTCAATATAAAGCAGCAATGGTAGGATTTCTCCACT
The DNA here is from genome assembly GCF_950295315.1 of Erinaceus europaeus. Classification (NCBI taxonomy): domain Eukaryota; kingdom Metazoa; phylum Chordata; class Mammalia; order Eulipotyphla; family Erinaceidae; genus Erinaceus; species Erinaceus europaeus. The sequence goes on along the minus strand of NC_080165.1, from coordinate 91,985,723 downwards.
CTCCGAAAGGAGGTTGTGTCACTCTACTCTGCCACTCGAGGAAGACGGGTCCTGGAATGAGTACAGCCTAGAATGTTCCTAGCTGTGACCATGGAAGGTGAACTTAGACTGACAGGGACTCAAAGGTTACACAGACTTCTGTACTCAATGTGAATATATACGAGACCTGGGTCTATCAACGGGGTAAATAGTTAAGTGTGTTTATATACTTTCTTCACATCTGGGAGCTATCCTTTGCCCTAATCCACCTTTCTAGCCCTGTTCTCAATTCTGACTCTAACCCCAGACAATATTCTTAGTCCACTTGAATGTTAGCTAACAAGCTCAAGCAAAACTTATTAAAGTCATGGGCCCCTAGGAATTTACCTATAATGACTTCCTAGCCTCTCTCCACCCTAAGATCCCTATTCTCATTTGTTCTATTCTTATTTTTTGGTTCCTGTAGTCTGTTTAATTTTATTGTTTTGTATTGCTTTATATCTCACCACCTTTCAGACACCAAGTTGCAGATGGTACTATGATTCCATTCCGACTCCCCTGAGCACTCAACCTCACCAGTGTATTCGGGAAGCTCACCTCCCCAGAGCCCTACCCCACTAGGGAAAGACAGAAACAGGCTGGGGTTATAGATCCACTTGCCAATGCCCATGTCTAGCAGAGAAGAAATTACAGAAGCTAGAACTCCCACCTTCTGCACCCCAAAATAATTCTATACTCCCTGAGGGGGAGCAATGTTAGGGGAAGATGACTAGAGGACTCTGAAGACCAAAAGAGAGAAAAGGAAAAAAAGTAAGACATTCAGAATGTGACAGGAAGAGAAGAAAAGACCATAAAATATATAGGCAAATATAGATAGATAGATAGATAGATAGATAGATAGATAGATAGACAGATAGATATAGAAATAATAGTCAATCCATATCTGAGACCTTGGGAGAATTGCTACAGTTTCCAATGGAGAGAGTGGGGACACAGAACTCTGGTGGTGGGAACAGTGTGGAAGTATACCCCTGTTATCTCATCATCTTGTGAAGCAATATTAAATCACTAATAAAAAGTTATACAGGGGGAGGCACACCTGGTTGAGAGCACATGTTACAATGCTCAAGCCAGGTTCAAGCCCCCAGCCCCCCAAGGGGAAAGCTTTACAAGTTGTGAAGCAGTGCTGCAGGTGTCTCTCTCCCTCTCTATCACCTTGTTCTCACTTGATTTCTGGCTGTCTCTATATAATACATAAATAAAGATAACAGGTTTTTTTAATTACACACATACAACAGAAATAAAACACCTCAGCACTATGACTTTGAAACAAGCAAAACAATAATTAGCGAAGTTTGAGTTCTCAACCATCACCCATTGCCTAGAATGTGAAACACTACTCTCTTTATTGTGCAAAGTCAAAGTAAAAATTAAAATGCAAAATAAGAGTCAGAATCAAAGTGACCTTGGTAAATTAGAAAAGTTAACAGAAACAAACAAAAGACCAAATTAAAATAGCAGGGCAGTAAACCACAGATGAAAAAAATAAAATAGATTACATAAATATAAGATGAGGAAAAGCCGGCTGTGCACAGTAATGCTAGCAAGAAAATAAAAACACCTTGGAAAAATAGTAAATGTAGAAAGATTATAAACCAGCAGGCAAGTAGGGCAATTTTAAAAACAAAAACAGGACCAGAATATCTGCAGGCCTCTCATGATATTACCCAATATAAGCAGAATTTGCTTGTACAGAGGAACTGCATAGACTGCACCTTCAAACTAAATCAGAGGGCTCAGAAGAGGATATCAAAATGTTAAGTTGTAGAAAAGTTTCTTTTTCTTTTCTTTCTTTTCTCCTTTTTTTTTTAAATAAGAGACACAGAGGAATGGAGTTGGATAGAGTAGTAGAGAGAGAGAGAGAGATACTGGGGCCAGGTGGTGGCACACCTATTTGAGCATACATGTTACAATATGCAAGGACCCAGGTTTGAGTCCCTAGTCCCAACCTGCAGAGGGAAAGATTTTCAAATGGTGAAGCAGTGCTGCTGGTGTCTCTCTGTCATTCTCCCTCTCTATCTCCCCCTTCCCTCTTGATTTCTGGCTGTCTCTATACAATAAATAAATTAATATAATACAAAAAAATTTTAAAAGGAGAGAGTGATATCTGAAGCATTGATTCACCACTTGTTAACCTTCCCTTCTACAGGTGGGGTCCTGAGGTTTGAATCTGGTCCTTGAGTATTCATTTGGGTGCAGCAGTGCCCAGCCTATAAGAAAGTTTCTGACTGAACATGACCCAAGAATTTGTGTTTCTCAACAACAGTCCAGTGATGCTAGTTTTACTGCTCTAGTAGCAATAATAACAATGGCATTATATTCTCAGTAAACCTTAGTTAAAGGATAATTCTCTGTAAAAAAGTCATTGAGAACTGGGTTGAAAGGATTGAAATTATTCAGCTTACTGAAGAATTATCAAATAATTATGGTTGAAAGAAACAGCATGGGAGAGTGTCAGTTAATTAAGAGGATGGATTTCTCTGAAAATGGCAACTGGAAAATACTGATAAGTGCCATAAAGTTTATCCTCTAAAATAAATAAATAAATAAAAACTTTTGGGGAGTGAATCAAATATCTCACTTACATAATATGCTGCTTTGCCATGTCCAGGACCCAGGTTTGAGGCTAGTCCCCCACCACACTGTGGAATCCTCCCCCCACCACCCTGTCTCTCATTAAGTAATTTAATTAACTTTTTTGTGATTCCAGGATCTATCACATGCATGAATCTCTCACTCCCTGGAGAGAATTTGCATTCTTTATTTTAGATGTAGATAGGTAGGCAGGCAGGCAGGCAAGTAGGCAGTCAGGCAGGCAAGAAGGGAGGCAGACAGACAGACAGATTGATACAGAGAGAAGTAAGACACCACAGTACTGCAACCCCTCACCCTATGTGAGATAGCACCTCCTGTCTCATGCAAGACATGAACCTGGGCAGATACAAAGCAAGATATATACCCTAACAGGTGAGCAATCTTCTGGAACCCCCAAAAGATCTTTTAAAATATAGGGGGCTTTTTCAGTAAATTCTCACTCACATGTAATCCTATCAGAAACTAGGGAAATGATCAGTGGTTTCCAATAATCTGTAAGGCCAACTCCTTTGACCCTTTCATGTCCTCTATAAAGACCTACTTCCTATGGGGAAAACCTATAATTATTTATCTGAAATAATTATATCAGCTTCAGGGATTGCTAGAATCTTTCCTATTCTGGATACTAAGTACTGAACAAATGAAAAATGAAGTTCATTTTTGTTTTTTTCCCTCCATATTCAGACACTATAATTAAAAGTTGGTGAAAACTGAGCCCCAGTGATAACCCTGGTGGCAAAAAAGGGGGGGTGATAATATTTTGGGGCGGGTGGCTCAGGTTTGAGCTCTGGACACAACTGTTGGGAGTACTATGACCTTTGGGGAAGTTTAGGTGCTGTGGTGTAAGAGAAATTCAATTTTAAATTCAATTTTAAACTTCAATTAAACTAAAATGTTTTTATGAAATAGGGAAATTAGTCAAATCATCCACTCCACCAGAGTAAATGAATGGCTTACACACAATCAATGAGTGTTTGGTGACACCTAATGGCAAAAGTCAGAGTTACAGCATCCAACTCAAATTTTCCTCTAAAGGAATTTTTTTTTTTTTGGTAAGTCCTTTTTCTAAAGCTTAATCAAATTCTATTAAAATATAAAATGTTTATTATTAGCCTCATATGAGTAATTAAATTTCCAATATTATAATTTACCTGAATAATGAAAGCTCACTGGTTTTTATTTTGAATTATGTGTCTTTAAAAAAATTTATAGAATTTTTAAAAAAATATTTAGAATTATGTGTCTTTAATAAAATACCAAGGAGCTTTTAAAAGCAACTAATTTAATTATAGTATTCATATGTGTATTAAAATCTTTTTAAAAATAGATAGCAGTATTATTCAGTAGTTATACCTAGCCAGGAAATGTAAGTCTTGGTTTTCTATTTCCAGTTTCATCACTATTTCTTTTAAGGTTTTACTTTTTTCTTTTAATGAGTGAGAAAGAGAAATTGTGTGTGTGTGTGTGTGTGTGTGTGTGTGTGTGTGTGTGTGTGTGTAATAAGAGGGGAATATTACTTGTGATGCCAGGGATTGAACCTGGGCCTTCAGGCTTGTAAGTCTTGTGCTTTACAGCTGAACTGTATCCACAGTTCTTCTTCATTTCTATGTGCTTTATCTCCAAGTGTTAATTTTACATTACTCTCTGCCATCATTGCACTATACACAGAAGTAGAATGGAAAATGAAATAAAGATTTAAATTTAGGGCCATGGAACAGTGCATGAGGTTTGCATACAAAATGCCACAGATTTGATTCCCTATACCCCCATATACCAGAACTGAGTGGTGGGCTGGTTGAATAAATAAATAAACTCAAATCTTCTACTGTACTTTATTTCCTATCATGAGTCTTCTATAATGATGACAATAGGATAGTCAGTCTCTAGTATTTAAAAACAAAAATAGCTTCTTCTTTTACTCAGAGGCTCCAGCTTCAATCCCCAGCTACCACCATAAGACAAAGCAAAGCAGTATAAGAGTATTCCAAGGAAGGAAGGAAGGAAGGAAGGAAGGAAGGAAGGAAGGAAGGGAGGGAGGAAGGAAGGAAGGAAGGAAGGAAGGAAGGAAGGAAGGAAAGAAGGAAGGAAGGAAGGAAGGAAGGAAGGAAGGAAGGAAGGAAGGAAGGAAGAAAAAAAAGAAATGGAAAAGGAGGATAAATATAGGCAATAGTTTCCCTTTTATAAATATTTTAGAAAGTCTTTAATTTCTAATATTTTATTTATTATTGAATAGAGACAAAGAGAAATTTAGAGAAAAGGGGGATAGAGAGAGATGCAACCCTGCTTCACCACTCCTGAACTTTCTCTCTGCAAGGGGAACAATAGTCCATGTCTGAGTCTTTGTGCATTGTAATGTGTGTGCTTAACCAGGTATGCCAGCACCTGGTCCCCCAGGCAATAAATGATTTGTAAGTATACAAATAAAAGATCTCTGATTATGCAAATAAGGTAAATAGGAGAATCATCTAGCTGAACTGACCCTATAGTAACAGTAATTTCTTCCTTAACACTTTTTCACCCCTGAAACTCAGTGAGTAATCCCCCATTGTGGTAATATCAAAAGTTCCTTGTTCTCTAGCTTTTTTACTCCATAAAGAAATGGGTTCTCTAAACCATACTTACAGAATGGCTACAAGGCTTAAACCAATGAAAGACCAGAGTATTCCAGTAAGAAAGTAGGCAATTGTCTTATTATCATAGAATAAGAGAAAAATACTAATAGATGGCTATTTTACCTGTAATAAGAATTCTAGAACTGAGCACACTTGGTCAATATGCAAGAGATTCTAGCTTGATGTTCTAAGAATTCCTGAACCAGTACCTCCAGCAAGTAGATGTCTTCAACAGCCTCACTTCAGAATAACAACAAAAGACTGATTTCTCCACAGTGACTAGGCTGTCACTGAAAACAACTATTCAGAACTAAGAACTACTTTCTCCATTATATGGCTGCAGTCAAGAACACAGTTAGTGGGGGCCTGGTGGTAGCCCAGCAGGTTAAGTGCACGAGGCACGAAGTGCAAGGACCAGCGCAGGGATTTGGGCCCCGGGCTCCCCACCTGCAAGGGGGTCACTTCACAGATGGTGAAGCAGGTCTATCTTTCTCTCCCCCCTTTTTGTTTCCTCTCCTCTCTCAATTTCTCTCTGTCCTATCCAACAACAGCAGCAATGGCAACAATAACAATAATGACAACAAGGGCAACAAAAAATGGAAAAAAGGGACCAGGTGGTGGCTACCTGGTTGAGCGCACATGTTACAGTGTGCAAGAACCCAGATTCGAGCCCCTGATCCTCACCTGCAGGGGGAAAGCTTCACAAGTGGTGAAGCAGTACTGCAGGTGTCTCTTTGTCTCTCTCCCTCTCTATCATCCCCTTCCCTCTCAATTTCTGACTGTCTCTATCCAACAGATAAAGATTAACTTTTTTAAAATGGGAAAAAATGGCCTCCAGGAGTAGTGGATTCGAAGCCCCAGTGATAACCCTGGAGGCAAAAACAAAAAAAATAAACAAAAAAAAACTGGTTAATTTTGTTGTTCATTTCACTTGAATCAAATTCATATGACAAAAGTCATTAGGAATGATTTTAATAGAATGTCCCTGACTCTATTACCATGTTAGATGGGGAGTAGTATTTTCTTTCTCACAGAGCATGTAAAAAAATTAGGGGCCAGCAGAACATCAATTACAAAAAAAATAAGTTCATCAAAACCTGCCTCTGTCATATTTAGACTTGAAGAAATACACAGTATTTTGACTTACCATCCAAGGGCAGAACCAAGCAACTGAAAGCTGATACTGAAGCATTAGCCAGGACGTGACAAGGAGCACCACACACAGCAGCTGAGATGTTCCCTGGAGAAAATCCTGCTCCAAACACATGCACAAGCTTTCCACCCAGGCTGCCTTTAAAACAGAGTTACACATTCATGACCATAGGAGAAAGTAAACCCTTTCTTAAATTAAAATGCACATCCAATGCTTTCTTCTTTCCCATCATTCTTCGTATACCCTTTAAAGTCCATGTAGATTCTCAGTATCAGGGCCTAGGATTTGTCCTGTCAGATCCCAATCATATTCAACCATTACTTTCAAAGGAAAGGCTTTTATATAGACAAGTAATGTTGACTTGTAGTTCTTAATCTCTGTATGCAAAAACATTAAAATGAAAGTGAAAATTTGTTCCAAATCACCTATTCTTCTCTCCAGGAGTAACTATAGAGTTTCTTATAAATCCTTTCAGAATTTTGTAAGTGCATTTTTTTTTTTATAAATCACTTCACTGGTGGAAATATTGCAAGACAATTGTCATGTATTTAGTTCCTTATCTTCCTGTGGCAAGGGTGTCTGCTTATTTTTACACAGATCATTATAATAATATAACTTGTTTTCTTAAGTAAAGATATACATAGACATTTGCTAAATATATATGTAGACTCAGTATATTATATTAAGAACTACAGGTTTCCCCTGCTATATGAAAGCTAAGTACTCTTATGAAAACTTCTATAAATCAAAATGGTATAAAGTGAAGAGTTAGTTCAGCTATATTGAAAATGTTTTAGTGATCCCTGACCCCTACCTCCCCTTCCCCCAAAAGAAAACTACTAAATCACACCAAATAGCAGTTAAATCTGAGCAAACAAGTAGTAAGAGCAGAAACAAAGTGCTAAGTACACAACTTGCATAAAGTATTTCCAGGGAGGGAGTCTGGTAGTGCCATTTTGCTGCCTATAAAACAGTTGTTTCAAATAAACTCTTCTTACATTGTATCTTTAGTTGTGAAAACAAAATCTTCCTAGGATTCCTTGGTTAGTGAAGACAGCCACTAGTATAGACCTTTCACAAAAGCAAAGTGGCATCGCTCTTAATGTTCTAAAAGAAAACTTAGCACTGCATCACACTCTGCCACTTGATTATGCTATAATACATTCAGAAATGTTCCTGTTGGCTGTTAGGTCATTATTTCTTCTCTATAACTCATGGATCATCAATGAACTTCCTGTGTATTTTGATTAGTAAATCTGTTGCAAATTGCTAGAAGTTAGCTTGCTAGGTCCAAATAAGAGTAAACCTGTAATTTGGATGGCTACTGCAAATGTATCTCCAAACTAAAGGTAGATTAGGTTACAGTTCTACCAGCATTGTATGAGAGTGCCTATGTAAAAATGGATAAAAACTGACAATTATTAAGCTGCCAAAATAGCTCACTTGAATAGTACACTGCTTTCCCATGTGCATCACCTGGGTGAAAGCCTGGTTCCCTCTGAACTAGTCTTGGTGCTATAGCTTCTGTCTCTTTTTCTCAGTATCTCTCTCACTCTTCCTCTTTGGAAAAAGCCAGCCAAGATCAGTGAATCTCCAGAGATGGTACAAAAGGAAAAAAATTAACAATTCTATTTTTTATCCCACCTTACTGAGAGGTTAACAGTTTACAATATAATTACTGACACATAAGTACAACCTCTCATCTTACCATTAGGAATGTCTACAAGACACTCTCTCCCCCCAACCTAAGCATAATGATGTAAAAAGGCTTACGTTAGCAATTCTTAACAGACAATACTTGTTGCTACAGTTTGAGAATCAATATAAAGTATCACCAGGACTTTCAGATATGTGAAAGTCCCTGACACCACCATTAGCCAGAGCTGAGAAGTGCTCTGTTAAAAATAATAGTAATAGGGCGGTGGGCAGTAGTGCAGCGGGTTAAGCACACATGGCACAAATCACACAGACCAGCATAAGAATTCCGGTTCGAGGGCTCAGCCCCCATCTGCAGGGGGGTCGCTTCACAAGTGGTGAAGCAGGTCTGCAGGTGTCTTTCTCTCCTCCTCTCTGTCTTTCCTCCTCTCTCGATTTCTCCCTGTCCTATCCTCCAACAACAGTTATAACAACAATAACAAAGGCAACAAAATGAGAAAAATAGCCTCCAGGAGCAGTGGATTCATAGTGCTGGCACTGAGCCCCAGAAATAACCCTGGAGGCAAAAGTACATAAATAAATAAATAAATAAATAAATAAATAAATAAATAAATAAATAATAAGTGGAACCAATACAACCACCCAAAGAGATCTAAGTATGCCTAGGTTCATAATACCTAAGACAGCTGTGGTATATATACAATGGAATATTTACTCAGCTATTAAAAGTTACGAATCATTTTCTTCACTTCCTCTTGGATGGAACTTAAGAAAATCATATTAATTGAGATAAATAATACCAATAGAAGTGTAACATGGGATGGCCTCACCCATAGGCAGAACTTAAAAATAATAACAGAAAGAAAAAACACAAAATCAAACTTGAATTGGGCTTGATGTATTTTATCAATGCAAAGGACTCTGGGAAATGAGAGCAAAAAAGGGACTGTGGGGGGAATTGTGGGGTCCTGGCACATGATGGTGTAGACTGTAGACACATATCATAATGAGATGAGAAATTTTACCCATGTGTCAACAACTGTACTGTAAGTCATTAATTCCTCAATAAAATTATTTAAAAGCCAAGAGTTTTTATGATGGTATTCTTTTCTTTATATCTATTTATTTTCCCTTTTGTTGCCCTTATTGTTTTATTGTTGTAGATATTGTTGTCATCATTGTTGGATAGGACAGAGAGAAATGGAGAGAGGAGGGGAAGACAGAGAGGGAGAGAAGGATAGACAACTGCAGACCTGCTTCACCGCCTGTAAAGCAACTCCCCTGCAGGTGGGGAGCTGGAGGCTCGAACCGAGATCCTTACAGTCCTTGCACTTGGCACCACCTGCGTTTAACCCCCTACGCTACTGCCCAGCTCCCAATGGTATTCTTTAATTTAAATCTAATGAAATGAGGTTAGTACATCAAAATAAAATCAATACCCAGAGAATAGAAATAATTTATCCTATATAAAAATAAACTCATAAATGAAACATGACAATAATAGCCTAGGTCCATACTCCCAGAGAGATAAAGAATAGGAAAACTATCAGGGGAAGGGATGGGATACGGAGGTCTGGTGGTGGGAATTGTGCGAAGTTGTACCCATCTTATCCTGTGGTTTTGTCAATGTTTCCTTTTTATAAATAAAAATTTTTTTTAAAAAAAAGAAAGGCTATGCGGGGGGGGGGGCAGCAATAACACACTGAGATAAACACACATATTAGAAAACGCAAAGACACACCCAAGGATCCCAGTTCAAGCCTCTGGCTCCCCATCTGCAGATTAGGTTCATAATCTGTGAAGCAGCTCTGCAGGTATCTATTTGTCTATCTTGCCCTCCCCTCTCAATTTCTCTCTGTCCAATAAAAAAAAGAAAAAAGAAAAAAATAGCCTACAGGAGCAGTGGATTTGTAGTGTTGGCACCAAACTCCAGCAAGAAACCTGGAGGTATAAAAAAAAAAAAAAAGGAAGGAATGAAAGAAGGAAGGAAGGAAGGGAGGGAGGGAGGGAAAAATAGAAAGAAAGAAAGAAAGAGAGAGAGAGAGAGAAAAGAAATGCTATGCTTCACTTTCTTACTTACCAAAATTCTCAGTGACTGCAGTAATAATGACTCTTGATGTGAACACCAGGGCAGATGAGGCCCACCCTCTCCAGCAGTCATAAGCCCTAACTTGGTACTCGCCAGCAGGCAGGGATGGCAGCACACACCAAAGCATGGACTGGTTGCCAGTGACACCAGCACAAGGTGACGTCCCAATAAAAATGTCAATATTTGCAGCTCCTGAGATCTGAACCACAGCAAAGTTTAGGACATTATCAGTCTGAGAAAAAGAGAGAAGCTTAGGGGTGAAATCACAGCTGTAAACAATGACTCCCCAATGGTATGAAAGTCCATCTATTTCTATGGCCAAGGCAACGGAGCCGTTCCCTGCAGGAACAGAACACTGGATGAGCTCAGAGCTGATGTTTACTATCAGGCAAGCCTGCTGACCAACATAGACAACTGTGGTGTTCTGCCCTCTCAGGGCTGTGCCCTCCATGGTCAAGAGGCTCCCACCATGCACGCTGAAGTTCTTGGGAAAATAATGAAGCACTTGAGGTAAAATGTAGAAGCGTCTGGAAACATTGCCAAAACAAGCATACCCGTTTCTCGGATGAAAAACTGAGAGGTAGTGAACTCCTGGGGTCAAATCATTTATACAACATGTTACATGACTCGCATTAAAGAAAGTCACCATGCAAGGAAGATAATCATCCACAAAAACTATTGGCTCATCAGCTGTGGTGCCTAGCTGCTGACCCACAATTTGCAAGGTGGTCATACGTTCATTGATGTTTGTGGTCAGATCAACCACAATTGGAGATGAGTCTTCTCGCAAGGAAAGAGTGCAATTCCCCAGGCACTCACTGGTTAGTCCATTAGCCGAGACTGTAACATTCAGGGTGTAGGAGGTTCCAGGCAAGGGGTTACTCATGAGGTTGATCTGGCAAACAATTGTATGGTACCCCAAACTCAAAATTGTACAAATAAAAGGGTCTGACAGGTCAACCTGAACTAAACTCCTTCTAGAACTCAGTGCCAAACCCTTCACCGTGAGTATCATCCCACCACAAGCTGATCCCTGTGCTGGGAAGATGGACATTATCTGGGGCATCATCACAAACTGTTGGAATACCGCAGACATGTCAGCAAACCCCATTTTCTTCTGCCATACCCGGAGAAGGTAGATGCCAGCCTCCAAGCTGTGGAGAGGAAAGGAACATACAGACAGGCTCGTGTTGCTCTTGAAAGTTTGTGTCTCAAGATCACAGGCTAAGTCTTCCAGAAGGATCTTTGAGTTGGAGAGGTTTTCTCCTCCCACATAGATCCTGAGGGTGTTATTCACAATCTCTTCTCTAGTGGAAGTGACCACTGGTGTTGATGCCGCTTCATAGATGAAGGTGAAGCCCTCCCCTACCAGGCTTGGTGAAGGCCCCTTGGTGAATGGCATGTTGCCAGTCCAGACCTCTATAGGGGCTGGAACAGTTAGAGCGCCCTCTCCAGGCAGATTAGGCGCTGGTGAGGTCTCACACCAGATGCTTGTCTCTGTTGAATTCAAGATGTCACAGGACTGATTGCCCACAAGCACCCAAAACAAAGCTGGGGACCTGCTGAACCCTATTCCAGAGATGCTGAGAATGGTCCCACCTAGAGCACACATATCAAAAACAAAATTTAAATGCTCATTTTCAGAACCTGTAAATCACAGCATTTGTGTAAGCCCGAATTCAATTAAGTGAGTAGTAGGATGTTAATGAAATCTCAGTTATGTCACCCTCTCCCCATCAATTTTAAATGTGCTAATTTCAGTGAAGTTCAGATAAATTTAAATCCATAACTAGTAAACAATTTAAGGTAACACATAGGAAGGATGTATATAGTACTTACACAAAATGTTCAAATAGATTGATAGAATTTACAAGCCACCACTCATATCACCTTATACACTAATAAAAAATTAAATTCTGTCAAGTATGATCTGCCATATTTCCTTACATGATAGTGTAGATTATTCTAGATATTATATGAGGTATGTGTATTTTAATGTGTACATTTAAGAAATCAAAGTCCTAGTCTTCTTGTTATCTGACATAATATTTATATAATGTTATATGTGATTATATAAAGTATAGATACATTGTTATATACAGTGAATGTATACAATTTATTGAAGCTTTATACCACCTGTAGTATTTGATACAATATTCTATTTCATACATTATATATTCATATATATAATATGAGTATATAAAGTTTATCAAGAGCCTTTGAACATTGCAAAATGCATATGTGATTGCTGTTCTATTCACAGACTCTGACTTATTCTCTAGTGCAGGGACAATCAAACTCCACTTTTAAGAGAGATTTAAGCTAGACATTCCAAATAACTATTAAATTTGTGGTATAACCAAATGATTTTAGCAAGAATTTTAACATATTCAGGAAGGGTACTGTGTAAATTATCACAATGATTATTCACATGCAAACATATTGATTTCAACTTTTCTGAAAATGAATAAATTTCTAGATTCCTCTACAGTTTTGTACTTATATCTCCCATATTGTTATTCATTTTCTAACTACCCTGAGTCCTTCATCTATATCCCTAGAGAAAAGTTAAGGTATCAAAAAAAATCATTTCTGTTCTCCCTGTGCAGACAATAACAAAAAAAAGCTAACGCAGGGAAGTTTGCTTTGATAATATCCACTGGACTCTCCATAAGATGAGCTAGCCTCTTTACATTAGAAAATTTTAAAAAAATTAATTAATTAACAAGCATGCCTTCTTTTCATAAAAATTATTCAACTTCCTAAATTTATGAGATTAAGAAATCACCAAGTTTTCACCCCTTCAAAGTCCACCACTCAGTTCCCCAAGCACTGAAGTTTCCTTCTGAGAAAGAAGTCTCCTGCTGCCCTGTCTCTGGATCACCAGTTAATTAATCCAAGAACAAAATCTGAATATCCAATGAAAAGTCTTGTAAGATAAATGATACAGTCACATCAAAGCCACTCACCCAGAAAGGACCCACAGCATGGCTCAATGCTAAAAACCTCTGTGATGTACTGGATATGAAGGTCAACCCTACAGAGAATGGAGAAAGTGTCAGATAGCAAAGAGTTAGAAAAAGAGAAAAAGTAAGACAGAAAAGATTTGTATAAGTTGGCGTTTTTTCTTAACAACACAGGTTTGTATATTTTTCTGGTCCATTTAAACATAGATTATTTGGTAACAGGTAATAGAACTTATTTTAGACAACATTGATAAAATTATTTCCTGTTATGATTTTTATAAAACATTTTGTTTTAGCTAGCTTACTTAATAGTAAGAATATCATATATAATAAGTAAATGCAGGAATCAGGTGGTAGTGCAGTGGGTTAAGTACAGGTGGCATGAAGCACAAGGACCAGCATAAGGATCCTGTTTCGAGCTCCCAGCTCACCACCCACAGGGGAATCAGGTGGTGAAACAGGTGTGCAGATGTCTATCTTTCTCTCCCCCTCTCTGTCTTCCCCTCCTCTCTCCATTTCTCTCTGTCCTATCTAACAACTGCAATATCAATAACAACAATAATAACTACAACAACAATAAAATAAAAACAAGGGCAACAAAAGGGAAAATAATTAATAAATATTTTAAAATGTAAAGCAGTAAATGCAAGATACCAAATAAGTGCTAACCAACTGCTTCCATTATTAGTAAAATTTTCAGTTTTACTTTAAATTGAAGCTCAAATTTAAACATTAAATTTGGGGAGAGTTAAAAATTTATAAATTTTTAACTGCACTGAAAGGGGGGTGGTCTGTGTTCCTAGCCCCACATTATTCAAACGATAATTTGGGGAAATATGGTAAAGCGAGCAGTGATGAACAAGTGTGAAAAGAAAAAAAGGGGGGGACAGTGGTGGCACATCTGGTTAAGTGCACATATTACAGCGCACAAGAACTCAGGTTCAAACCCCTGGTCCCCACTTGCAGGGGGAAAGCTTCACAAGTGGTGAAGCAGGGCTGCAAATGCCTCTCTGTCTCTCTACCCCCCTCATCTCTCAGTTTCTCACTGTCTCTCTTCAGTAACAAATAAATTAAAAAGATTTTAAAAAGAAAGAGAGAACAGGTGTGAATGACATGGTCTAGCAGAGAAGAAGAAAAAACAATGTTATGTCAGACATTTTCCTGAATTGATATAATGTGGTGACATCAGTCCTATATAGTGTAGCTAGTTTCTGGAATAAGTAAAAGGGACTTCTGGAGAAATTCTGGGAAGAATGACTCCAGGGCAAAAAGGAAATGAGTAAGACTAATGCAACAATTTTAAGTCATTTATTCAAAGCCCAAGACACAATTTTATTAAAGGCCTTATTTAATAACAGTCTCTTATTAAAAGCACAGTCTCTTTCCCCTTTTTATATAGATGCCCAGCCCATCTACACTCAAATCAAGAACCATGACATCTTAGTTCCAGTAAGTTATCCTTTTCCCAACTCATAACCCCAAAGTGTCCTCTGGATTAATCATGGTGTTGAACTATTCCTGTAGGATCTCTGTGATGGATTCAAATTTTATGATTTTTCTTTTATGCTCCAACATCAAAGGAGAAAAAAAGTGGTAGAGACTTAACTCAAAGATGAAATTCGTCAACTAAATAATTAGACTAGGGTAGCACAGCGGGTTAAGAGCACATAGTACCAAGCATAAGGATAGGCACAAGAAACCCAGTTCAATCCCCCAGTTCCCTACCTGTAGGGAGGTTGCTTCGCAAATGGTGAAGTAGGTCTGAAGCTGTATGCCTTTCCCTCCTCTCTCTGTTTATCTCTACTCTCTCACTTTCTCTCTGTCCTCTCCAACAACAGCAAAAGTGGGGAAAAAAAAAAAAGATGTCCTCCAGGAGCAGTGGATTCACCGTGCAGGCACTGAGCCCCAGTGATTTAAAAAAAAAAATCAGTAGACTATCAAACAGACCTAAAATTATTGGCCAGCACTCACTCACCCCTCTGCAAGGATGTTGATACCATTGATGGAGACTGAGATTTCATGGAGGCCTGCTGGTAGCGGAGGCAACACCACCTCCAGACCTAGAGCTGTCTGTGAATGAACCTGAGCTGGTGTATCCTGGATGCGAACTTCCACATTCAGATCTGTGTAGCTCGGTTGAAATGTCATTCCAATGAAGAGAATCTCACCACCTGTGTTGAAAAGACTCCATTAGTCTCTGTGATGTGGATTTATAATTCAACTACCTCTCCAACTCTAAAATTGTTAACATGGTCAACCCTGTACATCTGACATAAAATAAAGAGTTTTAATGCTGACCTATTTTAATTTTCATAAATCTTCTAACAACTCTTTAAGAAATTTACAGTCTGGGAGTCAGGCGGTAGCGCAGCGGGTTAAGCGCACGTGACACTAAACGCAAGGACCGGCATAAGGATCCCGGTTCAAGCCCCCGGCTCCCCACCTGCAGGAGAGTCACTTCACAAGTGGTGAAGCAGGTCTGCAGGTGTCTTTCTCTCCCCTTCTCTGTCTTCCCTTCTTCTCTCCATTTCTCTCTGTCCTATCCAACAACAACAACAACATCAATAATAACTACAACAATAAGACAACAAGGGCAACAAAAGGAAATAAATAAAGAAAAAAAAAACAGAAAAAAAGAAAGAAAAAAAGAAATTTACAGTCTATAATACCTAGGACTTAAAAAGTAAAATTGGGGCTAAGTGTACTCAAATTATCTCCATAGAAAGGCAAATCAAGAAGTAGCAGTAGGAGGCCCAGGAGAGAACTCTTCTGCCTATTAGGGCACTAACTTGGATTCCTGAGATCCCAGAGGCTCAATCCCTGAAACTACTTTATGCCAGAGCCAAGCAGTACTCTGGTGTTTCCTCTTCCTCCCTCCCCTTGCCTCCTCCACCTCCCTCTTCTTGATATAAATAAATAAATAAATAAATAAATAAATAAATCTTTAAAAATTATTAAGAATGGGGGGTCTGATGATGGTGCACCTGGTTCAACGTTCATAGTACTAGGAGGAAGGACCCACACCAAGGACCGACATGCAGCAGAGATGCCTCACAAGCAGTGAAGCAGGTCTGCAGGTCTTTCTCTCCCTCTTTCTCTCCCTCCTTCACTTCCTCTCTCTCTATCTCTTTCCCTCCCTCCCTCTCCAACTCCATTCTCAATTTCTCTCTATCCTATCAAGTAAAAATATGGGAAAATATTAAGAAATACTGATTTGAAAATCAATGGGGTTTACAGTCAACGATATTTATACCCCTTTCCCATATTAAGGAGCTACTCTCTTCCCTGATCCAGCTTTCTGTCCCTTTTCCAGCCATGACATCACCTCCCCAGACAATAACTTGGATCCACCTGCATATCAGATTTCAGGCTCAGAGGAAAAAAAAAACAACTAGTATATCTACAGGCCCTTTGAAATATAACTAAAATATGCCTTCTAGCTATCTACAAAATGGAGGATCCCTCAACTCTTCATCTGCACCACTCCAGCCCTTAGGTCCATGATTGGTCAACAATTTGGCTTCGTATGTTAACTCTTTTCAGCCACCAGGTAGGTTCCAGATTCCAGCATGACATCGACCAGACTTCCCTGGACAAACAACCCCACCAATGTGTCCTGGAGCTCTGCTTCCCCAGAGCCCCACCCTACTAGGGAAAGAGAGACGCAGACTGGAAGTATGGATCGACCAGTCAATGCCCATGTTCAGCGGGGAAGCAATTACAGAAGCCAGACGTTCCACCTTCTGCATCCCACAATGACCTTGGGTCCATACTCCCAGAGGGATAAAGAATAGGAAAGCTATCCGGGGAGGGGATGGGATAAGGAGATCTGGTGGTGGGAAGTGTGTGGAGTTGTATCCCTCTTGTCCTATGGTTTTGTTAATGTCTCCTTTTTTAAAATAAATAAAAAGACATAGTCCACAGGAAAAAAAAATACCGATTTGAAAGGCTGATGCTCTTCATTACCAGCAAATAGAAGCTCCAGTCCCTTTTTTGACCTCTACTTTTCTACTAATACAAGTATGAAGAGCTATCTCAGTGTGCACTAAACCCTAAAAGAGTGTGAGTATTGTGTCCCACATTTAATGAGCACTTCCATGGTTGTTCTCTCCTTGACTTACAGTATTCTGATAACACATATAGGGCAGTTACCAAGACGATCATTTTCCTATTAGAACACTAAAATTCAGTAGTCAAGATCTCGTAGCTAATTAATGGAAATAGAGACCTGAGCACAGTCTTCTGGATTATATTTCAATACATTTTACATTAATCAGAAATTTTATGAAAAGTCTCTCTATATTCCCAACACCCTAATTCTATTCCATTTGTGTCAAATATTTATTGAGTACTGAAGAAGATGCCACAAGTGCACAAAAATCACTGAAACATTCACCATGCCCTTAAAATAATCTCAATGCTAGCAAAAAATAAGTCCAAATAGCTTCAATATAAGACATATAATGAGACGAAAATGACACAATAGTGTTGCTTAATTTACAGCAACATTCTGAATATCAAGAATGACTTCATGCTATGATAATACCTGAGATTCAATTTGAAAGATAATTTCCAAGGCAAACTAATAGAAAATAGATAACTTCCTCAATAATCCAGGAATCTGGACAGAAGACAAGACAGTTCAGTGAATTTCTAGAAGACCAGGTTCATGTGTTTATAGTTTGGTGTTCCTATATGGACAGGACAAAATGATCATGGTCTGTGACTGGAGCTCAGTGAAGTCAATCTTAAAAAGTCTATTTACAGCACTGAATGACATAAATCATGCTGAGGTCTTGTATGGTACAGTAAATCCTAACCATGGGGTTTTCAAAGTAAACCAAGCACCCAAACAACTTGGTTATAATAATAGTTATCGATTGCTGCATTAAACTCTAAGAACCTTATTCATTCTTTTTTAAAATCTGTATTTCTTTCAGTTCTGGAACCTCTGGGACTTTGCTTGTATTTCTTCATGCTTCTCTACTTTATCTCCTCCCCTGTAATACTGTATCTGTTGACCTCAACTAAATCAGTGTCTCCAGTGCCTCCACAACATGTTTTACTTCAGATTGTATCCAGAGATGCAGAGCCTGAGATGTCAACCCTCCAACTCCAGTAATCTGTTGAGACCTTTTCTAACACATGGGACACCCTAGTTCCATTTCAAATAGTGCATTCCCTAACAAAGTTACAGACTTCAGATATAGACCAGGGCCTAAGGAACAGGTGGACATGTGCATATGTAACCATAAGTTAGGGGAAAATATGTAACTCAAAGTTAAAGTGTTCAATAGTCTGCTGTATGTAAACTTAGACTTAGTAAATTCAGCAAGTAGAAAGACCTAAAGAAGACACCATAAAGTACCTAATCAAAAATTTACTACTTAAGCCCAGAAACTCTCCTCTCCTAGCCCCTACTTCACGTCCCTCAATCATTTTAAGTCTAACCTCATCAGATAAAGTAAGGACTACAAAAGCTGGATGGGGCACACTTTAACAATAGCCTGGTTTCATTTGCTCTATTCCCACCTTTGGATACCTGTTTATTGAACAGTTTGCTTTATATCTGTTTGCCTTTCAGCCACCAAGTTGTAGATGCCACCCACCAACCTGATCTCCCTGGACAGAGGACCTCACCAGTGTGTCCCAGAAATACACCTCTCCAGAGCCTTACCCTCTAGGGAAAGCTAAAAAAAGGCTGGGGGTATGGATCGACCTGCCAATGTCCATGTTCAGTGGAGAAGCAGCTACAGAATCCAGACGTCCCATCTTCTGTACCCCATAAAGAATGTTGGTCCATACTCCCAGAAAGCGATAAAGAACAGGGAAGCTTCCAATGAGGGGGATGGGACACAGAATTCTGGCACTGGGAATTGTACCCCTATTATATTACAATCTTATTAATCATTATTAAATCACTAATAAAAACTATAAAAATTAAAATAAGTCTATTTACAAGTAGGCCAAAGAGCTAAAAAGACTATTTTCTTTTTTAAAATATTTATTTATTTTCTTTTGTTGCCATTGTTGTTTTATTTTTGTAGTTCTTATTGTTGTTGTTGATGTCGTTGTTGTTGGATAGGATAGAGAGAAATGGAGAGAGGAGAGGAAGACAGAGAGGGGGAGAGAAAGATAGACACCTGCAGACCTGCGTCACCACCTATGAAACAGCTTCCCTGCAAGTGGGGAGCAGGGCTCGAACAGGAATCCTTATACCGGTCCTTGTGCTTTGTGCCATGTGTGCTTAACCTGCTGCGCTGCTGCCTGACTCCTGACAATTTTCTTTCTTTTTTTTTTTTTTTGTACTCATGTCATAAAACTTTAGTCAAAATTTTATTTTTCTCTTAGAAATACTCTAATGTGTTCTTCTAAGTTTTATAATCTACAGTTTTTAGGTATTTTATTTTTTATCTTTATTTTGTGAAGTTTGGGTCTTGTCACTTTTCTTTTTTCTTTAAATTGAATTAATAATGATCTACAAGACCATAGGATAAGAGAGGCACAATTCCACTCAATTCCCACCAACAGTTTTGTATCCCACTCTTTTCATTGTAAGCTTTCCTATTCTTTGTCCCTCTGGGAGCATGGACCCAGAATCATGGGGTGCTTCTGCACAGAAGGTGGAAGGTCTGGTTTCTGTAATTGCTTCTCCGCTGGACATGGAACAGGTCAGTCGATAATCTCAGCCTGTTTCTATCTTTCCCTAGTACGGCAGGCTCTGGAGAGGTGGGGTTCCAGGACACACTGGTGAGTTTGTCTGCCCAGGAAAGTCAGGTTGACGTCATGGTAGCATCTGCAACTTGGTGGCAAAGTAATGGAACTGAAGGAATAAATTGACATTCCACACAATCCAAGTGAAACGTGTAGAGGTGGTACTGGCTGCATTGATTTGGTTGAGATCAGCAGATGCAATATAAGTGGCATGGGCTGAGAGAAGCATGAAAGAAAATGAGCCATGGCCCAGAGGTTCCAAGACTGGGAGAAATATGGGTTTTAGAGAGAATGTGGAAGGTTATCGCTATATTAGAGTTAAAGGCAATAGATAGCTACTTTCTACATTTTTTTTTCTAAAGAAGATAGACACATGACCTATAAACACATGAAGAAATTCTCCACTTCACTTATCATTAGAGAAATGCAAATTAAGACTACCCTGAGATACCACCTCACACCTGAGAGAAAGGCTTACACAACAAACAACAACTGTTGGAGAGGTTGTGAAGGAAAGGGAACTTTGTTTCAATATTGGTGGGAATTAAAACTGGTACAGCCCCTTCGGAGGTCTGCATGGACAGACTTTAACTAAATAAAAACAGAATTTTATAATCCAGCAACAACCACACTTAATCATTGATCCAGTGGACATGAAAGCACTAATTAGAAGGGATGTGTGCTCTTCTATATTCATAGCTGCACTACTCACAATACCCAGAGAGTGGAAACAGCCTAAATGCCCATCAGATAACCAGCTAAAGAAGTTATGGCATATATATCCCATGGAATAATACTCTGCAATAAAAAAAAGATGATAATGTGTCCTTTCAGACAAAATGGATGGAACTGGAGGTGATTGTGCTTAGTGAAATAAGTAAACAGATGAAAGGCAACTACTAGATGATTTCATTCATATGTGGGATCTAGAGATCGGATTCATATCAACTTGCCAAAAATGAAAAAAAAAAAAGTAACACTTGTAAGAACTTGATGTGAGGGCGATCTGGCTGTGACATCTGTCACCCCACTGATCACCAGGGTTGATTCAGCTGCTCTGGCTGGCTAGGCAGGTGTCCCCATCCTCCCTCACCTTCCTTCCTGAAGCTGTGCTGTTGGTGGAAGAGGACAGATGGCCTTCCCCAATAGAGACTGACTGGTCTTCGGGGGCGGGGGGAGGCATACAAGCTGCGCTCCCCTGCTAGAACCTCCAAATGAGCTCTCAAGACTTGTGAGAAATATGGTGGTTATAGCTGGGAGGTGGGAGGGTAGGGATACAGAACTTTGGTGGTGGGTATGGTATGGAACTATACATTGTAATCTTACAATCATGTAACTTACTATTAATAACAAATAAATAATATATATATATATATATATATATATAAACAAAAAGAAGTCTATTTACACCAGTCAAGGGGGATATGAGAGGCATAGACTTTTTATTCTTTTTTGTTTTATTTGGGGTATTAATGGCTTACAGTAAATACAGTTGTTGGTATATGTTTAAAATTTCCCAGTTTTCTGCACAACATTCTTACCATTCAGCCTAGATCTTCCTCCACTATCACACACCAGGACCTGAACACCCTCCGCCCCCCTGCCCTGGATCCCCCGAGACCTTTACATTGGTACAATATACGAAATCCAGTGCAAGTTCTGCTTTGCGTTTAATTGTGTTATCACCTCTCAATATCTGTCTGTGGTGAAGATAATCCAATAGTCATTCTTCTCTGTCTGGCTTATCTCACTTAACATCATTTCTTCAAACTCCATCCAAGATAAGGTGAAGAAGGTGAATTCATCATTCTTAATAGCTGAGTAAGTATTCCGTTGTGTGTACACAACTTTCTCAGCTACTTATTTTTTGTTAGGCAGCTTCGGGAGGGACGCACATGGAGCGGTGAGGGAGAAAGGGGACACCCGCCTAGCCAGCCAGAGCAGCCAAATCAACCCTGGCGATCAATGGGGTGACATGTCACAGCCAGATCGCCCTGATATCCAAACATTATCTATTTAGAATGGTTTTGTTTTAGGTCTTTGTTGTTGTTGTTGTTGTTGTTGTTGTTTAGTGATTTAATATTGATTTACAAAATTATGAGATAACAGGGGTACAATTCCACATTGTTCCATCTAACAGAGTTCTGTGTCCCTGTCATTGGCAACTTCAGTAGTTCTCCCAAGGTCACAGATACGGGTTTGACTATGATTTCTACAACTATCTGTGTATATATATTTTTCTCTATAGTTCCAACCTTCTCTTCCTTTCTAAGTCATATCTATATACCGATTACTACTTCTGAAAGTCTTTCCATTTTACCTCTTCTTTCTCTGGGTGCTGATTGGGTTCCAAAGCCCTCTGATCATCTTCCCCTAACATTGCTCCCCTTCTAGTGGTATGGACCAGAAGAATTCTTTTTTGGGGGTGCAGAAGGTGGGAAGTCTGGCTTCTGTAATTTTTCTCTGCTGGGCATGGGTACTGGAAGGTCAATCCATACCGCCAGCTTTTTCTATCTTTCCCTAGTGGGGAAGGGCTCTGGGGAGGAGGGATTCTGTGGGAAATTGTGAAGCCAAGGTTGAGCATGGTGCAGACCATAGGGGGGTACCCCTGGATGCCTGGGAGGCATAGGCCTTCTGTCAGTCTCCTCAGGGGGCTTTTTGCCTCTATGAGTTGAGCAAGAAGGAACCTGCCTAACAGGTTCCAATTCCCCTGTCAGTTCTCACCTACAGAAAGACCCACCTCCCCCGTCTGTGCTAGCTGGCAGTTTCACTTCCTTATCCCCTGAACTGGTTGGACCACCTACCCAAGGGTTACTGGAAAGACCCTCACCATTTCTCTGTCCCCAGCTATCTTGGCCATATAAGGTATAAACAAGCTGCTTCCCCCTACCACCCTTTAAAAACTCTGCTCTGACACACAATAAATGCACTATCTGCCGCCATAGTGTCCTGGGTGATCTCTGATCTCGTCTCTTGCCTCGTCTTGCAGGGAGAGATCCCAGATTACTCACTCCTGATGCCTCGGGTCTGACTGTCGCTGGCACCCGACTCCAGTGGCCAACGGAATGGTCACGCTGAGGAATCTAGACCTGAGATAGGTCCCCCTAAGAATCCGACAGGGTTCCAGGACACATTGGCGAGGTTGTCTACCCAGGGAGTTCAGGATAGAATCATAGTAGCTTCTACAACTAGGTGTCTAAAAGCAGTAAGATATGAGGTGGGACAAAATGTGTAATTAAACAAGAACTTAGCAGTAGGAACAGAACAGATGAGACTGGGGGCTTTAGGATGGTAAGAAGCTAGGAAGTCTATTTTAGGTATGATCCTAGGGATCCATGACTTTAGTAATTTTTGCTTGAGCTTGATAGTTAATATGCAGGTGGATAAAAATATATATTGTCTGGGAAGATAATATCAGAGTTGAGAATTGGCTAGAATGCTGGATTAAGGCAGAGAGTAGCTCCCAAACTTGAAAAAGATATATACAATTAGCTGTTTACCGCATCAGTCTGGCCTAGGGTCCATGTATATTCATATTTAGCACTGGAGCCTGAATAAACTTCTGAGTCCCTGTCAGTCTGAGCTCACAGTGTGTGATCACAACTCTGAACAGTCTAGGTTGCACTCTTTTTAGGGCCAACTTTCCTTGAATGGCAGAGTAGGATAACCCAGAATCCCTTTGGAAAGTGCTACCTCCAATGTTTACAATATCCTTAAATTTGTCCCACCTAGCAACTAGAAAAACTAAAAATAAAAGATGTTGAATATCTTGCCCTAGGCACTGCTGAGCTGGAATTAATTCAGATCAAATTCTGACTGACTGCTAAAATCACACTAATGGTTCTATCCTGAACACCAAATTCTACCTCCCCTTAGTCTGTCCTTCCTTCACTTTTTGATTCATTAACTTCATTGCCATCACCACCACCACCATCATCATCCTGGACGGAGATGTGTAAGACTCCATTCAAAAGAGACTTTTCTAGTGTTCTAATAAACTTTGTGGATTTTACAGCATGTTCCCCTTGATTCTGCCAGTAGAAAGATTTAAATGCAAGTATAAATTCTGAAAAGAGTGTATCATGTTGTATATATCAATAACATGAAATCCTTAGACTTGTGGTCAATTGTCAGGCTAATTCTGGATGTCTTTAAGGCACTGGTGCAATGTATTTATTCTTTTTCAACTATAGGTAGAAGATCTCATTAAAAGCCCAAATCACTGGAATCTGAATAGAATACAGAGCTCCCTGCACACTTTTTTACTTCGTTGGTAAGAATCTATACCACTGAGGAATTTTACATACTTTGATTGCCTGAGGCTATAAATTCTTCTGCATTATCTAAGATGAATAATATTGAGAAGCTAAAGGACACTTCAATTTATTTATGTACTCTTGGGAAATAGAAAGTAAAAGTAATAGAAAAAATAAGTCCAGGCTATTCTGGGGAAATTTGGTGGTCTTATATAGCAAGACCTTAAACATGGCTGCCAAAAACTTTCTGTTGCATGGCATTCAATTAATCAAAAAGGTGTCTTACTTGGTACCCTTCCAAATCTACATGAAATGGCATGATGACAATTTGTGGTAAATCTATCCTGTCACATTACCTGGAATATCACAAAAAGATTAAATTGTCTCATGTAGTTAGGCACAAAAGAATTCATTCTCTTTATTTATAGTGGATCTCAAGGAATAAGAAATCTTGCTATCTGGAAGCAACCCAGGTGTCCAACAGCAGATAAGTGGCTGAGTAAATTGTGATATATATACATAATGGAATACTACCCAGCTATTAAAAGTGGATGGATCTTGAAGGAATCATGTTAAGTGAGTTATGACAGAAACAGAAGAATGAATATGAGATGCTCTCACTCACAGGCAGAATTTGAAAAACAAGATCAGAAAACACTAAGCAGAACCTGGACTGGAATTGGTGTACTGAACCAAAGTAAAAGATTCTGGTGGGAGTAGGGGAGGGTTTAAGTCCTGAAACATGATGGTAGAGGAGGACCTAGTGGGGGGTGTATTGTTATATGGAAATTTTATGCATGTACAAACTATTGTATTTTGCTATTGATTGTAAACCATTAATCCCCAAATAAGTAAATTTTAAAAAAGAAATTTGGCTAGTTCTCTAAGAATATCAAATAGTTGCAATAATAAAGGATAATACCAAAAAAAGTTATTTTACAATAAACTATAAGTGGATCAGTACTTGGTATATGCAAACAGGCTACTTGGGTTCAAATACCAACTATACAATCTACCAAAGGTAACATCTTTAAAAATATATATTTGCTTTCTCTGTTCTCTAATTCCGTAGCTTACTAGAAGAGTAATAGTTCTATAAATTTACAAGGATTAAAGTCTATTCTATGTGTGTTATTACTAATACATAGCAAGTGCCTGTAAATATATATTGAATAGCTATCTTTAAGCCTGTACATAATATTTCAGGAGGAAATTGTCCCGGTTGTACAAAGGAAAACACAGATATAAGGAAGCTTATTCAGTGATGATTAAGATGAGAAAACTGTCTCCTTGTTTTCAGGAAAAAAAAAACTTTGGAAGGGTTTGGCAGTTGATCACTAAGTATACCTCAATAGTAGTGGAGCAGTGATACAGATTTCTCATCTACCCTCTGCCTCTCTCTCCATGTCTTTTCCTCCTCCCACCATCTCTAACCTTCTATCAAAGCATAAAGAAAGATTCATCCCAGTGGGATGAATGGAATTGTGTTGACACCAAGTTCCAATAATAAACTCAGTAGCAATAAATAAATAAATAGAAAAAAATAAATAAATCTTCTGTTCAAAATACAATACTACCTTTAATAGAACTAATAATCCATTGTTTGCCTTTATTGTTTTTCAGAGAGAGTGGAAAAAAGAGAGAGAGATGAATCATTATTTTATGTGATGCCAGATATCAAACCTAGGGCCTCACACATTCAGAACAAGCACTCTACCACTAATCTTCATCCATACACCAATGTTAGCTCAATAATCTAAAACTAAAAAGATCCTGCAGTATTACAGATATCAACAATATCTATACACTTTTTTCCAATATTTGGGAGCTACTCTCTTCCCTGATCCAGCTTTCTGGTCCTTTTACCAGCCATGACATCTCTCCAGATAATAACTTAGATCCACCTGCATATCAGAAGTCAGGTTCATAAAAAAAATTTAAAAAAAACTAGTGTAGTCATGGGCCCTTTAAAATATAATTAAAATAGGACTACTAATTATCTACAAAACGGAGACCCGCTCCCCCAACTCTTCATCTACACTATCCCAGCCTTTAGATTCATGATTAGTCAACAATTTTATGGCTCTATATGTTAACTCTTTTTCCAGCCACCAGGTTCCAGATGTTAACATAATGCCAACCAGACTTCCCTGGGCAGAAGACCCCACCAATATGTCCTGGAGCCCAGCTTCCCCAGAGCCCCGCCCCACTAGGGAAAGAGAGAGGCAGGCTGGGAGTATAGATGGGCCATTCAATGCCCATGTTCAGCGGGGAAGCAATTAGAGAAGCCAGATCTTGCACCTTCTGTACCCCATAATGACCCTGGGTGCATAATCCCAGAGGGATAAAGAATAGGAAAGCTTTCAGGGGAGGGGAGGGGATACAGAGTTCTGGTGGTGGGAACTGTGTTGAGTTATACCCCTCTCACCTCTGGTTTTTGTCAGTGTTTCCTTTTTATAAATAAAATTAAAAATAAAATAAAATTATATAAGCAAAAATGGAAAAAACCAAACAAACTCTGTGGTATCATGCACTTTACCTGCTATGTTGCTTCTGTTTCTGCTTAGAGAATTGATCACTGGATTTAAGAGGGAGACATATGTAAATGCCATGGGAAGAAGTGCAGTATAGTCCCTGCTGATCACAGTTATATTCACAATAGGTTCATCTTTCTCCTAAAAAGTCAATTATTAAAATCAAACCTTTGGAAATAATATTGTTTGCAGAGAAAATAATGTAGAATTACTTCAAAGGATTAATTTCAAGAAAGTTGTCTTTAAAGGCATAATTGCAATTTTCAAATTTCCCTTATATACACAGACAGTAACAAGTGTTTAGGTTGGGCAAATACAACAAAAATTTGACCTGCTCTCAAGAGTAAATAAGTATGACTAGTAATTAACACAACAGCATGCTCTTACAAAACAATGGCAATTTCAATTAAACTAAGATAAACTACCCATTAAGTCTGAAAACTTTCAGACATGTAAGCACTCAGAAAACTCTCCTCTCATATTATTTCTTAGGATGTTTCCTAGATTTGTAATTTCACAAAATGAATGCTAAATAACAAAAAAAGAAGAAGAAGAATATATATATCCCAAGAGACAATAAATCTATTCTGGAAAGGAAGAATAAAATCAATAAAATGAACTTAGAAAACACCATTAGGTTATAGCAGGAGAACAGAGTTTCAAAGGAGGAAGGGTAACTGATATAATGAAAGTTTTTATTAATACAAAATTTCTATTCTAAGGAAGACATTTTAAGAATAATATCAGAAACTCTAAGAAAAAAAAACAAGCTATAAACAAAGAGTAGCTCTACCAGCATCGTTTAACTACAATAAAATACTCATGATTTATTGATTTAGTAAGACATTGCTACTGCAGCTATATTCAGAAGAAGTTAAAGTAGTTGCTTCAGAAAGGGGGGAGGATAAAGAAGGTGCCAGAAGAGTACCAACACATGGCTGTTTCATTGTTTTCCTTTCAATCTTGTGTTGAAAATTTTTTTCAACGTTTAGTTTCTCTAGTTAAAGAAATCCAAGCTATACATTTCTCTGCCAAAGTAGTATGTGCATATTTTAAAGCCAGAATATCCAGTGTTATGCAAAAATGCTAGAAATCAGATATTCACATGGTGACGGTAGGAGTATAAATTCAAACAGAACTTAGATAACTGAACATTCCATATCAGTAAGTTGAGAATTTAATTTATCCCAACAGAGATAAATAGGTTCCAAAATGGTTATTAGAATAATGAAAGTGGTGCTATTTAAAATAATTACCTACATATCCAGTAAGATAGGGGGAGTTAAACAAATTAAAATCCAACTATATATTAGAATTTCATAAACCTTGCAGATAAATGTTAATATTTCATGATATTTGAGTAGCTAGATAAGAATTATATGTTCAGAGATTAAAGATTACAGCCCTTTTTCAAGGTCATGGACCTGCTAGGAATGTTGATAACTCTGCAGTCAACTGTGAGAAGAAAGTTTAACTGCAGCTATGAGTAGCCTCTTACTAACAGTGCTAGAGAAGGACCTAGACTCATATGTTATAATAGGCTGAGAAGCCACTCTCAGAAAAGGAAAAGGAGAGTTTAAGGTCTGAATTTTTCAATTGGGGTGACTTTTTATTTTTAATGGAAAAGAGAAGTAATGGGAAATAACTAAAAAGATAGGAACCAAACAGTCTAGAACTTCCTAATTCAAACCTTTCACATCTATGCCAGAACATAAAAGTATTGGTGAATAGTGAATTATTTGTTATTTGCTTAAGATTGCAAGAAAGGTAAGTTTTATAAACCAACATCTACCCAGAGTATGTACTTATCTACTTATGTACACACATTTATTTATTCTTAGCACTGAAACTCACTGAGAGTATGAACTGGGACTGCCTAGCTGACGTATTTAAAAGTAAACTTAACTGTATAGTACTCCATTGAATATAGGCCCTATAATTTTTTCATATAGTCAGTCACCTGTCAGTGAATTTTTAGGTTGTCACCACACCTTAGCAATTCTGAATGAAGCAGCAATGAACCATATGGGTATATATGTTCTTTTGTACTAGTGCTTTCAGGTCCTTTGGATATATGCCCAAAAGTGTCATTGCAGGATGGGCATAGTGTGGAACTATAATCTTATGATATTTTAAACCATTATTAAATCGCTAATAAAAATTAAGTAAACTTAAATGATGTTAAGTACAAGTCCAACTTATGGAGTCAGCTTCTCACTTCATAGAACAGACAATATACACAATGTCAGTATACTTTCCTAATCAAAAGTTCATATCAGTTTACTTCTAAGAAATGATTCACTTAAAATAGTATGCAACATGTTAGTATTGGTCTCTCACTCAGAGAGGAGATGCTAAAAGATTCCACTTACCATGGGTGGAACTCTGCAATGAATTCTTCTTGAATTACTTATCATGACATTCATGGCACAAGACTGAGATCCAAACAACACCTCGCTAATATTTTCCAAACTAGAGCCTTGAATCGTGGCCCAAAGTCCTCCTACAATGAAAACAGCACTTTCAAATAAGGCTCATAGTTAGTTATACAGGTAGATAAAAATTAATTATGCAGAAGAAGAATTAAATAAAATGTTAAAATATGAAGGTTCTAGTAAAAAATTAAAAATATGGGGGTGGGAATATAAATAAATAAATAAATAAATGATATGAAGGGGTCAGGTGATGGGACACACAGCCATGAGCAAGGACCGAGTAAAAAATTAAAAATATGGGGGTGGGAATATAAATAAATAAATAAATAAATAAATAAATGATATGAAGGGGTCAGGTGATGGGACATACAGCCATGAGCAAGGACCGAGATTCAAGTCCCTGGTCGCCACCTACAAGGGGGAAACATCACAAGTGGTGAAGCCGGACTGTATGTTTCTCTCTCTCTCCTTCCCTCTAGATTTCTCTGTCTCTATCCAATAAATATATAGATATATTTAAAAATTAATAAAATATTTGTCCAAATTTCAGAAATTACTTAAGTTAAATACATAAATTTCTATATAGAAATAGAATGATAACTAGAGGGTGAAGAAAAGCAGTAAGACATTCTGGAAATATTTAAGAACAGAATATAAAGACAACAATACTTCCACCACAAGTCAGAGAAGTAAAGTAGATGACCTCTAAAAACTCTACCTTCCCAGATGTTTCTCATATTATCCCTGCCAATTTTACAAAATTCATTATTTTCCTGAGAAGCCAAGTGCAAGAGGGGTAGTAGGAAGGACAGTGACCCCAGAGTTAGTGCCACGGACTGTTCTGACACTTAATACAGATCATTTGAAGTTCAGTCACGGAGTCCTCACTTTCTGCATCTTTAAGTGACAACTTAGCACTCCAAGTTTCAGGACTTGTTGCAAATTAGAGTCTACATGTCGTGGTGGTACAGAAGTAGCTGATACTGACCACTAACAAACTATAAGAAATTTTCTCCTGGCCACTGGAAAAGCAACCATAGAAACCCCTGTCTCCTCACTGTCGATGTCATGCATTGTATGGGATACTTCTCCCCCTGCCACAACCTCCCCCCTCATTTACAGGAGCAGTCCTTGACCTAGCCAATGAACAGAAACCCTGCTTATTATCAATGACAGCAATTATGATGGGCTGCCATTTTCCCAAAAGGGAATATAGAGAAAGAAGTGAAGTCACAAAATAAAGATAGTCACCCTGTAAGTGGGGAAGGGTTCAGAAATGTATTTTCCTCAAGCATGTCAGGGTGGGGAAAGGGAATTTATATAATCTGGTGAAAATCTTTCAGGAGAATGAGACTGGGTATAATAAAACTATAAATTTAGGTACTGTATAAATTTACCCTGAAGAAGTCAGGGCAAGACTACAATATATTTTATGAAAATTCAAAACAGTGGTGCTTCAAAGAACACTTTGAAGAAAATTAGAAGACATATTTGCAAATTATAAATCTTGTCAGGTTCTAATATTCAGAATACAGAAATGACTAACAATAGCATGACAAGAAAACCCAAAAGTTCGATGGAGAAAGGAACTGGCTAGTCACTTCTCCAAAGAAGAAATTTTAAAAATCCAGTGAATATATGAAAAGATATTCACCGTAATTTCCAATTAGGAAAATTCAAATTAAAAACCACAGTGAGATATGACCCCCATACCTCTTAAAATGGTATTGTCAAATAAGAGGAGTCAAGGTTAGCAAGGATGTGGAGAAAGTGAATTCTTAGCATATTATTGGTGGGAATGTAAAACTTATGGTGTGCCAGGCGGTTAAGCACACACATTGTAATGCTCAAGGACTCAGGTTCAAGTCTGTTATCCACCTACAGGAGCAAAGCTTCCTAAGTGGTGAAGCAGTGCTGTAGGTATCTAGGTGTCTCTCTGTCTCTCTTCCTTTCTATCTCCCTCTATCCTCTCAATTTCTCTCTGTCTCTATTCATAAATAAATAAATAAATAAAATGTGTTCATGCTTAAAATAAAATAATAAAACTCATGGCAGCCATTTTATAAATAGATTGGCAGTCTCAGAAACACTGGTACAATTGGCCACTCTGACTATGTAAGGTACTCTAGATGGGAAACAGAGGTGACAAAAGTCATTGGTGTGGCAACGGGGTATCTTCAGTCTAGTAGAAGGAGCTAAAGGTTTGTAAGGTAGGACCTGCAAAGGTAACCTTATCAGATAAAAGAATTACTGCCAGGAGTCAGGCGGTAGCGCAGCAGGTTAAGCGCACATGACGCAAAGCACAAGGACCGGTGTAAGGATCCCGGTTCGAGCCCCCAGCTCCCCACCTGCAGGAGAGTAGCTTCACAAGCAGTGAGGCAGGTCTGCAGGTGTCTATCTTTCACTCCTCCTCTCTGTCTTCCCCTCCTCTCTCCATTTCTCTCTGTCCTATCCAACAATGACTACAACAATAAAACAACAAGGGCAACAAAAGGGAATAAATTTTTTTTTAAAGAATTACTACCCTAAATTCAAACCAGGAATCACTTCTTTTATAATAAGATCTTCCTCTCTAAGCACCACATATCATCCTTACTCTACTGAGAAGTAAGAGTAAGGATAAACGTAAAACATCTGCAAGTCAAGCAGTATTGGGTCCATTACAAAGATCAGGTAGCAATGCACAGCAGAGGCGGCAGGAGCATGGGTATCACCCGGTTTGCATCCTAGCTCCACTTTCCATTGGGAATCTCTGAGCAAGTAAAGGTACATGGCACCCTCAATCATCTCACCCAGAAATGTAAATAGTTATTCCATCTTCCAAACAGCTGTAAGTATTTAAACTATGTGATTGCTTCAAAGAGGTGCTCATAAACACTGTGCCTATGTCATGTTTCTGAGGAAACTAAGTTGCATATGAGTAACTGAAACTTCTACAGTCACACATTTGATTTTGGTAGGGTGAAACTCAGGCACATGTCCTTACTCTCAATCTAGTGCTGCTTCCACAAGGCTAAACTATCCCAGTAACTCAGTGACTGGCCCAGTTATGCCTGACACTATCAGTCAAGCTATGATGTGTGGCAAGTGAGTTCACTTCAGGGCTCAAAGGTCTATTGCTCACTAGAAGAAAAGCTGGTGGTAAAAAAAAAAAAAAAAAAAAAAAAAAAAAAGGTGAATCACAGTTGATACAGCATTTACCACATGATGGGACTAGATTTCTGTCTATCTGCAAGATTGTTAACTTCAGAAGATCAGAAGCAAAGTAGGGTTCTCCCAGCATTACCAATCTCTGCAGCTTTAGAAGGATCCACAGCATCCAATTTGGGTTCCACATTTAAGAAGAGATCTTCTCCATTAGTACCGACGGCAAGGCCAAAGGGTCTGACCAACATGGAGATCTGATGCACCCCCATGGGCAGCAGAGTCGTCTGACAGACCACATAGGTGTGGTTTGAGAAAATAATTTTGCAGTTTGTTTTATTCACTATTATCTGCAAAAATTGGGAATCACCAGAGAAACTAGTTCCAATGAAATTAACCAGTAGGTTGGTGTCACCATCTTAAAGGGAAAAAAAGAAATTAGAGCAGAATTACCACTAACACTCCATTTAAGAGAGCTCTCTGTGACATCAAATGCCTCAACTCCCTCAGCCAAAATTCAGAAAGTTAAATATTGACTCAAATATTACTGTACATCTGCATTTATTATTGTAGCATCTTGAATTCTCTCAAAGTAGGAATTAAAGACCATTAGTTATCATAGACAGAAATTGAGAAATAAGAACAGAAGGTGAAACACAAAGAAGCAGAACTTAGATTGGGTTTGATTACACCAAAGTAAAAGACTAGAAGGTGGGAGTGGGGGCTTTAGGTCTTGGTGCATGATGGTGGAAGAAAGCATAGGTATGGGGAGAGATAAGAGTATTTTGCAGAAAACAGTTTTTACACAAGTACCAACAACTGTGTTTACTGTTGACTGTAATCCATTAATCCCCCCAATAAAAAATTAAAAAATTAAATAACATCAAAATAAAGAAAATTTCAAAATAAAGGACAAATAAAATAAAATAAAATATTTGAAGCTATCAAAAATCCACTTGGCTTCATTTAGACTGGCTAATATTACAGCATCTGTTGCATGATTTAATATCCAGCCCATGAAATGATACAACTGCTACTGACCCCTTACCAGGTATATATCCTCTAACAAATTGTCTTCAGTTCAAATTTCAAGCCCATCTCAGTGCCAAGTATTCATACCTTGAGAATACTGCACCAAATGGACCTGGGGCGTTGACCCTTCAAGATACTGGAAAGTACAGGAACCTGAGCAGTGAGCTGGTATGTCATTCACTTGCACAACCACCTGAGAAATACCAACAAAATTCAAAGCAAATATAAAGTATGCTTTTGGCAGAAGGATTGCTTTCATTAGAAGGACCCCTAAAGGCAAAAATGTAGACTAGCTTTGAAGTACAATTTCCTGGGTGAATTTGAACGGTGGAGATGTCAAAGTATGACTACCATCCAGATACCGTGACCCAGAGCACCCAAGATAGATAGGAGCCAAACTAGAGTGGAGCAAGGATTTAGTGATGTACTAATCTACTAGAACCCTCCTTTAATTCTTCCTGGAAAAGACATAACTTGCATCATTTTGCCTTCCTGAATATCCTTTCCTCTTCCCAAAGGCCTCTGCACTAAAAGATTGTAGGTTAGTAACTGAGGCCATGTGGGCAGCCAGCTTCCTCAGAATCCAGGAGATATTCCCAGGTATAGAAAGGACACACATTGCTAATTCTTTTCTCTTTACTTATTTCTTTTATATATACCTGCAGACCTGTTTCACTGCCTGTGAAGTCTTCACCGCCTGTGATGTGACTCCCCTGCTGGTGGGGAGCCAGGGTCTTGAACCAGGACCCTTATGCTAGTCCTTGCGTTTTACACCACATGTGCTTAACCTACTGCGTTACCACCCGACTCACTACTTATGTCTTACTAATTTACTATTATAAATTAATTTATAATTTAATTCATGCTTGTTGGATTATTTGCCCGATTTTAAAGAGCAGAGGATAACTTCCCCCCCCATACCCCATACCAATTATATACTGAAAATTATCCATGAAGTATGAGAAGTTTGCTCAAATGGAAGTGTATTAAGCATTCACTTACTCTTTCTTCTGTTTCCCAATTAAAAAAAAAAAACATCTAAATTGGCATGAACGATTCAGAGTTGGTAGGCTTTCTTTTAATGAAGGTAGGTATGTTTAAGCCTACTGTATCAGTGCATTTATGCTAAATCTAGAGTTAATTTCATTTCTAGGAGTAAAGTTAATAAAATTCAAATTGCCTAAGGATTTTTATCACTCATATTTCAGTGATTGATCAAATATAGTTCTAGAACACTTGGATGTGAGGAAAGTGAAAAATATGTGACTCAACTGATTCCCTATATTTAAAATATGGATTAAAAGAAGACATTACATGACAATGTTTGCTTGTGCCAGGCAGGTGTGTTGAGGTGGCATGAAGGGATGGGTGATAAAAATATAACTCTGTTCAGGTCCTGGAACAGGATGGCAGAGGACCTAGTGAGAGTTGTATTGTTGTGTGGAAAACTGAGAAATCTTATTCATGCACAAACTATTGAGTTTACTGTCGACTGTAAAACATTAATTGCCCAGTAAAGAAATTTCAAATATATACCTCTGCTTGAGCTACAATGTTTGATTTTATTCATAAAGACAAAAAAATGAATACACAGAAATGTTTAGAATTACTAATTCTCACTTTGGGCACCCAGGTATAGATTATATTCTGTACAGTTTTTTTTTATTTTCTCAAATTAAGAGCAGATGACTTTTAAGATGAATATGTGCAGATGGAACAGAGTGAAAAAAAAAAGATGTTAAAGAGAAAAGATGAGTTAGTTCACTTATTCTCCAGTGCTTTTGTTCAAAGATGTGAATCATATGTAGCTATAGAGGTTCTCTACTATCATACTATAATATTAAAATTAATAAAAGAATAATATAATTCTATTTTACAAAGCACTTGTATTTTCAGAGTACTTTCAGAGTATAAAAGAACAGTCATCATCTGTTTCTCTGTATATGATTGGAAAAACTAAGCCTTGCATCCAGGTGATGGCACACCTGGTTGATAACACATATTACCAAGTGCAAGGACCTGGGTTCAAGCCCCCAGTTTGCACCTGCAAAGGGGAAAGCTTTACAAATGGTGAAACAGAACTGCAGGTGTTTCTCTTTCTCTCTTTCTCCCTTTCCACTCTCAATTCCTCTCTGACCTTTCAAAGAAAAAACATAATAATACAATTAAGGGGCAAGGTGGGGGGAGCTAATATTATGGTTATGCAAAGAAAATCTCATGGCTAAGGCTCCGAAGTCCCAGGTTCAATCCCCTCCATAACCACAAAACAGAGTTTGCAGTGCTGTAAAAGAAAAGAAAACCTCCAGACATCCAAAGCCATGTCACCCAGTAGAGCACATTTGGACCCAGGCAGTGGCACACCTGGTTGAGCCTGCACATTTTACTATGTGAAAGAACCCAGGTTCAAGCCCGCAGTCCCACCCACAGGGGGAAAGCTTCAAGAGCAGTGAAGCAGGGCTGCAAGTATCTCTCTTTCTACCTTTCTGTCTCTCCCTTCCCTGTTAATTTTTGCAGTCTGTCTCTAGCCAATAAATAAAAACTATTTTTACAAATTAAAAAAAAAAAAAAAACTTAACTAGTGACATTAGTCCACATTGCAAATCAGGCACAAACCAAGTTAGACTTGAAATTTGTCATTGCATTGGAAGTGATGCATCTCCTCTTACCTGAGTATACTGGTTGGGAGTAACCAACATGTCTCCAAATATGGGTCCCAGAAAAACTCCACCATCATATACCACCCGAGTGGTTGCAATAGGGTTCACTCCAGTCATATTTTCAGCAGAGACCTGAGATAGTCACATTTCTAGTGAATTTCAGCACATTTTGTTTAAGTTAATTAGATAGACAGAAAATAAAAATGGGGTGACAGCAAACAGGAATCTAATGATCTATGAGGAAGTAATGGAATGACTAATGAAAGTACCACTAGACTAGAGGAACATTTATTTGCAAGTAGTGTTGAAAAAAAAAAAACTTAGTCAGTCAATCTTTTCCTTAGACTTTGACAACGTTTGCTTCTATGGGTCTCTCTAACTTACATGTTTGCAATTTAAAATATTCCAAAAAAATGTAGAAAATCAAGTACTATGAGTTAACTATCATGCTTCATCCCCCACCCAATTTTTTTTTGTTTGAAAATCAGAAGACCCACCATAGACTGGAGATAAAATTCCATCTTTGGTTTCATTTTATAATAACCAAATGCTAGATGATCATTAGATTATTTTTTAAATTCTAAAAATGCAAGAGCATCTGGTTTTGTCATTATCCAAAGACAGCAAATCCTTTTCTAACCCTCCTTCTGCTGTACCATCTGCCCTGATGATCATCTAAGTCAATCACATCTGCTTAAATTATCCAATAACAGATGTAGAAGTATCATATGGTGGACACTGACCAATAACTACTCTACACAAACTGAGTTAGGAAAGGATATATTGGGCTTAAATTATTTTATCAGGGATATGAGATACAAAATAACATCTTAGAAACTCCTAGAAAGAAAGCTCATATAACACCTTACTTGAGTAGTCTGGCAAAATCAGTAAATCATCATACTTTTCATTCATATAATTCTGATTGTTTGAA
Organism: Erinaceus europaeus; assembly: GCF_950295315.1. Lineage (NCBI taxonomy): Eukaryota > Metazoa > Chordata > Mammalia > Eulipotyphla > Erinaceidae > Erinaceus > Erinaceus europaeus. The sequence goes on along the minus strand of NC_080165.1, from coordinate 91,948,907 downwards.
ATCAAAGTATTCCAGGGCACTAAATCAATACCACTAAAAGATAAACATACCTGCATGAAATTGGGCAAGTCCCCAACCTGGGTGGACCAGGAAAGGGTCCAGACATGTTCATAACAAGACTTTTGATTTTCTATCACCATAAAGTCACTGGCATCAAGGTATCTGGATGTGAAGTTATCAGAATTGTTCCGTAAGAGCTGGTGAAGATGACCAGCAGAGATGTGTACAGGGATATCTATGGGATAAGGATTAGGTTCAGAAAAAGCAATATACAAATTTCTCTAATTCAAAGAACATCACAATGAATATAAATTATCAGATACCTACTAACTTTGCAGAAGACCCTCAAGTTTAAAGAGAGAATCCCCTGGAGACTCAACCCCCTGGGCATGAGAAATGAAAACAAGAGTAAATAAATGGGGCTACATGAGACTAAAAGCTTCTACACATCAAAAGCAAACTATCCAAGGGTAAACAGACAACAGGGTAAATGGGAGAAGATCTTTGCACATCATACATCAGACAAGTGACCAAGATCAAACATCTATACAGGATTAGTACAGATCCAAAACAGAAGCAAAAATATCCCAATGAAAAAGCAGGTCAAAGAACTAAACAAACAGTTTTCTAAAGAAGAGATACACATGGTTCGCAGACATGAAGAAATGTTCCACATTACTTATGATTAGAAAACTGCAAATTAAAAGCACACCTGAGAAAATAGCCAAAGAGTGGAAGCAGCATATATGCCTATCATCAGATGACTGGCTAAAGAAGTTATGGGAGGGGCCTGATAGTAGCACACCTTGTAGTGTAAACGTGTTACAATGCACAAGGTTTAAGCCCCCAGTCCCTATCTATAGGAGAGACGCTTCTGGGGTGATGAAGCAGTGCTACCTGTGTCTCTCTTCTCTCCCTCTCTGTCTCCCCCTTCCACCTTGATTTCTCTCTATATCCAATAAATAAATAAAATGTATTTTGGGGGGGAAAGACATTATGGGTTATATATTGCATGAAATACTACTGTGCAATCAAAAAAGAAATTATGTCCTCTGGGACAAAATGGATGGACCTGGAGGTGATTATGCTGAGCAAAATAAGTAAAGAGATGAAAGACAATTCCAGACGGTTTCACATATACAAGGAATCTAGAGATTTGATTTACATGACCTTGCCAAAAAAAAAAAAAAGGACAAACAAAACAAAAGCAAGCAAACTTTTTGTAAGACTTCTGAGTACTATAGTGGTTATCTTTGGGAAGTGGTAGATGGAAGGGTGGGAATATGGGGACTTTGGTGGTGGGTATGGTGTGGAACTATATACTGTATCTTACAATCATGCAACATACTATTAATAACAAATACAAAATTATTTAATAAAGCACAATAAATAAAGAGGGAAGCCCACACACAGCCCCAGGTGGTGGTGCTCCTAATAGAGTGCACACATACTGAGAGCCAGGTTCATGGCCCAGGTCCCCACTTGCCAGAAGTTAGCTTCATGAGCAGTGGGTCAGAGCATCAGGTGTCTGTCTCTCTTTCTCTATCCTTCCCACTCCCTACCCTTTTCTCCCTGTCTCTATAAGGAAAGAAAGAAAGAGAGAAAGGAAGGAAGGACGTAAGGAAGGAAGGAAGGAAGGAAGGAAGGAAGGAAGGAAGGAAGGAAGGGAGGGAGGGAGGAAGGAAGGAAAGGAGGGAGGGAGGGAGGGAAGGAGGAAGGAAGGAAAGGAGGGAGGGAGGGAGGGAAGGAAGGAAAGGAGGGAGGGAGGGAGGGAAGGAAGGAAAGGAGGGAGGGAGGGAGGGAAGGAAGGAAGGGAGGGAGGAAGAAAGAAAGAGACAGAGAGAAAGAAAGAAAAAAGGAAAGAGAGGAAGGAATAGAGAAAGAAAGAAAGAAAGAAAGAAAGAAAGAAAGAAAGAAAGAAAGAGAGAGAGAGAGAGAGAGAGAGGGAGGGAGGAAGGAAGGAAGAAAGGAAGGTAGAAAGAAAGAGACAGAGAGGAAGAAAGAAAAAAGGAAAGAGAGGAAGGAACTAAAAGACTCTGGGAAGAATGAACTCATTATGCAGACCACAGCAATAACCAATAATGGAAAGTAAATAATGAATTATTTTTTAAAAGAGACATGGGAAACTATTTGGTCCTGTGGAAGTTATACATAGACACACACTTTCTATATCATAACTTACTTAATCAATATAGCATAGTACCCAGATTACCCAGTCACATCAGACCAAACTATCTCAACTGTCAACTCAAAATGCCAATCTAGACACTCTATTAGTATCTGAAACTGTAATGAAATACTAAAATTTTCCCTGGAAAAATTTAACTGGTCCTGTAAAGAAAGAAAAGTTGGCCACCTCTCAGAGGGAGTGTGTGGGGGGAGAGTACACAACAGCTGACACCCATAAAAATTTAGTCAACCAAGCTCAGGAATGTTGGCATTTAACTTCAACCTCTCTATTTGAATTTTCTTTAAGCCCAACCACCTGCTTCCCCATTCCATGGAGAAATAACAACATTCTCTGCTTAAGCCCTGCTTGTATCTGAACCATGTTTCTAGCTTTACCAAAAGTTTCCATTTCATTAGCTACTCCTAGCAGTCCTGGGTGGAGGTCACACGGATACCCTAATACCTACTTTAAAATGAAGAAAATAAAACATAACAAGACTCAGACGTTTACCAACCAAGAGACCTTCGTTGCCTTCTGCCTACTCAAAAGCTTCTTCCTCTTGAATTCCACACTGCTCTGTAATATTTTTTTAAATATCACATACTTCTAAAAATTAAACAAAATTCTCATACCATAAAAAAGATTATTCTACACTAAGCCATAATTTGAGGCCTGTCATCATTTCAAAAGGCCAGGCAAAGGCTGACTATGCCCAGGAGTTCTGGAGGAAGTTACGTGAAATGCATCAACAATAGATGTGGTGGCAGTCTCTGCGGACAAGCCGCAATTCTCTGTCAAGAGAAGGAGTGGATGCCATGGGTGGCAGAGGGGGTACTGGGAACATGTTCTCCCCCATTCATCAAACTCCACTAGCCCAGAAATCCTCAGCTTTACCAGTGCTGCCCTATAAAGACAAAATGAAATAGCTCACTGGATAGTATACTGCCTTATAAGGGTACAACACCCCAGGTTTGAGGCTGGTCTCTGCTACACTAAAGGAAACTTCAGTGCTGTGGTCTCTTTCATTCTTTCTCTGCCTCTCTCTGTGTCTCTATCTTAAAAAAAAAAAAAAAAAGGAGTAATAGCATTGCATCACTCCTCCCCTCACACCTAGGAAAATATTTTGCAATCTTTTGGGCTTTCAAATTTCTACTGAGAGAACAGAAAATTTTCAGAGCACATTTAATTTTTTTCTTTTTTTATTTCTTTACTGGAGGATTAATGTTTCACAGTAGACATATGATACAATAGTTTCTACATGTATAACATTTCTCAGTTTTCCACATAACAATAAAACCCACACTAGGTCCTCTGTCATCCTTTTCCAGGACCTGTAATCTCCCCCCCCCCACACACTAGAGTCTTTTACTTTGGTGCAATACACAGGTTCTACTTGTGTTTTCTAATCTTGTTTTTTTAAATTCTGCCTGTGAGTGAGATCATCCCATATTCATCCTTCTGTTTCTGACTTATTTCACTTAACATGATATTTCTTCAAGCTCCATCCAAGATGGGCTGAAATCGCCATTTTTAATAGCTGAGTAGTATTCCATTGTGTATATATACCACAACTTGCTCAGCCACTCATCTGTTGTTGGACACCTGGGTTGCTTCCAGGTTTTGGCTATGTGCTGCTATGAACATATGTGTACACAAATCTTTTTGGATTGGTGTGTTTGGTTCCTTAGGATATATCCCCAGGAGAGTAACTGCACTGTCATAGGGTGGGTCCATTTCTAGCCTTCTGAGTGTTCTCCAGACTTTTCTCCACAGAGGTTGGACCAATTGACATGTAGTGGGAGGGTTCCTTTGACCCCACAATCTCTCCAGCATTTGTTGCTGTTACCTTTTTTGACGTATGGTATTCTCACAAGAGTGAAATGCTATCTTATTGTTGTCTTTATTTTCATTTCTCTGACAATCAATGACATGGAGCATTTTTTCATGCATTTAATTGTTTTCTAATTTCTCTGGAGCACTCCTGAGCCTACTGATTGCCCCATGCTATTGCCAGATAAACAATGATCACTTCTAACCATTTTCTTTGTATAATGTGCATATTACTGAAGAATTGGAGACTGCTCCAAATCATGTTCCATTTGTTTATATTAATGAGGGTATACAGAGAGATAGAGATGATTAGAGACAGCTCACCTCTGGCTTATGGTGGTGCTGGGAATTGAATGGGGACCTGAGAGCCTGAAGCATGAAAAGTGTTTTTGCATAACCACTATTCTATTGACCCATCCTAATGAGTTTCTTCTAAGGTAAAAGAAGTATGTGAGTTACGGAGCACATCTTTAACTTTAAAAAGAAGTTTCTGCTGAATTATCTAGTTGAGCATTTAATGCATCCCTACCTATTCTGATAAGAAAGGTATTGAAAGTTTTGAGTCAGAAGAGGAAGATACACAAAGTGACTATGGAGGCAGGAGGCAGAGTGAGGAGGCTACACAGTCCATGGAAGAACATGATCCACCTGCAACCTGATTTTGGACCTCCAGCCTCCAGAACTAGAAGAGAGTGAATTTCTACTATTTTAAGCCAGAAAGTTTGTGGTAGTCTGTTATGACACACCCAGGAATCAAATCTACTTAGTTTCCACATCTAAAAAGAAAGGTTAAGGGAGTTGGGCGGTATTGCAGCGGGTTAAATGTACATGGAGCGAAGTGCAAGGGCCGGCATAAGGACCCTGGTTCGAGCCCCTGACTCCCCACCTGCAGGGGAGTCGCTTCACAGGCGGTGAAGCAGGTCTGCAGGTGTCTATCTTTCTCTCCCCCTCTTCGTCTTCCTCCTCTCTCCATTTCTCTCTGTCCTATCCAACAATAATGACAGCAGTAACAATAATAATAACTACAACAATAAAAGCAGCAAGGGCAACAAAAGGGAATAAATAAATAAATATTAAAAAGAAAGGTTAAAAGTTGGTATCACATTAATAATATGTTATTGTTAATGTCCATATCTTTAATTTTAACAAGGTCATTTCCTCATACTGGAAAAGAAACAAAATATTCTTACACCAAGTTGTAGATGCTACTCTGATTCCATCCTGAACTCCCTGGGCAGACGACCTCACCAACGCATCCTGAAACCTTACCTCTCCAGAGCCCCACCCCACTATGGAAAGATAGAGGCTGGAGGTATAGATTGACCTGCCAACATCCATGTCCAGTGGAGAAACAATTACAGAAGCCAGAACTCCCCCTTCTGCACCCTGAAAACAATCTTATCCATGCTCCCAGAGGGGGAGAAATGTTAGGGGAAGATCTGAACTCCAATTCCAAAGAGGGATCTGAACTCCAATTCCATCAGCACCCAGAGGGAGAAGAGGAAAAGAGAAAGACATTTAGAAATAGGAATGGGTTTAACTGTAACTTTAAATGGAAGAGAAGGCAGGACCATATCCCTATCTTGTAATTTTGTAAACCAATATTAACTTACTAATTTAAAATAAAGCATTGCACCCCAGCCATCCCTTACCAGGAATCACCCTGTTAGGAAGGTGAATATAAAAATGTCCTCCTAACGGTGGACTTGTCTTCTGTAATCTCTGTGTTGTCACCTGGTCCAACCCAGATCCTTCTTCTTCTCCTTCAGTGGACATATACCTGCAGTATGTCAAAACCATAACATGACTCACAGTAGCTCATCTACAGGACTTGGGGGGAGAGGGGAAGGCAGGGAAGCAGGGACATAGCAGTAGGAGTGCATGTCTTCAACATGGGGGCACTGAGTTTAATCCCAGGAGCTAAACAACAACAATAATGGGTGATAGATATGGTAGGTAGGTAGGTAGGTAGGTAGATAGATAGATAGATAGATAGATAGATAGATAGATAGATAGATAGATAGATAGATAGATAGATAGATAATAGACCGACTGATAGACTTTTCTCCCAGAAATGGCAGTGTGGTGTACCAGTTTCTCTTTTTTTTTTTCTTTTTCTCTCTCCTTAAAGTGAGAGATAAAGAGAAAAAGAGAAAGTATCACTCCAGACAGAACAGAACTCAACCTTAAAACTCAACCCCATGTTTCTAGCATATGAGCTCTGGCTCCCAAATAAAGGGAACTTCTCCTTATCATAGGGTAAAATATGTAGGTGGTCTGGGTGGTGGTGCAGCAGGTGAAGCACACATGGCGCAAAGCACAAGGATCCAGGCATAAGGATCCCCGTTTGAGCCCCTGGCTCCCCACCTGCTGGGGGCGGGGATGCTTCACAGGTGGTGAAGCAAGTCTGCAAGTGTCTATCTTTCTCTCCCTCTATCTTCCCCTCCTCTCTCCATTTCTTTCTGTCCCATCCAACAACGACAAAAATAACAACAACAACAACAATAAATAACAAGGACAACAAAAAAGGAAACATAGCCTCTAGGAGCAGTGGATTTGTAGTGCAGGCACTGAGTCCCAGTGATAACCCTGGAGGCAATATATATATATGAAAAGAATAAAAAATTAGTATAAATATTAGAATTCTTGTAGGGCAGTTCCTGATTCTAGGGACACAGGGGTCCACAGTGAGTAGATATGACCTTGACCTCCATTGCTGTGGCCTGAAGCACAGAGTAGAAAACTTGGTATTCTGTTTGTTTGTTTGTTTGCTTTTTGAGGGAGGGAGAGAAAAAAATATATTGGCATACAATTATTTAACAAGGATATGCATAGAAATTATAAAAGCTTAGAATTAAATCATACAATTTACCTAGAAGGAAATTTATCTAAATTTATCTAAAAGGAATTTATCTAAAAGGAAAAGATTGGATACTTTAACAAAGAATTTTTAAAACTATGAAAATCAGATTTTACATTAAAAATAAAAAAGACTCCAGTCCAAGTTCTTTTTTGTTTTCCCTTCTTTTCTACTGTGTATAAGTGAGATCATCCTATATTCATCCTTCTCTTTCTGACTTATCTCACTTAAAATGATGCTTTCCAGCTCCACCCAAAATGAGGTGAAGAAGGTCAATTCAACATTTTTAATAGCTGAGTAGTATTCCATTGCATATATATACCACAACTTACTCAGCCACTTATCTGTTGTTGGACACTGGTTTGTGTCCAGGTTTTGGCTATTATAAATTGTGCTGCCATGAACATAGGTATACACCGTTCTTTCTGGATGGGTGCTTGGACTGGAATTGATGTATTGCACCAAAGTAAATGACTCTGGGGTGGTGGGGAGAGTTCAGGTCCTGGAACATGATGGCAGAGGAGAACCTAGTGGAGGTTGAATTGTTGTATGGAAAACTGAGAAATGTTACACATGTACAAACTACTATATTTTACTGTTGACTGTAAACTATTAATCCCCCAATAAACTATTAATCTCCCAATAAAGGTAAAAAAATCTAAAATTTTTGTATTTCCTACCCCCATCTGAGACTGAGTCAGTGCCTTACTCAATAGATGGTCTCCACTTAGCTTTTCCAACTGAGACACAGGCGACTTCAACTAGCTGAATTCTGGACCCTGTGTACAAACACACTGCCTGGATAATTTTACTTTGAATAGAAAAACAAATTGAGCGAATAAATGGTAACATTGTCCATCCACCCAAAAATCATACTTTAAGAAATGAAAAGGGCAGATTACAAATATAATATTCTATTTAATAAATTAACTTTGAATATAAATATCAGTATTAAAGGGGGGCAGAAGATAACTCACCTGGTGAAGCAAACACTCTCTCATGTATAAGGACATGAGTTCTAGTCCCTGCTCACCATATGTGAACACCATGAAAAAGAGAAGCTTCACAAGTGATAGAGAACTGCTATGATCTCTCTCTCTCTCTCTCTCTCTCTTTCTCTCTATGTATCTCTCTTGATATCTGTCACCCTCTATCTTGGAAAAAATTAACAGGATCAGTGAGAAGCAATGGAATCCTAAATATGTAAACCTCAACAAAGGTCTGACATCAAAAGAACAAAATAATATAATTTTTTAAAAGCATGTGTGTATGTATGTATTGCCTAGGAAAAAGAGGCTGCCAGAATATGAACTGATTGCCCCAGGTGGTGGCACACCAGATTGAATACACACATGTTCTAGTGTACAAGGACCCAGGTTCGAGCCCCCAGTTCCCACCTGCATGGCGAAAGCTTCACAAGTAGTAAAGCAGGGCTGCAGGTATATCTCTATCTCCCCTTCCCTCTTGATTTCTGACTGTCTCTATCCAATAAATAAATAAAGATTTTTTTAAACTTTAAAAAAAGAATATGAACCGATCTCTTAGTAGATCTCTGTGTAGATGGTTTATAAGTGATTTTTAATCTTCCATGTTTTTTGTATTTTCCAGAGTTTTAACAATGAACATAAATTATTCCTGTCAGTGATATTTAATAAATATATATCAATGTGCATATTTATGGTCAGACACAGGCATGAATATTCTAGGAGATGCCAATATGAAGGCTGTTCTGTCTTGGACCAGAAAATGCGAGGGGCTTGCGAAAGACTCAGAAAGGAATGTTGTCAGAAGTACCTGAAGTGTGGACCTGTTCAGATCTTAAATTAGCATCTACCATTTTATTTTTCTTTCTTTTCCTTTTTATTTTCCTAATTATTTTAAGGCAGATTGAGGAAAAATTGAGAGGGAAAAGGAAGAGAGAAAGAGAGAGAGAGGAGGAGCAAGGTGAGGCACACACACAGAGAGAGGGAGAGACCTGAAACACAGCTTCACTGCTTGTGAAGTTTCCCCTTTACAGGGAAACTTACAGGGGCTTTGGTCTTGAACCTGGGCCCTTGTGCACTGTAATATGTGCACTCAACTAGGTGTGCCACCACCTGGCCCCATGCATCTATCATTTCTTTTTTTTAATATATTTTTTAATATATATATATATATTTTATTTATTTTCCCTTTTGTTGCCCGTTTTTTATTGTTGTAGTTGTTGTTATTGATGTCATCATTGTTATATAGGACAGAGAGAAATGGAGATAGGAGGGGAAGACAGAGGGGGCGAGAAAGACAGACACCTGCAGACCTGCTTCACAGCCTGTGAAGGGACTCCACTGCAGGTGGGGAGCCAGAGGCTCCAACTGGGATCCTTCTGCTGGTCCTTGGGCTTTGCACCACGTGCATTTAACCCGCTGTGCTACCGCCCGACTCCCACATCTATCATTTCTAAGGCAGCATTTGGATCACAGGGCTCAGACTAGCTAAGGCTTGCTCTCCGCCATTCCAGGTTTAGTTTGTTTTAATGCAAGACCAGAGCCTTATGCCTGTGTGGTGCCACCACTCTGCAGTCTTCCCCAGGCCAACGTTTTTATTCTTCTATTTTAGAAAGAGAAAGGGAGAAAGAAGAAAAATGACATAGTACCACTACACTGGCCTTGGAGCTGGTATGCATGGAGTTCCCTTGTAATGCTGGAGCCCACAACCAAGGCCTCAGACACAGTAGTACATACTCTAACAAGTGAGTTATTGCCTGGCCCACAAAACTCTTTCATTCCTTCAGTCTACAGATTTTTTTTAAATCTTTTGTGCTCATAGGACCATAGATCAAAATCAAAAGAAGCAGAGCACAGATTCTACTTTCTATGCCTGCCTATAATAAATTATCACAGATACTGAGGACTCATCTTAAGACATGCTAGGAAAAAAAATGGGGGAGAAAGGGAATAAAAGTCAAGGCAAAGAATCTTAATTAGTCTACATCCTATCAGAGCTCCTAGTATAAAATGAGAACAGGTTAGAGTACACAAGTGTTCCAGGAGCTTGAACTAGCCGAATTCTTTTTTTATTAAAAGGAAAGACTAACAACAACAACAAAAAAAAAAAACAAAGATAAGAGGAGTACAACTCCACACAACCCCACCACCAGAACTCTGTATCCCATCCCCTCCCCTGGACCAGCCTACTTTGTAAATTGTGACTAGCAAGGTTAAGAAGCAATGACTATGGTGCTAGCACCATCTAGTGGTCATATCTTAAAATAGCTTTTTTGTTTGTTCTTGAAAATATTTCTTTTTACCTCAAAGGACTGCAATACAATTACTATCGGACAAATTGTGGGGACCCAGTATACAGTGACAGAGGAAGATTCTGGTTGTTTGTGGGAATGGTTTATAGGCACCTTCCATAATGAGATAAGAAGCTGTACTCATGAACTATCTTCTAAATCAATATTTGACCCCAATAAAGTAATTTCAGGGGAAAAAATTAATAAATAAAAGGTGTGGGGGGCAGTGTGGTAATTTAATCTTCTGGACAGTATAGAAATAAAACTGCTCTTTTTAACTTTTTTTTTTTCATTTCCAAAACATTACTCAGCTCTGGCTTACAGCACTGTAAGGAACTGAGATTAGGAGCCTCAAAGACTCAGGCATGAAAGTCTCTTGCATAACCATTAGGCTATCTCCCCAGACCAATAGATGTTTTTTTTCTCATTTTCTAGAAATTAGTTATCAAAATAAAGTCCCCAGACTAGATGAATCTCAGAATACCTAAGAATTCATTAGTAATGCAGACTCTCAGGTCCTGCCCCTCCTAAACCTATTGAAGTAGAGACTGAGGTTAGAGTAATTTGCATTTTAACAAGACCTTCTAATGAGTCAGATTGGGAACCACTGTTTACAAAGCAAATAAGTGGGGTCAGGCAGTGATGCACCTGGTTAAGTGCACACATTACAGTGCATAAAGGCCCAGGTCAAGCCTCTGGCCCCAACCAATAGGAGGAAAGCTTCATGAGTGGTGCAGCAGTGCTGCAGTTGTCTCTCTGACTATTTCTCTCTCCCCTCCTATTTCTCTTTGTCTCTATCCAATAATAAAAAAACATATTTAAAAAAAAAAAAAGAAGCAAATCAAGCTTCTCAAGATAAAAAAAAAAAACCTACTTCTGTATCCTCTATAGCCACATAACAATCCTAAGGAGGAATAAGTGGAAAAAGATGGCTCCTTACCTTATGGTGATAAGTGGAAGCTCCTGGCCACACCCTGAAAACCAGGCAGTCATGTTGTAGATTGGAGGGGATCCCACCACAGAGAGCAATTCCACCAGATTCCCACCTGGGCGAGCTGTTCCAGAATCAGCCTGAGAAACTAAAAACCAATAATCCAATTTCTATTAAGTAATTAATGCAGAAGACAGGCTATTTTGAAAATCCCAACTGGAGATCTGAAGCTGCATTTGAATGGTTGGTCTGATTTTCTGCACTGTAGCAGATAAGAGAAACAGATACCCAAGAGTAAAAGTAGTACAGTTAAGTGAACAGGAGTAGATAGGGAGGTGGGGGCTACAGAGCAGCAGCAGCTGTGTTTCTCTCCTCTCCTCTCCTGGGTCAACTAGGAATACCAAAGGAGATCATCTGGGAACTCAGCAAGGAAGGACTTCAGAAACTCACCAAATCACCTGTGAGTGCAAACACATGTGGTTTACAGACAAAGAGGAGCCTAGGGAGAGATTAAGTGGCTGGTGACAGTCTGGCAGTTTACCAGTTGAGACACCACCTCCAGTCTCTTTCACAAACAAAAAGACTGAAGAGAGGAGAAGACTCCCCTAAGACTCACCGAATGCAACTCTAAGTCTCCATAGCTACTGCCCTCAGAAGCTGAAGAAGTGGAGGGGAGGCCCTGTGCTGACACTAAGGGACAGAGAACTAACCAGGAAACTCAGGAGGAGATCTATACCTCTGTGGCATAGCAGTGGGGATGTGAGAGTCTCCAGCTCAGGGATTAAAATAAATTGAAACAACTGTCAATTTCCACAATGGTGAATCCTTTAATTACTCTACTTAGACACAAGTCAATCCAGGCAAGAGTGATCAGTAATTTGAAAAGTTAAAATTAAGAGGGACCTCATAACATACTATATAAAATGGTTAAACCAAGAAGAAGAAATATTGGAGAAATGAACCAGGAGAAGAGTCCAGCTAAAAGCCCCCCAAAGGGTGAAGCACAAAATAATGAGGTCAATATCCAAACACTAGTTAAGGAAATAATCACAGGAGTGAGTAAAGAGTTTGAAAGAAATTTCATCAGAAATGCAGAAACAACCAATGAGACCCTGGGAGAAAACACTAGTTATCTCAAGGTTATTAGAGAGTTGAAAGCTGAAATACCTGAGCTAAGAACAAAACTAGCTAAAACAGTATCAGAACAGGGTAACAAAATAGATGAGCTCCAGAAAACAGTAGAAGGGAGAGAGAATAAAATAAATGAGGCAGAAGACAGAATTAGGAAGGTCGAGGACGTATTAGTGAAAACTTAAAAAGAAGTAAGAGATCTCAAAAAGAGATTAAGAGATACTGAATACAACAACAGAGAGCTATGGGTTGACTTCAAAAGAAATAATATACAGATTATTGGCTTACCAGAGGAAGAAAGGAGGGAGGGGAAAAAAGCATACTTCAGGACATAATGGATGAGAACTTCTCTAGTCAAGATAATATCAAAGACATAAAGATTCAAGAAGCCCAAAGGGTCCCAAATGGAATTAACCCAGACTTAAAAACACCAAAACACATCATATTTAGAATGGAAAAGGATAAGGATAAAGAAAGGATCCTGAAGTCTACAAGAGAAAAACAAAGTGTCACCTAGAGAGGAAAACCTATAATATTAGCAGCAGATTTCTCCACACAAACACTACAGGCCAGAAGAGAATGGCAAGATACCTATCGAGTGCTCAATGAGAAAGGATTGCAGCCAAGACTACTGTATCCTGCTAGACTGTCCTTCAGACTAGACGGAGGCATAAAAAAACCTTCTCAGACAAGCAACAGTTGAAAGAATCAACTACCACTAAGCCTGCCCTGAAAGAAGTTCTGAAAGGTCTCCTATAAAAAGTCAGACCACCATAAATATGCCATCTATCAGAACACCCTAAAAATCTACAAGAATGGCGTTAAAATATCTTCAATCTTTGATATCAATAAATGTCAATGGCCTGGATTCACCTATTAAAAGGCACAAAGTAGAAAGATGAATCAGAAAACATAAACCAACAAACAATATGCTGTCTACAGGAAACCCACCTAACTCAACAAAACAAACATAGACTCAAAGTGAAAGGATGGAAAATTATCATACAAGGCAATGGCCCACAAAAAGGGGGCAGGAACAGCTATGATCATATCTGGCATGATATACTTTAAAATAAATAAAATTAAAAAATATAGGGATGAACATTACTAAATACTCAGAGGATCAGTCAATCAAGAGGACTTAATAATTATTAACATCTATGCACCCAATGAGAAGCCATCAAAATACATCAAACATCTACTGAAAGAGCTACAGCAATATATTAACAGCAACACAGTCAAAGTAAGGGACTTCAACACCCCACTCTCTCAACTTGACAGATCATCCAGACAGCAAATCAACAAAGAACTTAGGGAGCTAAATGAGGAGATAGATAAACTAGAACTATTGGACATTTTCAGAATTATTCATCTCAGGAAACTGGAATATACATTTTACTCAAGTCCACATGGGTCATTCTCAAGGATAGACCATATGTTTGGACACAAAGACAGCATCAGCAAATTCAAGAGCATTTAAATCATACCAAGCATCTTCTTAAACCACAGTAGAATTAAACTAACACTTAACAACCCATAATAGATTAGTAATAGTCCCAAACTGTGGAAGCTAAACAGTACACTACTTAACAACTACTGGGTCACAGAGGAAATCAAGGAAGAAATCAAAATGGTTCAAGAGTACAATGAAAATGAGGACACAAGCTATCAAAATATTAGGGACACAACTAAGGCAGTACTGAGAGGGAAGTTCATAACCATACAAGCACACATTAGGAAACAAGAAAATGCACAACTAAACAGCCTGATTACACATCTAAATGACTTAGAAGAAGAGCAAAGGAACCCTAAAGCAACCTGAAGGACAGAAAAAACTAAAGTTAGGGTAGAAATAAATAATATTGAAAATAAGAAAACCATACAAAAGATCAATGAAAGTAAATGTTAGTTCTTCAAAAGAGTGAACAAAATCAACAAACCGTTAGCCAGACTCACAAAACAAAAAAGGGAGAAGACTCAAATAAATTGGATACTAAATGAAAGAGGAGATATCACAACAGACATCTCAGAAATTCAACATACCATGCGAGGCTTTTATGAACAACTATATGCCACCAAGCTAGAGAACCTGGAAGAAATGGACGATTTCCTAGATACCTACCAACTTCCAAAATTAAATAAAGAGGAACTAGATAACATGAACAGGCCCATCACAGCTAATGAAATTGAAACAGTTATCAAAAACCTTCCCAAAAATAAAATTCCTGGACCAGATGGTTTTACAAATGAATTTTACAAAACCTTCAAAGAAGAACTAATACCTCTACTTTTAAAAGTCTTCCAGAAGATTGAAGACATTGGAATACTCCCTTCCAGCTTCTATGAAGCCAACATCACGCTGATACCAAAAGCAAATAGGGACACAACAAAAAATAAAACTACAAACCAATATCTCTGATGAACATAGATGCTAAAATATTGAACAAAATTCTAGTCAACTGGATACAACAGTATATTAAAAAGACTGTACATTATGACCAAGTGAGGTTTATCCCAGGCATGCAAGGTTAGTTTAACATACATAAATCAATCAACCTGATCCACCACATCAATAAAAGCAAGACCAAAAACCACATGGTCATGTCAATAGATGCAGAGAAAGTGTTTGACAAAATACAATATCCCTTTATGATCAAAGGACTACAAACAATGGGAATAGATGGAAAATTCCTCAAGAAAGTAGAGTCTATATATAGCAAATGTACAGCCAACATCATACTCAATGGTGAAAAACTGGAAGCATTTCCCCTCAGATCAGGTACTAGACAGGGCTGCCCACTATCACCATTACTATTCAACATAGTGTTGGAAGTTCTTGCCATAGCAATTAGGCAGGAGCAAGGAATTAAAGGCACACAGATTGGAAGAGAAGAAGTTAAACTCTCCCTATTTGCAGATGACATAATAGTACACATAGAAAAACCTAAGGAATCCAGCAAGAAGCTTTTGTAAATCATCAGGAAATACTGTAAGATATCAGACTACAAAATTAACATTCAAAAGTCAGTGGCATTTCTCTATGCAAACACTAAGTTAGAAGAACATGAAACCAGAAACTAGTTCCTTTTACTACAGCAACAAAAACAATAAAGTATCTAGGAATAAACCTAACCAAAGAAGTGAAAGACTTCCCACACCTATGGACATCTAATCTTGGATAAGGGGGCCCAAAGTATTAAATGGAGGAAGGAGGCTCTCTTCAATAAATGGTGCTGGTAAAACTGGATTGAAACATGAAGAAGAATGAAACTGAACCACCTTATCTCACCAGAAACAAAAGATAACTCCAAATGGATCAAGGACCTGGATGTTAAGACCAGAAACTATCAAATAGTTAGAAGAAAACATTGGTGGAACACTTTCCCACCTAAACCTCAAGGACATTTTGATGAAACAAACCCAACTGAAAGGAAAACTAAAGCAGAAACAAACCAGTGGGAATACATCAAATTGTAAAGCTTCTGCACAGCCAAAGAAACTATCACACAAACAAAGAGACCCCTCACAGAATGGGAGAAGATCTTCACATGCCATATATCAGACAAGAGATTAATCACCAAAATATACAAAGAGTTCAGCAAACATAGCAACAAAAAAGCAAATGACCCCATTCAAAAATGGGCAGAGGATATGAACAAAACATTCTCTACAGAGGAGATGCAAAAGGCTAACAAACATATGAAAAATTGCTCCAGATTGCTGATTGTCAGAGAAATGCAAATAAAGACAACATGGAGATACCACCTCACTCTTGTGAGAATCGCATACATCAAAAAGGACAGCAGCAACAAATGCTGGAGAGGCTGTGGGAACAGAAGAACACTTCTGCACTGCTGCTGGGAATATATTCTGGTCCAGCCTCTGTGAAGAGCAGTCTGGAGAACTTTCACAAGGCTAGACATGGACCTTCCATATGACTCAGTAATTACACTACTGGGGATATACCCCAAGCACTCCCTAACACCCAACCAAAAAGATATGTGCACACCTATGTTCATAGCAGCACAGTTCATAATAGCTAAAACTTGGAAGAAACCCAGGTGTCCAAGAACAGATGAGTGGCTGAGAAAGCTGTGATATATATACACAATGGCATACTATGCAGCAACTAAAAACAATGAACCCATTTTCTCTGACCCTTCTTGGATGGAGCTAGAAGGAATTATGTTAAGTGAGCTAAGTCAGAAAGATAAAGACGAGTATAGGATGATCCCACTCATAAACAGAAGTTGAGAAAGTAGAACAGAAAGGAAAATTCAAAGCAAGAGTTGACTAAATTTGGAGCAGGGCACCAAAGAAAAAACCCTGGGTGGAGGGTGAGGGTGAATTTTCTGCTTCATGGGGGGGGGGGGCCTGGGGGAAGGGATGGGACACAGTCTTTTGGTGGTGCTAATGGTGTTTATGTACACTCCTATCAATTTGTAGTCATATAAATAACTATTTAATTAATATGAGGGAAAAATTGATTGAATATCTCAAACTTTTTAAAGCACAGACTGAGTCTTTTTAATACGTAGGCTGAGTCTTTGATATGCTGACTCTCTTAAAAGCTTAGTCCAGGGAGAATAAAAGCAACTGGTGGCATAGCTATATGCAAATAATGTCAAAGGACATAAAATATGGTGAGGGTGTGTATGATACAGCAAATCCTAACAAAGGTATCTTCAAAGTTAACCCAATTGCCAAACAATGTGATTATTGCAATAATTATCTATTGTCTTCTTAAACCCTAAGACAACAGGAATCTCCTGCTTCGTATATAGAGCCTATGTTTCTTCCAATACTGGAACCTCTGGAGTGGGGCTCACTTTCCTGCATGCTTCTCTCAAGTCAGGCCAAATGATATTGCATCCTCCGATTCCAACCTAATCAATGCAACAAATACCATCTCAGCATGCTTCACCTCAGACTGTGTACAGAGACATCAGGCATGGATTGCCAAGCCTTCACCCTCATCACTTTGGCGAGACCTTTCCTTTCATGGTATTCTCTAATTACATTCCAGGAGGTTCACTTTTTAACAAAGTCCCAAAACCTAGATATAGGCCAGGTCCCATCAGATAGAGCATATGCCCACATGTATCCATAAGTTAGGGCAAAATATATACCTGAAAGCAAAAATACACAATAGTCTTTAGTGAGTCAGTATCAAGTTCATAATGAAACAGTGTCCACTTAGACTTAGATACCCTCTTCACCTACTTCCTATTACAGTTCTGTCATTCACTCCAAAGGTAACCTTAGCAAAGAAAGGACTGCAAAAGCTGAATAAAGGCAAGAGACTGGTATACTTTAACGATGACTCTTTAGTCACTATCATGCCATACTACCAGCTGGGGCCCTAATAGGGGAGTCCTGAGTATCCCAAACAGACTTGATGGGCCTAGACCTCAAATAAATCCCTCCTCCATTGTCTCTGGTCATCTCTATTAGGAACAACAAAAAAGACCCCTTTGTGGGCCTCCATAGGACCTTTCCCTAAACTTGGATCAATAAAGGTACAGAATGTTCTATCCCCTGAAGGGAGGATGGACAGACAACATACTCTGTGATACACCTGAGGAAGATGGGTCGATACTGGGGCAGCATGGAATGTTCCTACTCATCACCACAGAATGTTGGGATGCATTGGATCGACCTTCTCGTGGTGCATCCCGTGAGTACCCATTCATTGGGGAAACTGACGATCCTTCCTAGCCGACTGAATCCACATGGATCCCAGTCACTTTCAAAGCCAGCAACAAGCAGCTCCTGACAGCTTTCAACCTGACCTGTTGACTGGCTATGGAAGAAGGGCAAACGCTAGAAGAAGAACCACAGAATGTGAGCTCAGATCTAGAGGGATGTATAAGTAACATAGGCTCCTAAGCTAATTATGGGCCCTAGATCACATCAAATTGATGGGGTTTATAGTAATATTTATATCCTTTTCCCATATTAGGGAGCTATTCTATTCCCTGATCCAGCTTTCTGGTCCTTTTCCCAGCCATGACATCATCTCCCCAGATAATAATTAGGATTCACCTGCATGTCAGATTTCAGGCTCAGGCAAAAACAAACAAACACACAAAATAACACTAGCATAGCTACAGGTCCTTTGAAATATAACTAAAACATGCCTACTAGCTATCTACAAAAAGGAGGACCCCCCTCCCCAATGCTTTACCTGCACTATTCCAGCCTTTAGGTCCATCATTGTCCAACAGTTTGTTTGGCTTTGTATATTAACTCTCTTTTCAGCCACCAGGTTCCAGATGCTAGCAGGATGCGACCAGACTTCCCTAGACAGACAACCCCACCAATGTGCCTTGGAGCTCTGCTTCCCCAGTGCCCTTCCCCACTAGGGATAGAGAGAGACAGGATGGGAGTATGAATCAACCTGTCAACATCTATGTCCAGCAGGGAAGAAATTACAGAAGCCAGACTTTCAACTTTCTGCATCCCATAATGATCATACTCCCAGAGGGTTAAAGAGTAGGAAAGCTACCAGGGGAGGGGTTGGTATACGGAGGTCTGGCGGTGGGAATTGTGTGAAGCTGTATCCCTCTTATCCTATGATTTTGTCAATGTTTCCTTTTTATAAATAAAAATTTTTTAAAAGAAGTGAAAGACTTGTATACTGAAAATTATGAGTCACAACTCAAGGAAATTGAAAAAGACACAAAGAAGTAGAAAGATATCCCATGTTCATGGACTGGAAGAATTAACATCACCAAAATGAATATACTACCCAGAGCCATATACAAATTTAATGCTATCCCCATCAAGATCCCAACCACATTTTTTAGGAGAATAGAACAAAAGCTAGAAATGTTTATCTAGAACCAGAAAAGATCTAGAATTGCCAAAGCAATCTTGAGAAGAAAGAACAGAACTGAAGGAATCACACTCCCAGATCTCAAATTGTACTATAGGGCCATTGTCATCAAAACTGCTTGGTACTGGAAAATGAACAGACACACTCACCAGTGGAATAGAATTAAGATCCTGGAAGTAAGCCCCCATACCTATGGATATCTAATCTTTGACAAAGGTGCCCAGACTATTAAATGGGGAAAGCAGAGTCTCTTCAACAAATGGTGTTGGATTAAATGGGTTGAAACATGCAGAAGAATGTAACTTAACCACTATATTTCACAAAATACAAAAGTAAATTCCAAGTGGATCAAGGACTTGAATGTTAGACCAGAAATTATCAGATACTTAGAGGAAAATATTGGCAGAACTCTTTTCTGCATAAATTTTAAAGACATCTTCAGTGAAATGAATTCAATTACAAAGAAGACTAAGGCAAGTATGAACCTATGGGACTACATTAGCTTCTGCACAGTGAAAGAAACCACTACCCGAACCAAGAGACCCCACAGAATGGGAGAAGATCTTTACATGCCATACACCTGACAAGAGGCTAATAACCAAAATATAAAAAGAGCTTGCCAAACTCAATAACAAGAAAACAAATAACCCCATCCAAATATGAGGGGAGGGCATGGACAGAATATTCACCACAGAAGAGATCCAAAAGGCCAAGAAACACATGAAAAAATGCTCCAAGTCTTTGATTCTCAGAGAAATGCAAATAAAGACAGCAAAGAGATACCACTTCACTCCTGTAAGAATGTCATACAACAGAAAAGGTAGCAGCACCAAATGCTGGAGAGGTTGTGGGGTCAAAGGAACCCTCCTGCACTGCTGGTGGGAATGTCAATTGGTCCAACCTCTGTGGAGAACAGTCTGGAGAACTCTCAGAAGGCTAGAAGTGGACCTACCCTATGATCCTGCAATTCCTCTCCTGGGGATATATCCTAAGGAACCCAACACACCCATCCAAAAAGATCTGTTCTTAGCAGCACAATTTGTAATAGCCAAAACCTGGAAGCAACCCAGGTGTCCAACAACAGATGAGTGGCTGAGCAAATTGTGGTATATATACACAATGGAATACTACTCAGCTATTAAAAATGGTGACTTCACTGTTTTCAGCCAATCTTGGATGGACCTTGAAAAATTCATGTTAAGTGAAATAAGTCAGAAACAGAAGGATGTATATGGGATGATCTCACTCTCAGGCAGAAGTTGAAAAACAAGATCAGATGAGAAAACATAAGGTGAACCTGAACTGGAATTGGCATACTGCACCAAAGTAAAGGACTCTGGGGCAGGTGGGGGGGGACAGAATACAGGTCCAAAAAGGATACCAGAAGACCTAGTGGGGGGTTTATTGTTATGTGAGAAACTGGGAAATGTTATGAATGTACAAACTATTGTATCTACTGTCAAATGTAAAACATTAATACCCCAATAAAGAAATTTTTTAAAAAAAGAAACTCCCAACTAGAGATGTTAAGTCACTTAGTTCTCATCACAAATTCATATCAAAGATTCCTGCCTACTCCCACAAAGAACAAAGGAAGAGGGCCAGGAATACGCATATCTGGTGTCATACAAAAAGGAAAATGCAAGGCCATGAGTTAAACAGATAAGAACTAACTCTATAGCAAAGAATTAATCCCAAGCAGTCAAGTATCACTCTGCATGTCCTTGGAGAATATATAAGCAGGGACCAGGTTGTGGACCTGGTTGTGGACCTGGTTACAATGCACAAGGACCTGGGTTCAGACTCTAGTCCCTACCTGCAGAGGGAAAGCATTGCACTTGGTGAAGCAGTGCTACGGGTATCTCCCTCTCTATCTTACTCTACCCTCTCAATTTTTGGCTGTCTCTATCCAATATATAAAGATAATAATTAAAAAATTAAAACACTTAATAAAGAGAGACAATATATAAGCATCATCTATTTCAATATGAGCCACCACCTTTTTTTCCATTCCTTCCCAAGCTCCCTGAAAACTCCAAGATTGTACAACTGACTCTGTAGGAATACTAAGCACACAAGACATTTCACTGCTTATTCACAATGTGGAGTTGGTACTTGTACATAAACAATGATAGCTTTACAGCAGATCACAGTTTAAATCTAGATTGTCTTCTTCTATTGCATAACCATTTCGCTAGTCACAACACAGCATCTCTAATATATTCCCTTCTTTATAAAGTGGGGATCATGGCATGTCAACTGGCATGGCAGGAAAAGTTAGTCACACAGCAGATTCAAAACCACTAGCACAATATATTTTAATATCTTTTTCCCCTCCTATAAAACACTATGTAAAAGATAGATTCTTCCTAAGACTGTACAGCCAAGATGGCAAACTGTTTAAAATCAGAATCTTTAAATCCTCACTGTAAGACTGTTATTCACCCAATGGCTACAGAGTCTTTGAAGCTCTGGTTCTAATGACAATAATCTTTGGGGTCTGATCTCACTTGTGTCCTAGGTATGTGATTTGGAGCAAGATAACCTGTGCCTCTCAGCTTTAGTCTCCTCACCTATAAAGTGGGACTACAAAGAACATTCCTTTGGGTTCTGGGAACTAAATGACAAATAAACAATAGCTACCACTTAGATAAAATGAATTTTCTAGGGAGTCTAGGGGTAGTGCAGCAGGTTAAGCGCAGGTGGTGTGAAGCACAAGGACCAGTGTAAGGATCCCAGTTCTAGTCCCCAGCTCCCCTCCTGCAGGGGGGTCGCTTCACACATGGTGAAGCAGGTCTGCAGGTGTCTGCCTTTCTCTCCCCTTCTGTTTTCCCCTCCTCTCTCCATTTCTCTCTATCCAATCCAACAACAATGACAACAATAATAACTACAACAATAAAACAGCAAGGGCAACAAAAGGGAATAAATAAAATAAATATTTTTTAAAAAAGAATTTTCATAGAGGACATTAGATTGCAGAATATGATCAAATGTTAAACTGATCGGATAAATGTCAGACAACTATGAATAATGAGCCTAATTGTGTCTTTACATTACTATTAAAGAAAAATCATCTTTCTTCCCAAAAAACAAAAGCCCTGGACCAGATAGCTTTACAAGCGAATTCTATAAAACCTTCAGGAAACAGTTAATACCTATACTTCTAAACTCTTCCAAAAGATCGAAGAAACAGGAACACTCCCTTCTATCTTCTATGAAGCCAACATTACCCTAACCAAAAGCAGATAGGGAAAAAACAAAAAAGGAAAACTACACACCAAAAGCTCTGATGAACATAGATGCCAAAATATTAAACAAAATCCTGGCCAACAGGATACAGCAGTATATCAAAAAGATTGTTCATCACAACCAAGTGGGATTTATCCCAGGAATGCAAGGCTGGTTCAACAAATGTACGTCAATCAATGTCATTCACCACATCAATAAAAACAAAGCCAAAAACCACATGATTATTTCAATAGATGCAGAGAAAGCCTTTGACAAAATCCAACACCCATTCATGCTCAAAACTCTATAAAAAATGGGAATAGATGGGAAATTCCTCAAGATAGTGGAATATATATATATATCACCTACAGCCAACAATATATTCAATGAACAGGAGCTGAAAGCATTCCCCCTCAGATCAGGGACTGGACAGGGTTATCCACTATCACCATTACTCTTCAACATAGTATTGGAAGTTCTTTCCATAGCAATCAGGCAAGAGAAAGAAATCAAAGGAATACAGATTGAAGGGAAGAAGTCAAGATGTCACGGTATGCAGATGATATAATAGAATACATAGAAAAACCTAAAGAATCCAGCAGAAAACTACTGGAAGTTATTAGGCAATATAGCAAGGTGTCAGGCTAGAAAATCAGTGTACAAAATTCAGTGGCATTTCTTTATGCAAACACTAAATCCAAAGAAGAGGATATCCATAAATCACTCCCATTCACTGTTGCACCAAAATCAATAAAATATCTAGGAATAAACCTGACCAAAGAAGTAAAAGACTTATATACTGAAAGCTATGGTCACTACTCAAGGAAATAGAAAATTATAACAATAAATAGAAAGCCATTCCATGCTCATGGAGTGGAAGAATTAATATCATCAAAATGAATATTCTCCCCAGAGCCATATACAAATTTAATGCAATACCCATCAAAGTTCCACCAAGCTTCTTTAAGAGAATAGAACAAACACTACAATCATTTATCTGGAACCAGAAAACACCTAGAATTGTCAAAACAGTCTTGAGGAAAAGAAACAGAAATGGAGACATCACACTCCCAGATCTCAAACTATATTATAAGGCCATCATCATCAAAACAGCCTGGAACAAAAAATAGGCACACAGACCAGTGGAATTGAAAGCTCAGAACTAAACCTCCACATCTACAGACATCTAATCTTTGATGATGGGGCACAAAGTATTAATTGGAGGAAGGAGGCTCTCTTCTCTGGGAAAACTGGGTTGAAACATGAAGAAGAATGAAACTCAATCATTTTATCTCACCAGAAATAAAAGTCAACTACAAATAGATCAAGGACCTGAATGTTAGACCAGAAACTATCAAATACTTAGAGGAAAATATTGGTGGAACACTTGCCCATCTAAACCCAACTGCAAGAAGATTAAAACAAAAATAAATCAATGGGACTATATCAAATAGAAAAGCTTCTGCACAGCCAAAGAAACCATCACACAAAGAGACCCATCATGGAATGGTAGAAGTTCTTCAAATGCCATACATCAGACAAGAGAATAATCACCATAATATACAAAGAGCTCAATAACTTAGCAACAAAAAAGCAAATGACCCCATCCAAAAATGGGCAGAGGATATGAAAAGAACATTAACTACAGACGAGATCCAAAAGGATAACAAACACATGAAAAATTGCTCCAGGTCACTGATTGTCAGAGAAATGCAAATAAAGACAACATGGAGATACCACCTCACTTCTGTGAGAATGGCATACATCAAAAAGGACACCTGCAACAAATGCTGGAAGCAACAAAGGCTGTGGGGACAGAAGAACCCTTCTGCACTGCTGCTGGGAATATAAATTGGTCCAACCTCTGTGGAGAGCAGTCTGGAGAACTTTAACAAAGCTAGATACAGACCTTTCATATGACCCAGTAATTTCTCTCCTAGGGATATATCCTAAAGACTCCATAACAACCTACCAAAAAGGTATGTGTACACCTATGTTCGTAACAGCACAATTCATAATGGCTAAAACCTGGAAACAACAAAGGTTCCCAACAACAGATGAGTGGCTGAGAAAGCTGTGATATATATACACTATGGAATACTATGCAGCTGTGAAGAACAATGAACCCACCTTCTCTGACCCATCTTGTATGGAGTTAGAAGGAATTATGTTAAGTGAGCTAAGTCAGAAAGACAAAGATGAGTATAGGATGATCCCACTCATAAACAGAAGTTGAGAAAGAAGAACAGAAAGGGAAATAAAGCAGAATTTGACTTGAGTGTAGAGTAGGACACCAAAGTAAAAATCTCTGGGTGGAGGGTGAGGGTGGATGTTTGACTTCACTAGGGGAGGGGTGATGGGATGGGACACAGTCTTTTGGTGGAGGGAATGGTGTTTATGTACACTCCTATTAACTTGTAGTCATATAAATCACTATTTAATTAATATGGGAGGGGAAAATTGATTGAATGTCTCACACTTTTTAATTCACAGACCATAGCCTGAGTCTTTTAAATGTTGAATCTGTAAAAAGCTTAGACCAGGGAGAACCGAAGCAACTAGTGACATTACTCTAAAAAACACAGCTATATACAAATAGTGTCAAAAGACATAAATTACGGTGATGTGTATGCTACAGCAAATCCTAACAAAGGGATTTTCAAAGTTAACCCAATTGCCAAATAATTTGATTACAGCAATAACTATCTATTGCCTTCTTAAACCCTGAGACAGCAGGACCCTCCTCTATAGAGCATATATTTTCCCCAGTCCTGGAACCTCTAGGGTGGGGCTTACTTTCCTGCATGCTTCACTCAATTCATACCAAATAATATTGCATCTGCTAATCTCAAGCTCATCAGTGCCATGAGTATCATCTCAGCATGCTTCACTTCAGACTGTTTAGAGACATCAGGCATGGAATGTCATCCCTTCAGCCTCGTGTAAGATATTTCCTTTCATAGAATTCTCTAATTCTGTTTCAGGTGGTTCACTTCCTAACAAAGTTCCAAACCCTAGATAGACATAGACCAGGTCCCATGATATAGGGCATATGTTCACATGTATCTATAATTTATGGCAAAATATATACCTGAAAGCAAAAATGCACAATAGTCTATACTGAGTCAATATATGCAGCAAGCAAGTAGAAAGACCTAAAAAAAACACCATAAAGTTCCTAATGAAATAGTGTCTACTTAGAAATAGATAACCTCCTCACCTACCTCCTATTACACTTCCCTCACTCACTCCAAAGCTAACCTTATCAAAGTAAAGAGTGCAAAAGCTGAATAAGGACAAGAGAATGTCATACTTTAACAATGACTCTTTAGTCACTATCAGGCCACCCCATCAGCTGGGGGACTAGTCAGGGAGTCCTGAGATTACTAAACAGACATGATGGGCCAAGACGTCAAATAAATCCCTCTCTCCATTATTACTGGTCATCTCTATCAGGAAGAACACAATAGACCCCTCTGTGGGCTCCCATAGGACCTTGCCCTTAACATGGATCAACCACTGTAGAGAATGTTCCATCCTCCGAAGGAGGCTGGACAATATACTCTATGTTCCACCTGAGGAAGATGGGTTATAAAACTGGGGCAGCTTGGAATATTCCTACTCATGACCCTGTGGAGCTCAGATCTACAGGGATGCAGAGATCAGTCACATAGGCTCCTAAGCTGAATATGAGCCCCAGATCAGATCAAATCGATGGGATTTACAGTCAACAATATCTGTACACCTTTCCCATATTTGGGAGGTACTCTCTTCCCTGATCCAGTTTTCTAGTCCTTTTTCCAGCCATGACATCATCTCCCAAGACAATAACTTGAGTCCACCTGCATAAATAATAATAATAGTATAATCATGGGCCCTTTGGAATATACCTAAAATAGGCCTATTAACTATCTACAAAACAGAGACCCCCAAATCTTCATCTGCACTAAGCCAGCCTTTATGTTCATGATTAGTCAACAATGTTTGGTTTTATATATTAACTCTTCTTTCAGCCACCAGGTTTCAGATGCTAGCATAATGCTGATCGGACTTCCCTGGGCAGACAATCCCACCAATGTGTCCTGGAGCTCTGCTTCCCCAGAGCCCTCCCCTACTAGGGAAAGAGAGAGACAGGCTGGGAGTATGGATTGACCTGTCAACGCCCATGTTCAGTGGGGAAGCAACTACAGAAGCCAGACCTTCCACCTTCTGCATCCCCCAATGACCCCGAGTCCATAACCCCACAGGGATAAAAAATAGGAAAACTATCAGAGGATGGGATGGGATACAGAATCCTGGTGGTGGGAATTGTGTAGAGTTGTACCCCTCTTATCCTATGTTTTTTTTGGCAGTGTTTCCTTTTTATAAATAAAAATTATAAGAAATAAAAAAATCTTAAATCCATTGTCACGATGTGACTAAATAAAGTGGGAAACAAATTCATTTTTATTCATTTTATTGGGGTTCTTACTGGTTTACAGTACAACTGTTGACACATGGGTAAAATTTCTCATCTCACCATAAATGTCTGCAGAACACTTTTAGCTCAAACTTGGGTCCTTTTCCACCATCATGCACCACGGCACCACAGCTCCCACTCACTCAGCTCATTACTCAAGTAGCCTTTCTGCTCTCTCCCTTCCTGCATCCTTCTATACCTTATTCCTAAATGGTAGCAGATACCACAATCAGGATGCAGATTTAAGCCCCAGCACCACATGGAAGGTGTTATAGCCACATGAATACTGTGGAGGGAGAAGAAAGTCTTGTTTACTCTCTAACTCACTGTCTCTCCTAATTGTAAGCCAGACCCTTGGCCCATATCCATGTTCAGATAAAGCTGTGTACCTTCCAACATAGAGTGTAATTCATGGACAAGTAGAGAAACCCTGCTGATTGAACAATAATATTTATTATTGTTGCTAACTTTTGTATTGATTGGCTAAGTACTATGGTCAGGGTCTTAAAGAGTGCTTCATATTCTTCTTCAGTTAATTTTCACAGTAAGGGGAAGGGACTCATTGTGCCCATGTTGTAGATGAGAAAACTAAGGTTTCTCAATAAGAATAAGAGAAACCTAGAGTGAGATCACAGACACTAGAAATAAAAAGCAAGCAGTGGGAGAAGAAGAAAAAAAGACCATTATTAATAGCTAAAGAGACATAAGCATAGAGGTCTAGAGAGAGCATAATCTCAATCTCATCTTCTTTCTAGAGCCAAGGCATGTAAGATGGTGAAACACTACATCCCCTCCCCTCCCCCAATTAAAAGATCAATAAACCCCTAGCAGTCAAACTGGATGTTGACATTTGACAAACAGGCCCATAGGAGAGTATGGATTCAACAATTACCTGTTAGGTTTCTGTCTGCAATAATAACTTCATCCACATAGAACACATCTGGTTTCTGGGCCAGAGGAAGGAGGTCTATTTGATGAACCAGCATGGGGGCGTTTACCAAGGGCGTCAGGAGATGCACAGAGCCATGCACACAAGTCCTCCAGAGGTCAGTACACATGAACTGCCAGCTGGAAATAAATGCAGAGAGGTAACTGGTCTTTCCTCATGGACACCTGCAATCTTCACCAATTAGAGTCCTTCTCTTCAGACTTGCCTGAGGACTGACCATGTGGGAAAGAGACCCTCTGACCCTCTACACTCAAGTAGTGTTGGTATCACTGGTCTTGTTTAAGCTTAAAAGCACTGATAAAGCCTAAAAGTGATATATGGAAGAAGGACTGAATTAAAGGCTCAAGATGCCTAAATTTTATTCCAGAGACTTTATTCTCCTACTGGTTAAATTCTGGTGATTCAAGGGCAGCAAAATAGCTCACTTGGGTAGTGTGCTATTTTGTACTCTGTGTGATCCAGTAGCAAGTCCATATCTCACTGCATTGAAGGGAGTTTCAGTGATGTGGTCTGTTTCACACTCTTTTCTCCCTTTCTATTTCTATCTTAAAAAAAAAACAAAAACACCTGATTGATTCACAAACTCCATGTCTCAATTTTTCTCTCCTATCACATCAAGGAATATTCCCTAAAGCTCTTCAAAATATGATCATCTATGATTCCTATTAGAAATGTTGAAGAGTTTCTATGAAATATATTAAAGGGGATTTGGGCAGTGGCACAGCAGGTTAAGCACACATAGTCCGAATAGCAAGGGCCCATACCTGCAGAGAGGTCGCTTCACAAGTCCTAAAGCAGGTCTGCCAGATGTCTAGCTTTCTTTCTCCCTCTCTATCTTCCCCTCCCCTCTCAATTTCTCTCTGTCCTATCCAAATAAAAAATGGGGAAAAAATGGCCACCAGGAGCAGTGGATTTGTAGTACTGGCACCGAGCCCCAGCGATAACCCTGGAGGCAAAAAATAAAAAAAGAAAAAAAAAAAAAAGAAAAGAAATATATTAACAACTACTTGGTCTTAAATAAAGCTACTTTTTCAAATAAAATATTCTCAAAAATAAAAAGACTAACTTGGTGGCACTCCAAGTAAAGCACATGAGTTACCATGGACAGGGGTTCAAGACCATGGTCTCCATCTTCAGGGAAGGAATCTTCACAGGCAGTGAAGCCAACTACATATATCTCTTGTCTCCCCATATTTCTCTCCATCTATGTCATTTAAAAAAGAAGAAGAAAGAAGGAAAGAAAGGAAAAAAAGAGAGAGCAAGAGAGAGAGAGAGAAAAGTAATGGCAACCATGAGCTGTAGGATCATCACACAGGCACAGGGCCCCAGCAACAAACTTACTAGAAAAAAAAAAAAGTGAAGGGAGCCCTTCATGGTGGCACACCTCTGGAACATAAGCATCCCAATACAGGAGGACCGGAGTTTAAACCCCAGTCTTCACCTGCAGAGGACGTTTTTCCCAAGTGGTGAACCAGTGCTGCAGGTATCTCTATCTCCCTTTCCCCTCAAATTCTGTTTCCATTCTCAACAAATAAATGAAATATTTTAAAAAGCTCAATGACCCTACTTATTATAGTAGCCAATACTCAAATACAAGACACCAGTAATCCCTTCAACAAAGTAGCTGTTCCCAAGAAAGCTAATCATCACCACCAGCACATACCCACCATAGCTTCTACACAATCACTACCTGCCAGATCCAGTTCCCATGAGACTCCAGTCACAGGTGATGTTCTTCATAACATCATTTTGAAGAGCAGTCGTGAAGTACACAGTCACCTTCAGGATCTTATTCGTGTGACTTTTATATGCAAGGCACAGCTACAGATACAAAAAAAAAAAAAGTGTTTCAGCTGTATCTGAGCAAGAAGCAGCCAACCATTCATACAGTGTTGAACGAAGAGAGTCTACCTACCCATAACCCTCCCTCATTCCTCAAGGAAGAAAAGCACCCAGATTCTGCCCTCTGGAACTTACCAGTCTAACCATAAAGACAAAAATTTTAAATTGTTCTTTATCCAACTAAGAGTTGTTAAATGCCTAGTACTGTGCTTTACAGTAAAAGTTTTACTTAAGAGTATCTCAGTTAAAATACCCATTTTTGACCCAATGAACCATGTGACTTCAAGAAAGTCATTTAGTCTCTCCGAGGCTCAGTTCCTTAACTCCAACTATCCTGCATCTTTGGTTTCTAACACTGAGTTAAGGATAAAAATGTTTGGCATGACAATATGGTAGAACTGGTTTTATCAGTCTTGGCACTATTGACATTTTTGAACTGGATAAGTCTCAACTGGGACAGGGGAGGTTGTTCTGTATTTTGTAAAAAAAAAAAGAAAGAAAGAAAAAGAAAAGAAAAATTAAGATTTTTTAAATTTTTATTACTTTTATTTATTGGATAGAGACATCCAGAAATTGAGAGGGAAGAGGGAGACAGAGAGGGAGAGAGACAGAGAGATACCTACAACACTGCTTCACCACTCACAAAGCTTTCCTCCTACAGGTGGAGACTGGGGGCTTGAACCTGGGTCCCTGCACATTGTAACATGTGTGCTCAACCAGGTGCACCACCAACAAGCCTGTTTTGTAGAAAGTTTAACACCATTCCTGATACCTACACACTGGGCTCCAGAAGCAGATGACAGCTGTAATAATTCAAAGTTATTGTATGTCTTCCCCAGGAAGGCAAAATCACCCCTACCTGGAGTATATGCTACAGAGAAGGAAAAAAAAACTTAAAGAACATTTAGTTCTGGCTTCCAGTACAACTTGACTCAGAAAGGACTTGAAACTCCTATCATGGACTCAACCAGCCCAGTCACCCTGGCTCCCATGGGGCAAATCTTGTTGCACATTGTTAAGAAGGATGATAGTACTATGAACAGAAAAAGGATCTAAGAGGTGTTCCAAAAACGTGCAATCGATTCATCAATAATAATGGTTACAGGGAATAATAACTCAGCCCTAATTGCTGCACAAGCACTTTACAATCCCAAGTGGCAAGTCACATTAGCACCCATTATTATAGACAAGTAAACTAAACAACAACAGTGGAGGTACCTTGGTGAGAGTGTCAGAAGTCAAAACCAGATAGTTTGACAGTAGAATCTGCACTCTTATCCCTAGAGAGCAAATGAAACAATAGTGCACAGAAAAGCTGCCACAGTCTCTCAGCCACTATGAAGACATTTGTTTCCATGCACCAATGAGCCAATGGAGGACCAGAATGTAAATTTACATCTGAAACAGCAGTTAAGAAACACAGCACCTCAGACTAAAGCATGTTGGGTAGATTATAGAAATAGCTATTTGATGCTCCTGGTTCTTCATTCTCAAATCAGGGAATAAAACCAACCCCTCCCTCTATCAATCCCTCCCCATCCACGTTTTGTGAAAGCAGAAATGCTTTTACTTACATATGCATACTGCTCAAGCTGGTAGCCCTTTTGGCCAGCCAGGGGTTTTAGGACAAGGTATCGAGGCTGTTGGAGACTAAATCTACCACAGAAGGGTTCAATCCTATTGGTGAGATCCCCATCAGAGCTGAAACCTTCTAGGCCTGGATGCAGTTTGGATAGAATAGGAAGGCAGATATAAATGTTAAGTAACACAAAACATCTTTTTTTTAAAAAAATATTTATTTATTTCATTTTGTTACCCTTGTTGCTTTATTGCTGTTGTTGATGTTGTCATTGTTGGATAGGACACAGAGAAATGGAGAGAGGAGGGGAAGACAGAGAGGGGGAGAGAAAGACAGACACCTGCAGACCTGCTTCGCCACCTGTGAAGCGACTCCCCTGCAGGTGGGAAGCCAGAGGCTCTAACTGGGATCCTTGCGCTGGTCCTTGCGCTTTGCACCACATGCGCTTAACCCGCTGCGCTATCGCCCGACTCCCACAAAACATCTTAATACATTGAAGGGGATGGGCTATGGGTTCATTGTGATGGACTAAGCTGTCAGAAAAGTCATGATGAATTTTTCTATGCAAAAATGTGTCATGACTTTTCTGATGGCGATAAATCATTCTAGGTAAGTTGGGTCGGGCTTGGATTTTTGTGTATGGGGTGGTATCTGCCAGTTAAAGGCTCCAGCTAAGAGAAACTCATTCTGTCTGACCAAGAACAAGAAAATTTATAACTATTTTTTCTTTTTTTTTAATTTTTATTATCTTTATTTATTGGATAGAGACAATCAGAAATCGAGAGGGAATGGAGAGACAAACAGGGAAAGAGACAGTGAGACATCTGCAGCACTGCTTCACCATTCACAAAGCTTTCCCCCTGCAGGTGGGAAACAGGGGCTTGAACCTGGGTCCTTGAACATTGTAACATGTGCACTCAACCAGGTAAGCTACCACCTGGCCCCTCTATTAACATTTTATTTGTACATCAAATAAGAAAAACTATTGAGAATCAAAGTAAAGAAATGTCAGCCATAATTTCATCAACCTTTGTCATAATTTAAGGGACTGGGGTAGTGCCTAAGTAGTTGAACACCTGTCTTGAATATATGAAGCCCTGCATTCTCCCCTCCCTTAGTCCATCGCAACAGCTACAAAAAGTCTGGACAAGTCTAATGATCCCACAGTACTTTGCCCTGTCTATCTGTCTGTCTGTCTATCTATCTATCTATCTATCTATCTACCTACCTACCTATCTGTCTATGCCATCTCATACTCTCACAGACATTTTTACATAAAAACTGGCTAGAGAGCAACAGAATACACATGCAAGACCCTGGGTTCAATATCCACTACTGCATAAATAAAAAATGCAATATGAATTAAACAAGATTCATATACTTTGGTTATTTCCCAAAGTATACTCTCTTTCCTCCTACTCTGTGGCATAAGGCACATTTGGCTAACACTTTGCCCCACCCAGTAGCTTGGCAGCAACACCTATTCCTTCTCTAATAACCACTCCAAGCAGCTTCTTCCCAAACATGTGCCTACTCTGGCCACTCACTGTCCAAATGCAAAAGCACCAGTTATCATAAGCAATTCCATTTTCCCAGGCTTCATTCCTCTTTGTACTTCTCTAAAGAGAAATACAAAGAGAGGACAGGGGAGAGATACCACAGCACTGCAGCTTTTCCAACAACCAGGTGGTTCCAGGACTCAAATTCAGGTCTTATGCATTGGCAAGGCACACACCCTATAGGGTGAACTATTATTCCAGACCAATTCTCTTATCTTTATTTGACTCTGTCTGGAGATTTGGAGAGAATGTGAAGGTTGTTTTCATTTTACAATAAGATCAGGTGGTAGTGCAGCGGGTTAAGTGCACATGGCACAAAGAGCAAGGACCTGCGTGAGTATCCCAATTCAAGCCCCTGGCTCCCCACCTGCAGGGGAGTTGCTTCACAGATGGTGAAGCAGATCTGCAGGTGTTTATCTTTCTTTCCCCTTCTCTGTCTTCCCCTACTCTATCCATTTCTCTCTGTCCTATCCAACAACAACAATATCAATAACTACAACAAGGGCAACAAAAAGGAAATAAATAAATATTTAAAAACACAGTAAGAACACAAAAAAGACAGAGTGAATGGTCAACCCAGTGACAGCACCTTGTTCAAATCCAAGCCGAAGCAGAATGTTAGCAGAAAGGGGTTCCAGTTGACATTTGACTGCAAGTAACTCCTCAAGGGCTTTTTGAATCTGTTATTTTAAAAAAAAATTATAAAAAGTCCATACTGTGGGCATAAAGACCACTCGTTCCCCCTCCCCCTTCCATTATTTGAAGAAAGTCCTCACCTCATGGGCTGTGGCATTTGCAGGAATTGACTGGCTGGAAACATTGTCCCAAGTTAGGGAAAAGCTGCCTCCACCAGACACAGTCAACATCTATAAAGAGTTACAGGACTCAGAAATGTGCTCATGAAACCACAGAACCATCTGGGTTCTCATGCCAGGCTTCCACTGCTTGCTGTCCCCTTTATATTAAAGTTTCAATTATTCCTAACTTGCTGTCATCTAGAAACTTCTGTGGAACACAGGTGTCATCACAGCCATCACACTAGATGGCCTCACAGGTGTCATCTTGAGATAGTACATATCCCCATATGTACTATCCATTTATCCATTTATCCATTATCCTTTTTTTTTCTGAGTGTGAGACCTGCATGTTGCCATTGACTGGTCCATGTTTAGTCCTTTTTAATAAATACTCCTTCCCAAGAGAGGAGTGGAAGACAGAAGCACAATCACTTACTCAGAGACTTATTTAAAGTCTCTGCTTTGCTTCCAACACATTTCTTGTTGTCCACATTTGTATTTCTAGTATGAAGTAAGGCCTAGGTGACTTTTAATATCTTATATTACTTACTTTCTCCTTTATTCTGTGGTTATCTGTATACCAATTTTACCATATTAACTTTAGAGAGTGGTGTCCATATTGATTCATCTTTATACACTCCCCTACGCCCAAAAATACAGCAAGGAAAACATGTCAGAAACTTAGCAATGGAGGCACAGTGCTGAAGTATTAGACTTGGGAGCATGAGGCCCCAAGTTCAAGCCCCATTGTTGCATGTACCAAAGATTTCCACCTTTTTAAACATCCTCACAACCCTATTGAATAGATGTCCTCTTGTTTGTTTGCTTGACAGCAAAGTTATTACAAATCAGCTTCCCCTGGCTCCTAGTCAGTGATCTACTAGACAAGATAATGAATCTTGGTGTTCAGTCTCTGAACCCTACCACATGTGGCTAGGAAGAGACACAGACCTGAATTTCTGGAGTTTTCTGAGCATGAATTTTGATCTGATGCTTCTCCCGAAGGTAAGTGCTGACCACATCAGGAGTCAGCCATGTGTTGTGGATCTGGACACCAATTCTCATCCCCCTGCTAGGAGCCCTGCCATATTGCTCTGCTTCCAGGTAGTATCTGGCTCCTCCAAACAGTTCCAACTTGGAAGTTTTCTGTTGCCAATTCCCTTCGTTGCCATTCTGCTCCCAAGAGTCAAACCAGTCAGCAGTGCCCACCTTGGTGGAGGCCACTTTCACCTGTGTCCAAATAAGCATTTCATTATCAAAATTAGGTTAAGATTAGCATGCTGGTTTTCCTTTTCCAACAAATTAGACTAGTCACTCTAGAATCCAATTATTTTTTTCTCCCCCAATCCATATTCTTACCCACTTTTTCTTTGTCGACTAAATGACAGTCATATGAGATGGGATGAATTGGGGGCCAGACAGTTACACATTTTGGTTGAGTACACGTTACCATGGGCAAGGACCCAGGTTGGAACCTCTACTCTCCACCTGCAGGGGAGAGCTTTATAAACAGCAAAGCAAGTCTGCAAGTGTCTTTCTCCTTCTCTACCACCCCCATCATTCTCAACTTTTCTCTATCCTAAGAAAATTTAAAATAATAATAATGTAAAGTACTAAATCTTGACCTTATATGATCAACTAGAAAATTTCATAAAAAGAAAAATAATTTAATAAAAAATATGGTTGTCCATAACAATAATGAAATTTGCCAATTTGATAAAAGTGCCTTTCCTTACCATTCAAAGCTGATGAAATTGGTTATACCCCATCTGAAATTTCATGTAGGGTTACACCCCTACATGAAATTGGTTATACCCCATCTGAAATCAGTGCAAAAGGCACAAGTTTTGAAGTGAGAAAATTTTTGGTTTGGATTTTAAATGTTTTTCCTTAAAATTTTTATTATTATCTCTATTTATTTATTGAATAGAGACAGCCAGAAATTGAGAGGGAAAGGGGTGGGAGAGAGACACCTGTAACACTGCTTCACCACTCACAAAGTTTCCCCCCTGCAGGTGGAGACCAGGAGCTCAAGCCAGGTCCTTGCCCACTGTAAAATGTATGTTCAACTAGGTGTGCTACCACCCATCCCCTTAAATGTTATTTTAATACTCTGTATGGATTCACCACACAAACTTGTCAAAGTCTTAATTTCTTCCATAGAAGAAGTGACAAACATAATTTGTAGAGATATTGTGAAGTTTAAAGACAAGGTTTGTAAAAGATGTAACATAGTGTGCAATTTAGAGTGAATGTTCAATAAACAATAGTCACCAACATATTCTGCAAAATACATATCAACAGTTAAAACCATGGCAATTATATCCCAATCAAAAGTTATTTTAAATTAAATTTTTAACTGCCCCTCTAAAAAGACAATTCAAATCTCTGGGTAGCTAATGGTATGAGCTGTAGAACATGAGGTCTTCTTTACTCTTCCCCCCCTCCACAAGTAGAGGACTGGAGGTATGATAAAGGAAAAATGAGAAAGTGAGTACCTTGGTCCTTGGGTCCTCTGATTGACTTAAGTGCAGAGTGGCTTGACTGTCTGCCTGGATCCAGAAAGTATAATTATTTGTCTCTGGGGCCACAAAGAACCCACTGAGTCGTGCTCTAGAAATCAGAGGAGCACAACAGTGAGAGAGCAGCCAAGTACAGAAACATTAGCTCAACAAATGGTTGCCTTGTATTTTGGGATTGGCTGCAATACTCTAGAAATAGTTGTTCCTATGGTGCCTTCCTTCATGCCTTTATACTGGCTACAATATTCCTTGCAGTAGGCTGTAGTCATAGCATAAGGATGCTTGAAAGCTTGTTTAAGAACATATACCTAGAGCTGGGGAGATAGCATAATAGTTATATAAAGAAAATTTCATACCTGAGGCACCAAAGGTCCCAAGTTCACTCCCTAACACCACCAGCCAGAGCAGTGCTCTGGTAAAAATAAATAAATAAATATGCATAACATAACATAGCTAACAAGTACAAAACCTGTCCCACAGTAGGAACTCAATCAATTGTAAATAATATTTTTGGAAATAGAGATCAACAACCAAAGTTTGCTTTATTTTGCTATATTTTTAATACTTTATTTATTCATTTATTACTGGATAGAGACAAAGAGAAATTGAGAGGAGAAGAGAAGATAAAGAGGAAGAAAGACAGAGAGAGATAAGGGAGTCGAGCAGTAGTGCAGTGGGTTAAGTGCACGTGTTGCAAAGTGCAAGGACCTACATACAGATCCTGGTTCAAGCCCCCAGCTCCCCACCTGCAGGGGAGTCGCTTCACAAGCAGTGAAGCAGGTCTGCAGGTGTCTATCTTTCTCTCCCCCTCTCTGTCTTGCCCTCCTCTCTCTATTTCTCTCTGTCCTATCCAACAACAACTACAACAATAAAATAAGGGCAACAAAAGGGAATCAATAAATAAATATAAAAAATAAAAATAAAAATAAAAAAGAAAGAAAGAGAGATATTGCAGCCCTGCTTCACCACTCATGGAGCTTTATCCCTGCAGGTGGTGACCAGGAGCTTGAATCTGGGTCCTTGTACACTCTAATGTGAGCACTTAAGCAGGTGCATCACCACCAGCCACCACCTGCCCCCTCCACCCCTCATAAAACTTTTGTTCTTTGTCACCTATAGAAATACATTTATACTTCATGAGAAATTAGATCACCAATTTGTGTTAAGGACTAGCCATTTTTAATTTGTCATATAGTTGTAAGTGTGCACAAATCACAAATCAGATTTGTATATGCAATAAGAAATTGGTTTGGGAGTTGGGCTGTAGCAAAGCGGGTTAAGCGCATGTGGAGCAAAGTGCAAGGACCAGCATAAGGATCCTGGTTCAAGCTCCAGGCTCCCCAACTGCAGGGGGCGTCGCTTCACAAGCAGTGAAGCTGGTCTGCAGGTATCTGTCTTTCTCTCCCCCTCTCTGTTTCTCCTCCTCTCTCCATTTCTCTCTGTCTTATCCAGCAACAACGGCATCAATAGTAGTTACATTAATAAAAAAAAATAATAAGGGCAACAAAAGGGAATAAATAAATAAATAAATACTAAAAAAAATATTATTTTATCCTCCCAAACACTCAACTCCTGAACATTTTTGTCATGCTTCAGATGGGGGTAAAATGACATAAATGAAACGACCCCCAAGTAATATTTTATTCAACTTTATATTGGTTTTAATCACTATAAGATTTTAGTATAGTTTCGAAATATCCACCTATAGTAAGGTACACCACCTATGTATAATATTTACTACATGCCACCAGAGTTTTGGTACCTCTACTTAGCCTCCATTTTCTCTTGACAATTACCACAGTTTTTACAGAGTGGTAAAGTGCAAGTCTTACATGGATCAGCCCCAGGTTTCTATCCTTAGCTCTGTATAAGATGACTGAATGGCACACTGATCTTTCTGTTTCTCCCACAAAAACTTTTTAACTAAAAAGAACTATGGTCCACTGAGAAAGTCAATCAAACCATCAATAATTTCAAACTAAAATTTGTAGCTAGCTATTTCAAAACATACTACAGGCAATTAAATGAAAAAGAAGCCCACATAGAACGAGGCAGTGGTACACCTGATGGAGCACAAATGTTACCATTCACAAGTTCCCAGGTTCAAGCCCCTGGTCCCCATTTGTAGGGAGGAAGCTTCACAAGGGGTGAAGCAGTACTCTCTCACTCCTTATCTCCCTGTCTCTCCTTTACCTCTCGACTTTTCTCTCTCCAATAAGTAATTAATAAACACATTTTTAAAAAATGAGTCCATATGTCTTTAAATGCTTAAGATAAATTTTAACAAGCCAGCATTAGAGACAGAAATGGTCAAAAATAAAATATTCACTACAGAAGAGATCCAAAAGGATAACAAACACATGAAAAATTGCTACAGGTCACCGATTGTCAGAGAAATGCAAATAAAAACAACATTGAGATACTACCTCACCCCTGTGAGAATGGCATACATCAAAAAGGACAGCAGCAACAAATGCTGGAGAGGCTGTGGAGACAAAGAAACCCTTTTGCACTGCTGGTAGGAATGTAAATTGGTCCAACCTCTGTGGAGAGCAATCTGGAGAACTCTCACAAGGCTAGACATGGACCTTCCATATGACCCAGTAATTTCTCTCCTAGGGATATACTCCAAGGACTCCATACCAACCAACCAAAAAGATATGTGTACCCCTATGTTCATAACAGCCTAATTTGTAATAGCTAAAACCTGGATGCAACCCAGGTGCCCAACAACAGATGAGTGGCTGAGAAAGCTGTGGTATATATATACACAATGGCATACTATGCAGCTACTAAAAACAATGAACCCACTTTCTCTGACCCATCTTGGATGGAGCTAGAAGGAATTATGTTAAGTGAGCTAAGTCAGAAGGATAAAGACAAGTATGGGATGATCCCACTCATAAACAGAAGTTGAGAAAGAAGAACAGAGAGGGAAACTCAAAGCAGGATTTGACTGAATTTGGGGTAGGGCACCAAAGTAAAAACCCTGTGTTAAGGGTGAGGGTGTATGTTTGGCTTCATGGGATAGGCAGGGGTGGGGGGTGGGATGGGACAGTCTTTTGGTGATGGGAATGGTGTTTATGTACATTCCTATTAATCTGCATTCATATAAATAACTAATTAATATGAGAGGGGAAAATTGATTGAATGTCTCAAACTTTTTAATGCACAGATCATAGGCTAAGCCTTTGATATGTTGACTCTCTTAAAAGCTTAGACCAGGGAGAACAGAAGCAATCAGTGGCACAACTATATACAAATAATATCAAAGGACATAAATTATGGTGAATGTTAAGTATAATACAACAAAAAAGGGATTTTGCAAAGTTAACCCAATTGCCAAATAATGTGATTATAACAACCTTAAGACAGCAGGAACCTCCCACTTCCTCTATAGAGCCTGTATTTCCCCAGTCCTGGAACCTATAGAGTGGGGTTCACTTTCCTGCTTACTTCTCTCAATCCATACCAAATGATATCTCATCTGCTGATCCCAATCTAATCAACGCAAAAAGTACCACCTCGGTATGCTTCACTTCAGACTGTGTCCAGAGATGTCAGGCATGGAATGTCAACCTTTCACCCTAATTACTCGGGTGAGACCCTCCCTTTCATAGGATTCTCTAATTCCATTCCAGGTGGTTCACTACCCAACAAAGTCCCAAAACTTAGATATAGACCAGGTCCCATGAGATAAGGCATATATTCACATGTATTCATAAATTAAGGCAAAATATATACCTGAAAGCAAAAGTACACAATAGTCTACAGTGAGTCAGTATGGAGTTCATAATGAAATAGTTTCTACTTAGACTTAGATACTCTCCTCACCTATTTCCTATTATACTTCCCTCACTCACTCCCAAGCTATCCATATCAAAGCAAGGACTGCAAAAGCTGAATAAGGACAAGAGACTGGCATTCTTTAATGATGACTCTTTAGTCACTATCAGGCCACCCCATCAGCTGGGACCTTATTTGGAAAGTCCTGAGATTCCCAAACAGACAGGATAGGCCTAGACCTCAAATAAATCCCTCTCTCCATTATTACCTGTCATCTCTATCAGGAACAACAAAACAGACCCCTTTGTGGGCCTCCATAGGACCTTACCCTCAACTTGGATCAACAAAGGTATGGAATGTTCCAACCTCTGAAGGGAGGATGGACAGACAACATACTCTATACTACACCTGAGGAAAATGGGTCCTGATATTGGGGCAGCTTGGAATGTTCCTACTGATGACCACAGAATGTGAGCTCAGCTCTACAGGGATGCAGAGATCACATAAGCTCCTAAACTGAATATGAGCCCCAGATCACATCAAATAGATAGGTTTTACAGTCAACAATATTTTTACACCTTTCCCATATTTGAGAGCTACTCTCTTCCCTGATCCAGCTTTTTGGTCCTTTTTCCAGCCATGACATCATCTCCCCAGACAATAACTAGGATCCACCTGCATACCAAATTTCAGGCTTAGGGGGGAAAAAACTAGTATACCCACAGGCCCTTTGGAATATAACTAAAATGTTCCTACTATCTACAGAATGGAGATGCCCCCCACCCCAACTCTTCATCTGCACTACTCCAGCCTTTAGGTTTATGATTAGTCAACAACTTGCTTGGCTTTATGTTAACTCTTTTCAACCACCAGGTTCCAGATGCTAGCATGATGCCAACCAGACTTCCCTGGACAGACAACCCCACCAATGTGTCCTGGAGCTCCGATTCCCCAGAACCCCACCCCACTAGGGAAAGAGAGAGGCAGGCTGAAAGTATGAATCAACACCCATGTTTAGCAGAGAAGCTCATTACAGAAGCTGGACCTTCCACCTTCTGCATCCCACAATGACATTGGGTCTATACTCCCAAGGGTTAAGGAATAGGAAAGCTATCAAGGAAGGGGATAAGATACAGAGTTCTGGTGGTGAGAATTGTGTGGAGTTGTACCCCTCTTATCCTATGGTTTTTGTCAGTGTTTCCTTCCTTTCCAGAGATAATAACAGTAGTAATAATAAAAATAACAATTTTTTTAAAACCTTGTTTGTTTAGACCCTTTACCTCTGGGACCTCAGCTAGTATTTTTATTTATTTATTTTTCCCCAGAGCACTGCTCAGCTATGCCTTATGGTGGTGTAGGGAGGTTGAACCTAGGACTTCAGAGCCTCAGGCATGAGCCTTTGTTTGCATAAGCATTATGCTATCTCTTCTGTCCCCATGACCAATTTCTTTAAAAAGCATTTCAAAGGGAGAAGATACCAATCACACAGTAAAGGCTCTATCTATCATCTACATGGATACTGAGAGCACACACAGACAATATCTCTGAGCAGTTCTGTAGCTTTGTCGGTTTTAAGCCCACTTTAGAATAGTAGAAAATTAAGCATTTTCCCTGAGAGGATTAAAAATACTCACAGAACACCAAAGAGGAAATTTAGCATCACACCTTTGTCACTATTATAGGTAACAAGGTCTCACAAAGCCCATAGGAGCCTCCACAGCCATCATAGGCCATTGGGGTCTATATCTCTTTTTTCTTTTCTTTTTTATTTTCTAAGAAGTTACCAGTTTATTCTATAAAGGCTTATTTAAGCATCTGCAATGGGACTTTAACCTCAGCTCCTGGCTCAATACTGATGGAAGTGATTCTGCTTAACAATCTCAGGACTGTGTAAATCAATGAGTTACTTGTAGGTCCTCATTTGGATAGGACCCCAAGTCTTATAGCCTTCACCACAGGGGGCTTTCCTTGTAGTGAGTCTTAGTAGGCAAGTGAATTGGTGCCTTCACTTTCAAATTCTTCTCCTTTGTACCCCTGGGGAAGTCTACACACACTTTCTCCAGAGACTTCAGGTTGCTGAAGCCTGGCTCCACAAGGGTCTTTCTGGAATCTGTAAATGGCATGGTTGTGGGTATGGCTTCCTGGTGAGTCAGAAGCATGGAGCTAGAACTCTACCGCTCTAGCTACTCCACCTGTCTTCTTCCAAAAAGAGCTGGGGTCTATATTTCTATGGTGGGTGGTTGCTCCAACAGAATTGATTGCTGACAAGCCTTTGAGTCCTCATATGTGTATGAACAAATCCTTGTATCTTTCTTTTATATCAGCTAGGTGTCAGTTGTTAGCTCTCCACCATGAACTTGTAGCAAGTTACACCCTGCTCAATATCAAATCTCCTGATTTAGCTCATCACCCCAATAATAATCTGAATATAATCTGAAGCAGATTATAAACTGAGTTGTAAAAGCATTAAATTTTATATATTGATCAAAATCTGCACAAAAAAAAAAACTGTGGTATTTGAGTTTGAAAACAGTAGTCAAACCCTGTTGTGGCTGTATTGATGAGTGTTATAAACTTTCCCCTAGAAATCTCACTGCTATATGTGTCTGTCTCCTTATTCTCACCTATGCCAATAAAAAGAGGGGTGGCGAAATAGCTCACCTAAATAGTGTGCCTACTCTGCCAAGTGCATGACCCAGGTTCAACTATGGCCCCTAGTGCACTGGAGGAAGCTTTGATGCTATGGTAGACCACTGTGTCTTCTATCTTCTTGTCTCGGTCTACGTCTTTCTAGCTGAAAAAAAAATCACCTCAGAGTAGTGAATCCCCAGCAAGCCAAAACAACAGCAACAAAGAGGCTTCTGATATGAATTACTACTTTTTCTACAACACACCTGAAAAGTTGTCCTTCTTTTGACCAAAATCCAAATGGAGAACTGGCATTAGGAACAATCTCCCATCTGTACCCAGGGGTGGCTCTGGTCAAGTTCAATCCTTCTTCAGCATCACCAACTTCAAAAAGAAGCCCTCGGTTACCTGTAAAATATGCATACT
The DNA here is from genome assembly GCF_950295315.1 of Erinaceus europaeus. Taxonomy (NCBI): domain Eukaryota; kingdom Metazoa; phylum Chordata; class Mammalia; order Eulipotyphla; family Erinaceidae; genus Erinaceus; species Erinaceus europaeus. The sequence goes on along the minus strand of NC_080165.1, from coordinate 91,906,098 downwards.
TCATAAACCTCAAAAGTACTCTTCCCTATACAGGCGGGGGGGGGGTGTTCCTTAATTTCAGGTTTATAGTACAAGATGCCCCAGGCACTATATGGAGGATGTGTCAACTGAGACCCAGATGAAGTGGTCACATGAGAGGTTCATTATATGAGAAACAGGTTCTAGAAAACAGAGACTACTGACTGGTATGTAGGTTGAGCCTCTTGGGAAAAGACATGAAAAGGAACTATAAGGGGAAATATTCTCAGAGAACCAGAGAAGAGTAAAGAGCCCTTTTATTTTTTTAATATTTTTAATTTTTATTTCTACAAAGGAAACACTGACAAAAAAACATAGGTTAAGAGGGGTACCACTCCACACAATTCCTACTACCAGAACTCCGTATCCCATCCCCTCCCCCTCTGGGAGTGTGGACCCAGAGTCATTATAGGGTGCAGAAGGTGGACGGTCTGGCTTCTGTAATTGCTTCCCCACTGAACATGGGCGTTGATAGGTTGATAGATACTCCTAGCCTCTATCTCTCTTTCCCTAGTAGGGCGGGGCTTAAGGAGCCCTTTTAAATGGGAGTGTCTGGAGAAGAGGTCCAAGACCTTTAGAAAATGTGCAGGATCAAATACATGCTATCTAGAGTTGAATGGAAGAAAGTGACATAGCATGCTTGTGGGTTGACTTATCTTTGTGCTTCTCAATGCCAGAAGTGGATTTCAGTATATTTTAAGGTCCAGTTTAGCCTGGGGATTTTAAAGTTTATTTTAAAACCCTCCTCTTCACCCTTGAAAGAAATCACCAATCCTTACATTTTTCTCATGCCATGGCTGTACTTTATAGACCTGCATATACACCACATGACAGCTGTTACCATGCAATACTTTCTATGACATTATACTTACTGATGCGTCGGATTTGATTTTTCATTTACTTATTCGTATTAGAAAGAGGCGGAGAGAGAAAGAAAACAGTAACACTTGGCTCTAGCATCTGATGGTACTAGGGAATGAACCTGGGGCCTGTAGGGTCTCGGACATGCAGCTCCATTGCTCAGCCACTGGGACTAGCTCCCTAACCCCACATTTGTGTTTTATTTTAAACTCAGAGACAAAACATCAACACTGAACACTTCCTTGGGTTGAGACACAAAGCTCTGAATTCACACAGTTGTGAATTAAGATTCCAGCTCTGCCGCTTTCTAGATGTGTACTTTTGAGTAAACTGCATAATGCCTTCATTTTCCAATGTAATAAAATGAAACCAGTAACAAACAAAGCTAATGTACTAAAGACTAATGGAGCTTGAGTAGTGTATCAATTATATCTCAATAAAGCTGGAGGAAAAAAAGTCAATTTGACAGTTCTAGAGAAAAAAAAAAGACTAAAGATGCTTGAAATATAGATGCAAGGATCCTGAAATAAGTACTCACCAAATAATAAATTTCTAGTACATCATTATTTTTTTGCTGTTCCACTCTGACTTATAGAAGCACTGGGAATTGAACACAAAACATCTATATCTCAGGCATGAGATACTGAGATACTGATGCTGAAATGACTGGGATATTTTACCAGAACCTCCTCATTAAATCTTAAGATGGAGAAGAAGATAAATAGTAAATAGAGGAGATACTTTTCAGGATAATTCTTTAAGTCAGAGTTTATGAATCTCAGCACTTTTGACTATTGAGGCTAGATAAGTCTGTAGTGAGAGCAAACACTCATTGAAGGATGTTTAGCAGCAGCCCTGCCCTCTACCCAACAGAGGCAAGTAGCAACACTGCCACCATCCAAGTGAAAGGAGATATTACCACATGGCCAATGAGGACCATGAGAACCACTGCATTCCCTTATAGTTTACCCTCCTCTCAAGAAACAAAATTGCAGAAGCTCTTCATAAAAGACATCATTCACTCTTTTTAAACATTTCTATTATTTGATAAAGACAGAGAGAAATTGAAAAGGGAGGAGAAGGTTGAGAGGGAAAGAGACAGGAAGACACCTGCAGCCATGCTTCACTACTTGTAAAGCCTCCCACCCCTTGCAGGACCAGGCACCTTGAACCTGGGTTCTTGTACAATGGACTATGTGCACTTAACCACCTGCATTACCACCTGGCCCCAGGCATAATTAACTCTTTTTTTTTCTTTTTTTTTTCCTCCAGGGTTATCGCTGGGGCTCGATGCCTGCACTACGATCTACTGCTCCTGGAGGCTATTTTTTTCCCTTTTGTTGCCCTTGTTGTTTATCATTGTTGATGTTATTATTGTTGTTCTTGTTGAATAGGACAGAGGAAAATCAAGAGAGGAGGGGAAGACAGAGAGGAGGAGAGAAGGATAGACACCTGCAGACCTGCTTCACGGCTTATGAAGCAACTCCCCTGCAGGTGGGGAGCCTGGGCTCAAACTGGGATCCTTACTCCCGTCCTTGTGCTTTGTGCCATGTGCACTTAACCTGCTGTACTACAGCCCAGCCCCATCATTAACTCTTTTTTTCCATTTCTTAAAGTGTTTTATTTACTACTTATTAGACATAAATTCTGCATGTTCCACATCACTTGCTTTAGTGACTATTTCCTTGGAATAAAGCTCTCTCTGAGGAAAAACAGTATGTTTGGGTGTTGAGGATATTCAATCCAAAGCTTTACATGGATTTTTATACATTTATAAAAATTTCTCCATTTCTGGACAATAGCCCTTGTAAATTTGTAAGTGCTGAGTCTTTGAATTCACTGCTTGTGATTTTTTTTTTTTTGTCGTTTTCAGGGGTTTACTACTCTAGGATGACTTTTTCAATAGAAAGTGAGAAACAGAGAAAGATAGAGGGCAAATAAACACTGCACAAAAGTTTCTACCTGTGTCATGGGGCCAGGCTCAAACCAGGATCCTCTGCATGTTAAAGATATCTATTCTTCCAGACAACACTGTCTGTATCTTAACCACAAAATAAACCCTTGGGAACTAGCAGAGGATACCCACTAGAACACAAACATTACTAAGCCAAGGACCCAGGTGCAAGTCGCTGAGCCCCACCTGCAGAGGGTATGCTTCACAAGTGGTGAAGCAATAAAGCACGTCTTTCTCTCTCTCTCTCTCTCTCTTCCATTCTCTCCCTCTCTACTTCTTCCTCTATCAGGAAAAGAAGAAGGAGGAGGAGGAGGAGGAGAAGGAGGAGTAAGATTCCAGCAGTGTACAGTTCCAGGATGTACATCATGCCTGTTGTCCTTAGTTCCTAACTAAAATTGAGCTTTGAATTGGAATGCTCACAAATAAAGTGCTCCAGTGTTGTACTTTTCATTTATAGCAGTGAGTTGCACGTTTTCAACAGTGGACAGGTTGAATGTACCATCCTGCCTCCTCCATTTCTGCCTATTTCAAGTGCAAACTGGTAATAATGTCATAATACATAATGTTTTTCAAAATAGCAGTCAGCTGCCCACAGGCAGGGACAAGAAACATTTAAATACACCCCATTGCATGCCACCCTCTGGCCTTGTCTAATGCTGTCCTTACGAGCATAGAAGAACACACTCAAATGCTTCTGTCTTCTTAGACAATGGGCATGCACTGACCCAGAGTGTGGAAAGAGACAGCTTAAGGGTTTTCTCCAGTAGCCATAACAAGGTATTGATAGAAGCTGTGTTTCCTGGATCAGCGTCTCAGCTGAACTCCACGGGTCATTCATCTGACTGGGACTAGGAGTGCAGAGCAACACTAATCATATTAACACAGCTAACAGCCTCTGCAAAAAGAAAACTGTGACCTGGACTCACTAAGTTAGCCAGTCACATAACTAAGACAGATTTCTAACACTTCCATCTCTGTACCCCAATCCCTCACAGCTGAAAACATAATCAGGTGGCTATGGAAAGGGAAGGGTTTATTGGATAAGTTGTTGGGACTCTCAGTGTGAGATCCCAAGTCTGATCTCTGGCATTGCATGTGTCAGACTGATGCTCTGATTCTTTCCACTCTCTCATAAACAAACAAACAAACAAACACAGACATATATATTCAGAAATCTATGAAGAGCAGTGGTGAAATCCTTACCTGCCTGAGGAGCAGTCAGCCTTATACCTTTTCCGGGTGCCCTAGTGGTACACTCAATCCTCCTAGGAGACACATTTCTAATGTCACATGGAATGCCTGGGGAAATATTTCTAAATTAGGCAAATACTGATGAGACAGACATGAAGACATAGACTTATAAACACAATGGAACCTTCACAGAACCGCACTAAACAGGCTTCTATTGTAAGGCAAAGGGTGGGAGAGTTATGACTAGTCAACATCAAAAGTTGTCAACCAAGGGGGAAGGAAGTGATGAGTGCTTCAGTGGGCAGAGACCCTGTCTTGCCTATGTGAGGTCCTAAATTCAACCCCACATCAAGAGTGACAAAGACAGCACAAGTTAAACTCTATGGATGGTATGGTGTTGCTTTGTGCACTTTCCACCGCTTATAAAAATTAAACTTAGAAAAATAAGCACGGAAGTGATGCAGTGATAAAACACATTATCTGAGACTCTGAATTTGATCTCAGAGGCCATATTAGAAAAAAAAATGTCATCCCAAATAAGGAAAGCCAGGAAAATGAGAGTACAGAGCAGTTTATAGTAGTCAGAAAGAAAGCAATGTTATTTACTGCGGATGTGAAAGTGTAAGAATGTTTTTCATATCCGCAATGTTATTCACGGTGGATATGAAAGTGTAAGAATGTTTTGCTGAATATTTAGCTTCACACAGTAAAGGAGCATGCCACCTGGCAGAGTAAAAGATTCTGGATATCTATGACTAAAGATTGTGCCAAGAGGGCATTCCAGAAGAATCCACAAAGCAAATGGCTGTTCACATCAGCCTTTGCATATAGAGAGGGAGAAGGGGGAAGAAGAAAGGAAAGACTGTCTTTTCTAGAAGCAAACCATTTTAAATAAGTAATTGGACATTTTCCTTCTCTACTTCCAAGATTGGAAGCCCTTAAGTAATTGCCCATGAACCATGAGCATGTCTACAGGACATTCTCTTACTGTAGGACACGTGTGGCCAAAGCATCATCTAGTCTCAACCAGAGTGCAAAACCACAGATTGAGAGTATCATGAGGAGTTGTAAGTAGCAAAGATTGCCCCCCAAGAAACTCCCTCTCCCTCTCCCTGTCTCTCTCTCTCTCTCCAGATCATAGGAGATATAATATTTCACACAGCATTTTAAACCATGAATTCTTTTCAACCGTTTCAATTTGGTTACCTGCAATCATAACCTGGGCAGGATTGTCAAAGAAGTCTCCTTTAATTGTGATGTCTGTTTTCCCCCCAAGGCTCCCAGTTTCTGGAAATACAGATAGCACTTCTACAAGAGAAGAAAAAAAAATGTAAGCCTCTGAATTTAGACAAGATATGACCCAGATAATAATATAATAATAGAAGCTATCAATAATTTATCTCTTACTTTAACAGTCTAAGACCAACAACAACTAGAGTTTTTCTGCAGTAGTAATATAAATGTACTAGTCATTTAAAATGCATATTATAAGAAAAAGATTCACGTTAATATGTCTTATACTGGATTAATATTTAAAAAGAAAAGAAAATGCAGTTACTCATTTTTTTTCCAATTTTCAGTGTTTATTAACTGTGACCTAGAAAAACATAGTCCTGCTAGAGCCTTTTCATACATGTGTGGCAGTTACTCATTTTATCAGCAAAAAGCCTTATATGCCATGATGTGTTGACCTCAAGCTTTGTATCTGCAAATCAGAGAAGAACAATTTACAGCTTAATAAGGAGTCAGATTTGGGTGAAACAGGCAAGACCTCAATCTGCCCAAATGATTGCAGTTTGCTCTAGAGTAAAGAATGAATTAGAGTGTCTTTAACTCAGTGTGTTCTTATTGCTTCATAGCCAGTTTGTTTATACTGCTTCCTGATTACTTTAATGCCCTACAATAAGATGTTGTATTGTAATATACCAAATATCCCACAATAATTTAATTTTTTCTGATCTTCTGCTCTTCTGTGAGCAAACATAGGTAGTTCTAATTTTCATTTTCTCATGGGATAAGAGAAGATGTCCTCTCTAATAAAATGAAAGTACCAGAGTGTTGCTCTGGTTTCTCCCTCTCTCTCATTCTTTACCCCATGTAAAACTCTGCCTCATATGTAATAAGCAAAATAAATCTTTTCAAAATAGTTCTTGTCCCCAGGGAGATTAAAATGGTAAGAGTGAGCAGGCACCAAGAAAAAGTATGATTTATCATGAACTAATGAAATTTGATAATTTATCTTGAACTAATGAAATTCGATAATTTGGCAACACAGAGAAGAGGATTAGGAGTCAGATGGATATTGTGGAATAGAAAGACAATTCTTTTTCTTTCTTTTTCCTTTCCTTTTTTTAATTAGTGATTTAATAATGATTGAAAAGATTGTAGGATAAGAGTTCCATATCCCACCCCTCCATTAGGAGGCTACTCATTCTTTATCCCTCTGGGATCCATGGGGAGCAGAAGGTGGGAGTTTTAGCTTCTATAATGGCTTCTCCACTGAACATGGGAGTTGACAGGTCGATCCATACCCCCAGCCTGTTTCTATCATAAAGACAATTCTTGAAATTACATATTGACAAAATCTTAAAGGATGAACTACTAATAAACCCCAACAAGCAGAGAAGAGACAGGATGAACATTGAAAGCAGGTGATAATAAGGATGGAAGCAGGAAATTTCACAACTCAGTTAAGTGGTGCTAGACTACAAAAGCAAGAGATGGAGCCAGAGTAGCAGGAAGAGAGGAGATGAGAAGCTTGAACTATTTGGCTGTGAGCAACTGGAAGCCTTTAGAAGGTGATTATCACAAGAGAGGTATCAGATGTTTGCTCATATAGAGAATGTTGGTGGCTACATAGAGGAAGGATCATCAGAGGCTATATGGCAAATCAGGGAACCACTAGTAATCATTGCAGTAGGCCAGTTAAGAGATTAAGGGGTACTGAATTAAGGGAGTAACTGCAACTGCAACTCTTCTTTATAGATGCTTAATTGGAGCTCAAAAAATTCAACTAGAAGTTGAATATCGGCCTTCCAGGACCTCAAAACAAGGTTCATTGGAGTTTTCACATGTCCTCTCCCCATTGTCTGTTCTGCTATGAAAAAGCTCTTAACTGAAAGCCCTCATCACAGGATGATATTTATAGACTTGAAACTATGAAATATCCATGTGATCAGCCCTGTCAACCTCCCTGGCATTCAGGTTCATTGTTAATAGAAGACTTAGAACAGAAGCTTGGGTGGATGACAAAGAAAATATACTTCCCATAAACATTAGTTATGAGGATAAAATTTGGAATTAGCTCTGTATCTTACTGCGCTAAAACCTTTGGATAATTTATTTCGTATCTCCAAGTCTGTTATAATAGTCAAGTGGAATAAAAACTGACATTGTATGTAAAAGACTCAAGAACCTTCCATTCTTCTTGTTGCTAATGTTGTTATCACCGAGATGCGCCTTTAGACTTACTCTAAAAGAGACTAAATATACTGTCTAAAGAAATTAAATGATGGGGAGGGTTGCTGGATGGTAGCATAGCAGGCTAAGAATACATGGCGCAAAGTACAAGGACCAGCATAAGGACCCCGGTTCACGCCTCTGGCTCCCCACTAGCAGGGGGTTAATTCACAGATGGTGAAGCAGGTCTGCAAGTGTCTATCTTTCTCTCCCCCTCTGTCTTCCCCTCCTCTCTCCATTTCTCTCTGTCCTATCCAATAACCACAATAAAAAAAAAATCCAACAAAAAGGGGGAAAAAATAGCCTCCAGGAGCAGTGGATTTGTGGTGCAGGCACTGAACCCCAGCAATAACCCTGGAGGCAAAAAAAAGAACGAAAGAAAGAAAGAAAGAAAGAAAGAAAGAAAGAAAGAAAGAAAGAAGAAGGAAAAAGAAAGGAAGAAATTAAACGACAGGGACAAGTGATACCACACCTAGTTTAATGCACATATTACCATGTTCAAGGACCTGGGTTCAAGAACCAAGCTCTCACTTGCAGTGGGGAACTTCATAAGGGGTGAAACAGTGCTGCAGATGTCTCTCTTCCTCTCTCCCACTCTGTCTCCTCTTTCTTCTTGATTTCTCTCTGTCTCTATCAAATAAATATAATATTTTTTAATTAAAGTCAAGGGTAGAAATTCAGCTTTTGCAGAATCAGGCTGCCTAGAGTAAGTGGACATTTGTCCTCAAACATATGCAACTTCTTGCACCTTGGGCAAAGTTGAATTCTCCCACCTCTGGAATTCTGAACTTGCCTCACAGACATTTCTTCAGTAGCTTTGTGATTCTATCATATAGAACATAAGTCTTTCTGTAGTAGCCAAATTTTGCTACTTAATTTATTTCATAGTTTTATTCAAGTTCCTATTATGTTTGCATTCATTTTCAAAATAAAAATTTACGTGGGGGGTATAGAACTTAGGTGGTGAGCTTGGTATGGAACTCCACCCTTGTAATTTTGTAATCCTGAAAACCACTATTAAATCACTAATAAAATCATTTTAAGTAAAATAAATAAGTTTTATACATCAGAGAATAGCACAATAATTTAACATCAATATCAACAAATAACACATCAAATAAATGCTTGGAGGTGAAAAGCTAAAGTAAAAAAAAAAAGTGTCAAGATTTTTCAGTGCCACATCTTTCTTATTATCTTTCAAATCTTAGCACAAATATCATCTTTTATTTGCTCACTAGCCATTAACTTTGTAGAGAACTCTATGACCAAACTCCTTTTATTTTTTTTAATTTTTTAAAATATTTTATTTGTTAGACAGAGACAGCCAGAAAGGAGAGGGAGCGGGGAGAGAGACACCTGCAGCTCTGCTTCACCACTTGTGAAGCTTTTCCCCTGCAGGGGGTAGACCAGGGGCTCAAACTTGGGTCCTTGCGCACTGTAGCATATGCATTCAACCACGTACAACACCACCTGGCCTCTGACCAAGCTCCTTTTAATAAAGTAACTAAAAAGTTGACAATCAAGCAGACAATTCTCATCTAAAACCAAAGGACCATTCACATTTTTTTTTAATTTTCCCTTTCGTTGCCCTTGTTTTTTTTTTTTATTATTGTTGTTGTAGTTGTTATCCTTGTTGTTATTGATGTCGGCATGTTGTTAGATAGGACAGGGAGAAATGGAGAGAGGAGGGGAAGACAGAGAGGGGGAGAGAAAAATAGACACCTGCAGACCTGCCTCACCACATGTGAATCGACTCCCCTGCAGGTGGGGAGCCGGGGGTTTGAACCAGGATCCTTAAGCCGGTCCTTGCGCTTTGTGCCACTTGCATTTAACCAGCTGCACTACCGCCCGACTACCACCATTCACAATTTTAAGACGACTTAAAGTATAAATAGTAATGAAGGGATAGGAGGCTCAATATTACAGTAAGACAAGAGGAGTTAGCAATGAAAGGTGGAGGGAAATAGTACCTGGATATGTCTGGTAAAGGAACAGTTCCTGTTTAGCACTGACCAGCCACGCACTTTTGTGTACCATTGACCTTCAAAAAAGACAAAGTTGGTTTTAGATGAAAACAACTCTGTACTTAAATTTTTCTTTTTAAATATACATATTTTATTTATTTCTTGCCTCTGTGAAAAAAAATCAGCATTTTTTCAGAGAGAGAGAAAGAGAGAGAGACCATAACACTTTCTAAGTGCAGCAGGGACTAGTCTTAAACCTGAGTCACATATAAGACAAAACAGGCACATTACTTGGTAAGCCCTTTTACCATATCTCTCTCTCTCTTTCTCATAATCTATCAAAAAAATGGAAATGGTAGAGTGGTGCAGACACTAAGCCACAGCAGTAACCCTGCTGACTGATAAGAAGGAGGAGGAAGAAGAAAAAGAAGAGAAAGAGTAAAATGAAAGATTAAGGGGATAGAGTAGAAGAAGTAGTGATGATCTGTGTGGCTGGCTGATGGCTCAGTGGTAGAGTACATGATCTGGCATACATGAGGCCCCATGTTCCTTCCTCAGCATGGTATGTGACCACATGGTATTCTGGTCTCTTTGGACCTTTTCTAAATAAATAAATAAATATTCTCAAAAAAAAATTCCCAAAGTTTTTAAAGATATTTTTTATATTTAGTTATTTAGTTAGTTTTCCTTTTGTTGCCCTTGTTTTTTTTATTGTTGTAGTTATTAATGTTGTTGTTATTATTGATGTCATTGTTGTTGGATAGGACAGAGAGAAATGGAGAGAGGAGGGGAAGACAAAGATGGGGAGAGAAAGATAGACACCTGCAGACCTGCTTCACCGCCTGTGAATCAACTCCCCTGCAGGTGGGAAGCTGGGGGCTTGAACCAGGATCCTTATGCCAGTCCTTGCGCTTCGCGCCATGTGCACTTAACTCGCTGCGCTACCACTCAACTGCCAATTCCCAAAGTTCTATGTCATCATCATACTGAAACATTTACACTGCTTCAGGATGATTGCTGAAGACTCAACTGTATGCACCTAAGTACGATAAGTCAAGTGAGTACATGGGGCTTCTATCACTGCATGAGAAGCTTTCCCTACAAGTGGGAACTGGTGCCTTGAACTCTGGTCCTCATGTATTGCAATATGTGCACTCAACCAGGTATGCCACCACCCAGCCCCCATGGGGCTTCATTGTTCTAGCTCACTATAAAAGGTTAACAAAAGAAAGAGAAATTTAATATAAGGTAAAGGTAAAACTTCATCATCTCAGTAACTTACTTTCCTTTGTTAAATACTGAAAAGCTAACATTCTGGGAACCTGAAACAAAAAGAAAACAATATTAATATAGGAATCTGAGTGAATCTTTTGATCAGGTTTGATACTATAAACTCAAGGATTTTAAATATTTCCATTACCACCCAAACTTGTACTTTCCTTAATGATGCTCAAAATATTTATCTTCATTGCACCAATAGTAATGTCAACTTTTTAACAGTAAGAGGATAAATGCAGTAGCACATAGTGGAAGCTAAGAGCTAGATGAAGTATTAAAAAGTCTTCTTCCACTAGATACCAACTTCAATTTTCTAACCAAGAACAAAATAATTCCATAAACCTCATAGGTTTATTGTGAGGACAAAACTACTTTCTAACTAAGCTTTTTTTTATAGTTGTTTTCAGGTAGTTCTCAACAAATGGTATTTATTATCATCCTTATGAGAACTAACATGTGCAATATTTTTTTTCTAGACATAGAGTAAGACATGGATAAGATTTTAAATTTGACTGGGGAGACAGCATAATGGTTATACAAATGACTATCTATGTTCAATCCCCAGCACCACCAGAAGCCAGAGTAGAACAGTGCTCTGGTCTTCTCTCTATATATTTTTTTCTCTATCTTATTAAAATAAATAAAAATTAAATTTAAATAAAATTTTAAATTTATGTGACTTCTCCAAGAGACCAATATAGTTGCCTTCCACACGACACTGCAGTGTTCCAAGACCATGATCTTCCTGAATAGGATAGCTATGGAAAGAAACAGAAATCAAAAATGAGAATTATCAGACAAATCAGTTCAGAGGCTCTGATTCTTTATTCAAGAAAGAGAAAAAATCTGTATGTGTGTGTGTGTATGTGTATTAAACATATATGAAAACTGAAATGCTGGTCAGCCAGAGAAAATTGGTAAATACTGGAAGTATAAATGGAGCAAATATTTAAGGGTGCACTAACTAGATTATCTTCAGGACATGTTACCAGTCAAATACACATTGTAAAACACAAAAGTAACTTGACCTCAGGTAGATAGCATTGCAGTGAAGTCCATAGGTTGCTTGCATGAAGTCCTGGGGTGGTCCCAGGAAGTGCATAACAATAACAACAGTAAGCAACACAGATAACAGAGCAGTGCTCTGTTTCTCTTTCTCTCTCTCTCTCTCCCTCTCTCTCTCTCTCTCTCTTAAACTCCTTTTTTAAACTTTATTTATTTTTGATAGGACAGAAATAAACAGATAAATTAAGAAGAAAGGAAGATAGACAGATACACAGACAGACAGATACCTGCAGCACTGCTTTACCACTTGTGAAGTTTTCCCTGCAGATGTGTGGGGGGAGGAGAGGAGAGGGAGATGCAAGAAATAGGCTTGAACCCAGGTCTTTGTTCATGGCTATCTGTGCATTTAATCAACCCAGCCTTTTATTTCTCTCTTCTCTCTTCTCTTTTTTCCTTTCTCCTCTCTCCCTTATTTCTCTTTCGCATATAAACACACACTATTGTTTTATGCTTACTCCTAACCCCCATTCACTTTTTTCTTTCCAAAATCATTCTTATGAGAAGAATAGAAATATCCTTAATTTAAAAAAAAAATCTGTTATCAAGAGTGAAGCAATCCTAAGAGAAAAAAACTAAAGACATCAGGATGAAACTGAATGTGCATTATAGAATTTGGCTCAACTAAAAATTAGCAGTGCCAAGAACTGGAGCCAAAGTGATGACCTCAACAAAAAAATTGATTCCCTCAGTCCAGAGTAAAGTGAAAATTTAACAAATCATTAGCTACTTTAACTGTGAACAGACAGTTGTTCACAATTATTTTAAAAAATAGCTACAATAAATGAATATATAATCTTACTTTGGTGTTGATTTGACTTGTCATTATAATATAGTGATTAAGCTCATGAACTCTGGTAGCTGAATGGTCTTCCAGGTTTCAGATTCTGGGTCTACCAAACATTCTTTGTGAGACTGTGGCCAAGTTACTTAGACCCTCTGTGCCTCAGTCTCCTCATCTATGAAGTTAACAGCAATAAATGTTTTGAGCATGGCTTGTCAACATTTAGTAAATGAGTACTCATTTTCATGAAAACTTTCAGAATCTATTATTATTTGTATTTTGAACCAATTACTGTGCCTTTCAGTGAGTCTAGAGAGAAGTAAGTCAAAAGTTATAAATGGTTTCTACTAAAAAGTATGTGTATGTATATGTTACACTTGTAGTGTAACCTAAAAATGACTAAAAATGACTATGCTGACAAGAAAAACACTTACCAATGTCCTGTTTTCCTGTTTACAAGAGAGCAAGGAGTAACCCATTTTTCTCCTTGAGCTTCTAAGAGTAATGGGCTACATAAAAGACAGAAAAGAGAGGAGATAATAGTATAATACTTCCAGAAAATATTCCTGGCAAAATTCATAGAAATTTCATTATAATTTATAGGGCATTACTTCAGATGACTGAAAGCTGTCCCCTAAGGAAATATTGAATCAAATTTTCAGTCTGAAGGTTAGGGTATACACCAAGTTTCATGTCCCACATCTCATACTACAGAGGAAACCATTTGTTCTCCCCCCACCCCTCAAAAAATAATGTCCACATTGGCTATTGGGTTCACATAGAGCTACTATGGAGTCTATACCTTTGTGCCCCCCTCCCCCTTTTCATCCCAGTCAAGGACTATGATGGGACCACAAGGCGAATACAACACATTGCCAATGATGCAGTTGTAACTTCTGTTCCCCACAAGAAGAACAATTTCTTTTGAGGTAAGTTGATCCTTACTTAAAGACAGAAAAGTAGATTTCAGAATAGTAAAATTTTCATTCTCTGCAACAATAAAGTGGGAAAAAAAAAGACAGAGGCGGATACCCTGACCCTGTCCACAGATGAAGGGAAAAAATACAGTACAAAAAAAAAAATCTACTTGTCAAGCGCTTAATAAGATTATGTTAATAGGGCTCTATAAATTCTCACTTAATCTAAATGATTTGCATTGACAATCACAGTTGCTCAGCCTCCTAGAAAGCACCATAACTTTAATATTTACCATTTCATTCTTCCCTCTCCCTAGCTTTGATGACTAAATACTACCACTTTTCATTGAAGATATCTCCAGTGAAGTAAGTCATTTCCAGGGAGCATTAAAAACTCAATGGTTTTCAGTAAGTACCTTCTCTCACAATCCTCTCTGGTCACACCAACAGACTTTCTAAATGCACAAATGAATAGCAACTAAACAAGGATATTATGATGGTCTTTGGAATTTGCACATAGTTTTTAAATAATTTATTTTAGCCAGAGAAACAAGAAAGAGAAGAGTAAGAAAGGAAAAAAAGAAAAACTACATAAGCAATTACTGTACAATTCATACTGAGCCCAGAGTGACTACTTGTCAGAAAATAAATGGGCTGACTTAATGGACCAGGAGCAATTACATTAGCAAAATTTGCTATAACCCAGCTCACCAGGGACTATAAACTGCAAAGAGAAAAATGGCTGTTGGATGCCAACTGCTTACAATTTACTGCTGTTGGGGAAGCTGGTCCCAGGAAGTAATCCAAGAAATGTGTAGCTAGTCCAATGTAGAAACAAACACACACTTACCTATCAATGTACTCAGCATCAAAGTCAAAGGTTTCCAATCTTCCAGTCATAATCCAGCCATAGACATGTATTAGTTTTCCTATTTTAGAAAATTTAAAAACAGATTACTATATAGCTCTCCCCTTGTTTTCAACATCTACTTCATTTTATGAAAGATTTGCATTTTTACCTGCTATCAGTACTCCAATGAGAGGATTTCTCTCCTCTCACTCTCTCTCCCTTTCTCCCTCTCTCCCTCTCTCTCTCTCATAATAAGCAGAGCTTCAACACACCCATTCCTGGCCAACTTTTAAATAGTGAGAGATGGAAAGAAAGAGAGATACCACATCACTTCTCTCAGTGCCATAGTATTTCCATATAGTGTACTGGAGGTTCAAATTTGGGTCACAAGTATGACAAAGCAGGTGCCTGAGATTCTTGACTGGCAATATTTTTCACTTTAACAAGAAAAGTGTAGGGGCACATGCGGTTGAGTGCAAGAACCTGGGTTCAAGCGTCTGGTCCCCACATGAAGGGGGAGATGTTTCACAAGTGGTGAAACAGTGCTGTAGGTATTTCTCTCCCTCTCGAGCTCCCCACCCCCTCTTCATTTATCTCTGTATCGAAAATAATTTTTTAAAAAAGTAAGTGTTGAAAAAGCTATTTTTAAAAATTCAAAACTTGTATTTTGCATGATTTCCAGTAGCTGTTCTAAAATGTAGCATATTAAAAGGATTCAGAAGAATAGAAGAGAGAGGTTAAGAGGGTTTTAGGTTTTCCAAATAGACAGAAAATTAGAAAGAAGGACACAAAGGGTTAGGAAGATAGCATAATGGTTATGCAAAAAGACATGAATGCCTGAGGCTACAAAATACCAGGTCTAATTCCCCCAATGCCACGAGCCAGACCTGCTCTGGGGGAAAAAGAAAAAAAAGGAGAAATAATGGGAAACAAAAAAAGAAAGAACAGGAAGGAAGGAAGGAAGGAAGGAAGGAAGGAAGGAAGGAAGGAAGGAAGGAAGGAAGGAGGCAACACAATAACAGAGCTATGGCTTAAAAATATGGAAGATGGATGAGGGTAGGGGGCGAGGGATGAGTGGTGGCACACTCAGTAAAGTGCACACATTACCGTGATCAAGGACCAAGGTTCACGCCCTAGGTCCCTACATGCAAGGGGGATGTTTCATGAGTGGTGGAGCAGTGCTACAGATGTCTCTCCTCTCTCATACTAGTAAATAAATAATTTTTCTAAAGTTCAATAGATGTCAAAGATGGGAAATATTCAGAATCATCCAACAGAGCTGCTTATCCACATATAAATATATGACTCCTACTGCTAAGTTTCTTCTATGCAACTTGCAGAGATTCCCAATGACTAGGAAGTTTTTCCTTAATTGTCCCTTCTTTTGAGTTGATAAGAACAGGTGTGTAAGGGCCTTGACTTTCATCAAGGCACACTCTCAGTATTATCTATATCCCCTCTGCTCTAGGAGTTGAAAAATAAATCTAACGTAGCCCGAGAAGAAATAATTTTGACACATCAATTATTTCTTTCATGGCTCAAAAACATCTAAGCTCGGTTTTTGTGGAGCTGCATTTTAATCAAGCACACTATAAAAAGGTGATGTAATTAAAGTTGAACATACAACCAGCCCAATAACTGACAAGCATGTGCCTGCCAGAGAGAATTTAACCATCTATACTGCAAGCTTCTAGCATCACAGATGTTGAGAGATGTGCCAATGAGACAAAATTTCCAAAATGGAAAAGTAAAGGATAAGCCTCACAATGTCACTGAATTCAGAGGAAATGTCTCCATGACCATACTTCAGGTCCAGAAAGAACGCTAGCAAGGGTTTCCCTTCACTGTGTGCTTGGGTTTTATTTGTGCAATTGCCCAAGTGATTTTCATCTAGCATCAAATAGGAAACTTCGTAAGTATCACTTCCACTCTACAAATTTACAGGTAGAAAACAAGGTAACTCAATTTGGACAGTGGTCATGGCATTGGTAAAAGTCTAAAGTTCTCTTCTACTACTAACAACTGAAATTTTTTCTTCCAAATTGCCAATTTCTTGACTTTAGAAGGCATAAGTCCTCACAGTTGTGGGCACAACTTTCAAAACTATTAACAGGTCGTAGAAATCAGATCACATTATGATACACAAGGACCCAGGTTCAAGTCACCAGCTCCCACCTCCAAGGGGAAGCTTCACAAGTGGTGAAGCAGTACTGCAGATGCCTGTCTCCTTTTCTGTCTCCCCCTTCTCTCTCAATTTCTCTCTGTCTCTACACCATATGTAATTAGTAAATAAATATTTTTAAATATTTATTTTAAAAACAAAATCTGAAATTCCTATGAGTTTTTGTTCTGTTTCTAAGCAATGAAGTCCAGAAGAGACTGAAGAACGACTAAGCCAAACCAAGGTACCAGAGAATCTTGCGTCACAGCAAAGACTCCTAAGCACAGGCAGATATTCAACTCCTTCTAAAACACTGGTTCTCTTGTCCTGATACCCTCCTGTATCTCTTTGGCTGATACTCTGGGCACAGTTCCCAAATGAGATGAGAGTAATCATCTGGAAAGTGATTCAAAGATGCAGCTGTGTGGATCCTGCCTGGAGGGACCACTCCAATCAGACCAGCCACCAGTGGTTTCCCCAGAAGGTAGAAGAGACAGTGTACAAAATTCAACCTTGATGGAGAAATAGGCTCGACAGATCTGGGTGCCAGCTGATGTCCCATTTCACACCTCTAGTGGCTGCCTCCTTCCTCATTCCTCACCCTAACAAGACTTCTGCCATCTAAACTGGGACTTTTTAACAACAGAGCAGCAGCAACCTAACCATCTGAATATGATTTTTCATAGACCATGTTTTTTCTTTTAATAAAACATTATCATATCTCGATTATTCAAACAGGGAGGCACATGTCTATGAATAAGCTGCTAATAAATTCATGTTCTTCAGGATATAAATACACACAAAAATTAACAAGCACTTTGCATCATCTCAGATATTCATTGTGCTGTTCTTGAATAGTCTAGTCTCTTTAAACAGAGTGGTCAGTTTTGTTGTTGTTTGTTTGTTTGTTTGTTTTGCAATTAGGCACAACCATAAGTAATGTAATTTGTGCTTCCACATTAACACCATTCTGGAAATCCTGAGCAAATAAAAGCCTGGAAGAGTTATAGAAATGCAGAGAATAAGAAAGTAATAATCCTAGTTGTGTGTACTACTTGCTTTGAAGGCAGGCTTAAAGTCGTTGCTGAATTTATTTCTTAGTTGCAGTTCTTTCTCCTTTTATATAAATCCTACAGCTATCTTTCTCTTATTGCCTTCTATCCTTTGGTCTCTCCCTATCTGTGTGCTCTCTAACTTATAAACATCTTCCTAAAAGAAAAGTTAGTTAATGACTTCCTAAGTGAGACCCAGTACTACTTAGTACTAGGGGGAAAAAAGGTAGAATTATGGGTCTACTCTGGAATATTACTAAATTCAAATCTCAGCTGTAAGCATTTATTAGCAATATGACAAGGCAAGGGAATTACTTAACCTTTCGGAATCTCATCTCCTCATTTACAAAATGAGGATGATAACATTTCCTGTATTATCAGGCTACGGTGAGAATCTAATAAAATAATATCTACCAAAATCTTACAACAGAATCTGATAAAGTTCAATAAAGATTTGTCACCATGTAAATGATTATAACGTTAGAAGAAATCTGTGATTTCTATTTTTTTTCTCTGGCAGTGCCCGGTTTGGCTTTGGTAGCCTATTTTCATGTTTGAATTCCTTTTTTATAAGTGAAATAATATAACAAAAGTGCGCAGAGGTGAAACCAAACCAGGCTAGAAATGAGCCAGAGGTTGACATTTATTTTCAAAAAACAGCACCAGAGACAAAGGGGGGGGAGTCCATTTTTAGAGACCACTTACCTGCAAATAATATTTAACAATAAACTTTCTTTTACTTTTTTTTAACAGTAAACTTTGATGAAGGCATTTTTAGTTACTCCCGTTTTAATGAGAGTCTTCTTACCTGGAACTCCACTGGGTGGATCAACTTGGTAAACCATAGGTGTCTGTGTCCTGGAAAACTGTTTAAAAAGTGTCATAACTCATAAGCATTTCATTATACTATCACACAAACACAAGGCATACAAATTATTCATCAGAGAGCATTAGTTTAAAATAGTATGATGCTATATTTCAACCCCATTAGGGGTAAAGACATGGACAGAAACCTCACTAAGAAAGAGAATCTGAAGGGCAAAAGACACATGAGAAAGTGCTCAAAGTCACTGATTATCAGAGAAATGTAAATAAAGACAACAATAAGATACCACTTTACACCCATGAGAAAATCATACATTAGAAAGGACAAAAAGAAACATTAGAGAGGATGGGGGGGGCGGCATTTTTGCACTGCTAGTAGAAGTGTGTATTGGTCCGCCTCTTGTGGAAAACAGTCTAGAGATTATTCAGAACACTAGATATGAACCTACCCTATGACCCAGTAATTTCTCTGCTGGGGATGTACCCAAAAAAAATAAGAAACATCTATCAGAAGAGATCTACATATACCTATGTTGATAGCAACATAATAGCCCAAACCTAGAAGAAGCACAGATGTCTAACAACGAATGAGTGGCTAAAAAGTTGTGGTATATATACAGGATGGAATACTACTTAGCTTTCAAAATGATGAAGTCATCTCCTTTGTGTCATCTTAAATGGAAATTGAAGGCATCATGTTAAGTGAGATCAGCAAAAAAGAAGAGAAACACCAAATGATCTCACCTATAGGTGGGACTCAATACATAGGAACAGGGAAGAGAACACAAGGTAAAACTTGAACTGGCCATGATATATTGTATCAAAGAAAAAGACTCTGGACAGGAGAGGGAGGAAAAAAGAGGCTGAAGAGAACATCAGGATTCTGGTTCACAATGATGTAAGAGGACTTAAATTGTTGGTGAGAATGTTCTGCAGAGAAGTTTCACAAGGAAATGAGAAATTGTACTCATGTGTCAATGACTGCACTGTAAGCCATTAACCCCACCCAACATTAACCACCCAATAGAAATGATAAGAAAAAGAAACTGTGTTTCCTCAAATCACCTTCACATATATTTCTTTTCATTTCCATAATATTTCTATGAAGCATATATAACTGTTAATCAAGATTACATGGCTCTCTGTGCTGCACAATATTGCCCAAAACTTGGCAATTTCTACCCAACTATGATACTCAGGAACTATTTTTTTGTTGTTGTTGTTGCCCTTGTTTATCGTTGTTGTTGTTATTACTGTCACTACTGTTGGATAGTACAGAGAGAAATCAAGAGAAGACGGGAAGACAGAGGGGAGGAGAGACAGTCACCTGCAGACCTGTTTCACACTTGAACCGTGATCCTTGGCCAGTCCTTGCGCTTTGTGCGATGTGCACTTAACCCACTGCACTACCGCCTGGGCCCCCCAGAAACAAATTTTACCAGAAGTAAAAGTATCAGGCGGTGCTTTACAATACCAATATTTTTGTTTCATTATTATAACTTGGTATCCTGAGGGTCTTGAAGGTGTCCCCCAACACCATCCCCCCCTCAAGAACTTGCTTGTGTAAATTGAAGGAAATATAATTTAAATTATTATCAGTTAACACTTTGTATTAACTAACTGCAAAGCTTTAATGTTATGGATATTGGTTGGGGAAAATTAAGTGACTTGTGGGGGAAATGTCAAGGGATTCTAGGACTAAGAAACACTGCTCTTCAAGGAGGTATACATTGATGGGGTGGTGGGAACCTATGGAAGCCTGATTGTGCACTCCAAAACATCTTGCAAGACTCCCTTCCCCCAGAATTTTCAGCTTCCTTTAATCATAAACTCCAGAAGGACTTGAGCAATGCCCCTGTATCACTGTCTAATCCCTATGAGAGCCTGAGATTTGGAAGACTTTTAAATATTTGTGAATAAACAGAATGACCTTATCTGAGATGATTTATATACTTCCTGGAAGTAAAAGGGACAATAAGACTAGTTCAGGAATTTGATCTCACCTACAGGTATCTTGGTTGGTCCAAGAATAGTGTATTATACAGTCAGAGCCAGTGCAAAGAAAGAGAAACTTCAGGGTAGCTAGCTGGGCCAAAATTTGGCCTGTGAGCTCATGATTTTCCCAGGGAGAGGCATAGTCTCCCTTCCTGCTCCCTACCCACACCCCAACCTCCTTTAAGTTTCTAGCCCCCCCCCCCTTTATTTCCCACCATCAGAGGCTTAGCATTTGCAAAACAAATAGCAAAAAACTGTTTTGTTTCACTTGGTCTGCTTCCAGCATCCCTGATAAAATAACTCTCCTAGTTAATAAACAGCACTAACCAGACAAGGAAAATCAATAGGTGTTGTGCAGTCTGCCATCAAAACTAGTTTCCTCTCTCTCTAAGTAGTGGGTTAAAAAATAGTTCACAGAAAATACGTGCAGTCAAGAGGTCACAGTGATAATCTTGTGACCTCACCAGCTGGAAGTTAGCTCTAATTTTAGCAAAAGATTAAAAATTAATGTGATTTCACACACCTGCCAAACTTACACTACCCATCCAACCATCCAGCCTCACAGCTTCTTACAGTACCAGCTTTTCACCTCCCTCTCATTTCCACTGGAACTTTACCTAAGGAAACTCAACAACTAGTGGTTATTGTCCCATCTCACAGATGTTTAGAAACTGAGAGAAATGAAACAACCAGTCCAAACCAAGTAAGATGATGGCTCTCTCAATTTGTGACTTGAAATATTATATCTGTCATGAGTCTGTAAAGCTGCCAGGTGAAAATAGAGAAGGATTAGGGCAACTCCTTGATCACTCCCTCTCAAATCGTCACTGAGTACAGAGCTAAACCTCAAAAGGGGTTTCACTTGCGAATTTTCTCTGAGCCAACACAACATAAAAAAGTACATTTCTAAGAGAACCTGGTCCCTGGTCACCCACCAAGCTAGAAATATGTCAAAGTGAAAATTTAATGAGCTCCTAAATCAAACTTCCCACATGCTGCTCCTTGAGCTCAAGTGAGGTCAGCAGCAGCAAGATGGGAGAGAGAAGTAGGCACAGATCAGAGTGAAAAAGTCACAGCCACCAGCTGTTTGATAAACCCATGAGTTGCTCCAACTTGTCAGTGCCAGCAGCAGGCTCTTTGGAGTGGACTGGTGAGAGGGAATTAAATTTTAATGCTCCTGGTTCTCCCAGCCCCAGTCCCAAAACAAAGACACATGTGTTTTATTTATCTTGGAATGCCTCTCATTATCAGCAACCCCTGGTGATTTTTCACCAGCTCATCAAGCAAGTTGAACTACTGAAGGATTTATCTTTAATGTTCAATTTTAGGAAACATTTCACTTCTTCCTCTCTCTCTCTCTCTCTCCTTCTCCCCTTCTAATAAGTAGGAAAACTGCTCTCTGGAGTGAAAGGAACATCAAAACCAAAAACAGCTTGTTGAGTAAGGAGTATGCTTAGATATCTTTTTTCTGTTACATTTATTGGGACAATGTAGAGGTGGGGGTAGAGGTCCTAAAAAGAAATAAGGTTTTTTTCTTTTTTTCTCTCTTTCATATGAGCAGAAACAAAATCCCAGAAACCAAGATTCTCCTAAACTTAGAAACAGCTTTTGAAATGGAAACTGACAGCAAATTCCAAACTTGAAAAAAAAAAAAAATATATATATATATATATATATATATTTGCCTATATAAAATGTGAATTGTGCTAGAAATTAATTTGAAGGAAACATGTTATTCTAAAGAAGCATTAATGACTGACTCTATCAATGTGTCCTGGAGCCCTGATTCCCCAAAGCCCCACCCCACTAGGGAAAGAGAGAGACAAGCTGGGAATATGGATCGACTTGCCAATGCCCATGTTCAGCAGAGAAGCAATTACAGAAGCCAGAGCTTCCACCTTCTGCACCCCATAATGACCCTGGATCCATACTCCCAGAGGTATAAAGAATAAAAGCTATCAGGGGAGGGGATGGGATACGGAGTTCTGGTGGTGGGAACTGTGTGGAGTTGTACCCCTCTTATCTTATGGCTTTTGTCAGTTTTCCTTTTTATAAATAATTTAAAAAAAAAAAAAGCTTTAACATGAGGCATTCAGTCAGAAATACAACCATGTGGACAGATCACTATCAAATCTGTCTTTTATGAAAAGTCTAGAATCTAGCCTCTCAAAAATAATTTAGTTAAAAAGCTAACCTGAAATAACTAAGGTGATAGTGTAGCATGGATCTATACTGCTGTAGTCGCATAATCTTGTAAACCATTATTAAATCACTAAGAAAAAAAATAGAAAGAAAACTAATCTGAAATAGACACTAGACTGAGCCAACCATAAAATTAAGTACCGATATGTATGTTGAGACTCTAAAATAAATCAGGCATTGGTTCATAAACTCTCTCTTTGCTTTCTTTTCACTCTATCTGAGCTTGAAGGAGAATTTCATCAGCAAATGTCCTTTCAATCTGTGGTTGCAAACAGTAGTAAATTTCAACTGTGATTTAGGGAGTCACCAAGCTGAGATCATCTCAGCTATAAAAATGTAACTCTGCCATATACTGCCCATCTTTGTAACCCCTCTGGGGGGTCTCAGGACTCAAGAGTCAGACTCAAGGTTCAAATCTTGGTTCTGCACCCTTACCATCTGGATGACATTGAAAGTTATTTAATTTCTTCAAGCCTCATGTTGCTCATATACAAAAACAAGATCATGAAAATATACCCCATACAATATACTACTCTTCCTCTTCCTGGGGGGCACGTGGTAGCACAGTGGGTTAAGCATACGTGACAAAATACTACTCTTACGTATTTATCCAAAAGACACTTAAACAGTAATTTGAAAGGACATATGCATCCCTATGTCCATAGCGGCACTATTTACATTAGCCAAAAGTGAAGGCAACCTAATCAATAGATGACAGCTAAAAAAAATTATAGGATATATATTTTATGGAATATTACTCTGCAATAAAAAAGATAATATTGTGTCCTCTGGGACAAAATGGATGGAACTGGAGGTGATTATGTTTGGAAAAATAAGTAAAAAGATGAAAGACAACTACCAGATAGTTTCAGTCATACGTGGAATCTAGAGAAATGAGACACATGAACTTGGGGGGAGGTGTGAAACAGAGGTTAGCAAACTATTTCAAAGATTTGTAAGTACTATAGTGGTTATCTTTGGGAAGTAGGAAGGTAGAAATACAGAATTCTGGTGATGGGTATGGTGTGGAACTATATACACTGTCATTTTACAATCTTCTAACTTATTATTAATCATAAGTTTAAAAAAAGGAAATTTACCCCATAAAAATGTCATAAAAGGAGCAATTGAGTGTTGGTGCACATGTTACAATGTGCAAGATCCCAGATTCAAACATCTTGTCCCCACCTACAGGAGGGAAGCTTCACAAGTGATGAAATAGTGCTACAGGTGTTTCTCTATTTCCCCATCCCTATTTTTCTCTATCCCATCAAATTAAAAAAATAATAAACATATTCATAGGACTCCTTAATTCCATTTCGGGTGGTGCACTTCCTAATAAAGCCTCAGAACCTAGATATAGACCAGAGCCCATGAAACAGGGCATATGCACACATGTATCCATAAGTTAGGAGAAAATATATACCTTAAAGCAAAAGTACATTATAGTTTGCAGTGAGTCAATAAATGAAGCAAGAAAGTAGAAAAACCTTAAAAAGAAACAATAAAATACCTATTCAAATAGTTTTTTTACTTAGACCTAGATACCCTCCTCACCTACTTCCTATTTCACTTCCCTCAGTCACTCCAAAGCTAACCTTGTTGGACAAAGTAAGGACTACAAAATCTGGATAAGGGCAAGAGACTGGCATACTTTAATGATGGCTTTTTGGTCACTACCAAGCTACCCCATCACCTGGGGCCTTAGTCAGGGATTCCCACACAGACATGATGGGCCTAGACCTCTAACAGATCCCTCTAGCCACTGTCACTGGTCATCTTCACCAGGAACAAGTAATGGAGCCCTTTGTGGGACCCTATAGGACTTTGCCCTCAATGTGGATCAACAATGATAGGTACTGTTCCATTCTCCAAAGGGAGGTTGGATAACATACTCTACCACTCAAGGAAGATGGGTCCTGAAATTAATGCAGCCCAGAATGTTCTTAGCCATGAACACAGAATGCAAGCTCAGACCTACAGGGTTACAGAGGTCACACAAGTTCCTGTGCTAAATATGGACCTCATATCAGATCGATGGGATTTACAGTTAACAATATTTACATACATTTCACATATTTGGGTTATTCTCTTCCCTGATCCAGCTTTCTAGCACTTTTTCTAACTATAACACCATCTCCCCCGGCAATACCTTGGGTCCACCTGCATGTTAGCTGTCAGGCTCAGACAAAAACTAGTAAAGTCATAGTAAAGTTTAGGAATAAACCTACTAGCTTTTTCCACAATGGAAACCCCAAATCTCATCTGCATTATACTTGCTTTTAAGTTCATGATTAGTCAACAATTTGTTCTGTTTTATATCTTAGTTCTTTTTCAGTCACCAGGTTCCAGATGCTATCATGATGCCAACCTGACTTCAATGGACAGACAACCCCACCAATGTGTCCTGAAGCCTTGCTTCCCCAAAGCCCTGCCCCACTAGTGAAAGAGAGAGACAGACTGAGAGTATGGATCTACCTGCCAACATCCATGTTCAGTAGAGAAGCAGTTACAGAAGCCAGACTCCATAATGACCCTGGGTCCATGCTCCCAGAGGGATAAAGAATAGGAAAGCTTTCAAGGAAGGGGATGGGGTACAGAGTTCCTGTAGTGGGAACTGTGTGGAACTGTACCCCTCATATCCTATGGTCTTGTCAATATTTCCATTTTATAAATAAAAAAGAAATAATAAAAATTTTTTAATCATTATTCTAAAAAATATAAACATTAAGTTAATGTATAAAAAGCACTTAGTTAGAGCCTAATATAATTGCTCAATATTTACCTTTCATTAGAATCATCTCAGAAATGCCAGAACTATCCACCACCATTTTCTTATCCTTGCAAAGCAGACTGTGATTGATTTACAACTTAATTTTCCACTGCGCAGAATACTTTCTGACTAGAGATGCACGTGTATCTGCACCCTAAGAACTCACCTGGAAAGTACTGCTGTTGGGTGGCCCTGGATATGGACTGTGGACCACCTGCCCCCTAGAGCGCACTGCTAGGTAGTACAGACCGTCGTGAGCTTCAGAAAACAGTGATCTGAGGACAGAACACAGATATATATATATATATATATATATATATATATATATATATATATATATATATATATATTTAATTGATTTTTTTTGAGGTAATGTTGTTTTGCAAGGCTGTTGGTGTCTCCAAGATAGAATATCACATTCATGTACATCAAAAACCATCAGTTGCCAAAGCAGCAATTGTCACTGACTGGTTCAGATCCCTTCCTGGTACTTGTGAAACAAAGCTGACCAAGGAATTCCTATATTTCACATTCATCTCTCAGTTCCTCTCAGCTCTCGATTTGTTTGGCTTTGTACGTTAACTCTCTTTTCAGCCACCAGGATCCACATGCCATCAGGATGCCGGCCAGGCTTCCCTAGACTGAAGACCCCACCAATGTGTCCTGGAGCTCCGCTTCCCCAGAGACCCACCCTACTAGGGAAAGAGAGAGGCAGACTGGGAGTATGGACCGACCAGTCAACGTCCATGTTCACCATGTTCAGCCGGGAAGCAATTACAGAAACCAGACCTTCCACCTTCTACAACCCACAACGACCCTGGGTCCATGCTCCCAGAGGGATAGAGAGTGGGAAAGCTATCAGGGGAGGGGATGGGATATGGAGATTGGGTGGTGGGAATTGTGTGGAGTTGTACCCCTTCTACCCTATGGTTTTGTTAATTTATCCTTTCTTAAATAAAAAATAAATTTAAAAAAGGACTATAATAAAAGGCTTGATCTAAGATTGCCTCCCCCCAAACTTTTGTCACCAAGCTCTTTACTATGACCTTAAGTGTTTAAATTTTCACTGTTTCATGTGTTAATCATTAGCCATATGTGGTTATTGGCCTAAAATGTGACTAATACCAATTAAAATGTGTGTACAACTTACACATTGTGTTATGAAGACTTAATATGATAAAAGTTTATAAGATATCTCATTAATAATTTGCATGTTGATTAAACATTAAATGCTATAATTTTGATATACAGAATTAAATAAGACATTATTAAAATGAATTTCACTTATTTCCTATGACTTTTTAGTATGACTATGAGAAAATTAAAATTACAGGTATGACTTGCACTGTATTTCATTTGAACAGTGTTGATTTATATCCTGGATTGACTTTTTATTGGCAAAAGCAGATCTCTTTTTATGATAGTGAAGAAGATAGTATTTAATTGATGATAAATGTACATTTTTCATATGTGAATATTAATTGAATTTGATATCCATCTCCCAGTGAGTGAGTGTATTTATGAGGGTAGTATTTATTTTTCTTTAAACAGATGCTATCAAATCAATACTACATATTAAAATCATTAAAATGTCAGGAGTAAGGAGAACAGACATTAAATCTTCAGTGCTTTGACTTATTTTATGGTGAGTCGCTGCAGGAACAATATGCCGTTATATACCACAGAATTTAAGGGGGCGAAAAAACCCAGTTTGAAACTCAGAGGAAGTATTATAAAGAAGGTTAGTTCAGTGGGCACCTATTGAGCATCTTCTTGTGAGGCATTGTTCTAAGCACCAAAAGATTATCAAAGACAGGTTAAAAGTATCCCCTGAGTGAGACGGGTATTAGCGCAGGGGGTTAAGCACAGGTGGGGTGAAGCACAAGGACTGGAGTAAGAATTGGTTCGAGCCCCTGGCTCCCCACCTGCAGGGGAGTCACTTCACAGGCAGTGAAACAGGTCTGCAGGTATATTTCTTTCCCCCTCTGTCTTCCCCTCCTCTCTCCATTTCTCTCTGTCCTATCCAACAATGACAATAACAACAACAATAATAACTACAACAAGGGAACAACAAAAGGGAATAAATCAATAAAATATTTTTTTTAAATGCTTATATTAAAAAAGTATTCCCTCCAAGGGCCGGGTGGTAGCCAGCGGGTTAAGCGCACATGGCGCAAAGCGAAAGGATGGTTGTGAGGATTGTAGTTAGAGGCCCTGGCTCCCCACCTGTAGCAGGGGTCACTTCACAAGCAGTGAAGCAGGTCTGCAGGTGTCTTTTTCTTCCCCTCTGTGTCTTCCCCTCCTCTTTCAATTTTTCTCTGTCCTATCCAACAACAACAGCAATAACAACAACAATAATAATAACAACAACGATAAACAACAAGAGCAACAAAAGGGGAAAAATAGCCTCCAGAGCAGTGGATTCGTAGTGCAGGCACTGAGCACCAACAATAACCCTGGAAGGGGAAAAAAAGTATTCCTCTGCCCTCAAAGTACCTAAGTGTAGCAGGATGAATCTGAAAAGAGAAAAAAACTAATAGTATTGTCATAAGAAACAAAGGGCTAAGTGGACAGGATAAATAAGGCTACATGTGTTACAATTTTATGTCAGTCAAAAGGGTCATCCTTTAGAAAGACAAGTTACAACAAAAAAAGTGTTTATGTGTAAAGTAGCGGTGTCTGCCTGTGTACACACATACATGCCTAATAGATGAGGCAGTTCTTCCTCAAAAGATATTGCAGTCATAAACTGGATTTAATTCCACAGTTGTTGCTTGTCTGAAGAAGAGAAAGATTATACTCAGTTCACAAGAAACGTAGCATTAACAACATGATTGGTTAGGATTACAACAGGCAAAGATATAAGAAGGAAAGTCTTGCTGAATGAAGGGAATAGGAAAAAAATACAATTATATTGTGCTTAGCCAGGGAACTACTTTCACACAGCATCTTTAAAATGTGAGTTTAAGAACGAGTTAAAAAGTCAACAGAAATATGACTAGTTCAATAGATTGATTACCTAGAACCACACAACTATAAAAGCTTAGTAACAAATCTGAGGAGTGAAACAAATATCCTTGCTAACTGGTTTTGGATTTATTCACAATTACTGCATTTATGCTTATTCTAAAAGATGAGTTCTTTAGGTAACAAAAGGGTATCTTTTGTTGAATTCTAGTAAGGATAAATTTCATTGCATAAGGTAACTGAAAATACAATCCAGTTCCTCTTTATAAATATCTCAGGGGGCTGGGTGGTGGTGGCACCTGGTTAAGCGCACATGTTGCAATGTGAAAGCACCTGGGTTCAAGCCCCCAGTCCCCACCTCCTAGGGGAAACCGTTGTGAGGTGAAGCAGTGTGGCAGGTGTCTCTCTGTCTCTCTTCCTTCTCTACCACCCCCTTCTTTCTTGATTTCTGGCTGTTTCTATCCAACAAATAAATAAAAAGTTAAAAAAAATCAACTATCTAAAAAAATAAATTAAAAATAAATATCTCAGAATTAATTCTCTTTATAGTTTCTTTTTTTCCTGAAGATATGCACCTTTTAAGAAAAATGTCTTTATAGAACATTTTAAAACTACAACTGGTAACTGCAGTCACAGTAGAAATTGCTCTGATTTGCCACCATAAACTCCTGAGATAAGCAAAACACTTGTTTTCTCTGTTCTTCTCAGTTCCTGCTAATTGTACCTGGTTCTACACATCACCAGTGGTAAATCCAAGAAGACAGGAGAGATGTCACAGGGGATATTCGGCAATGCAGGCCCAATCACATTCACCAGGTGTATCTCCAGCTGAGAGCCATTGATGGGATATAGGAGACCAGATTCCAAATCTAAACACAAGAGGAAAGGAGATTCTCAGGCTAAGAATTGTGTCATTCACACAACAGAGTACATATCATGGCCACACGGTGGCAGTGTGAGACACTGAGGTGATTTAAAGATCACTACTCCCCATTTCCTTTATTTTTTTTTTTATTTTTTATTATCTTTACTTATTGGATAGAGAAAGCCAGAAATTGAGAGGGAAGGGGGAGATAAAGGGAGACAGAGAGACACCTGATGCACTGCTTCACCACTCACAAAGCTTTCCCCCTACATGCTTGAACCCAGGTCCTTAAGCACCGTAACATATGCACTCAAACAGATGCACTACCACCCAGCCTCAATACTCCCAGGTATTTATAACTGCTATATATATCTGAACATTCTCATTTATGAATTTATAAGAAATTATTTTCTATCCAGATCCATTCATTGACCTAAATCTAGGGATAAAAACTCTACACTTGTGGCATGAAGTGCAAGGACTGGCATAAGGATCCCGGTTCAAGCCCCTGGCTCCCCACCTGCAGGGGAGTCGCTTCACAGGCGAAGCAGGTCTGTAAGTGTCTCTCTTTCTCTCCCCCTCTCTGTCTTCCCTTCCTCTCTCCATTTTTCTCTCTGTCCTATCCAATAATGATGACATTGATAATAACAATAATAACTACAACAATAATAAAACAATTAGGGCAACAAAGGGGAAAATAAAAAAGGGAAAAAAAAAAGAAAAAAAAACCTCTACACTTAAATTTACTCTCTCCCATGGTAGAGTTGAACATAACGTCTATGGTATCAATGTCCCCACATACATAATTATTTTTAAAATGATAACCAAGATTGCAGGAGAATGTATAATAAATACTATGCTACTAACTTATATATAATCCCATTTATGTTTCTCAGAGCTCCATCCCACAGCTTGAAATAAATAAATGGGTACAGACATAAAATGGTATAATTAGTATTATCACATGCTCTGATTTTGTGATGTTTGCAAATGAGCCTCTGGAAAAACAGAATGGTGACAGGTCCTTCTGACCCATCTTCCTTAAGATTCTTTTACACCAATTCTTAAACATGCCATAAGACCAAAGACACATACTCTTTGGAATTCCTTAAATTAACAAATAAGAAACTTGTATTGGTAAGATCCAAACCTACCATCAAAAATGACTGTGATCCATGTTCCCCCAGCCAGGCTACCTTCTTTAGGTTCAATGTGGAAGCTCAAGCATGTTACTGTAAGTAAGTGACAAAAATGCTGGTTATAAAGAGTAGTTTCAGTCCATCAGCTTCTCCAACATTATCAAGCAAAATGCAGCGCTAATCAGAATCATCAAAAGAAGATAGTAAGCATAGGTCTCCTGATCCCATTCTCAAGAGTATCTGATTCTAGTAAACTTAAGAGTGGGAGCTAACAATTTACATTTCTCATGCAGTCTGGGACCCACCCCTTCAAAATTGTCATTTTTAAGAAGTTTTAACTAATGTTCTAATTTAGACATCCAGTGTTCATTAGAACAATCATGACTATCTACATTTCATTCTTAACAACCCATAATCTCTTCTCTCCCAGGCTTAAACCAGATAGCTATAATTAATTGTAAAAAAAAAAAAAAAAATCATGGGAGTCGGGCGGTAGTGCAGCAGGTTAAATGCACCTAAAGCAAAGTGCAAGGACCTGTCTAAGGATCCCCACCTGCAGGGAGTCGCTTCACAGGTAGTGAAGACAGGTCTGCAGGTGTCTATCTTTCTCTCCCCCTCTCTGTCTTCCCCTCCTTTCTACATCTCTCTGTCCTATCTAACAATGATGACATAAATAACAACAACAATAATAACTGCAACAACAATAAAAAGACAACAAGGGCAACAAAAGGGAAAATAAATAATTATTTTAAAAATCACCACTATATATATATATATATATTTCTACATCACAGAGTGGATCACAAATTTCTAGAATCCTATTTCAATCCTCCAACTCAATATCCCTTCCTTAAATGCCTCCCCTTTTAATACACAATCAGAATGATTCCCCAAATGAATGAAAAATTCTCTAGACTTCGGCTTTGCTTGCTTAGAGAAGGACAAAGAATAAAAGCAGAGAAGTGCTTAGAATCTCCTTTAAAAAACAAAACCAAACAACAACACAAAAAAAAAAAAGGATGAGGGCTGGGTGGTGGTACATCTGGTTGAGTGCATATGTTCATTATGCAAGGACCTGGGTTCAGGCCCCCAGTCCCCATGTGCAGGGGGAAAGCTTCACAAGTGGTGAAGTAGTCCTGCAGATGTTTCTCTCTCCCTCTTTATCTTCCTTTGCCCTCTCCATTTCTCTCAGTCTCTATTCAGTAGTAATAAATAAACTATTTATAAAAAAAAAAAACTAAATTAACTCACTAAAAAAAAAAACAGTATGACTTCACACACTAGATTAGACTGGGTTCTCCCATAGACGCCATCACCTAAGCATGACCTTAATCCCTCCATCTTTGAAGATGCTCTTAGACATGATTTACATCGTGAAATTCAACAAATTTGGTGAGGCCATTAGCATAAAAATGTTACCTTAAAAAGACTTTTCCACTTTCTATGAGGAAAAAAAAGGAAAGAAAGAAAAGAAAGGAAAGGAAAGGAAAGGAAAGGAAAGGAAAGGAAAGGAAAGGAAAGGAAAGGAAAGGAAAGGAAAGGAAAGGAAAGGAAAGGAAAGGAAAAGAAAGGAAGAAAGAGGGAGAGAGGGAGAAAGGAAGGAAGGAAGGAAGGAAGGAAGGAAGGAAGGAAGGAAGGAAAGAGGGGAGAAAAAGAAAAAGAAAGAAAGGAATAAGAAAGGTTAAAGAGCATACAGGCCATGCTAACTGTGGCTATCCAATAGCTTCTGCATACAATTTTGCAGGTGGAACACTGTACGATCAAGGAGGGTGTGGAATCAGTTACATCAATTCAGTCACTCATGGTAGCACCGACCAGACCAGTCCATACTTAACCCTCAAAGGTATCTTAGATAATTTTACATAAAGACCAAAAATAGGGCCAGAATATATCTTACCCAGTAGAGGGCACAATTTACCATGCAAGAAAATCTGGATTCAAGTCCCCAGCACCACATGAGAGAACCAAGCTAGCAGGTACTGCTTTGTCTCTCCTTCTCTCAGCCTTTCTTTGACTGTCCTTCTGTCTTTATCTCTATCTTAAATTAAAAAAAAAAAAAACCTGCCAGAAACAGTGAGCTGTGCAGGCACAAAGCCTTGGTGCACCAAGAAAAAAAAAGATACAGATAAATACACAAAGAAAATTAGAGTTATGATTTGAGCCAAAAATTATTAATATAAATAATCACTAATTGCTAAGACAAAATAAGACACTCCCTTTGGGAAGATAAAGCTAAAATGACCAAAGAAGTACATCACATTACTCAAAAAGGAATTAGAAAAGAAAAGTTATATATTGTTATTCTTAAAAGCTCTAGTCAAGTAAAAGACTCTGGGGTGGGGAGGGAGGGTTACATCCTGTAGCATGATGGCAGAGGAGGACCTAGCGCAGGCTGAACTGTAAATCGTTACATGGAAAACTGAAAAATGTTACACATGGACAAACTCCTGTATTTTATTGTCAACTATAAACCATTAATCTTCCAATAAAGAACTTAAAAGAAAAAAAAAAGCTCTAGTCTATAACAGCAAGCTTCACTAGCCAGGGAAAATGATGGCATGTTTTCAGTGACAATTAAGTATCTATATCTTCAATGACTAGACAGAAAAAAATCACTAGGCAGGAAAAACATTAACCAGAACAAACACTTTAACACTTTCCACAAAAATAAAATTTTAAAAATCAGTAAACTAGCTCATAAGGTAATCTGTTGTGTTCTATCTGTAATCCCCTCAAAATACATCCTACTCACCTGCCAAAAGTAGTATTTCAATACTTGTTTGAGAGATTAGCCAGACAGACATCTTGTCAATCCTCTCAAAATTTCTCACACATTAAAAAGCATTTTCATTTTTGATTGAAGCAGCATAGCTATTGTACTTTATAAAAAAAATAAAATGAAGATTTATTATATTTTTTAAATTTATATATTGCTGTTTTGCTATGTTAAAACTTGGAAAATTAAGGAAGTGGCATCAGTATGGTCCTAGAGTTTTCAAAGATACATTATCATCTTCCTAAACTGGAGAGAAAAGATAATCTAATCATTTTAACTATACATACATTTGAAATGTATCTCTAGCTTACTTCTATCCCACTAAGAACAATTTATTTTATACATCTATATGTTAGTTAAATATTAATAACCCCTATCATTGAGTCATTATTGAGTAAAAGCTGAGATTTTTTTAAGTAACTAAATTCCAGATACTAAAATTCTAATTAATGCCGTTTGCAGGCAGTGAAGGATAAGAGGGTATACGCTTTGTTTTACTTTGTTTTTCTGGAAGTGGCTCAGCAATCAATTAGAAAAAAAATAAAGATCTTGTGGTCCAGGAGGTGGGGCAGTGGTAAAGCATTAGGTCCCGAGTTCAGTCCCTGGCGGCACATGTACCAGAGTGATGTCTGGTTCTTTCTCTCTCCTCCTATCTTTCTCATTAATAAATAAATAAAAAAGAAAAGAAAACATTAAAGATCTTAACAATGCAAATTCTGAGTATAGTAGTGGAGTGAAAAATGATATGAATGGGAATTGGGTGAAATTGTTTAGGCCAGACTCTCCAAAAGAGAGCTCATAACTTTGGGACTCAACAATGTACACTTTGGGGGCTGGTAAAATAGCTCACTTGGATATCGCGCTGTTTTTGCTATGTGAAGGACCCAAGTTCCTTCACTTCATTAAGCGAAGCTTCTGTTCTGTGGTCTCTCCACCCCTCCTCCCCAAGTCTGTCTACCCCTAAAATAAATAGGTAAATTAAAAAACTAATAAACTTGGGGCCAGGTGGTGGCATATGTGGTTGGGTGCACATGTCACAGTGCACTAGGACCAGGGTTCAAGCCCCTGGTCCCCACCTACAGGGAAAAAGCTTTGTGAGTGTTGAAGCAGTGCTGCAGGTATCTCTCTGTTTCTTTCCCTCTCTATCATCATCTTCCCTTTTGATTTCTGGTTGTCTCTATCCAATAAATAAAGATAATAATTTTTTTAAAAAATAATAGTAATACCCCACCAGCAGAGGGGTCGCTTCATAAGCGGTGAAGCAGGTCTGCAGGTGTCTATCTTTTCTCTTTCCTCTCTGTCTTCCCCTGTTCTCTGGATCTCTATCTGTCCTATCCAACAACAATAACAGTAATAACAATAACAACAAAAAAACAAGAGCAACAAAAGGTAAAAACAGCCTCCAGGAGCAGTGGATTTGTAGTGCAGGCATCGAACCCCTGCAATAACCCTGAAGGCAAATAATAATAATAATCTCCATGAGAATAGAGATTTAAATTAAACACATTTTGTCAGACTTACCTTCCTTAAGCAGTGCCTTTGCTGTGCCAGCTTCTGTGTAATGCTTTTAATTCAATGTAGAAGTTACATCATTTTTATGTTGAGAGTCCTTGTTAACATTTTTATCAAGAACTGAGATGATAGCATATTAAGAAAAAAAAAAACACTGGGTGGAGGGCAGGCTGTGGCACACCTAATTAAGCCACACCTGGGTTCAAGCCCCTGGTCCCCACCTGCAAAGGGAAAGCTTCACAAGTGGTGAAGCAGTGCTACAGTTGTCTCTCTGCCTCTCTCCCTTTCTATCTTCCCCTCCCCTCTCAATTTCTCTCAGTATCTATCCAAAAATAAATAAATAAATTTTTTAAAAGTTTAAGGGCAGCGGATAGATAACATATGCAAACAGACTTTCATGCCTGAGGCACCAACGTCCCAGGTTCAATCCCCCCACACCACCATAAGCCAGAGTTGGACAGTGCTCTGGTAAAAGAAAGAAAGAAAAAAAAGAAAGAAAGAGAGAGAGAAAAGAAAGAAAGAAAAGAAGGAAAGAAGTTTTAAAAAATTAAGAAAGGAACACTGAGTCCGGCAAGAAGGAGACATTTCACAAATGTTAGCCTTAGTTTCACAGGGTCTTCCCAATGAATAGCCCACATTCTTTTTAACTTTTCAAGATTCATTCACCCACCCCCACCTCTACACACCTTTTCCATATTGCTCTCCACAGTGAAACCTGCACTTTCAGTTAGGCTGCTCTTCCAAAAACCTGTGTTAACTTTGTTTTCCAGAGTCTTCTAGCTACTAATGAAATCTTGGCTTTCCTGAACGGCCTAGTCATAAGCCTCTCCACAGTATTTGTCTCCATTGTTGGTTCAGAAACTGCCCTCTCCTCCACCCACACACATACACAGAGGTCAAAGAAGAAAAAAAAAGGCTAAGGACTGTAGATTGGCAGGTGGCAAGTTTAATTAGCAAAGAAATGTATATGGAGGCTTCCCTTAGGCGGTGGTAAATTGAGTGGACTTCTGCACCCATCCTCCCAAATCTTAAATTTATTTAGCCAGCAAAACTGGGTTCAGTCACAGTAACAACCTAGTTTTAAAAACCCATTGTTCCCTCAAGTTTGCATCCTTGAAAGCAGCTCTCCCACTGTGGGAACAGCTACCTGAATATACATTTCAAGAAAGGGGAGAGATGAGTAGTTTCCAATGGCTGGGGTCAACCAAAGGTCACACCCTTTCCATGACCTCCTCAGACACCCAGCCACTCTAATTTTCCCTGCCTTCCATGAACCTCCAGATTGTGTCCTGTGTGGTCTAGAAGCACTAACACAGTGCCACCTATGCCTGTCTGTTCTTTAAGATTCCCCATTCCTCAAAAAGATTCAGGGATTTGTCTTCTACTTCTAAAGCAATCTTAGTGCAAAGTTGTCACAGGGTACCCAGTAAATTCTAATTTATGAGCAAATACACAATTAGCCTGGGTTTAGCTAGTCTGAAAGACATGGCTTTATCACCTAGAACAAAATTCACAGCAATCTCACTGAAAAGTTATCTCTGATGCCTGCTCAAGAAAGACTTTTGATCTGCTTTCTGACACCCCCAAATAGAACACAAAGTTCTTTTGAAAAAGTACTGGCTCAGGCAGGGGTAGATAGCATAATGGTTATGCAAAGAGTCTCATGCCTGAGGCTCCAAAGTCCCAGGTTCAGTCCCTCACACCACTATAAACCAGAGCTGAGCAGTGCTCTAGTTAAAAAAAAAAAAAAGGTTTTGGATTAGATACTTAGATACATAGATACTTAAATATAACTAAAAATGTATTTATAATTTTAAGAAAACACTAAAACTTGCAAAAAATACTTATACCACTTCAGAAAATATAAAAGCCACAAAAACAAAAAAAAACCTTAACTAAGAATATCTGCAGGGAGGTGGGCAGTAGCACAGCGGGTTAAGCACACTTGGCTCAAAGCGCAAGGACCAGCATAAGGATCCCGGTTTGAGCTCCTGGCTCCCCACCTAAAGGGGAGTCGCTTCACAAGCAGTGAAGCAGGTCTACAGCTGTCTATGTTTCTCTCCCCCTCTCTGTCTTCCCCTCCTCTCTCCATTGCTGTCTGTCCTATCCAACAACGAAGACAGACAACAATAATAACTACAACAATAAAACAAGGGCAACAAAAAAGGGAATAAATAAATAAATTTTAAAAAAGAATATCTGCAAAAAAAAACTTACATGATATATATTTTGAAGTATGTGCTGTTAAGATAGTATAATACATTAAACTATTTATATGTAATTTACTTCTACAAACTTTATAACAATCTAGTATGTGCTAATGACTGCATTAGGAATTAGTAAAAAAGAGACAAAAACCTGTATACCTGCCCTTAAGTCCCAGCAGAGGGAGAAGTGATGACAGTTATTTGTATTTATGAAGGGAATTAGATCATTTTCAAGCAGTTTTAGCTAATGCCCTTCTAAGTTTAAATTTATCCTACATTTTTACATCTATCTGGAATACAATTTCAAAGCATTCAATTTTCAGAAATATATCTACTTGCATAGAGGAAGGTACCCAGGAGAATTTCCTATTTCATTTAAAACCAACTATTTTGTTAACAATATGACTTGCTTGCAACACCCAACATAATATCCTAAGCACTGAACAATTATTTTTCAAACTGTCTGGATAATTTTAACATTTCATTTCAGCACTTCACTCAAGATAAGGACAATGAAAGTAAATATTTACAGATTGGTTTTCTTAAAGTTCTGTGCATTTATTCCTTCAACATCAAACAATCAAATAAAGATAACTTTTCTAGATACAATTAATTCACTAATCCTTCCTAAGGATAAACTCAGCCTCTACTTAATTCTTTCAACCAGAAATTTTTTCAAGAGGTGGCAATCTTCTCTCTCTTTTCTTTCTCTCTCTTCTCTCTTTCCTCTTATTTTTTTTTCCTACCTCCCTCACCAGCCTCCTCTTCTTTGGAACATTAAAGACAGGACTATACTTGCTACAACAAAGCCTCTATTTCTTTTGGTTCACCACTACTTTTGGGAAGAGGTACAATAGAAAAAGAGAGAGAGAGTACAGAGGCAATTCTGAATCTAACAGTACCTTTTTCTGGTTCCATCTTGTTGTGTCTCAAGGGAGAAATTTCCTTTGTTTTCTAAATGGTCTTGTTTCTCTCTGCCAAGAACTGATGGTGTTATTATCTACTTAGAGTCCAGCCTGCAGTTACCGAGCAGGTACCCCACTCATTCACGTTGGACTCTAACTCACCTAACTCGTTTATGTCCCAGCCAAATATGTGCCAAAGTAAAAGTTCAGAGCTGACCATAGGGCAGGTTTAATGATTAACTTAAACTTCCTCGGGGTCTTTTATTAATGATGAAGGAAAGAATGTCTTACATTTTTCTCCACTTACTACATGTGACCCAGACAAGAATTCTAGGTAAGAGTCCACTCACTGAGACAAATGGATATTAAACTATTGAAAGAATTTGCCAGTAAGTCAGTAACACAGAACAAGACCCAGAAGAAAGGCCATGAGAGGGCCAATTCAAATTTGTGAAGAGTCTCTGATCATGTCAGAATAACTCCTGAACTGTGTGGGTTTATAGTCCCATGGCAGGGATGAAAATCTAAAGAAGCAGAGAATGAGACATGCACAGTCTTGTTTTAAAAAAAGAGAGAAAAGTGAGGAGGTCAACAATCTTTTTTGATTTTCACTTTTTCTCCTCCCTCTGGGTCATGATTTCTTAACCAGAACAGAATCTCTGACTTGTACTCATCACTTTCTATTAGGACCCAAAATGTAGATCTCAATCACTGATTTAATACTTTTTGGTTTAAAAAATGTCAAAGATAAAAACAAGTAAATAAATAAAATTAAAAATGTCAGAGAACCAGCAGGTCTAGGAGGTCACCATCATCTTCTTCCTGGGTCCATACCTGACTTCCATATTTCTGCTCCTCCAGCAACTTCAAACTACATCACAGCTTCTTCATCATGTCCGTGCATGCTCCATGGTCCTTAGCAAGGATAAATGTTCATCTTTTTACACATTCTCCTCTTTGGGAAATTAGGCTGACAAGTAGAATTCAGTAGCCTTGAGTCTCTATCTCAAATGATCATGAGTAGAAATGGAAGATTTGCCAAACAAGATCAGATTTACTCCATGTAAATACAAGGTAGTGGAACTACCATCTATAAAATGTTTAAGTTTACACTGAATCTGTTAAATAACACAGCCTGGAAGCCAACACCACTAATTAGTGTGCTAGGTGCTATGTTTTGAAATTCTTTGCAAGTTCTGGTGATTTTTTTCTCTCTCTCTTCCCCTTCAAACTCAATAATACAACTGCTATTGTCTCTAGTTTGAACATGCTGCACCATCCCTTATTGCTGTTCCTTAGCTCTGGACACACATTTTATAAATGATCACTTTACTAAGACTTTAGCTTTAATGTACCATTTGTTTCCTACTGGAGTTCTAATTATATACAAACACTAAGAGATTGTCAGGTCCCCATATGGGCAAATGTAGTTCTAAGTCATCAAAATTTGAGTAGTGCTGTAAATGTGATCTCATGAGTATGCACATATAAGTGATATCTGGAAGCATTTGGGTTACACAAGCTTTTTCCAAAATAGATGCTGCATTTCTTTAAGAAAAGAATTATATTTATTCCTGTATTCCCAAAACATTTCTGCACTATACTTTATGCTTTACTATGTACTTTAAATACATAGTAAAGTGGGTAGAAATGTTTTGTGAATTCATTTAAGAAAATATACTCTAAATGAAGGAAATATAAACCAAAACAAGACTTTAAGTGGAAACTTAGAATACTCGCTGCATTTTTCTTTATGCTTTCTTTCCTTTTGTCTTCATCAAAAGTTATCTTTTTATCTTTTTTTGTCTCCAGGATTATCACTAGAGCTCAGTGCTAGCACTATGAATCCACTGCACCTGGTGGCCATTGTTTCTATTTTGTTGGATAAGACACAGAAGTTGAGAGAGGAGGAGGAGGACGTAGAAGGGAGAGAGAACAATAGACACCTGCAGACCTGATTCCCTGCTTGTGAAGTATCCCTCCTATATGTGGGGAACTGGGACTCAAACCCAGAGCCTTCCACAGGTCATTGTGCAGGTCCTTGCACTTAGTACTATGTGCACTTAACCGGGTGTACCCACTTCCCCCCAAAATTTATTTTTTATAAACTCATAATATGTTTCTGATAGAAGAAAGACCTGGAGCAGGACATTATTATGATCCATTTATTTAAATAAATGCTGTATTACACAAGTGAAGTTCTAAAGCAAGCTTTGCTTTCATTCTCTCTGCGCATCTCCTCTATGATCAATCATGGAGTTATGGGGCTCAACTACGTATTCATATTTTCTGTGTCAGAATCATCCCAGAAGAATGATTGCCTACCAATCTACAGTTTCAATGCAATCCCTATCAAAGTTTTAATGGAATTTTTTAAGCAAATTGAACAGCTTGTTCAAAAAATTGTGTGGAACCATAAAAGGCCATGAATTGCCAAATCACTTCTGAGAAAGAAAAAAGAAAAAGAAGAAGAAAAGAAAATATGGAGGTATCACGCTCCCCAACTTCAGCTTATACTACAAAGC
Organism: Erinaceus europaeus; assembly: GCF_950295315.1. Taxonomy (NCBI): domain Eukaryota; kingdom Metazoa; phylum Chordata; class Mammalia; order Eulipotyphla; family Erinaceidae; genus Erinaceus; species Erinaceus europaeus. The sequence goes on along the minus strand of NC_080165.1, from coordinate 91,865,856 downwards.
ACTATCATCAAAGCAGTATGGTACTGGGATACAAAAGACATTTACATCAATGGAGCAAAATCAAAAACCCAGAAATGAGCCCTCACATACACAACCACCGAATAGATGACAAAGGAGCCAAAACCATTCAATGGGGTAAAGGAGGTCTCTTCAACAGATGGTGCTGGGGAAATTAGACATCCACATGTAGAAAAGTGAAACTAGACCAACACCTAACATCACATACCAAAATCAAATAAAATGGATTAAAGATCTAGATATTAGACCAAAAACTAAAATTTACAGAAGAAAATGTCGGTGAAATTTTTGCAGCACTTTCACATCAAGGATGCATTTGGAGACTCAAACCTCTGGGCATGGGAAGTGAAAATAAGAGAAAATAAATAGGATTATATGTAACTAAAAAGCTCTACACATCAAAAGTAAACTACACAAGGATAACCAGGGAACCCAGGAAATAGAAGACATTTGCACATCACACATCAGACAAGCGACTGACATCAAACATCTATACAGAATTGGTATAAATCTACAAAAGAAACAAACATACCCCAATAAAAAGTAGGCTAAAGAACAGTTTTCTAAAGAAGGGATACGCATGACCCACAGACACATGAAGAAATACTCCACCTCACTTATCATTAAAGAAATGAAAACTGAGGGGTCAGGCGGTGGTGCACCTGGTTAAGCACACATAGTTCAAAGTGCAAGGACCCACACAAGGATTCCAGTTCAAGCCCTTGGATCTCCACCTACAGGGATCATTTTACAAGCAGGAAGCAAGTCTTCAGGTATCTAGCTTTCCCTCCCCCTCTCTATCTTCACCTTCTCTCTCAATTTTTCGCTGTCTTTATCCAGTTTTTTTTAAAAGGAAATAATGGCTTCCAAGATTCATAGTGCTGGCAGGAAGTCACATCAATAACCCTGGAGACTATATATATAGTCTGAGCCCTTCAACAAGCTCGCCATCGGAGCCAAGGACATGGCAGGTGACAAACTGGGCCCGCACAGACCTAGGCCCCCCGCCCAGCGCTGCTCTGGCCCCTGTCAGAACAAGACCCTCGACTCCCTGAGCTGTCACAATGAACCAGCCACACCTGTAGCCTCTTTAGTTTAATACCACAGTCTCAATTAAATTGATATCTTAATAAAAAGATTTTATGTACCCACATTTGAAGGACAATTTATCTTTTCTACTAGAATCTATGCTGGATGAAATATTTGCTTCATATTTCCTTTGGAATACTTTTTTCACTGTGCAAAATTACTAAAATGTAATTTTTCAGGGGTTGAGGAGATAGCTTAAATGGTTATGCAAAAAAAAAGATAAAGAAAGAAAGAAAGTAAAACACCTATCATGCCCAAGGCATTAAGGGACCCAAGTTCAATCCCCCATACCCCCATAAACCAGAGTTGAAGAGCGTTCTGGTAAGGGGGCAGGGGGAGGAATGTCATTATTGTCTCTGTCCTGAATGAATTTTACTCATGAACTTATTTTGTTAACAATGAACCCACTTATTCTGAGGCTAAACTATCTATCAACCTGAGAAAAGTCTTGAAAGCCAACAAAAGCAATGAGTGGCACAGGTGAAAATAGTTCATAGAGTCCATGCAATTGAAGGTAACATTGAACTCCAGGTAGTTCTTCACTTACAGAAATACTTCTGACTATATTATACCTTTGTATGGTCTGAGGCATGTGTTGTTCTGTGCTTCAGTCATCCCGAGTGGATGATTGAGTTACAGTACTGTATAACTATGACACAAAGTAAACAAAAAGAAAATCAGTGAAGCCAACTTTATATCTAACTGTGGAGTGACTGGTTCTCACTTGCAGCTACCAGAACTCGGGGAATTTCAAGTCAGACCAAAATGGCTGATCACCCTACATCTAAGAAAACAGTCTAAATGAATGCCATAGATTTAGATATATTTTTTGAGAAAAATTAAACATTTTTTCTGAAACAGTTTGGTCTTCAAAGTTCTGTCTCAAAGGAGGAAGTTTTCAATTGTTCATAATAGTTTTAATGTGTGGCCAGGCGGTAGCACAGCAGGTTAAGCATACATGGTGCATAGCACAAGGACCAGAGAGCAAGGACCCTGGTTCCAGCCCAGAGCTCCCCACCTGCAGGAGGTAGCTTCACAAGTGGTGAAGCAGGCCTGGAGGTATCTTTCTCTTCCTCTGTCTTCCTAATCTCTCTTGATTTCTCTCTGTCCTATCCAACAATAGCAATGGTGACAACAAGAGCAACAAAATGGAAAAAATGGCCTCCAGGAACAGTGGATTCATAGTGCAGGCACTGAGCCCCAGTGATAACCCTAGAAGCAAAAAAAATGTTTTAAAAAATTATTTATTTGTAGTAACTCAATTCCTGATATGTTAGATAAATAAGTATTGCAATATCTATTGCTTTTCAAACCACAGAAACATCCTTTTATGTGAACCAAGAGCATCTCAGAGATGTAGGGAGAAAAAAAACATATGTCATTTTCTGAATTATGGTGCAACTCCTTGTTCCTAGGTTGAACAAAATTTAAAAAGAAATCAAACCAGCAGGAAACAACAACACCAAAGCACTTATTTTTTTTTCTATCTTGATACCATGTTACTATCTAAGGCCAGGATGACTGAGATTTCTAAAGTGTATCTTAGTTTTAAAATTTTGAGTGGCATTTAAGACATACATTTCTGCAACCCAGTAGAATGTTCACTTTAACAGCAAAATGAGGTTGTTGGTATGCTTCTAGTTCTGCTTCTGGGATCTAGTTCTGCTTCTGTTACATTGCTTGACATTGTGGTCTATTTACATGGTCTTTTCTGTTACAATGGTTTGGTCTCACTCCCCTCCGCCTCCGGGAGATTTGGTTTAGCCCTTGCTAATTTCGTGCTTCTCCCTTCTACCCGCCCCCCATCCTACGTACTTCCTGAGTTCCTGCTGCTGCCACAGGAGGAGAAAGATGCAGGACAGATCTGTGTGGTGATTAGGTGTTGGACTGTTTGCCTGCTCGTGAATAAAGATAAAACTGCATTATCAGCTCAGCCATGTATTTCTGGTCATCTGTTACCGCCCATGAAGCCAGCCCGGTGCAAACGACATGGGATCATACTGTCAAGTTCCATAACTTACAGATAATTATTTTTTGAAATGGAAGAAATATTTTCTCATTCTATGTCTCCTTCCAATTTAAGCTAGATGGTATTGTCACTTGCTAAAAACAAACAGGGTATTAGAGATAGACAGTCTGACTTCCAAGGTTGAATATTTGCTTTAGGAGAATGAGTTTTTGAAATATTTATGCCTGGGACTTTGAACAATTCTGTGAAGAGTCCAACTACTTTAGAATTGCCATATTGGGAAAAAAACTCATGTGGTCAAGCCTCCTGTGAGCACGTTGGTGGCGCTGCTTAGCTTTGACCTCCCAGGCCAGAATCCATCATGGACTGGAGACATTGTTTGGCTAACTGGTAGTGATAAAATGTCTTCAATCCTTGCTTCAGTTGCTACTGTAATTCTTGAGTTTGGTGATTGCATTTGTCATAAAGGTATTTAGTACACTGAAAACAACAACAGAAACATATGGGATGATCTCAAAAGAAGTAACAGTTGTATAATTGGCCTGCCAGAGGAAGAAAGAGAGGAAGGGGAAGCAAACATTCTAGAGGAAATAATAGAAAAAAACTTCCCAGACCTGAATAACAAAAAGGACATTAAGATTCAAGGCACAGAGAGTTCCAAACAGAATAAACCCAGACCTGAAGACACCAAGACACATCATAGTCACAATGAGAAGTAAGGATAAAGAAAGGATCCTAAAGGCTGCAAGAGAGAAACAAAAAGTCACATACAGGGGAAAACCCATAAGACTACCAGCAGACTTCTCCACTCAAACTCTAAAAGCCAGAAGAAAATGGCAAGATATCCATTGATATTCTTTATCAAATCCACATAACACATACTCAAGGATAGACCACATGTTAGGCCATAAAGACAGCATCAATAAATTCAAGAGCACTGAAATGATCCCAAATATCTTCTCAGACCACAGCAGAGTAAAACTAACATTTAACAACAAACAGAGAATTATTAAAAGTCACAGAATTTGGAAACTAAACAACATACTCCTTAAGAACCACTGGGTCAGAGGGTCACTCAAGCAGGAAATTCAAAAGTTCCTGGGAACAAATGAAAATGAAGACACAAGCGATCAAAATATTTGAGACACAGCTAAAGCAATATTGAGAGGGAAACTTATAGCCATACAATCACATATTAAACAACAAGAAAAAGCTCAAATGAAGTACCTTATTGCACACCTCAAGGACTTAGAGGAAGAGGAAGAAAGGAACCCTAAGGCACCCAGAAGGACAGAAATCACTAAAATTAGAGCAGAAATAAACAACATCCAAAATAAGAGAACCATACAAAAGATCAAAGAAGACAAATGTTGGTTCTTTGAAAGATTAAACAAAATTGACAAACCCCTAGCCAGGCTCACCAAACAAAAAAGAGAGAAGACTCAAATTAATAAAATTGTAAACGATGGAGGAGATATCACAACTGACACCACAGAAATCCAGAGAATCATGCGAAACTTCTATGAAGAACTATACGCCACCAAGCTAGAGAATCTGGAAGAAATGGAACAATTCCTAGAAGCATATGCCCTTCAAAACTGAACCAAGATGAACTAAAAAACCTAAATGCACCAATAACAGACAAAGAAATTGAAACTGTTATTAAGAATCTCCCCAACAACAAAAGTCCTGGACCAGATGGTTTCACAAACTAATTCTACAAAACTTTCAGGAAACAGTTAATACCCATACTTCTTAAGCTTTTCCATAAGATTGAAGAAACAGGAATACTCCCTTCCACCTTTTATGAAGCCAACATCACCTTGAAACCAAAAGCTGATAGGGACACAACAAAAAAGGAAAACTACAGACCAATATCTCTGATGAACATAGATGCCAAAATATTAAACAAGATCTTGGCCAACCGGATAAAACAGCACATCAAAAAGATTGTTCATCACGACCAAGTGGGATTCATCCCAGGAATGTAAGGCTGGTTCAATCAATGTCATTCACCACATCAATAAAAGCCAAAAACCACATGATTATCTCAATAGATGCAGAGAAAGCCTTTGACAAAACCCAACACCCATTCATGCTGAAAACTCTACAAAAAATGGGAATAGATGGGAAATTCCTCAAGATGGTGGAGTCTATATATAGCAAACCTATAGCCAACATCATACTCAATGGACAGAGGCTGAAAGCATTCCCCCTCAGATAGAGGACTAGACAGGTCTGTTCACTGTCACCATTACTCTTCAACATAGTATTGGAAGTTCTTGCCATAGCCATCAGGCAAGAGAAAGAAATCAAAGGAATATAGATTGGAAGGGAAGAAGTCAAGCTCTCACTATTTGCAGATGATATGATAGTATACATAGAAAAACCTTAAGAATCCGGCAGAAAACTACTGGAAGTTATTAGGCAATATAGCAAGGTGTCAGGCTACAAAATCAATGTACAAAAATCAGTGGCATTTCTTTATGCAAAGACTAAATCTGAAGAAGAAATCACTCCCATTTACTGTCTCAGCAAAATCAATAAGATACCTAGGAATAAAGTTGACCAAAGAAGTGAAAACGATGAGTCGCTACTCAAGGAAATAGAAACTGATACCAAGAAATGGAAAGATATCCCATGCTCATGGATTGGAAGAATAAATATCATCAAAATGAATATTCTCCCCAGAGCCATATACAAATTTAATGCAATACCCATCAAAGTTCCACCAAGCTTCTTTAAGAGAATAGAACAAACACTGCAATCATTTATCTGGAACCTGAAAACACCTAGAATTGCCAAAAACATCTTGAGGAAAAGAAACAGAAATGGAGGCATCACACTCACAGACCTTAAACTATATTATAAAGCCATTATCATCAAAACAGCATGGTACTGGAACAAAAATAGGCACAGAGACCAGTGGAACAGAATTGAAAGCCCAGAGATAAATCCCCACACCTATGGACATCTACTCTTTGATAAGGGGGCCCAAAGTATTAAATGGAAGAAGGAGGCTCTCTTCAATAAATGGTGCTGGGAAAACTGGGTTGTAACATGCAGAAGAATGAAATTGAACCACCTTATCTCACCAGAAACAAAAATCAACTCCAAATGGATAAAAGACCTAGATGTCAGACCAGAAAAAATAAAATACTTAGAGGAAAACATTGGTAAAACACTTTCCCACCTACACCTCAAGGACATATTTGATGAAATAAACCCAATTGCAAGGAAGACTACAGCAGAAACAAACCAATGGGACTACATCAAATTGAAAAGCTTCTGCACAGCCAAAGAAACTATTAAACAAAGAGACCCCTCACAGAATGGGAGAAGATCTTCACATGCCATACATCAGACAAGAAACTAATCACCAAAATATATAAAGAGCTCAGCAAACTTAGCACCAAGAAAGCAAATGACCCCATCCAAAAATGGGCAGAGGATATAAAACATTCACCTCAAAGGAAATCCAAAAGGCTAACAAACATATGAAAAACTGCTCTAGGTCACTGATTGTCAGAGAAATGCAAATTAAGACAACATTGAGATAGCACCTCACTCCTGTAAGAATGGCATACATCAAAAAGTACAGCAGCAACAAATTCTGGAGAGTATGTGGGGACAGAAGAACCCTTTTGCGTTGCTGGTGGGAATGTAACTTGGTCCAGCCTCTGTGAAGAGCAGTCTGGAAAACTCTCACAAGGCTAGACATGGACCTTCCATATGATCCAGTAATTCCTCTCCTGGGGTTATACCCCAAGGACTCCATAACACCCAACCAAAAAGAGGTGTGTACTCCTATGTTCATAGCAGCACAATTCATAATAGCTAAAACCTGGAAGCAACCCAAGTGCCCAACAACAGATGAGTGGCTGAGAAAACTGTGGTATATATACACAATGGAATACTATACAGCTATCAAGAACAATGAACCCACCTTCTCTGACCCATCTTGGACAGAGCTAGAAGCAATTATGTTAAGTGACCTAAGTCAGAAAGGTAAAGATGAGTATAGAATGAGTATAGGATGATCCCACTCATCAACAGAAGTTAAGAAAGAAGATCTGAAAGGGAAACTAAAATCAGGATCTGACTAAATTGAAAGTAGGGCACCAAAGTGAAAACCCTGTGGTGAGGGGTAGACATGCAGCTTCCTGGGCCGGTGGGGCATGGGGGTGTGTGGGTAGGATCAGACACAGTCTTTTGGTGGTGGGAATGGTGTTTATGTACACTCCTAGTAAAATGTAGTCATATAAATCACTAGTTAATTAATATGAGAGGGGGAAAATTAATTGTATGTCTCGAAGTTTTTAAAACACAGACTGAGTCTTTTTAATATATACGCTGTGTATTTGCGGACTCTCTCAAAAGCCTAGACCAACTAGATCAGAAGCAACCAATGTCACAGCTATATACAAGATACTGGGTACTATACAGCAAACTCTCCCAAAAGGACTTTTCAAACTTAACCCAATTACCAAATAATGTGATGATAACAATAACTATCCATTGTCTTTTTGAACCCTAAGACAGCAGGAACCTCACATCTCCACTAAAGAGCCTATATTTCCCCCAGTCCTGGAACCTTAGGATAGGGCCCACTTTCCCGAATGCCTCTCCCAATCCATATCAAATAATATTGCATCAACTGATCGCAACCTAATCAACACAAAGATTGCCACCTCTACATGCTTCAGATCAGACTGTGTCCAGAGACTTCAGGTGTTAAATGACAACCCTTCAGCTTCATTACCCAGGTGAGACCTTTCCTTTCATAGCACTAATTCCATCCCAGGTGGATCACTTTCTAATAAAGTCCCAAAACCTAGATATAGACCAGGTTCTGTGAGAGAGAGCATCTGTTCACACGTATCCATAAACAAATGCAAAATATATACCTGAAAGCAGAAATACACTAGAGTTTGCAGTGAGTACCCCCTAATACTTCCTCTCCACTTTTCCAAGCTTTGGGTCCATGATTGCTCAACAATTTGTTTGGCTTTGTATGTTAACTCTCTTTTCAGTCACCAGGTTCCAGATGTCATCAGGATGCCGGCCAGGCTTCCCTAGACTGAAGACCCCACCAATGTGTCCTGGAACTCCGATCCCCAGAGACCCACCCTACTAGGGAAAGAGAGAGGCAGACTGGGAGTATGGACCGACCAGTCAACGTCCATGTTCACCATGTTCAGCAGGGGAAGCAATTACAGAAATCAGACCTTCCACCTTCTGCAACCCACGAGACCCTGGGTCCATGCTCCCAGAGGGATAGAGAATGGGAAAGCTATCAGGGGAGGGGATGGATATGGAGATTGGATGGATATGGAGATTGGGGATGGATATGGAGAATTGTGTGGAGTTGTACCCCTCCTACCCTATGGTTTTGTTAATTTATCATTTCTTAAATAAAAAATAAATTACAAAAAATAATAATTTCTGAAGAATACCATGAATGTTAGGGTAGTTTGTTATAAAAACAGTAGTAATCAGATTCAATAGTAACTAGTGACTAATATTTGGCACATCTCTAATCTCTAAACTAAAGACAGCTCTACGTTCTTCTAATTTAACTGTCAATTTCTGTTTGCCCTGAGATCCCCTGCAATGAAATTTCCCTCTTAGACCAGATGAGGTTCCACCATTACAAATACTCAGTAATTCCTTTCTTCCTTGAAAATTTAAATTGTGTTTAAATCATTGCTGAAAGGTGAGATTGATTTACATTCCTCCAATTACTGTCTCCTTTAATCATATTCATCAAACCTTATAAACACACACAGATGGCAGAGGAGGACCTAGGTAAAGGATTGGGTGTTATGTGGAAAACTGATAAATGTCACTGATGGTCAAATACTGTATTTTACTGTCAGCTATAAACCATTAGCCCCACCCCCAATAAAGAAAAGACACACCTTGGGTAAATCTCATAGTTAACAGCTTACTTTAAGACAAATTAAGTATAGATGAAATGTGAATGACATGTGAGGTTAACAGTATTGTGTCCCTGTCAATTTTCCAGGTTTTTCTTTTGTTTTTATTTGGGGAAGTTAATGATATAAATATTTATTATGTATTTGGGGTTTTTAATTTTTTAATATTTATTTACTTATTCCCTTTTGTTGCCTTTGTTGTATTATTGTTGTTGTTATTGATGTCATCATTGTTGGATATGACAGATAGAAATGGAGAAAGGAGGGGAAGACAGAGAGGGGGAGAGAAAGACTTCACTGCTTGTGAAGCAACTCTCTTGCAGGTGGGGAGCTGGGGACTCGAACCTTGTGCTTTGTTCCCCCTGCGCTTAACCTGCTGGGCTACCGCCCAACTCCCTTATTATGTATTTGAAATTCTGCAATATAGTTGGAAAAAACTAAAGCATTTGTAAACAAAACAGCATAAGGCCTCATGTAGGAAACACTACAGAAGAGGGATACACGATACATTCAGAAATAAAGTAAATAGGGATATTGGCTGGAGGGAGAAGGTTGACACATGAGTTGTATGTGTAAGGACATGGTGAAATTTGTACAAAAGGAGAGACAAGATTAGTAAAATAAATGGAAATGCAAAAGTAAATTTGACAGCTCCATACTGAGGCATAAAATAAAATATAGTTGTATAATTAGGGTACAGTAGGCCGGACTTGAGGAAAAGTTGTAGTGCAAAGTGTGGACATGAAAGTTTATTGGTTGGGAGTCCGGCGGCAGTGCAGTGGGTTAAGCGTACGTGGCGCCAAGCGCAAGGACTGGCGTGATGATCCTGGTTCGAGCCCTGGCTCCCCACCTGCAGGGTAGTAGCTTCACAGGTGGTGAAGCAGGTCTGCAGGTGTCTGTCTTTCTCTCCCCCTCTGTGTCTTCCCCTCCTCTCTCCATTTCTCTCTGTTCTATCCAACAATGATGACATCATCAACAACAACAATAATAATAACTACAGCAACAATAAAACAAGGGCAACAAAAAGTAAATAAATAAATATTGAAAAAAAAAGTTCATTGATGTGGTCTTGAGGTCACAACCCTACATTTTATCAGAAACCTCTTGTGGTCAAACCCAGTAACTGACCTATCATGAACCTTACAACTCTATGTGCAATAAAAGAGAAGAAAGGATGGCCAGGTTGGTAGCACAGAGGGTTAAGCACAAATGGCACAAAGTGCAAGAACCAGTGTAAGGATACCGGTTCGAGCCCCTGGCTCCCCACCTGGGAGGGAGGTCATTTCACAAGTGATGAAGCAGGTCTGCAGGTGTCTATCTTTCTCTCCTCTCTGGCTCCCCCTGCTCTCTTGATTTCTCTGTCCCATACAATAACAACAGTAATAATAACAACAAAATAACAAGGACAACAAAAATGGAAAAAATGGCCTCTAGGAGCAGTGGATTCGTAAAAAAAAAAAAAAAACTTTATAATCAAGACAACCAATTTACATGAATGTTGATAAATGTAAAGAAAAACGTCTCTTGCTTTTAGGTTCATGATTAGTCAACAATTTGTTCTGCATCATATCTTAACTCTTTTTAAGCCACCAGGTTCCAGCTAATACCATGATGCCAACCCAACTTCCTTGGGCAGAGGACCCCATCATGTGTCTTGGAGCAATGCCTCCCCAGATCCCTGACCCACTAGGCAAAGAGAGAGACAGGATGAAAGTATAGATCGACTTGTCAATGCCCATGTTCAGTGGAGAAGCAATTACAGAAGCCAGACCTTCTACCTTCTGCACCCCACAATGATCCTGGCTCTATACTCCCAGAGGGATAAAGAATAGGGAAGATATCAAGGATGAGGATTGGATATGGAGCTCTGGGAGTAGGCATTGTGTGGAAATGTACCCCTCTTACCCTGTAGTCTTGTCAATATTTCAATTTTATAAATAAAATAAATAAATAAATAAATTTTTAAAAGAAGTACAAAGCTGGGGAGATAATATAATGGTTACACAAAAATATTATCATGCCTGAGGCACCAAAGGCCCCAGGTTCAATTTTTAGCACTGCCATAAGCCAGAGCTGAGTAGAGCTCTGGTTGGGGTGGGGGGAGAGAAGCAGTGAAGGAGGAGGAAGAGGAGAAAGACATTTAATTTTATCTGGCTTTTAGTAATTTCCTCTAAACCCAAAGTTAAGGCTACAGATCTCTCAATTAAAGCTTTCCATATTTCACTCTGTAGAACAACCCTGTCTTGCTTATCCATCTATCTCTGCAGACTCATTAGCTTAGATATCATTTTCACACTCTGTCCCAATGATATTGGCTCATCTGGATGGCTCATTTACTGCTGTGGTTCCATACTTTCACCTTTGGATAGTATCTCCCACTTTTTCTCACCATCCCTCATTCCCATGTCTCTCACTCCTGACCAAAGCTGCCAAGAAATAGTTCAACTCTTTGTGTTGTTATTGCCTCCAAATACCAACCAATTGATGCCCATGTGAAATTCCCTTCCCAGATTGGTAGAGTGAGATGGCTTAGTTACCTGCAAACCTGGGAGCCGCATGGGCAGGAATGCATGGGAGAAAATATCTTTTCCTCAAAACAGCTCAAAGCAACTGAACAAGTGATACGGGATATAAAAGACCATCCCTTTTCTGGCCTCAGATAAGAAAGTTATAGGGGAGTCAGGCTGTAGCGCAGCGGGTTAAGCGCAGGTGGCGCAAAGCACAAGGACCGGCATAAGGATCCCGGTTCGAACCCGGGCTCCCCACCTGCAGGGGAGTCGCTTCACAGGCCGTGAAGCAGGTCTGCAGGTGTCTATCTTTTTCTCCTCCTCTCTGTCTTCCCCTCCTCTCTCCATTTCTCTCTGTCCTATCCAACAATGACAACAACAATAACTACAACAATAAAACAAAAAGGGCAACAAAAGGGAATAAATAAATAAAATAAATATTTATAAAAGAAAAAGAAAAAAAAAAGAAAGTTATAGTGTCCCATTCACTCTCCAGAGCTCCCCAAGGAATCAGACTAAGGCCAGACATTAGTTCAACCACATCTTCAGTTGATTTCCTCCTAGATCCATTCCTTTATAAATTATCTTCTAAAACACATAAGTGATTGCCAAATAATGCATGTTATAGGTTCTGCTTTGGGGGGAACCTAACCCAAGACACACATAAAGATAACTAACAAGAGAATATGGTTTAGAGGCAAAGTGATGACTTCAGTTTCCAGAAGATAGAAGTTAAAAGGGGAAGGTGGATGGAAGCAGCTGGAATGAAGAATCAGGCAAATGAATTCAAATCTATGGCTTTCTGATTTCTTGGACAAGTCTTTGTATACTGAGCTCCCCCATTCTTCAGCACACAGCTAGGTTGTGGCAGGGGCAGCTAGAGATCAAAGTCCATCATTCCTACTTTGATCACTCAGGATGAAATTTAAATATTATTTCTCTAAGTGCTAAGAAGTGAATTTTTGAGGAAAGAACTACTTAGTCTCTATGCAGCTACAGTTCCTCGTCTATAAAATGGAAATTCCTGCACAGAACTTTTTCTACTGCTCACAGAGCTGTGTACTGATAACTCCATCATAATATTACAAGTTAAAAATGCATTTAAAACATCTAATGTATTAAACGCATGTGGCGCGTAGTGCAAGGACTGGTGTAAGGATCCCGGTTCGAGCCCCTGGCTCCCCATCTGTAGGGCAGTCACTTCACAGACGGTGAAGCAGGTCTGCAGGTGTCTATCTTTCTTTCCCCCTCTCTGTCATCCCTTCCTCTCTATTTCTCTCTGTCCTAACAATGATGACATCACCACCAACAACAATAAGAACTACAACAACAATAAAAAACAAGGGCAACAAAAGGGGAAATAAATAAATAAATATAAAAAAACATCTAATATACCAAATCTTGTGTATATACCTTGGTCTGCCTAGACATGTTCAGATCATTGACATTAGCCTAAATTAGAGGAAAATTATCTCATACCATGCCTATTTTATAATAAAGGACTGAAGATTTCAGTGGATGAGAAAACACAATTTTTTAAATTTTCATTAGTGATTTAATATTGATTTACAAAATTACGAGGTAACAGGAGTATAATTCCACACCATCCTCACTACCACAGTTTAAATGCTGGCAACACAGGGCCAGAGAGATACATACAGCACATGCCTTACCAAGCACACACCCCAGGTTCCAGCCCAACACCTGATGGGAGGCTCTACGGCACTGGAGGAAACTCAGGCTCTGGTAATTCTTTCTCTTTCTCTCTAGCTAAATGAAAAAGTGGCCCAGATTGGTGGAAGTACCCACATGTGAGTCACTAGGCAAATTCCCCCTCCAAAAAAAAAAGAAAGTAAGAAAGAAAGAAAGAAAGAAAAGCTGTAAACACTATAGAGTACTGGTTTATTATTTTAATTTTTTTAATTCTATGAGGGGTGATGGAGACCAGAGCACCATTCCATCATATAAGATGTTAAGGATCAAACTCAGAATCTCTTACATGCAAGGTATAATATGCTTGACACAGTGACCTTTCCAGTCATAGAATATCAATTATTTACCCTTGTGATTGTGTGACTGACCAGAAGCTGTGACTCACTACTTCAGTATAACATCCCCAGGAGTAGTGCAGTATGTCATTCCCATAGGAAAATTAAGTTGGAAGTTTAATATGGTTTCTGCTGATTGTGTATCTCTTTTATACAATCTTAAATACAAAGTATTGTTTATGTAAGCTCATTCTCAGTCTTGCTTAAAGCTCTTTTCAAAAAAGAAAAGTAAAAATCAGTGTGGTAGACTGAATGACAGCTTATCCAATCATCTCATCTCAACCCCCAGAACCTGTGAATTTGTTACCTTACATGATAAAGGGGTAGCACATCTGTTCCTCAACTCCAGTGGACAATCATGGGGTGAGAAGAAATAACACAGCATAATAAATTCAAGAGCAAGCCCCAATAAGAAAAGTTTAGGATGCTACCTAAGAGAGTATCCAGGAGGCACTGCTTCTCAGGGAATTACTCAACTGATGTGGGCTCTTATCCAAATACTCATTTCTTTCTTCTTCCTTCTTCTTAAAGGGAAGCAACAAAGACTGCCAAATGCAGCAAGCTTTGATTATTCTCTCTGGAATCTTCATGCATTTTTTACAAGGACTTAGAGGTGGGAGATTGAGGAAGGTTGGGGAGGTATGAAACTAGAATCTCTCTCTCTAGCTGTCTTGCTCTTTCAGTGTTCTTGTAAGTGAGCCATGCCCTTCATCTCAGAACTTTGATGACACTGGGCATGCCTTATTTATAGACAACAACTGCTACAGAACTTCAAAAGGGGCACATAGCCAAGCCAAAGACGTGGAGGGAACACTCTGAAATGCAGAATGGAAAGGAAGATACAAAATAGCTTCTGGGATCTAGCGATGAACCATGCCAAGAATGCCCAATTGTCCTCCGGTAAGTAGCTGCCCAAAGTTTGTTTTTTTTTTTTTTTTTTTTTTTAACATCAATCTCCTGAGTAGTGCTTTCAGCTTCAGCAGGCAATGCAAGTAGATTTTTTTTCACTTTCTTCCATCATTTGACAAGCCCTCAGTTTTACAAAATTAACCTTTTGCAAAGCAAAGGACTCTGGGGAGGGAGGACAGAGAAGGGGTTGAGGGAGGCTTTGGGGCTTTGGTACATAATGGTAGAAAGGGACATAGGCTGGGGGTGAGAGTGTTCTGCAGACATCTATCATGATAAGATGTGAAATTTTACCCATATTGCAACAACATAAACCATTAACTCCCATGAAAAAAATTAATCCTTTGACTTTGAAGACCACTACTTAAAGAAAGTAGTACATGATTCTCACATCAAATTATTTTCTTTTGGGGGGGGTCGGGCGGTGGCGCAGTGGGTTAAGCGCACGTGGCGCAATGCGCAGGGACCGGTGTAAGGATCCCGGTTCGAGCCCCCGGCTCCCCACCTGCAGGGGAGTCGCTTCACAGGCGGTGAAGCGGGTCTGCAGGTATCTATCTTTCTCTCCCCCTCTCTCTGTCTTCCCCTCCTCTCTCCATTTCTCTCAGTCCTATCCAACAACAAAGCAACGTCAACAATGGCAATAATAACCGCAACGAGGCTACAACAACTAGGCCAACAAAAGGGGAAAAATGGCCTCCAGGAGCGGTGGATTCATGGTGCAGGCACTGAGCCTAGCGATAACCCTGGAGGAAAAAAAAAATTATTTTCTTTTTTATTCTCTTTTTAGTGATTTAATATTGATTTACAAAATTATACTAGGGGTGTAATTCCATAATGTTCCCACTACCAGAGTTCTGTGTCCTCATCCCCTCCATTAGAAACTGGAGTAGTTCTCCCAAGGTACATTAAATTATTTTCAAAAAAGGGAAATAAAAATTCAGTGTTGAGAACTGAAGGACCATTTATCTAATTACCACACACTAACCCCCAGAACCTGTGAATATGTGACCTTATATGGTAAAAGGAATCTTGCAGATGTCATTAACTAATGATTTTCAGGTGATACCATAATCTTGAGTTATTCAGGTGGGTTCAATGCAATCACAAGTGTCCTTAGAAGGGAAAGGTATGGGCCTCAATAAACCTCTATTTCCTTGACTCCACCAAAGTCACAGCATGGAAGGGCTGGAAAACTGGGCAGAAACTTGGAAGGGTAGCTAATGGAGGTACTAATGTGGGGACTTGGTGATGGCAATAGTGGTAGTGAAGTCAGAGCACCTCAGTCCAAAAATTATGCCTCCTATCCAGCACTAGCCTGACTCCTCTGGAGCTGATCTGTCACTAATGGCTGGTGAGCCAAGCAAACCTGGCCCCTGTGAAAACCAAGCTTGAGGAGCTAGCCAGTGCCCAGCCAAAAAGAAAAATAAGTTCTCAGGCAAAAATAGCAAGCATCCTCAGAGAAGGATGTTCACCACTCAATCATCAAAGTGAAGCAGGAATAAGAGGATGATGCTCAGAGAAGACAGGAGGACAGGCAACACTGTAAACCATCAGAATTAGAAAAAAAGCAAACTAGAAACAGTGACCAAGATAGACCCCTATGAAAATAAGCCTCCTGATGATTAATTGCTGTTGACCAACCATAGGAATCAACAGCAGAAGGGGGTGACTGGCTCCCATTAAGTCCACCAACAACTTCCACGGCTACAGCAACACTTTCTGGGATATAATCACTAAATAGAGAAGCATGGATACTGAAGAAAACATGTCATCTCTACCCCTATAAATCATTAAAAATAAACAAACAAATATTATTGAAAGGAAATGTTGGGGCTATTTGACAAATATATATAATATACTTCCATGAAATGTGTCTATTTCCTAATCAAAACTGTAGACTTCCCAGCTGATCATCCTTTTCTCAGAAGCATGCAGTGTTTCAGTGCTCACTTATGGAATATACCCATGCTGAAGGAACCGTTCGTTGGTTGCAGGGTGAGACTTTACATCATTGGCCTTGGTTCAGGAAATGGAACATTCTTGAAAGACTAGTAGATTGAGCTACAGAAATACTATGAATTGAAGGGAAACGGTGTCAGAGAATATGTTCTGCTTAGTGAGTTCCCTGAAAACCTCTGAAGTAGATCAGATAGAGGATGAGGATGAGGAGGAAGAGGTGGAAGAGAAATCTAACAGTCAGCTGCCAGACTGAAAAACAACCCAAACTTTTTTTTTTCTTTTTTGCATCCAGGGTTATTGCTGGGGCTTGGTGTCTGCACTATGAATCCACTGCTCCTGCTCCTGGAGGCCACGTTTTCCCTTTTGTTGCCCTTATTGTTTGGCATTGTTGGCATTGTTGTTATTGTTGTTGGATAGGACAGAGAGAAAATGAGAGAGGAGGGGAAGACAGAAAGATAAACACCTGCACACCTACTTCACCGGATCCCCTGCAGTTGGGGAGCCAGAGGCTGGAACCGGGTTCCTTACATACGGGTCCTCGCGCTTTGCCACCGTGTGCACTTAACCCGCTATGCTACCTCCTGGCCCCCACAACCCAAACTTCTAAAGATCTTTTCTTTCTTTCTTTTTTGCATCCAGGGTTATTGCAGGAGGTCAGTGCCTGCACTAGGAATCCACTGCTTCTGGAGGGCTTTTTTTTTTTTTTTTCAATTTTGTCGTTATTGTTAATTGGGTTTTGTTGTTATTGTTGGATAGGGCAGAGAAATCGAGAGAGGAGGGGAAGACAAAGAGGGGGAGTGAAAGAAACCTGCAGACCAGCTTCACTGCCTGTGAAGCGACCCCATTGCAGGTGGGGAGCCAGGGGATCAAACCCAGATCCTTATGCAGGTCCTTGCGCTTCGCGTTATGTGCGCTTAACCCAGTGGCTACTACCTGGGTTAGGGCTTTAGAGTTTGCTCAAAGAGCAAAGAACACAGTTGTTATTTCTGTAATGCCTCTTACTGTTTTGTCTTTCCTCAGTTGTTGACCAGCATATATTACAGTATAAGAAATCTGACTTGTGTCATCTCCTGCAGGGGAGTCGCTTCACAAGCAGTGAAACAGGTCCGCAGGTGTTTATGTTTCTCTCCCACTATCTGTCGTCCCCTCCTCTCTCCATTTCTCTCTGTTCTATTCAACAACAACAACATCAATAACAACAATAATAACTACAACAATAAAACAACAAGGGCAACAGAATGGAATAAATAAATATTTTTTAAAAAAGAAGAAAAAGAAAATGAATGCACTAACAAGAACCTTGCCCATTAGTGAGGAGATGAATGGATTGAGCCTATCAGACATCTATAGACCTTTCACTAAAAAATAATAATGATAATTAAAAAGAATATGTGTTCTAATCAAGCCCACAAGGAGAGAAAAGATGATATTCTTGGCCACGAAGACAGTATCAATAATTCAGGAGCACAGAAATCATTCCAAATATCTTCTCAGGTTGTAATAGGATTAAACTAGTAATCAAGGGTAAGAAGTCAGAAAAAAAAAAACCTGAAAATATGGGGACTCAGCAATATGCTTCTAAACAACTTCTAGGTGAATAAGGAATGAAACGTTTTCCAGAAATGAATGAAAATAAATATATGGTTATCAGAATCTATGGGACACAGCAAACATAATATTAAGAGGGAAATTTGTAGCAATAAAGACCCATATCAAGAAATAAAAAAGAAGAAGCTCAGATTATTTAAACTAACATCAGAAGGACCCTGAAACAGAAAAAGAAATGCAAGGTTGAAGGAGAGAAATAATTAAAAGTAGAACAGAAATGTACAACACTGGAAACAACATTAGGGCCTGGGTTTTCACTGGGGCTTGATTCCTGCATTACAAATCTACTGTTCCTGGCAGCCTTTTTCTTTTCTTTCTTTTTTCCATTTTGTTGTTGATCAAGAGAGGAGGGGAAGACAGAGACAGGGAGAGAAGGGTAGACACCTGCAGACCTGCTTCACCACTTGTGAGGTGATCCCTTTGCAGGTGGGAAGCCCTGGGCTAGAGAGCCAGGGGCTCAAGAGCAGAGATCCTTAATGATGATTCTTGCACTTTGCATCATGTGCACTTAACCCTGTGTGCCCAGCCCCTTCCCCTCTCAATTTCTCTCTATCTCATCAAATAAAATTAATACAATTAAATATTTTTAAAGAAAAAAAGCAAAAACAAGGATCAACAAAACTAAGAATTGATTCTTCAAAAGATTTTTAAAAATTGACAAACTCAGGGGCCAGGCGGTAGTGCACCTGGTTAAGTGTACATATTACAGTGGGCAAGGTCCCAGGTTCAAGCCCTGGGTTCCCCACCTGGAGGAGGAAGGCTTCACAAGTGGTGAAGCAAGGCTGCAGGTATCTCTCTGTCTCTCTCCCTCTCTATCTTCCCACTCCCCTTTTGATTTTTCTCTGTCTCTACCCAAATATATATATAATTTGATAAGCTCATAACCAGATTCACAAGGGAAAAAAAGACCATAATAAATAAGATTGTAAATGAAAAAGGAGCAAAATGAAAATGATTACATAAGAAAAAGACCATGAGAAGTTTCTTCGAACAACTATATCCTATTAAACTCAATAATCTAAAAGAAATGGATAGATACTTATAGTTATACAACCTCCCAAGACAGAATCAGGAAGAATCAGGGAAATAGGCCAATTACAATCAAGGAAATTAAAACAGTAGTCAAAGACAAAAATTCAGAACCTGATGGTTTTACTTATGAATTTTGCCAAACATTCAAAGGAGGTAATTTTATGTGTACTTTTCAACCACTACAAAAAAGAACTTTTGTTTGTTTGTTTGTTTGTTTGATGACATGGCAATACTCCCTAACACTTTCTATGGAGCTAACATCAATCTTTCTACTGTCAGAGACACAACAATAGCAATGACAAAAAAGAAAAAAGTGGGAAAAGAAGCTACAGACCAATATCTCTGATGAAAATAGATGCTAAAATACCAAACAGAACCTTAGAAAACTGGATTCAACTTATACACCTGAACTGTAATCTGTTGCAACAGATTCAGGGACTCAGAAGAGAGAAGGGAGGAGCACTAAGGAGAGGTTAGGGATTTAAATCCCTATTGTAGGATGGGATGATGGTTTAAATAGAGGATGAGATAACACTGACACATGCCTTAGAGAAATGTGTAAATGTTTTTTTTTCTTCCCCTCCAGGGTTATCACTCCGGCTTTGTGCCAACACCACAAATACACTGCTCCTGGAGGCTATTTCTCTCATTTTGTTGCCATTGTTGTGACTGTTATTATTGTTATATCTATTGTTTTTGTTGGATAGGACAGAGAGAAATCAAGAGAGGAGGGGAAGACAGAGAGGATGAGAGAAAGAAAGATAGACACCTGCAGACCTGCTTCACCGCTTGTGAAGCGACACACCTGCAGGTGGGGAGCTGGAGGCTCAAACTGGGTTCCTTAAGCTTTGCGCCATGTGCGCTTAATCCATGGCACCACCGCCCCGCCCCCGTAAATGTATTCTTATGACAACAATCCTACAAATCAGCATTATCTGTGATACTAATGTTGGGTGGGGGGGAAGAGTGAGAGAAATCCCATTTATTTGTTTCAGTATTTTACAGATACTAACTTCATCACAGATGAATCACTTTGTCTGACTACTGTTTCTGAATATTCTTGGTAATTTTTAATGTATTGTGATTTTTTTAAGTAAATTTTTTAAGTCTATCTTGGCGTTACTCTCGATCGCACTCTGTCATTTCACGAACATCTCATAAAAACTGCAGCAAAGGTGAGCGCGAGGAATAACATCATTGCAAGACTGGCCAGCTCCTCATGGGGCGCGAGCGCTTCCACACTGTGATCATCATCTCTGGCATTATGCTATTCCATTGCAGAATACTGTGCCCCAGTATGGTTCCGTAGCCCCCATGTCCACTTAGTCGATTCCAAATTATATTCCTCCATGTGGATAGTTTCTGGAACCATCCGTTCCACCCCGGTTCCATGGCTGCCAGTTCTTAGCAACATCGCCCCGCCAGATATTTGTCGGGATGCGGCATCATCTAAGTTCATTTCCCACGTCTATGCTCGACCGGACCTGCCAATATACGCGGATATCTTCGCCCACCCTGCCCAACGCTTGACGTCTTGTCACCCAATCTGGTCCCCTACGCCTACACTGAACTTCTCTGTTCCAGACTCTTGGAAACAGAGTTGGCAGTCAGCTGAGGTAAAGAACAAACACCTCCTCACAGACCCCTGCAGGCATCAACCCGGCTTTGACCTAGCACATTATGATTGGGCCCTCCTCAATCGCTATCGAACAGGCCATGGCCGGTGCGCCGCTATGTTCCATCGCTGGGGAGCCAGAGACGACCCGAACTGCCCCTGCGGCTACAGACAGACTATGACCCACATAGTCAATGACTGCCACCTCTCCAGATTCAAAGGAGGTCTCGAAACTTTACATCAGGCTCAACCTGACGCTGTTGACTGGCTACAGAAGAAGGGCAAATGCTAGAAGAAGAAGAAGTAAATGTGTGATATTCATCCCATTTTTTGCATACAGATCTTAAAATCTTTCAACCTTCGTAAGTGCTATAAGCAATAAAATCTTGACTTTCATAACAAACCTCCTCCAACTACACCTGAGTTTATGATAGTGAGGTAACTATTGAATTGTGTCTCGTGTTGAGAACTAGTTGCCAGGCAAAAACCAACCAGGTGATTCAGTTGGAACTCTCAACCTCATTCTCCTCTACCTTCCAGGAAAAGAGAAGAAATGGAGCTTGAGTTCAATTACCACTAGCCAATGATTTAATCAATTATGGATGAGTGAGTAGTGTAATGAACCTTAATGCAGAATACTCATAGTGTCCATAGAATTCCTGGCAGGTAGACATGTTGGGAAGATTAGTGTGTTTGAAGAGGCAGGAATCTCCTCATCCCCTCCTATGTACTTTGCCTTGAATATGTCTTGAGTTATACCCTTTTTGAAATAAACTGGTAATCTAGGAAGTAAAATGTTTTCTTGATTTTGGTGAGCCACTCCAGCAAATTAATTAATTTGGAAGAGCAGGTTGTAGGAAATTTCTGATTTTCTAAAATGGACGATTGGGTCAATGGAACAGAACCAAGAGCACAGAAATAAACTCACACATAAACAGTCAGTCACCTAATACATTACAAATAGGTCAAAACTATTCAGTGGGGAAGACAAGATCTCTTCAACAAATGGTGCTGGCATGACATGTAGAAAAATGAAAATGGACCACCACTCAACACCAGGCACCAAAATTCACTAAAATGAATCAAAGACCTGGATATTAGGCCTGAAATTATAAAATTCATAGGAGAAAACATTGGTGAATCACTGCAGCACCTTAATATTAAAGATGTATTTGAAAGATTCAACCACATAAACATGTAGAGTGACAAGAGTAAATAAGTGGAACTGCATCAAACTAGAATGCTTCTACACATCAAAAGCAAACTACCTAAGGATAAACAGGCAACCCAGTAACTGGGAGAAGCAAACAGTATCTTAGAGTTTGTGAGGACTATAGTGGTTATCACTGGGAAGTTGTGAACACAAAACTTTGGTGGTGGATATGGTGTCAAATTATACCCTATAATTTTATAATCATTTAAGCCATTACTAATCACAAATTATAAAAATGTTTGACAGTATACACATATGTGATATTATCATATACTCTATTTTAATAAAATGAAATTCAAATACATTTCATAATTCCATTCTTCACATTGGATTAGAAATCAAATGGAAATGAAGCAAAACATTTAAGGGAAAGGAAAAATAAGATTAAATAAAGCAACAAAAAAAAATCTACTTTTTTTTTTTCAAATTTCAACAATTCACTTTTGTGAAAAGTTGAAGGTATTTGGAGTTCTCCATTTCCACCCTGGCAGAAGTACTCCTTTTACCCCAGTGTTGCTGACTCATCACCTCTCCTCAGTGTCTTCTTATCCCCTTTACACACTTGACAGCCATCTGCACAACTCCTCAAAAGTAACAGGAGATTCCTGAAATGTGATCTCAGCTCACTGCCCGGGGACAGTTGTTCACAGTGGAAAAAATTTCCCTGTGGTATTTAGACTGATTGGCAGTCTTTCTGAGGAAGGAGGAAAAATTGCAAGGAATTTAGTGGCATGTGGCTCTCTTATTCCACCTGCTCCTTCTCCTCCCTAGGAAGGCAGCTGCCTGTCCTCAGAGTACACCATCTCCTGCGCAGGAATTAAAAGATATGACTTTACTCCCAGGTGCTGAACAGTTGAAAGCTGCCTGGAGAGGCCACATGGAAAACCCCAGCACAAGCAAAATATTCATTCCCTGCAAACAGCTGCTACTAAGAAAGCTGAGTGGACCCAGAGTGAATCATGCTAAATTGCTGAACCCAACCAAATTAGAATTTATTCACAGGATAAGTAAATTAACCATTTTTTTTCTTTCATGTAGAGAAGAGGAAAAGGGGCTTTTATTTTTCACATAGGTCCTTTTCCACTGAAATTTTTCTCTCTTTTTTTTAAGGCTTTTTATCTCTTTTATTATATTCAAGATGTGTGAAGGTGTTTATTTATTTGCTAGATTTTTAAAAAATTTTTTTATTTCTTTATTGGGGAACTAATGTTTTACATTCAACAGTAACCACTGAAATTTTTCAATAAATGTGTAGTAAGGTATATTTTAGATAGAGAAAGATGAGCAAGTTAAAAAAAATAAACATTTGGTTTCCTACAACTACTGTTAGAATAAAACAAAGATATTGAAATGTTTGTAGTACTTTTTTCATTGGAATTATTTCCATTAATTGCTGAGCTATTTGCCCTTTTGCTTACATGTAACACTGAATGACAATCATCTGAGCACACGTCTAAAATCTGGAGGAAAAAGCTGTTTCCTCATGCAGTTGGGTGAAGTAACTGACCCCTCACACTTTCATCATAGAGATTAACTGTTGGGGAAGAGTCAGAGATGATGTAGAAAGGAATTTCCCCCCCCCCCCACCTCCCTGCTGCCTGCCCCGAACAGAGCTGTAATAACATCCCAAATAATTCTAATGGCAGGACCTTAGGTAGGAATCAACAAGTTTAAGGTTTCATTTGGAGGTTGTAACCACTCTGATACTCAATATAGAAGTGATCTAGCAAAGGGAGTCTTCTCAGAGAGAAACAACCATGTTCGAACCATAAAAGGTTTCACACAGATGCAATCTGATCCTGTTTTTTGTTTATCTTCTACTTCCATGGCTTCATGTATCTATTTGTGTGATAATAACTGGAATCTCCTGAGCTCTTGACCTGAATATCCAACTGCCTGCACAGTATTTCCACTGACCCCTCTCAGACACTTGAAACCCAGCAAGTCCTAAGACTTTGAGCCCTTGATCTTCTCACTAAAATCTCTTCCTCCTCCAGTGTTTTCTGTCTACAGGAATAGAACACGTATTCATACATGTGCTCAGTCTAGAAGTCTTAGATTTGTTCCTGACACTGCTTACCTTCCCACTTCTTCTTCCTTTTTTTTTTTTGAGTAAAATACTATTTATTTTTAAGTGAACAATGACATAATTACAAAATCTTGTATGGAAAACATTGTGTTTAACTATATAAAAGAAAATTTTCATTAAGTAAAATAATCATAAGCAAAATTAAAAGATAAATACCAAATTTATTTTTTAAGTAGCTATAGATACTATTCATAAAGGTATCAATTAATCATGGAAAAAACATTGGTATAAAATAAGTTCATTAATACTGTACATAGTAATTTAAACAAACAATAAACATAGTAAATAATTCATAGGTACCCAGTATTATTAATGTCTTTATAGATAAGGACTGTGAGGACCAGGGTGGGGTAAATATGATAATGGTTATACAAAGAGACTCTCATGCCTGAGGTGCCAAAGTCCCATGTTCACATCCCCCCCGACACACACACACACATACATACACACACACACACACACACACTACCATCAACCAGAGCTGATCAGTGCTCTGGTAAACAAGAAAGGAAGGAAGGAAGGAAGGAAGGAAGGAAGGAAGGAAGGAAGGAAGGAAGGAAGGAAGGAAGAAAATAGGAAAGAAAGAGAGAGAGAAAGAAGAGAAAAGAAACAGGGATATGAGGGCCAAAAAGTTTAACTCTTTTTCTTACAAAATAATGACAAAGTTAAGATTCATCTTTCTCAAAAAAAAAAAAAAAAGATTCATGATTTCAGAGCTCATGCCCTATGACATTTTGCCAAAAAAAAAGCTGGGGCCTTCAGTTAAATAAGACTTTATGTGGCTCCTTCTCATAACCAAGAGTCCTTGAAGTTAAAGTGAAAGATGTTCATCCATCTTTGAATATTAGATTCATACTAGATGTCATTACTTTGTATGATAGTCATTGTTTGGTTCCAAATAGAGTAGTCTTCTTTCATTCACCTTTTAATATTTAAGTATTTCTTTGCATAGTTTTTCAAGTATAACTTCCCACTTCTAATCAGTCACCAAGTCTATACTTGGTGTATACTCGCAGAGGGATAAAAAATAGGGAACCTTCCAATGGAAGGGGTGGGATACAGAACTCTGGTGGTGGGAATTGTACAGAATTGTACATCTCTTATGCCACATCTTGTCAGTCATTATTAAATCACTAATTTTAAAAAAAAAGGAGCAGCTTCAACATGTAGTGAGATGATCAACTCACAGAAGTAGAGGGTGGAGGAGCCAGTAGTAGATTGTACAGAGTCTTCCTTGTAGGTCATAAAAATTACAACTTGGTTCAACCTATAATGGGATGAAGAGAAGGGTTATGAGCAAAAAAGTGATATAAACACCCACTATATGCGAGGTCCCAACGTAGCACTGGGAATCTATATTAAGTTAGATGGCTAAAGCCTGTAATTCCTTGGAGGCTACATTAAAGACAGGCACTACACAGGTAGATGGCAAAGGAGCAAGATAATTTCAAATGGTGAGAAACTCTAGTAATAAAATAAGGTCATGTATGAAAGTTGCCTAACATCTTTAGATGTCTATGGAATACAATCTTGAGACACTGATGTATCAGTTATATCCAAAGTGTCCAGAAGACAGCCACCTGGGTATCTAGGGACAGAAGTATATAAATGAAGAGCCCACAAGTACAAAGGGCCAAAAAGTAGGCCCATGATGTCTAAGGAATGGGATGAAAACTAGTGTGGCTGACAAGCCCTGCATAGGTGGGGATGACAGAGGCTAACATGACAAAACATACAGGGTTAATACGATTTGTGAAGGAGGTCCTTTAAGGATTTTAGGTTTTAGTCTAAACAAAATAAAACTCTATACAGGATTTAAAACCGTAAAATAAAATAACCTGGGGGGGGCGGTGGTGGGCGATAACACACTTGGCTGAGTGTGCATGAGGACACAGGTGAGCCTTTGCACCTCACCTGCAGAGGGGTCACTTCACAAGCAGTGGGAGCAGGTCTACAGGTGTCTCTCTCACTTCCTCTCTCTCTCTCTCTCTCTCTCTCTCTCTCTCTCTCCTTCTCCCCTCTCAATTTCTCTTTCTTCTATAAAATAAAATAGAAATAAAAAGGGGATGTCATCAGGAGCAGTGGATTAACTAGTGCCAGCACTGAGTCCCAGTGGCAGTAGAATAAATAGGTAGATAGATAGATAGATAGATAGATAACCTGATTTACGTTTTTTCATTGTATGGCTAATTAGACACAAAGATATTTTAAAAACGAGTGACAAAAAAAAAAAACATGATATAAAAATCATGGCCAGACAATAAGTTCTGTTATTGTAAGATAAGGTAGTTATGAATTGGAGCCCAATATATAACATATTTGGAAGAAATTGCTAAATGTGAAGGGAAAAGAAAGAGAGACAATTTAAAATGACAGCAGTCTGGATTAGAGGTTTAAACTATTGAATATCATTGTTCTGAGATGAGGATGAGAATGATTATAAAGTGAAGGTAAGAATGAAAAAAATCGCAATTTGAGTGCCAGGAGATAACTCACTGAATAGAGAGCCCTTGCCATTTAGGCCTGAGATCCTGGGTTTCAGCGCCAGCACTACACAGAAACACCATGGATAACACTGAGAATCTCCATAGATGGTAGTTGAGGCATCTTTCTTCTATCTGACTATCTCTCCCTTTTCTCCTTTCTCTCCCAAATATATGGCAAACAAAAAAATATTGAAAAAGATAAATCAATTCACTATATGAAATGTGACCCCACTACTCTACTTGTCCATAGTCTACGTGCCCTAGGTCCGTTCCAATTCATTTTTCTACCTTTCAGAATAACAGATGGTGCCTCCAGTTACAGTCAGTCTTTAGGGGAAAGGCCACCCTTAGTCACCAGAGAACTGGAATGTAGTGTGAATGGGTCAGCTGAAATTAATTAGCACAAATGAGAAAGAATTCTCAATGGAGGCCATGACAGAAATATGTCGGCAGTGACTGTTGATGACTGGCAAGAAGTAGATGTCTGTTACTTGACCTAGGGAATGCTTACAATACAAAACAAAGTTAGATGGCTAACTTGTCAAATGCAAAACATACAGTAATTTATTTCAATATTCAGAGCACCTAGTAAAATCATAGGTACATAGAAAATACTCAGTAAGGATTTATTGGATGGATGATGAAGGGGGGAAAAAAGGAAAGGAGAAGGGGAGGAAAGAGAGAGAGCAAGAAGTTAATGTTAAGATAAGATTACTGTCTTTTTCATGCCTAATTATGACTAGTTTGAGGTTCTCTGTGTCAGCTATCTTTGAAGCTCCACAGTAACATAAACTAAATTAGAATGTGACTGAAATTCAAATTTACTAATACTTTATATATGTACTTCCTGCACAAAAAACACAATTTATCTATGATGCTTGATGCACTCTTGGAGAAAAGCAAAGAAGCCCAGTTTATTGACCATAATTTTTAACTCTTTTTTCTAAATATTTATTTATTTATTCCCTTTTGTTGCCCTTGTTTTATTGTTGTATTTATTATTGTTGTTTATTGATGTCGTCATTGTTGGATAGGACAGAGAGAAGTGGAGAGAGAAGGGGAAGACAGAGAGGGGAAGAGCAAGATAGACACCTGTAGACCTGCTTCACTGCCTATAAAGCAACTCCCCTGCAGATGGGAAGCTGGAGGCTTGAACCAGGTCTTTACGCCAGTCTTTGCAGTGACTATATATATATATATATATATATTTATTTTTATTTTTTTATTTTATTTTTTTTTTACTGCTCAGCTCTGGCTTATGGTGGTATGGGGGATTGAACCTAGGACTTTAGAGCCTCAGGCATGAGAGTCTTTTTGCATAACCATTATGCTATCTACCCCCACCAGTGACCATAATTTTTATATGTAGCCTACAAAGGAAGGGAAGCAGGCATACATTTACATGATTGTTGTCTGTCATCTTTAAAAAGACATAAAGATCATCATGATAAAAAGTTACCTATCTAAGGCAAGTATAAACCTATGGGACTACATCAAATTAAAAAATTCTGCACAGCAAAAGAAACCACTACCCAAATCAAGAGACCCCTCATAGAATGGGGGAAGATCTTTATATGTCATACATCAGACAAGAGTTTAATAACCAAAATATATAAAGAGCTTGCCAAAATCAACCACAAGAAAACAAATAAACCCATCCAAAAATGGGGATACGACATGAACAGAAAATTCATCACAGATGAAAGGCCGAGAAACACATGAAAAAATGCTCCAAGTCTTTGATTCTCAGAGAAATG
The DNA here is from genome assembly GCF_950295315.1 of Erinaceus europaeus. NCBI lineage: Eukaryota > Metazoa > Chordata > Mammalia > Eulipotyphla > Erinaceidae > Erinaceus > Erinaceus europaeus. The sequence continues at coordinate 91,837,621 of NC_080165.1, read as the reverse complement.
CAAGAAGAAAACAATGAGATACCACTTCATTCCTGTGAGAATGTCATACATCAGAAAAGGTAACAGCAACAAATGCTGGAGAGGTTGTGGGGTCAAAGGAACCCTCCTGCACTGCTGGTGGGTATGTCAATTGGTCCAACCTCTGTGGAGAACAGTCTGGAGAACTCTCAGAAGGCTAGAAATGGACCTACCCTATGATCCTGAAATTCCTCTCTTGGGGATATATCGTAAGAAAGCCAACACACCCATCCAAAAAGATCTGTGTACACATACATTCTTAGCAGCACAACTTGTAATAGCCAAAACCTGGAAACAACCCAGGTGTCCAACAACAGATGAGTGGCTGAGCAAGTTGTGGTATATATACACAATGGAATACTACTCAGCTATTAAAAAATGATGACTTTACTATTTTCAGCCAATCTTGGATGGACCTTGAAAAATTCATGTTAAGTGAAACAAGTCAGAAACAAAAGGATGAATATTGGATGATCTCATTCTCAGGCAGAAGTTGAAAAACAAGATCAGAAGAAAAAACACAAGCAGAACCTGAACTGGAATTGGCATATTGCACCAAAGTAAAATACTGGGGTGGGTGAGGGGCAGAATACAGGTCCAAAAAGGATGATAGAGGACCTAGTGGGAGTTGTACTGTTATATGGAAAACTGAGAAATGTTACACATGTACAAACTATTGTATTTATTGTTGAATGTAAAGCATTAATTCCCCAATAAAGAAAATTTTTTAAAAAGTTACCTATCCTGGTGAGAAATTTTACCCTTGTATCAACAGTTGTACTTACTATAAACCACCCCCACACACACACACAATAAAAAGGGAAAAAAATGTCCCTGAAAGGTCTAGAGAATGGATGTTTTTTATTGCTCTTGCCAAGAAAAAGCTCATCAATACTATCTTAGGGGTAGGATCTTCACAGTGGTAAAGCCAGTCATGAAGGTGATAGAATATACTGGTCTAAGAAAATACCAGTCTGGGTGGTGGCACACCTGGTTGAGCTTACATGTTACAATGCAGAAGGACCCAGAATCAAGCCCCTGGTCCCCCACTTGCAAGGGGAAAAGCTTCATAAGTGGTGGTGAAGCAATGCTGTAGGTGTCTATCACTCTCCTTCTCTATTTCCCCCTTCCTCTCAATTTCTGGCTATCTCTATCCAATAAATAAAGATCAAAAAAAATTTTTAAAGAGAGAATACCAAGGAAAATATAGTCCATAGGGTTTTATCTCCAAGAAAGACCTGGGGTCATATAACCTTGAGATAAATGAAGAAAACAAAGGGAAATCTATCCCAACTGTATCTGCTATTTCATTCCTTTCCCTTAGGCAGCAACTGGGTCTGCTTCAACAAGCACTTTATGGCTCATGCAGCTGCCTGGATAAAAGGTTTGGGGCTTCTTTGGTTTCAGTCATCAGGTAAGCTTCAGGCCACCCTCACCTAGCTAGCGTGGGGAGCAGGTAAGGATGTATAATATGTGCCATGAGCCACCCCTGTCATAGCAGCAGCAAGTGTTCTGGACTTGGGGGGAATTGGGAGGCTGAGATTAACGCAGCTGGCTGAGGTAACGGTCCAGCTCCTCATACCTTCTTCACAGTGACATTAGCTGTTGGAGAAGATTCAAGGGTGACTCTTCACATTTGTTATTCAGGCATCTTGAAGGAACAACTTTGACTTACTGCATATATGATAAAATAAATAAGTCAAGGAGTCCAAGTGGTGGCACACCTGGTTGAGTGTATATGTCACCATGCACAAGGGCCTGGGTTCAAGTCCTAGGTCATTACCTGCAACAGGGATATCTACTCAAGTGGTGAAGCAGTGCTGCAGGTATTTCTCTTTCTCTCACCCTCTCTATTCCTCCTTCCCCTCAATTTCTGGCTGTCTCTATCCAATAAATAAATAAAGATAATAAAAAATAATTTAAGAAGGTGAGCTTACACCATTCAGTTTTATGGGTGGTATGCCTCATATACATGCTAATTCTGTAAAACAGATGCAAGGAGGTAGAAACTAGCATCAACCAACTTCCATGCATTATAGTAAAGGAAGGGTGTCACAGATTCCTAAGTACTCAACTTCACCAAGCTTCCTTTCTTTACGTATTACTTGATAAAGAGAGATAAACTGAAGAGACAGTAAGGAAGAAAGAGAGACAACTGAAGCATTGTTTCACTGCTTGTGACATTTCCCCCTGCAGGTGGGGCCCAGGGAGTGAATTTGGGTTTTTGTTCATGGTAACATGTGCACTCTACCAGATGCACCACCCCGCCAAGCCCCCACTTTCTTTCTCTTACAATTTAGACATTTTAACATATGTTCTATTAGAAATTATCAAAACAGGCTAAAAGCTAAATCCATAAGTCACTCTCAAAATCTACACACATCAAGTCGGCATCTTTTTTTAAATTAATAGTGGTTTATAAGATTGCAAGATTATAGGGTATAATTCGCTAAAGTTCTGTGCAACCCATCACCTTCCTGATGACAGTCTTGGTGACCATAGTTCTTGCAAACTCTTAAGAGACTGTTTGTTTCTGGATTTTTTTTTCTAATTCACTGGGGGGATTAATGGTTTACAGTCAACAGTAAAATACAGTAGCTGGTACATGTGTTACATTTTGCAGTTTTATTTTATATATATATATAGTTATGCCCAGAAGTTTGAGTCCCCATCTCACGCAAAGAAGACCAGAATCACATGCAATAGCAAGAGCCTTTATTAGCAAGCTTAATTGGGCCACCGACACCCTTCTATGCAAGGGGAGAGGAGAGAGTCTGCGACCCCGATAATTTTTCATCCCACCTTTTTATAGTTATGGTACAGGTGGGAATATTTACACGGAACAAGAACAGTTGGTTTGGGGTCAACAGCTGTTCTCCTTTCTCAATAGTCGGGGACTTTCCTGCTCATCTCTGATTGGTTGGGTTCAGGTGGAACTTTTTGTTAACTTTTTCTCTGGCCTCCATATATATATATATATATATATTTTTTTTTTAACCAGCTCTGGCTTATGGTGGAACTTTGGAGTCTCAGGCAGGAGAGTCTCTTTGCATAACCATTTTGCTATCTATCCCCACCCACACTTCTCAGTTTTCCACAAAACACTCTAACCCCCACCTAAGTCCTCCTCTGCCATCATGTTCCAAGACCAAAACACTCTCCCCCACCCCAAACCCCTGCCCCAGAGTCCTTTACTTTGGTGCAATACACCAAACCCAGTCCAAGTTCTGCTTTGTGTTTTCCCTTCTGTCTTATTTTTCAACATCTATCTATGAGTGGAATCAGTCCATATTCATTCTTCTCTTTTTGCTTATCTCACTTAACATGATTCCTTCAAGCTCCATCCAAGTTAAGGTGAAGAAGGTAATTCACTATTTTAATAGCTGAGTAGTATTCCATTGTGTATATATACACTACAACATACTCAGCCATTCATTTTTTATTGGACACCTGGATTGAATCCAGGCTTTGGCTATTACAAATTGTGCTGCTATGAACATAAGTATACACAGATCTTTTTGGATGGCTGTATTTGGTTTCTTAGGATATATACCCAGGAGAGGAATTGCAGGGTCATAGGGCAGGTTCACTCCTAGCCTTGTGAGAGTTCTCCAAACTGTTCTCCACAGGGGTTAGATCAATTTACACTCCTGCCAGCAGTGCAGGAAGGTTTCTTTGTCTCCACAACCTCTCTGGCATTTGTTGCTGCTACTTTTTCTGATATATGCCATTCTCACAGGAGCAAAGTGGTATTTCATTATTTTCTTTATTTGCATTTATCTGACAATCAGTGACTTGGAGCATTTTTCATATGTTTGTTGGCCTTTTGGATATCTTTTTTTATTATTTATAAAATGAAAATACTAACAAGACCATAGGATAAGAGGGGTATAATTCCACACAATTCCCACCATCAGAACTCTCATCCTCTCCCCTGATAGCATTCCTGTTCTTTAACCCTCTGGGAGTATGGACCCAGGGTCATTATTTGGTACAGAAGGTGGAAGGTCTGGCTTCTGTAGTTGCTTCCCCACTGAACATGGGCATTGACAGGTCAATCCATACTCCCATCCTGTCTCTCTCTTCCCCTAGTGGGGCAGAGCTCTGAGTAATCAGAGATCCAGGACACATTGGTGGGGTTGTCTGCCCAGGGAAGTCCAGTTGGCATCATGGTAGTGTCTAGAATATTCTGTTCATTTCCTCTCTCCCTTTTTTGGATGGGGTTATTTGCTTTTTTTTATTGTTGAACTTGGTGAGCTCTTTATATATTTTTTTATTAGCCTTTTGTCTGATGTATGACATGTAAAGATCTCCCATTCTGTAAGGAATCTGTTTGGGTGGTGGTTTCTTTTGCTATGCTGTTTTTTAATTTGTTTGTTTGTTTGTTTAGCTCATGTGTTTCACTTCTCTAGATTCTATACTTGAGTGGTGAAACCATCAAGTAGAAACCATCAAGTATGCTAAGTGTAAAAATCTACTGTTCCATCCATTTTGTTCCAAAGGACACAACATTATATTTTTACTATAGAGTAATATTCCATATAATATATATATATATATATATATATATATATATATATATATATATATATATCTTTTTATCTAGTTATGTACCTATGGGCATTTAGGCTATTTCCCCTCTTTGGCTACTGTGAATAGTATAGTTACAAACACATGGAGAATATATAACCCTTCAAATTAGTGTTTTTAATTCCTTTGGATAAAAAATAAGAATTCTACTCCATAACACCCAACCAAAAAGAGGTGTGTACTCCTATGTTCGTAGCAGCACAATTCATAATAGCTAAAACCTGGAAGCAACCCAGGTGCCCAACAACAGATGAGTGGCTGAGAAAGCTGTGGTATATATACACAATGGAATACTATGCAGCTATCAAGAACAATGAACCCACCTTCGCTGACCCATCTTGGACAGAGCTAGAAAGAATTATGTTAAGTGAGCTAAGTCAGAAAGATAAAGATGAGTAGGGGATGCTCCCACTCATCAACAGAAGTTGAGTAAGAAGATCTGAAAGGGAAACTAAAAGCAGGACCTGACCAAATTGTAAGTAGGGCACCAAAGTAAAAACCCTGTGGTGAGGAGTAGGCATGCAGCTTCCTGGGCCAGTGGGGGGTGGGAGTGGGTGGGAGGGATGGGTCACAGTCTTTTGGTGGTGGGAATGGTGTTTATGTACACTCCTAGTAAAATGTAGTCATATAAATCACTAGTTAATTAATATGAGAGGGGGGAAATTAATTGTATGTCTCAAAGTTCTTCAAAACACAAACTGAATCTTTTAAATATATAGGTTGTGTAATTGATATGCAGACTCTCTCAGAAGCCTAGACCAAGTAGATCAGAAGCAACCAATAGCACAGCTATATACAAAATACTGGGTACTGTACAGCAAACCCTAACAAAAGGACTTTTCAAAGTTAACCCAATTACCAAACAGTGTGATGATAACATTAACTATCAATTGTCTTTTTGAACCCTAAGACAGCAGGAACCTCACATCTCCACTATAGAGCCTCTACTTCCCCCAGTCCTGGAACCCTTGGATAGAGCCCACTTTCCCGTATGCCTCTCCCAATCCATATCAAATAATATTGCATCTGCCGATCACAACCTAACCAACACGATTGCCACCTCAACATGCTTCACTTCAGACTGTGTCCAGAGACTTCACGTGTGGAATGACAACCCTTCAACCTCATTACTCAGGTGAGACCTTTCCTTTCATAGTAGACTCTAATTTCATCTCAGGTGGTTCACCTTCTAACAAAGTCCCAAAACCTAGATATACACCAGTTTCTGTGAGAGAGAGCATATGTTCACACGTGTCTGTAAACTACTGCAAAATACATGCCTGAAAGCAGAAGTGCACTAGAGTTTGCAGTGAGTACCCCCCTAACATTTCCTCTCCACTATTCCAAGCTTTGGGTCCATGATTGCTCACCAATTTGTTTGGCTTTGTATGTTAACTCTCTTTTCAGTCACCAGGTTCCAGATGTCATCAGGATGCCGGCCAGGCTTCCCTAGACTGAAGACCCCACCAATGTGTCCTGGAGCTCAGCTTCCCCAGAGACCCACCCTACTAGGGAAAGAGAGAGGCAGACTGGGAGTATGGACCGACCAGTCAATGCCCATGTTCAGCGGGAGGCAATTACAGAAGCCAGACCTTCTACCTTCTGCAACCTACAATGACCCTGGGTCCATGCTCACAGAGGGATAGAGAATGGGAAAGCTATCAGGGGAGGGGGTGGGAAATGGAGATTGGGTGGTGGGAATTGTATGGAATTGTACCCCTCCTACCCTATGGTTTTGTTAATTAATCCTTTCTTAAATAAAAAATAAAAAAAATAAGAATTCTTTTAACATTTGAAGAGCATTTTTTGAGGTATATTTTCTTTTTGTCTTCTTTTATTATTTATTTATAAAAAGGAAACACTGACAAAACCATAGAATAAGAGGGGTAGAACTCCACACAGTTCCCACAACCAGAACTCCTTATCCCATCCCCTCCCCTGATAGCTTTCCTGTTCTTTATCCCTCTGGGAGTATGGATCTATGGTCATTATGGGGTGCAGAAGGTGGGAGGTCTGGCTTCTGTAATTGTTTCCCCGCTAAACATGGGCGTGGACAGGTAGATCCATACTCCCAGCCTGCCTCTTTCTTTCCCTACTGGTGTGGGGTTCTAGGGAACTGGAGCTCCAGGACACGTTGGTGGGATTGTCTGTCCAGGGAAGTCTGGAATAAGAATCTTTTTAAATGTATCTCTCCTCCTCCAATTCCCTACAGTGAACAAGTTTGTGTAGTCATCACTGTCTCTCACAGATAGTCACCCCCTCAACTCCTTCATAGTCATTGCTTTCCCTCAAGCATCATCAGCTTGTGTCTGGATTATTCTTGCTGTCTCCTAACTCACCCTCTTTCTTCAAGTCTTGTCTCTTACACCTCTCACCTTGTGGACAATGTTGTCTCTTTAAAACACAAATAAAATATTGGCTCCTCTGGAACCATCTAAACAGTTCCCCAAGACCATCAGGTTGGAGTCCAATTTCCCTCAAGTGGTAGGTTTGCATTCTCCATTAGGAATTTGTCTGACTGTTTTTTCCAATACATTTATAACTTCTCTGCATCCTTTCCTCTAACATTAGTGGGTTTCTACATTTCTTCCTCTTCTCCTCTTTCCTCCTCCTCCTCTTCTCCTTCTCCTTTTTCTATATATGATATATATACATATATATAGTGAGTGTGTATATGAGTATATATATATGTATAAATATATATTTTTGTTTCAGCATTACTTGTTCAAAAAAAGGGCTAGTAGTATAGATCAATCTGACAATGCCCATGTTCAGTGGGGAAACAATTAAAGAAGTCCGACCTTTCACCTTCTGTACCCCATAATGACCCTGGGTCCATGCTCCCAGAGAGGATAAAGAATAGGAAAGCTTCCAATGGAAGGGATGGGATGCAGAACTCTGGTGGTAGGAACTGAGTGGAATTGTACCTCTCTTATCCTACAGTCTTGTCGACTTTTTATTAAGTAAGAAAAATCATTTTTCTTCACTAAATTTTCTTTAATGTTTGCCAAAAGTCAATTGTCCATATGTATAGATTTCTTTCTAGACTCTCTATTCTGCTTTGTTCACCTTAAAGCAAATAGTACACTATCTTCATTACTGTGGCATTATAAATATTATAACTGGTGTTTCAGGTTCATTATAGGTAGTGTTGAAAAGTATTTGCTCTCCAACTGTGTTCGTTTTCAAAGCTGATATATCTTGGTTCCTCCTAATTTTAAAACTAGCTTTCTCTTTTCCTCTGGGAGTTCTATGTGCTGATATTCTGTTTGGGAATACATTGAATCTGAAGACCAACTGGGGGGGGGGGTATCTTAGCAACACTGAGCCTTCCAATCCACAGAGTATATCTGTATATTTATTCACTCTATATTAGTTTCTCTCAGTAGTACTCTGTAATTCTCAGTGAAATCTTTCCTTGTATCTTCATCTTGGTGAGTCTTGTGGTTCCACTTGGAATTTGCCTCTGTGAAACACAACCTGATGATTGTCTCAGTGCAATAAACTGGGGAAATCTTAAAACTGACCTAATTTATTTACATTTCTTGAAGATTTTTCAGTTTTAGGTATTACATTCCTTGCCTGATAGATGACCTTTTTAATGAAAATTGTCTTGTGGGCCGGGGAGATAGCACAATAGGTATGCAAAAATACTTTAATGCCTAAGATCTTAGATACAGTCTCCAGTACCACCATAAGCCACAACTGAACAATACTTTAGTAATAAATGAATGAATGAATTAATGAATGAATGAATGAATGAATCTGTGTTGTTTTTTGTCTAGTGTTTTATTTGTATCAGGCAAGGAAAATAAAACTTTGTCCCACTACTCCATTTTTAGCAGAAAGGATAGTCTACTAAAATTACCATATCGTACCATTTCATGTTTTCATGCTTTCTTTGTTCATGTTATTCTCTCTACTAGGAGGGCTGTTTTCCCCTTACTTATCTTAGTAATACTTAATTTAGATGTTAAGACTATATCCCATGTGCCCCAAAACTGAGTGGCACTCTCCCTCCTCTTTCTTTGCTCCCATATTCTTCTGTGAATATATTTGACTCTCTTTTAACCACATTATATTCAAATTGCCTATTTTTGCAACTATCTCACCTTCTTGATCAAAAGGCCTCAAAAAGAAGAATGCATTTTCTAACCTCAATAACTGATAATGATCTGCATATAGAAAGTACTCCATAAACACTTGTTGAACTGTATCTTTGAAATATAAGTTACAAACTATTAGTAATAAATGGACATCTTTCCATATAGACTATGAAATCCTAGAGTCTAGGGATAGATCTTCTGAAAATAAGAGTCAATATAACTCACTATTTAGTAGTTAACTCACTAACCAGCTAATTTAATTACTCTGTAGTGTAAGATGCATCTAGATGATGAATTGCTGGGTCAAAGGATGTTTGTAAAATTGACAATAAAGGTCAAAATGTTCTAGAAAAAAAGTCATTTTATACAATAAAAAATTAAGAGTGTTTCCAATTCTGCTTTTCATCAACACTACTAAATAATGTGCTTTCCTTCAGTTTTGTCAAGTATGATAGAATATAGTGTCTAACATACCAATTCCATTTCACAACTCAGAACTTTTAAATAAATCAATGCAGGTGTCAGGTGGTGGTACATCTGGTTGAATGAACATATTACAGTGCAAGGACCTATGTTCAAGCCTCTGGTCCCCACCTACAGGGAGAAAACTTCACAAGTGGTGAAGTAGAGCTGCAGGTGTCTCTCTGACTCTCTCCCTCTCTATCTCCCCTTCCTTTCAATTTCTGGCTGTTTATATCCAATAAATAAATAAAGATAATAAAAAATAAAAATAAATGCATATCAGACTTTTATCTTTAAACTATAAATTCATATGTATAGCAATCCTTATTAAGGTTTTTGTCTCGCTCGTCTCCATCACAAATCCATTTTCTAATCATCTGTGCCCTGCTCTGCACCAAGGTGGCATAATTGAGACCCAGATCCAGGAAAGACGCCCCCTCATTCAGAAATTCAGCCCTCTCGAAGCTCTAAGAAGACATTAAGACACCTAGAGGAAAAGTAAAGAATTCCTACTTTTTCTAGCACCTTCATGTTTATTCTCAACACTTGCTCATTGTTTGTTGTAAATAAACCCTTTGCTAAAAACTCTTTTTTCACTGAAATTGTTGAATAAGACATTGCTTACTATTAAAATCTGACTGAGAGGGGAGTTGGGTGGTAGTGCAGTGGATTAAGTACAGATGACAAAGTGCAAGGACCAGCATAAGGATCCCAGTTCAAGCCTTGGCTCCCCACCTGCAGGGGAGTTGCTTCACAAGCAGTGAAGAAGGTTTGCAGGTGTCTATCTTTCTCTCCCCCTCTCTGTCTTCCCCTCCTCTCTCCATTTCTTTCTGTCCTATTCAACAACGACATCAGTAAGAACAACAATAATAACTACAATAAAACAAGGGCAACAAGAGGGAATAAATAAATATTTTTAAAAATCTGACTGAGAGAATACTTTTTGCTTGTTTTGACACTGCAACAATCACTATATTATTGATATATAGGAGCTTGATATATATATTATGAATATTTTATTTTTAGTGATACATATGCTATAAATTTCATACAAAATATAATTTGTCTTTTTGTATTTCGCTGTCATAATCTTTAAAATAATTTCCCTATATTTAGTTTAATAGTTTTCACACTAAATCTGAGCTAAAAACACACCACCACTTCCTCCAAATTTTTAATTGCTTATATATTTTTTTAATTTTTAATTATTTATTATTTGACAAAACAGAGAAATTGAGAGGGAAGGGAGATAGAGGGTGAGAGAGAGAGACTTGCAACCCTGTTTCATCACACATGAAGCTTTCCCCTTTTAAGTGGGGAGCAGGGACATGAACCCAAGTCTTTGCACATGGTAGCATATGCATTTAACCAGGTATGACAGTGCCCAGCCCCTTCAAAATTTTTATTGGTGAACTTTTTCATAAGCCAATCCTAATTTTTTCACTGTGGTCAATGTAGATATCTCCTGGAGTTAGTATAATTTTTATTAAATGTTGCTAATTTAATCCCAAAGCACTCCTAATCTTCTATTCTTTGGAAGAATTCACAAATTACCACAGACCTTCTAGCTATCTTTAATTCTCCTCTCTTCACTTAGTTGGCATGAGTAGGTGTGATCTAACTCCCCTGAAAGACTGTAAATTCCAGGAAAGGCAGATATCTTTTCTCTATTTTCACTACATTCCCAGTTTCTGGCAATAGTCTGTGCACGCTAAATACATGTTGAATTAATGAATAAATGGTAAAGGAAAAGGAATAACATTTCCCTCTGCTCTAAAAGTTCTTAGTTTTATGACACAACAGAATCTTTGGCACACCAACTTGGCTGTTTCTGGACCAACTATCATGATTCCTTATGAAGTGAAACTTTATCACTCCTTATACCCTATAAAAATGTTTATGAAGATGTTTCATAAATGCTTCATTTCATAAAGTATGGCATTCTCTAAAATTATTTGTAAATACAGTGCAGAGTGTAAAGAAGGACAATCAGATTCCACACACATTTATTTGCTCTATAGCAAACATCCTGGTTAACTATAAAAACTATAATTTTGTCTTCTTTTTTATTCTAAGAGCATAGAGTTAATTCTTTGGGGGGTGGGATAAGTTGAAATTAGTACAGTTACCCAAAGACAAGAACAAAGCGTGCTATAAAGTGGAAAAGGGCTAGAAGTATCTTTTATCTTATTGTTAGTATGGGAAGGGTAGAATAAGGGCAAAAGAGGCAGAGTGTGTAGGAAGGAAAGCAGGAGGAGAGTGCACTGAAGCTAAAGAAGTGTTTGAGCACCTGGATCATATCCCTGATTCATGACCAAGTTTATCAGAGCCTGTAAGCTACAGAAGTGCACAAGGAAAGTAAACACTGTGTGAAGCACCCAGGTTTTCAGAAGCTGTGCTGGGTTATCACGTAAGTAGAGTCATCCACTTCACAGTGTAGTGTTTGAATCATTTTAGATAACTCTGTGAAAAAAAATCATCAAATTTAAATATTTTTGAAATTTTATGGACACTTTAATAAAAAAACATAATTTGATAGAGATACATACAATTGTTTGGAAAATGAAATATTTACTATTTCACATTTAAGAAAAGTTCTATAAGATACACTTCTGGAGTCTGATATACTATGAAGTAGTGGCATCTTTTTTTTTTTAGTTTATTTATAAAATAAAAAATATCAACAAGACCATAGGATAAGAGGGTTACAGTTAAATGCAATTCCCACTACCAGAGTTCTGTATCCCATCCCCCCCCAAAAAAAAACTTCCCTATTCTTTATCCCTCTGGGAGCATGGACCCAGGATCATTATGGGGTGCAGAAAGTGGGAGGCCTAGCTTCTGTAATTGCTTTCCCGGTGGCAGGTTGATCCATACTTCCACCCTGTCTCCCTCTTTCCTTAGTGGGGTAGGGCTCTGGGGAGGTAGGGTTCCAGCATATATTGGTGGGGTCATCTGCCCAGGGAAGTCAGACTGGCATCATGGTAGCAAGTGGAACCTGGTGTCTGAAAAGCATTAAGATATGATGCAGAACAGATTGTTAAATAATCAGGAACCTAAATAATATAGCAGATGAGACTTGGGGTATCCATTGTAGAAAAAGCTAGTAGGTCTATTTTAGGCATATTCCAAGGGGCCCATGACTTTACTAATTTTTTCCTAAGTCTGACAGCTAACATCAAATTTATATTTTATCTATCATTCTTTCTGTGCCAAGAAGCCTCCACTCTTTAGATATTACCATCTACTCTTTAGGTATACCCCTTACCTCTCCCCTTCTAAGTATTTGAATCTGCTGAAAGTATGCACTGTTTATTAATAACCTGTGGAATGTGCTTGTATCCTTTCTTAAAATCTTTATTATCTTTATTTACTTATTGGGTAGATATAGTCAGAAACTGAGAGAGAAGGGAGAAATAGAAAGGAAGAGTGACAGAGAGACACTTGTAGCACTGTTTCACCACTCGCAAAGCTTCGCCCTTACAGGTGGGGACCAGAGGCTTGAACCTGAGTCCTTGTGCACTGTAGCATGTGACCTCAACCAGGTGTGCTACGACCTGACCCCCCTTATATCCTTAACAAACAATTAGAAACACAGTATACTTTACTTTAGTAGAATCCTTCATTACCATCTCTCCTTCAGACCACAGGCTAAATGTCAAACATTTACTTTGTTCTTTTCCCTCCTTGCCACATTAACCACATTTAATGAGAATTCCAAAACACTTGCCAGTGTAGTTAATAATTGGCTTCTCATAAATTGCTAACAGGATGACCCTTCTCACAAAATTACTCCAACTCTTCCATGGACTATCCAGCTACTTAAGAATTCACCTCATGGCCAATCTTGTGACTGATTTACATTTAAAAGAGCAAAAGACGTTCTTCTGAATATTTTGGTACCTAGGATGCATATCTCAGGGCTCCCACATCTTACTCTAAAATTCTGAGCTCTTCCTTAAGACTTTATATTTCCTAACCTAAATGCTAGTAATAGTCTTCCCTGAGATATTTAACTGTCATGCCACCATGTGTTATTTGAGATAACAAGCAGGGCTAGTGTTCTATATTCAGGAGAAATTTTGGAAGAGGTTTCAGTGTCATAGCCTTTTGTGCTTTGGGGAAACTTGTTCACATTCAACAGGTTTTGGCTTTAAACATTAACTAGGCAACTTGCCCGTCGTGAGCTTTACAAGCAGAGCTAAGCTGCGACAACAGGTGGGAGTGTTGGCTTCTGTGAATGGAGAGAGGCCAGGCAGTCTGTATGCATCATTCTCCTGCCACCATGGCGAGGCCCATTTTGCTTTTGAGAAAGAAAGAGAGAGAAAGCAAAAGAAAAGGAAGGAAGGAAGGAAGGAAGGAAGGAAGGGAGGGAGGGAGGGAGGGAGGAAGGAAGGAAGGAAGGAAGGAAGGAAGGAAGGAAGGAAGGAAGGAAGGAAGGAAGGAAGGAAGGGAGAGAGAGAGAAAGAGAGAGAGAGAGAGAGAGAGAGGGAATCACTGAGAATCTAGTAATGAGCGCGCTTAACCAAGTGTGCTACCGCCCGGCCCCCTACTGAGAATCTAGTAACACACAGCCACTCTAGACTTTTGTGGAAAGGGAGAGAGCATTGGTGGTGGTCATTCAGTCATTGCTCTGAAAGAGCTAAAGTTCTTACATGTAACCTGAGGTTTCCACTGAACCTCTTCACACTCTGGAATGTCGTGGCAAATGTCAATAACACGGATGTCATGGCAACCTTTTACCAACCTGCTCAAAAGTACTTCAGCTTCCTACAATTATTCCCCACTCCCCAGTGTGTCCACATCTCTGAGACCCTTTCAGGGAGGACTGTGATTTATTCACAAATAAGTACCAGCTACTAAAGACCTCTGCTAAGTATTACTGATTATTTCTTGGGTATTATAGATAAAAAAAATTAGATGCCACACTATATGTGTACAGTACTATTTAACACCCACTCTGCTTAAACTGTTTTCCAAATTTAATTTTTGGCCATTTACGTGTATTAAATCTTGATGAAATTCCTGCATACATATAAGTATATATAAATGTGTCTTTTTATACTACTGAAATAAGTCTCCCAGATGGCAGTAGTGATGTGGGAAACTATCATTACATTGCTAAAGGACAAAGTCTAACTCAAAACTAAAGCTGAAGATGGGCTTGCTTCCCAGTGTCATAAGAAATCAAATATTATCACACCAGACTTTGCATAAAGGGAAAGTCTAAATTATTGCCACTTGAACTCAAATGCATATTTCTTAGGTGTAAAAATTTATGGAGTGACAAATAAATGGATAATGTGAAATAATAAAATCTGAAAAATCTATTACAGTCACATCCCATGACTGCAGTACAGTTCTCTTTTTTTAATATTTATTTATTTATTTATTCCATTCTTTTGCCCTTGGGTTTTTTTATTGTTGTCATTATTATCGTTGTTCTTGATGTTGTCATGGTTGGATAGGACATAGAGAAGTGGAGAGAGGAGGAGAAGACAGAGAGGGGGAGAGAAAGACACCTGTAGACCGGCTTCAACACATGTGAAGTGACTCCCCTGTAGTTGGGGAGCCTGGGGCTCAAACCAGGATCCTAATGCCAGTCCTTGCACTTTGTTCCATGTGCACTTATGTCTTTTGGTATATTTATTCTAATATAAATATTAGAAATTGACAATGGATATATATGTATATATATATATATATATATATGTATACACACACACACATGATATGATCCATCTTAATGACTTTGCCTATGTGACCTACTAATATAAAAAGCATTGCTCTTATTAGGGAAATCTGAGACTAACAATAGTATGGAGCAGTCTTGCAATATCTTTTATTTTAAAACATCTAGATTTGAAAAACAAAACTAGGAATTTGGGAGCTGTATGATAGCACACTTGATAAAACACACACATTACTAGGCTTGAAGACCTGGGTTTAAGTCCCACCTGTAGAAGACACTTCAGGAGTGGTAGACCAGTGCTGTAGGTGTCTCCTCTTTCTCTTCTCTCCTCTCCTCTTCTCTTCTCTTCTCTTCTCTTCTCTTCTCTTCTCTTCTCTTCTCTTCTCTTCTCCTCTCCTCTCCTCTCCTTGTCTCTCTCTCTCTCTCTCTCTCACTCTCTCTTGCTCTCTCCTCTATTCTATCTTTCATTTTCTGTCAAAAAGAAAGGGGAAAGGATGGGAAAGATGGCCATTGTGAGTGGTAAAGATGTACTGATACCATAGCCCACAATAATCCTGGTGACAAAAGAAATGACTATGACCTTGTAGAAGAGCTATAGAACTATAGGTATTAACTGTTTCCTGGAGGTTTTGTAGAATTTATTTGTGAAGCCATCTGGTCCAGGACTTTTGTGGTTGAGAAGATTCTTAAAAACTGTTTCAATTTCTTTCTCCATGATTGGTGCATTTAAGTTTTGTAGTTCTTCTTGGTCCAGTTTTGGAAAGGCATATGTTTCTAGGAATTCCTCCATTTCTTCCAGATTCTCTAGCTTGGTGGCATATAGCTCTTCATAGAAGTTTCACATGATTTTCTGGATTTCTATGGTGTCAGTTGTGATATCCTCTCTATTGTTTGCAATTCTATTTGAGGTGTCCTCTTTTTTTTTCTTTAGTGAGTCTGGGTAGGGGTTTGTCAATCTTGTTTAATTTTTCAAAGAACCAAGTTTTGGCTTCATTGATCTTTTGTATGGTTCTCTTATTTTCTATGTTGTTTATTTCTGCTCTAATTTTAGTGATTTCTGTCCTTCTGGTTGCTTTAGGGTTCCTTTGTTCCTCTTCCTCTAAGTCCTTAAGGTGTGCAGTAAGATTGTTTATTTGGATTTTTTCTTGTTTAATATGTGATTGTATGGCTATGAGTTTCCCTCTCAGTACTGCTTTAGCTGTGTCCCGAAAATTTTGATAGGTTGTGTCTTCATTTTCATTTGTTTCCAGGGACATTTTAATTTCTTGCTTGAGTGCTCTCTGGCCCAGTGGTTCTTAAGCAGCATGTTGTTGACTTTCCAAATTTTGTGACTTTTAGTAATTTTCTATTTGTTGTCGAATGTTAGCTTTACTCCACTGTGGTCTGAGAAGATACTTAGTTAGGATGAATTCAATGCTCTTGGGTTTGTTGATACTGTGGCATAAAATATGGTGATATTGTGTATGATACAACAAATCCTAACAAAGGGATTTTTCAAAGTTAACCCAATTGCCAAATAATGTGATTATAGCAATAACTATCTATTGTCTTCTTAAGCCCTAAGACAGCAGGAACCTCCTGCCTCCTCTATAGAGCCTATGTTTCCCCCAGTCCTGGAACCTCTAGAGTAGGGCTCACTTTCCTGCATGCTTCTCTCAGTTCATACCAAATGATATCACATCTGCTGATCCCAACCTAATCAACACAATGAGTACCACCTCAGTATGCTACACTTCAGACTGTATCAAGAGGTGTCAGATGTGGAATGTCAACACTTCAGCCTCATTACTCGGTGAGACCTTTCCTTTCATAGGATTCTTTAATTCCCGTATTCCATTCCAGGTGGTTCACTTCCTAACAAAGTCCCAAAACCTAGATATAGACAAGGTCCCATTAGACAGAGCATATGTTCACATGTACCCATAAATTAGGGCAAAATATATACCTGAAAGCAAAAGTACACAATAGTTTTCAGTGAGTCAGCATAAAGTTCATAATGAAATAGTGTCTGCTTAGACTTAGGTACCCTCCTCACCTATTTCCTATAATACTTTCCTCACTCACTCCCAAGCTATCCTTATCAAAGCAAGGACTGCAAAAGCTGAATAAGGGCAAGAGACTGGAATACTTTAACAATGACTCTTTAGTCACTATCAGGCCATGCAATCAGCTGGGACCCCAGCTGGGGAGTCCTGAAATTCCCAAACAGACATGATAGGCCTAGACCTCAAATAAATCCCTCTCTCCATTGTTACCGGTCATCTATATTAAGAACAAAAAAAATAGACCCCTTTGTGGGCCCCCATAGGACCTTGCCCTCAACTTGGATCAACAAGGGTAGAGAATGTTGCATCCTCCAAAGGGAGGCTGTATAACATACTCTATACTCCACCTAAGGAAGATGGGTCCTGAAATTGGGGCAGCTTGAAATGTTCTTACTCAGTAAGTTCAGATCTACAGGGATGCTGAGGTCACACAGGCTCCTAAGCTGAATATGGGCTCCAGATCAGATCAAATTGATGGGGTTTACAGTCAACAATATTTATACACCTTTCCAATATTTGGGATCTACTCTCTTCCCTGATCCAGCTTTCTGGTCCTTTTTCCAGCCATGACAGTCTCTCCTCAGACAATAACTTGAATCTACCTGCATGTCATATTTCAGGCTGAGGGAAAACAAAAAACTAGTAGCCGAAGGCCCTTTAGAATATAACTAAAGAAGATGGTGGACAGAGAAGCTTCTAGTGGCTTGAGCTCTGACCACATCTTATGGAAACAGTAGGATTTTCTGCCTTTAGTAGGCCAGTCAATAAGGGGTCCTAGCGGTAACACCAAGGAGGTGACTATAACTTAATTTGTGTTAAAAAATAGAGTAGAAAAAAAAGGGAATTTTTTTTTCTTTTAAATTATTAATCCCAAAGTGCACCTCCTTCCCCTTAACCCCCCCCCATAACCAGTCCCTGGGGACCAGCTCCTAGCAGGCTCCCCTGCTGAGCTTCTTTCTTTACCAAGATTCCTGTCCCAACAGGGAGTATCATTCATTCTAAGTCTATTCTTTTCTGAAACCTCTGGCCTTTTTTTCTCTCTAAGTAGCCAACCCCCCCACCCCACCCCACATAGATAATTAAATAATTAAAAATAAATAAATAAATAACTCTTTCCTTTCACCATTCTTTTATTACTGTTCTTTCTCTTATTTTTTCTTTTTTTTCTCTCTCTCTTTCTTTGTTTTTTCGTTTTGTCATTCTTGTCATCCTTTCTTCCTTAATCCTACAGCTTCCAAAGCCACAGGCCCCATCCCCCACACCACCAAACATTGTGCTTTCACTGAATCACTGATACACGTTTGGGAATTATTTTGGGGAAGAATTCTGACTCAGAGTGGACTCTCACTGCGAGTATCTCTGCTCAACTTCCCTTCCTCCTTTAGTTACCCCTAGAATATACAGCGGATAGTAGATTTGCATAACTGTCTATTTCAGCTATCCTTGTCTACTCCTGAGAGTTTTTTTTTTAATTTTTTAAATTTTTTTTCTCTTTCTTAACAATCAGCTACCTCTGATCATGAGGTTTGAGGTAATCTGGGACAGGGTTTTTTTTTTTACCCTCCACTATTTTATTATTAATATTATATAAAGGCATATATCTTCCTCCTCCTTTAGGTTGATCAGAATTAACTCTTAGGGGGGTTCGCAGAAGATGGCGGACTGAGAAGATGCTAGTGGCTTGAGCTCTGACCACATCTCCTGGAAATGGTAGGATTTTCTGCCTTTAGTAGGCCAGTCAATAAGGGGTCCTAGCAGTGACACCAAGGAGGTGACTATAACTTAATTTGGGTTAAGAATTAGAGTTAAAAAAAAAGGGAAAATATTTTTTTTCCTTTTAATTATTAAGCACACCTCCTCCCCCTTACCCCCCCATAACCAATCCCTGGGGACCAGCTCCTAGCAGGCTCCCCTGCTGAGCTTCTGTCTTTACTAAATTCCTATCCCACCAGGGAGTATCATTCATTCTAAGTATATACACTTCTGAAACCTCTGGCCTTTTTTCTTTCTAAGGAGCCAAAACCCCCCACCTAACCCCACATAGCTAATTAAATAATTAAAGATTATTTAATTAGCTATTACAGTGGATAGTAGATTTGCATAAGTGTCTATTTCAGCTATCCTTGTCTAGTCCTGAGGTGTTTTTTTTTTTCTCATTCTTGACAATCAGCTGCCTCTGATCACAAGGTTTGAGGTAATCTGGGACAGGGTTTTTATTTTATTTTTTTTTTACCCTGCTCTATTTTACTATTAATATTATATAAAGGCATATATCTTCCCCCTCTTTAGGTTGATCAGAATTAACTCTTAGCATATATTTCAGTGCTAGGGTAGTGGGCATCTTATCTATTGTGGGAGGAACTTGTCTCATTAATCCTACCTCCTCTACAGACTCTCCCCCCCTCCACCTCCTAGTTAATAAAAAAAATTAAATTAAATTAAATTAAAAATAAAGTAAAAAAAATTCTTTCCTTTCACTGCTCTTTAATTACAGCTCTTTTTCTTATCTTTTCCCTTGTCTCTCTCTTGTGCCTTCTTTCTTTTTCTTTTTTTTTTTTTATCTTGTCATACACTTCCTCCTTCCTTCTTCTTTGCCTTTCTGAATTTGTGAATTATTTTGGGGAAGAAATCTGACTCAGAGTGGACTCTCTATGTGTGTATCTCTGCTCTAGTTCCCTTTCCCCTCTTGTTACACCTAGAATATACAGTGGATAGTAGATTGGCATAACTGTCTATCCTTGCTATCCCTACTTTCTTTACTCTTTCTTATTCACTGGGATTTGGTTACTATTTTTTCACGGACTGGAGAAATTGTTTGGCTAACTGGTAACGATTAAACTGCTTCAATACTTGCTTCAGCTGCTACTGTAATTCCTGAGGTTGGTGAGTGCAATTGTCATAAAGGTATTTAGTACAGTGTTGCTTGTACTCAAGACACAACAACTGAGGAACAACAGAGCATATAAAAAAACACATAAATCAAAAAAATGGGTAGATCAAAAACAAATAAAACTGCTACTCCAATGAATGAAGACAAGAGCCCAGAAGAAACTACAAATCAGCCAGAAATAACCATAGATAAGAAAAGTATGCAAGCAATAATAAACTTATTAATTACAGAAATGAAAACAACATTGGAGGAAAGGAATGGCAGTATTAGGGAAACAACAGTTGAGACCCCCAAGGAAAATACTGATTATCTTGAGGCAGTTAAAGAACTGAAAGCTGAAATAGCTGTAATGAAGAAAGAAGCTGAGGCAAGGGAAAGCAGACTAACAGAAGCAGAAAACAGAATTAGTCAGACAGAGGATGAGTTAGAGAAAACTAAGAAAGAGGTGAAAGAGCTCAAAAAGAGATTGAGAGACACTGAAAACAACAACAGAGACATATGGGATGATCTCAAAAGAAGTAACAGTCTTATAATTGGCCTGCCAGAGGAAGAAAGAGAGGAAGGGGAAGCAAACATTCTAGAGGAAATAATAGAAGAAAACTTCCAGACCTGAATAACAGAAAGGACATCAAGGTTCAAGAGGCCCTGAAAGTACCAAACAGAATCAACCCAGACCTGAAGACACCAAGACACATCACAGTCACAATGAGAAGAAGTAAGGATAAAGAAAGGATCCTAAAGGCTGCAAGAGAGAAACAAAAAGTCACATACAAGGGAAAACCCATAAGATTATCTGAATACTTCTCCACTCAAACTCTAAAAGCCAGAAGGGAATGGCAAGATATCTATCGAGCCCTGAATGAAAAAGGGTTTCAACCAAGGATAATATATCCTGCTAGACTTTCATTCAAACTAGATGGAGGGATCAAAATCTTCTTAGACAAACAACAGTTAAAGGAGGCAACCATCACCAAGCCGGCCCTGAAAGAGGTTCTGAAAGACCTCTTATAAACAAGAACATCACTATAATACTGGCATATATATCAGAGCAAATAAAAATTTGTTTTTGAACAATGGCACTACAATACATTAAATCCATAATATCAATAAACGTCAATGGCTTAAAATCACCCATCAAAAGGCACAGGGTGGGGGCATGGATCAGAAAACATAACCCAACCATATGCTGCTTGCAGGAATCCCATCTGTCACAACAAGATAAACACAGACTTAAAGTGAAAGGATGGAAAACTATCATACAGGTTAACGGACCACAAAAAAGGGCAGGAACAGCCATTCTCATCTCAGACACGATAGATTTTAAATTAAATAAAGTAATAAAAGATAGGCAAGGACATTACATAATGATTAGAGGATCAATCAGCAAGAATACTTAACAATTATTAACATCTATGCACCCAATGAGGGACCATCTAAATACATTAAGCACCTACTGAAAGAATTTCAAAAATACATCAATAATAATACAATAATAGTGGGAGACTTCAATACCCAACTATCACACTTACACAGATCAACAAAGCAGAGAACCAATAAAGATACAAGAGAATTGAATGAAGAGATTGACAGACTAGACCTCTTGGACATTTTCAGAGTCCATCACCCCAAAAAACAGGAATACACCTTCTTTTCAAATCCACATAACACATACTCAATAGACCACATGTTAGGCCACAAAGACAGCATCAATAAATTCAAGAACATCGAAATCATCCCAAGTATCTTCTCAGACCACAATGGACTAAAATTAACATTTAACAACAAACAGAAAATTATTAAAGTCACAGAATTTGGAAACTAAAAAACATACTCAAGAACCACTGGGTAAGAGATTCACTGAAGCAGGAAATTCAAATGTTCCTGGAAACAAATGAAAATGAAGACACAACCTTTAAAAATATTTGGGACAAAGCTAAAACAGTACTGAGAGGAAAACTTATAGCCATACAATCACATATTAAACACCAAGAAAAAGCTCAAATGAACGACCTTATTCCACACCTCAAGGACTTAGAGGAAGAGGAACAAAGGAACCCTAAAGCAACCAGAAGGACAGAAATTACTAAAATTAGAGCAGAAATAAACAACATTGAAAATTAAAGAACCATACAAAAGATCAATAAAGCCAAATGTTGGTTCTTTGAAAGATTAAACAAAATTGACAAATCCCTAGCCAGACTCACCAAACAAAAAAGAGAGAAGACTCAAATTAATAGAATTGTAAACGATGGAGGAGATATCACAACTGACACCACAGAAATCCAGAGAATCCTGCGAAACTTCTATAAAGAATTATACACCACCAAGCTAGAGAATCTGGAAGAAATGGAACAATTCCTAGAAGCATATGCCCTTCCAAAACAGAACCAAGAAGAACTACAAAATCTAAATGCACCCATCACAGACAAAGAAATTGAAACCGTTATTAAGAATCTCCCCAACAACAAAAGTCCTGGACCAGATGGCTTCACAAACGAATTCTACAAAACTTTCAGGAAACAGTTAGTACCCATACTTCTAAAGCTTTTCTATAAGATTGAAGAAGCAGGAATACTCCCTTCCAGCCTCTATGAAGCCAACATCACTCTGATACCAAAAGCTGATAGGGACACAATAAAAAAGGAAAACTACAGACCAATATCTCTGATGAACATAGATGCCAAAATATTAAACAAGATCTTGGCCAACCGGATACAGCAACATATCAAAAAGATTGTTCATCATGACCAAGTGGGATTCATCCCAGGAATGTAAGACTGGTTCAACATCCATAAGTCAATCAATGTCATTCACCACATCAATAAAAGCAAAGCCAAAAACCACATGATTATCTCAATAGATGCAGAGAAAGCCTTTGACAAAATCCAACACCCATTTATGCTCAAAACTCTACAAAAAATGGGAATATATGGGAAATTACTCAAGATAGTGGAGTCTATATGTAGCAAACATACAGCCAACATCATGCTTAATGGACAGAAGCTGAAAGCATTCACCCTCAGATCAGGGACTAGACAGGACTGTCCACTGTCACCATTACTCTTCAACATAATACTGGAAGTTCTTGCCATAGCAATCAGGCAAGAGAAAGATTTCAAAGGAATACAGATTGGAAGGGAAGAAGTCAAGCTCTCACTATTTGCAGATGACATGATAGTATACATAGAAAAACCTAAAGAATCCAGCAGAAAATTACTGGAAGTTATTAGGCAATATAGCAAGGTGTCAGGCTACAAAATCAGTGTACAAAAATCAGTGGCATTTCTTTATGCAAACACTAAATCTGAAGAAGAAGACATCTAGAAATCACTCCCATTCACTGTCTCAGCAAAATCAATCAAATACCTAGGAATAAAGTTGACCAAAGAAGTGAAAGACTTGTATACTGAAAACTATGAGTCACTACTCAAGGAAATAGAAACTGATACCAAGAAATGGAAAGATATCCCATGCTCATGGATTGGAAGAATAAATATCATCAAAATAAATATTCTCCCCAGAGCCATATACAAGTTTATTGTAATACCCATCAAAGTTCCACCAAGCTTCTTTAAGAGAATAGAAATAACACTACGATCATTTATCTGGAACCTGAAAACACCTAGAATTGCCAAAACCATCTTGAGAAAAAGAAACAGAAATGGAGGCATCACACTCCCAGACCTTAAACTATATTATAAAGCCATTATCATCAAAACAGCATGGTACTGGAACAAAAATAGGCACAAAGACCAGGGGAACAGAATTGAAAGCCCAGAATTAAATCCCCACACCTATGGGCATTGATAAGGGGGCCCAAAAGGATTAAATGGATCTAGAAGGAGGCTCTCTTCAATAAATCGTGCTGGTAAAACTGGGTTGTAACATGCAGAAGAATGAAATTGAACCACCAGAAACAAAAATCAACTCCAAATGGATCAAAGACCTAGATGTCAGACCAGAAACAATCAAATACTTAGAGGAAAACATTGGTAAAACACTTTCCCACCTACACCTCAAGGACATCTTTGATGAATCAAACCCAATTGCAAGGAAGACTAAAGCAGAAACAAACAAATGGGACTACATCAAATTGAAAAGCTTCTGCACATCCAAAGAAACTATTAATCAAACAAAGAGACCCCTCACAGAATGGGAGAAGATCTTCACATGCCATACATCAGACAAGAAACTAATCACCAAAATATAAAGAGCTCAGCAAACTTAGCATCAAAACAGCAAATGACCCCCTCCAAAAATGGGCAGAGGATATGAAAAAAACATTCACTACAGAGGAGATCCAAAAGGCTAACAAATATGAAAAACTGCTCTAGGTCACTGATTGTCAGGAAATTAAGACAACACTAAGATACCACCTCACTCCTGTAAGAATGGCATAGCAGCAACAAATGCTGGAGGGGTTGGGGACAGAGGAACCCTTTTACATTGCTGGTGGGAATGTAAATTGGTCCAGCCTCTGTGGAGAGCAGTCCGGAAAACTCTCACAAGGCTAGACATGGACCTTCCATATGTTCCAGTAATTCCTCTCCTGGGGTTATACCCCAAGGACTCCATAACACCCAACCAAAAAGAGGTGTGTACTCCTATGTTCGTAGCAGCACAATTCATAATAGCTAAAACCTGGAAGCAACCCAGGTGCCCAACAACAGATGAGTGGCTGAGAAAGCTGTGGTATATATACACAATGGAAAACTACTCAACTATAAAAATGGTGACTTTACTGTTTTCAGCTGATCTTGGATGGACCTTGCAAAATTCATGTTAAGTGAAATAAGTCAAAAACATAAGGATGACTATGGGATGATCTCACTCTCAGGCAGAAGTTGAAAAACAAGATCAGAAAAGAAATCACAAGCAGAACCTGAACTGGAATTGGAGTATTGCACTAAAGTAAAAGACTGGGTTTTGTGGGGTGAGGGGGGAGAGAACACGTGTCCAAAAAGGATGATAAAGGACCTAGTGGGGGTTGTATTGCTATATGGAAAACTGGCTTATGTTATGCATGTAGAAACTATTGTATTTACTGTCGAATGTAAAACACGAATTCCCTAATACAGAAATTTTTTTAAAAAGAAGAAAAAGTCATTACTAGAAATGTATTAACAGTTATATTGGTGTGTGGAAAACTGAGAAATGTTAGGCATGTACAAACTATTGTATTTACTTTTAACTATAAAACATTAACCCCCAATAAACAATTTAAAAAAAAAAAAGGGTATAAAAGAGAGAGACTTTAGACATAGAAGTGTCTTTTGTTTCTTAGACCAGACCCAAAGACCCTTGGGAAACTGTCCCTTGAGCTTTAACTCTAGCTTTAACTATAACTACACTTTTGCATGTAACTTGTCTCAGACTGTAATAAAGGACAAATTTAGAAACTGAAAAAAAAAATGTACTAACAGTTTAAGTAGACTGCTAAATTCCAAACAGTTGGGAGTTGGGCAGTAGTGCAGCAGGTTAAGCGTAGGTGGCTCAAAGCGCCTGTACTGTCATAAGGATCCCAGTTCGAGCCCCTGGCTCTCCACCTGCAGGGGAGTTGCTTCACAGGCGGTGAAGCAGGACTGCAGTTGTCTACCTTTCTCTCCTCCTTTCTGTCTTCCCCTCCTCTCTCCATTTCTCTCTGTCCTATCCAACAACAATGACATCAATAACAACAACAAATAATAACTACAACAATAAAAAAATTAAAATCCAACAAGTTTACCAATTTAAAACCTTAAGTACTTAGATTGAAGGAATATATACTCAGAACTGTGTTTTATTCATCAAAAAGTTTGAAACATTTAATCCATTTTCCTCTCTCATATAGATTAAATAGTGATTTGTAAGAGTATAAGTTAATAGGAGTGTATATTAACACCATTCTCTCCACCAAAGGTATGTGTCCCTATGCCCCCCCCCCACACACACAGTGAAGCTGAAAATCCACCCTCACCCTCCACCCAGAAATTTTTACTTTGGTGCACTACTCTCCAAACTCAGTCAGATTCTGCTTTGAGGTTTCCAT
The DNA here is from genome assembly GCF_950295315.1 of Erinaceus europaeus. Lineage (NCBI taxonomy): Eukaryota > Metazoa > Chordata > Mammalia > Eulipotyphla > Erinaceidae > Erinaceus > Erinaceus europaeus. The sequence goes on along the minus strand of NC_080165.1, from coordinate 91,811,790 downwards.
TCTGTTCTTTCTCAACTTCTGTTTTATGAGTGGTATCATCTCATACTAGTCTTTTGTCTTTCTGACTTTTCTCACTTAACATAATTCCTTCTACTCCATCCAAGATGGATTGGAGAAGGTGAGTTCATTATTCTTAATAGCTAAATAGTATTCCATTGTGTATATATACCATAGCTTTCTCAGTCATTCATCTATTGTTGGACACCTAGTTTGCTTCCAGGTTTTGGCTATTACGAATTGCATTACTATGAACATAGGTGCGCACATACCTTTTCAGCTAGGTGTTATGGAGTCCTTAGGATAAATCCCTAGGAGAGGAACTACTGGTTCATATGGAAGGTTCATGTCTAGCCTTGTGAGGGTTTTCTAGACTGCTCTCCACAGGGGTTGGACCAATTTACATCAAAGTCCCACCAAGTTTCTTTAAGAAAACAGAAAATTGGGGAGGCAGAGCCAAGATGGCGACTGCACCAGTATGAGCTCTAACAACAACTGCTAGAAAGCCTTAGAAATCCTGGCCTTCAGCGGGACAAATGAGCCATCCTAAACATGAGTCCAAGGAGGTGATCATAATTCAATTTGGGTTAAAAATTAGAGCAAAAAGAAAGGAAATTTCTTGATTATTTCTCTCAGCCCCTCTTTCCCCATAATCAGGCTACATCAAATTGAAAAGTTTCTGCACAGCCAAAGAAACTATCACACAAACAAAGAGACCCCTCACAGAATGGGAGAAGATCTTCACATGCCAAACATCAGACAAGAGACTAATCACCAAAATATATAAAGAACTCAGCAAACTTAGCACCAAAAAAGCAAATGACCCCATCCAAAAATGGGCAGAGTATATGAACAAGACTTTCACTTTAGAGGAGATCCAAAAGGCTAACAAACATATGAAAAACTGCTCCAGGTTGCTGATTCTCAGAGAATCAAATAAAGACAAATGCAAATAAAGACAACATTGAGATACCATCTTACTCCTGTGAGAATGGCATACATCAAAAAGGACAGCAGCAACAAATGCTAAAGAGGCTGTGGGGACAGAGGAACCCTTTTGCACTGCTGGTGGGAGTGGAAATTGGTCAAGCCTCTCTGGAGAGCAGTCTGGAGAACTCTCACAAGGCTAGACATAGACCTTCCATATGACCCAGTAATTCCTCTCCTGGGGATATATACCCCAAGGATTCCATAACGCCCAACCAAAAAGATATGTGTACATCTATGTTCATAGCAGCACAATTCATAGTAGCTAAAACCTGGAAGGAACCCAGATGCCCAATAGCAAATGAGTGGCTGAGAAAGCTGTGGTACATATACACAATGGAATACTATGCAGCTATTAAGAACAATGAGCCCACCTTATCTGACCCATCTTGGACAGAGGTAGAAGAAATTATGTTAAGTGAGCTAAGTCAGAAAGATAAAGATGAGTATGGGATGTCCCCACTCATCAACAGAAGTTGAGAAAGAAGAACAGAAAGGGAAACTAAAAGCAAGATCTGATTAAATCAAGAGCAGGACACCAATGTAAAAACCCTGTGGTGAAGGGGAGGGTGGCCATTGGGCTTCCTGGTGAGATGGGGGTGGGGTGGTGTGGGAGGCAGGGTGGGGGGGATGGGACACAGTCTTTTGGTGGTGGGAATGGTGTTTATGTACATTCCTATTAAAGTGTAAGCATATAAACCACTATTTAATTAATATGAGAGGGGAAAAATTGATCATATGTCTAGAACTTCTTAAAACACAGACTGAGTCTTTTTTATACATAGGCTGAGTCTTTGATATGTGGACTCTATCAAAAGCTTAGACCAGGGAGAACAGAAGCAACCGGTAGCACAGCTATATACAAGATGCTGGGTATTATACCCCAAACCCTAACAAAGGGACTTTCCAAAGTTAACCCAATCACCAAATAATGTGATGATAACAATAACTATCCATTGTCTTCTTGAACCCTAAGACAACAGGAACCTCACATTTCCACTACAGAGCCTATATTTCCCCCAGTCCTGGAACCTTAGGGTGGGGCCCACTTTCCTACATGCTGCTCTCAATTCAAATAAAATAATATTGCATCCGCGAATCGCAACCTAATCAACACGAGTGCCACCACAACATGCTTCACTTCAGACTGTGTCCAGAAACTTCAGGTGTGGAATGACAACCCTTCAGCTTCATCACTTGGGTGAGACCTTTTCTTTAATAGTATTCTCTAATTCCATTCCAGGTGGTCCACTTCCCAATAAAGTCCCCAAACCTAGATATAGTCCAGGTCCCCTGAGATAGAGCATAGGTTCACATGTGCCCATAAACTAGGAGAAAAATATATACCTGAAAGCAAAAGTACATAAGAGCATGCAGGGAATACCCCCCAACACCTCATCTGCACTATTCCAGTCTTTAGGTCCATGATTGTTCAACAGTTTGTTTGGCTTTGTATGTTAACTCTCTTCAGCCACCAGGTTCTGGATGCCAACAAGATGCTGACCAGACTACCCTGGACAGACGAGCCCATCAATGTGTACTGGAGCTCCGCTTCCCCACAGCCCCTCTACTAGGGAAAGAGAGAGGCAGACTGGGAGTATGGATTGACCAGTCAACACCCATGTTCAGTGGGGAAGCATTTGCAAAAGCCAGACCTTCCACCTTCTGCAACCCACAACGACCCTGGGTCCATGCTCCCAGAGAGATAGAGAATGGGAAGGCTATCAGGGGAGGGAGTGGGATATGGAGATCAGGTTATGGGAATTGTGGAACTATACCCCTCTTATTCTATGGTTTTGTTAATATCTCCTTTCTTAAATAAATAAATAAAATTTAAAAATTTAAAAAAGAAAATTATAATAATTTATCTGGGACCAGAAAACACCTAGAATCACCCAAACAGTCTTGAGGGAAAGAAACAAAAATGGAAGCATCACACTCCCAGATCTCAAACTATATTATAAGACCATCATACAAAGACAAGTGAAGCACAATTGAAAGCCCAGAACTAAACCTCCACACCTACAGACATATAGTTTTTTATAAAGGGGCCCAATTATTAAATGGAGGAAGGAGTCTTTCTTCAACAAATGGTATTGGGAAAACTGGGTTGAAACATGTAGAAGAATGAAACTGAACCACTTTACCTCACCAGAAACAAAAATCAGCTCCAAATCAAGGACCTGATGTTAGACCAGAAGCCACCAAATATTTAGAGGAAAATATTGGTGGAATACTTTCCTATTTAAACCTCAATGGCATCTTTGATGACACAAACTCAGCTGCAAGGAAGATTAAATCAAAAACACTTCAATGGGACTACACAAAATGAAAAGCTTCTGCATGGCAAAAGAAACCATCATCCAAATAAAGAAACTGACCCCTCACAGAATGGGAGAAGATTCTTACATGTCATACATCAAACAAAAGGCTAATAACCAAAATATATAAGGAGCTCACCAAAGTCAGCAACAAGAACACTATTGACCCCATCCAAAAATGGGAAGAGGATATTAATAGAATATTCACCACAGAAGAGATCCAAAAGGCCAACAAACATATGAAAAATTTTCCAGGTTACTGATTGTCAGAGAAATGCAAACAAAGACAACAATGAGATACCACCTCACCCTTGTGAGAATGTCATCCATCAAGAATGACAGCAGCAATAAATGCTAGAGAGGTTGTGGGGACAAAGAAACCCTTCTGCACTGCTGGTAGGAATATAAATTGGTCCAGCCTCTGTAGATAGCAGTGTGGATAACCCTCACAAGGCCAGAAATGGACTTTCCATATGACCCAGTAACTAATATTTTTTATAGTTCACCATGTTTGACCTGGGGTTGTAGAAAAGTGCTAATTTCTAGTGCACTGTCAATTACTACAAAGTTGATAGCACTCTTGCCAGATGCCAAGATCACCATTTATTAACAATTTATTCATTCCTTCTTCCAACAAGTTTTATTAAAACTTTTATTAAAAGCAGCTGGACAATACTAGCAACTAAACAAAGATTTCTACTTACAGGGAGTTTATGTTCTAGAAGGGAGGAGTATGAAAGTATATTAGTTATCTGCCTATCAGAATGTAACAAATTACCCACAAAAATTAGTGACTTCAAAGAACAGATATGCTTTTAATTCCACAGTTCTGTGAGTTAGGAAATAAGGATCCTCTACTTCATAGTGTGAGACTATCATTAAAGTCTCACACATATGAATGTTTAGGAATGGATAGACTAAACTAGGAATGGATCCAATTCTGATTTCCCGATGTGGTTGTTGGCAGCATTCTTCCCTTGGATTGGGAACTCATATACTGAGCAGAGACTCCTCAGTTCCTTGAAACACAGTCTTCACATACATGACAGTTTATTTCATCAAAGTGAGCAAGTGGAGATGGGAAATTAAGAAAACCTGCTAGAGGAGGTTTGCAAATGGTTCATCCTTTAAAGTGCACAGATTACCATGTGTGAGGACCCAGGTTCAAGCCCCAACCACCACATGAGAAAATCAGCAAGAGGGGAGCTTCATGAGTAGTGAAATGGTATTGCATTATCTCTTCCCCCCATATATATCCTCTCTTTAGAGGGGAAAAATAAATAAATGGGCACTGGCAACTGTGGAGACATGAAGGCACTGAGTTCCAGACCCTGGTGGTGAGAAAGGAAAGAGAGAGAGAGAGACAGAGACAGAGAAAGACAGAGAGAGACAGAGTTTTCTGACACAAGGGAAGTTAAATCCTACATAATATAATAACAAGAGTGACAGCTCCTCAAGTTTGCCACATTCTGTCAGGATCAAGCCACCCCAAAGGAACAAGATTATGTAGGTTGCAAACATCTGACGGTAAAGATCTTGAAACCTGAAAAAGACTCTGGATCAAGAGAAGCCAGAGCCTTGCATTCTTGGCAGTAAGTAGCAAGTCTTATGCAGGGATACTCAAAGTCAGTGGCATATTCCCTCTCCCAACAAAATATTCTCATAACTTTTTAATAAGTTCTTATACAAGCCCTATAGTTCCCATGTCATGGTTTGTAGCAAATATGAAGGGAAATCTCATTAAATTCTGAGTAGCAACATATTAACAATAATTTTGAAAATAGAATACAATTTTTGGCTTAAAAGCTGGATGAAGATCAAACAATTTTGTGGAATGACCATCATAAGATTCCTTCCATTCCCTTCTTACTTATGTGAACAAGTGCTCTCAGTGTTCCTATCTATAAATGGATTAAAAAAGAAGAAAGGTTATGCCGAACTCCACCCTAACAATTAATAATATCCATCTCTAGATGTATGAGCATTTGGAAAAATGTGAAAGCCCTATCAGTTTCATAGGTTCTATGTTTCTAGTAAATATTAACTTTTATATTTAGTAATTAATTTTGCAACATTCTTGTGCTACTTTGAATATTACTGCTAACAATTTTAATGACAATTTAATTTGAAAAAATTAATTCATATTTGTAGTAATAGAAATTGTAACTATTTTAATTTTTACTTAGAAAGTGTTCATCTTAAATATGATTTCAATCCCGTGATTGCATTTGTTGTAACAAAAATCTGATACAGTAGCAGAAGTATTTTCAAACAGTATAAAATATTAAGATAATGATGCCTCTCCTGCCAATCCCTTATACTGTTATATTGCTTCTGCTGACCTCAACTAAATCAATTGCCTTTTTGCTTCTGATTGCATCCAGAGACACCAAGCTGGAGATGTCAACTTTCCAAACCCAATAATCTGGTGAGATTATTTTCCTAACACATGAGACTACCTAGTTCCAGTTCAGATTGAACTTTCTCTATCAATGTTATGGATCCTAGATACAGGCTGGAACCTAGGGAACTGGGTGCATGTATACATGTATCCCTAAGTTAGGGGCAACTATTTACCTCAAAGTAGAAGTGCTTAATAGAACTTTGTGATTAGATTGAGAACTATTTAGCTCATCAATCTAGTAGAAAGGCCTAAAGAAGGCACCATAAATTTTCTAATCAAACATTTATTACTTAGGCTTAGGTACTTTCCTCTCCTAACCTTTAATTCACTTCTCTCAATCACTCTTTTTTTTTTTTAAAAGATTTTATTTATTTATTAATGAGAAAGATACGAGGAGAGAGAGAGAACCAGACATCACTCTGGCACATGTGCTGCCGGGGATCGAACTCAGGACCTCATGCTTGAGAGTCCAAAGCTTTATCACCGCGCCACCTCCCGGACCACTCAATCACTCTTTCTACTCAACTAATTACACAAAACAAAGTAAGTGAGAGACACCACTTAGTCTCATCTGATGACATCAGCATTACTGTCACCCCTTGATAATATTTAGAAGTAACACTGTACACAATTGGCCAAGAGATAAACTGGAAAAAAAATATTTGTCAACTAAAGGACAAGTATTATCTCTAGGACAACTTTTATTCAAGTCATCAAATAAATAAATGAAGTACAATTCAAGGCTAACTTAGACCCCCACTAAGATCCTAGGTGTATTTCCACCCTAACTTGAGTACAGACCCCATAAACTTAACACTGGTTTGGATACAACAAATGATGCTCAACACTTTATTGGGGAAAAGCCCAAAATTGTCAGGTAAAGAAGGGTCTATGAAAGCTGGAAAAAGTTAAGAGAGTGTCTGACTTAATGGTGGCCTTTTTGGTCACTGCCAGGCCATCTCATGACCTAGTTAGGAAATCCTTGGATTTCCCCATAGATTCAATGGGTCTAGACCTCTAATAGACTCCTCTCTCTACCATCACAGAAATAGTAGTCAACCTATGTCTGTGATCTTGGAAGAACTAATGCAATTTCCAGTGGAGGAAATAGGAACATGCAATCCTAGTAATAGGAAAAGTGTGAAATTATACTTCTGTTATCTTTTTTTTAATGCCCACTCCTACCCATGTCACCTTGTTCAGTGCTACAGCATGTGAACCTTGACACAGGAGAGGCCTTTTGTTAAACCTGGTGCACCCATATTAGCAGGATGGCCTGCTCTTGTCTTCTTTTTCAGACATCAAACTGGAAAAGGAGTATGAAATGACACACCTGAATCACCTGAAATGACAGGACAAAGCAGTGGAAGAGATTCAGTGCTCCCTCAGGGAAAGGCCCAAGGGTCTGCCGAGACCACTGCCACCCAACAGCTAGTTTCATAATTGAGGAGGCAGCAGGTTTGTGAAGTTCAATGAGTAAAAGTGGGTTAGAGCACAGAACTGTCCCAGGTCAAGGGCCTGATAAAACTTGGTTTCCCTATACTTTTCTAAGTTTTGTCTTGTTTTATTTAATTTGACTACTGAATTTGAATTACACCTGCTCTTGTCATACAAAAGGAGTAGCGGGCTAATCAATTTCATAAATTAAAGAAAATTAAAACCTTCCTAATCTCTTTGAAGTTCTATCTCAAATGTTCACTTTCTTTACTTTTTCCTTTCCTTATTTCTTTTCCTTTGTCACCAGTTATTTCTGGGGCTCTGTGCCTGCACAGTAAATTCATGACTCCTCATTTTCTTTCTCCTTCCCCCCACTATTCCTTTCTTTCTTTCTTTCTTTCTTTCTTTCTTTCTTTCTTTCTTTCTCTCTCTCTCTCTCTCTTTCCTTCCTTCCTTCTTTTCTTCTTTCCTTTCCCTCTTTCCCCCTATTTTTTATAAATACAAAGAGAAATTGAAAGTGAAGGGGAGAGAAAGAGAAACACACCTGTAGAACCGCATTACACATGTGAAGCTTTCCCCCTGCGGATGGGAAGCAGAGACTTGAACACTGCTCTTTGCACATGGTAATGTGGAATCTATACCAACATCTAGTCCTCTCAGACTAATGTTAATTTAAAAAAAAAAAGAAATAAGGAAGGATAAAAGAGATGAGAGAAAAGGAAGAAGAAAGGGAGGAGGAGAGAAGGGAAGAGAGAGTAGAAAGGGAAGCAAGAAAAGCAGGAAGGAAGAAGGAGAAAGTTCGAACACTGCATGCACTGTCTTCTTAATTCAAGCAACTGGAATAACTTTTGCACTGATTCAAACATGCATTTTACCAAATGAATTTTCCATTGTTCCCACCTGTTTCTCAAAGAACATCAACTGTTCTGCCTTTGACCTGCTTTGACTTATTCCTACATAAACGTTGCACTGTTGGGATGCCATCCCTAGTCTCCTCCACCACAGAGTTGTCATTTGCAGCAGCTGAAAAACCTTCTAGGACAGCTGATGTTCTAGGCCTCATTTTTCTGCCATCACCCAGGGTAAACAGGTTTTTTTTTTTTATAATTAATTGTATTTGGGATACATACTTCATTAAAATAACACTTTTCACTTGTGTAGTATTGCTACATTGATGAAACATTTTCACAATATCTTATTTGATCTCATTTGGTCTCCAGAACAAACATGGCAGACTCAGTAACATCTTGGTCCTAAAGTAAAAGCCATGGACTTGGTTTCATATCCCATCTCTGACATTTATTCTATAAACTAAAAGGGGGAAGAGGATCACTTTAATTCCCAGAACCCCATTTTCTTATTGCAATATGAGAAGATTGGATCTTGCAATCTCCCCCACACACACACTTAAATGAAGTTATGGGCAAATGCCTCAAAGCAATGTTCCTCTAGTCAGCTCCATCTATTGCTGAAAGAATTTCAAAGAGGTTCCATAACTTTATCACATAGTTTACTGTTTATCCCCTTAAATAATAACTGAAATAAACCAAGAGCCACCCTAGGATCTTTGGTTTTTTACAGGTTTTTGAAGACATCAACATTTAATGTAGTTCTGTTGATATTATTTTAATTAAAGAACTGATTATTGCATGGCTTACATAGCATTTGATATATAAATCAATACAAGTCTGAAAGCATATAGGAATCTTCTTCACTTGGTTTCAACTGTTAACAACAGTTCCTCTATTTAGTTTCTTTTTTCTTTTTCTTTTTTTTTATTGAGAGTGTTAATGATTTATAGTGCAGTCATTGACACATTGGTACAATTTCTATTATGCACCAGGAACCCAAAGATCTTTTCCACCCTTCCCTTTCCTCTCCCAGAGTCCTTTGTTTTGGTGCAATACACCATTCCCAGTCCACATTTCACTTTGTGTTCTCCTTCCCTGTCCTTATTTATTAAGTCACCCTGGGATTTTTCGTAGCACATAAACTACTTCATTTAATCCTCCCAACAAGTCTAATATAGGATACGAGTCAGTTCAAATGAGCTTTTAGATGTTTGAAGACAACAAGGAGAGTATCAATTATTTGTTGCAATCACCTAGACCTTCTATCTATACAGAAACGAAAGTATCTTGGAAATGAAAGAGTTAACAGTTAATGGCTTACAGTATCTGCATGGGCACCAGACTCCAAAAGTCTGACAACTGTTAACCATTTGGTTGAATACAGGATAATAAAGTAAGGCACATGATATTTTATTTGAGCTCTGTTCCATGTTAACAACAATTCCTGTTGTTCAGTCCATGGGACCATAAATGCCTTTATGTCGAACTTGAGATGCTGAGCACATACTCAAACTGCTGACTCTTAACGGCTAGGTTCCAAAATTCAAACCTTCATTCCAAGTGACTGTGGCCTGTGTGTGTCCTACACCTCTTTGTTGATTTGTTTCTCCCAAAACAGGGCAGGCCTCTCCTTGACAACTGGGGACCACATTTAGCCATGCAGCTGCCCACTGGTGTCTAAAGCCTGTACTGTGCAGTTTTGGCAGCATCTCAAAGGATTTATTATTATTCTGTGATATCATTATTACTATTATTGCCCTGATAACATTTGTTAACTGAGCCTAAAGTATCAAGATCATATTTACCATGGAACAGTATGTCCTCTGCATTCCTCCTGCAGTTGTGAGTTCTTGGAGTGTTCTCAGAAGTGATTTTCAACCTTGAATAAGTAAGTATAATTATTCCCTACAACAGCACCATCCTGCCTCATCAAGCTTCATGTAAGGGCATATTTTTCAAGGGGCTTCTGACCCAAAAAGAGGCAATTAGAATATGATACAAACGGCATAGACCTAAACACTAGGAGATGCCACTTTGTATAACCAAGAGAAAGTCCATTGTCAAACTGGATATTGTTTTAGTCATACCTTAAGTAAAATAACCAAATGAGATAATCCTGAAGATAATCTTGCTCAGGCCAATGCTAAATGTTATCTTTTAATTTGACTTCTGGAGACAATCACAGGGAAGAAGACCTCATTAGGAAAGATCTCACTCCTCACTTTCACTTCAACTTCACTTACTATATGACTTCTTTAAGAACTAACCTAGACTACAACAGTCTTTATGAAAAATTAAAGGTATCCTTTATTAAATAAATCAGAAAATCAGCATTATTGTCAAAAAAAAAAAGGTACTTGGGAGTCGGGCGGTGGCGCAAAGCACAAGGACCAGCATAAGAATCCCGGTTCGAGCCACCAGCTCCCCACCCGCAGGAGAGTCGCTTCACAAGCGGTGAAGCAGGTCGGCAGGTGTCTATGTTTCTCTCCCCTTCTCTGTCTTCCCCTCCTCTCTCCATTTCTTTCTGTCCTGTTCAACAACAATAAAACAACAAGGGCAACAAAAGGGAATAAATAATTTTTTAAAAGGTACTTATGTACTAAAAAGAAAGGAAAAGAGTTGATGAGGAGTCCTAGAACTTGGATTTCTTCCCAGTTTTTCCAGTAATGAGACATATAGGCCTCAGCAAGGCCCCCTCACCCATTGCTCTATATCCCTGATTGCTCGTTTTCCAAATTGTGGTTTTAGCACCACCCTAATTCACTTACCTACACCCAAGTATAGATTGAATATTACAAGAAAATGGCAAGTATAACCCTATATAAATAAACCATTTTCTCCTGAGCCTACATAAATCTCAGAGGAAGTTAGAGCTGCAACATACAAATGATGCTTATTCTCCTGTTAAGACAGTTGGTGGATTTATATTTTGCTGTAGAGTTTTAATAAACAAATGTACCTGGTTATATTTTTCAGCCAGTAAGTGGGATCACATTATATAGTTTTACTATTCTAGAGACAAGAGAAGAAACCAAGGCAAGTATGAATGACATCTAGGAGTTTATAGACTTGGGAATTCTAGGCTTACACATTAAAGAAAATATTTTAAACTGCATAATGACAGTGTTAAAATATATGCAGACCCAAAATGGATGCATATTTGTGGGGATCTGTGTATATAGCAAGGAAATTGGTGATGACGAGAGTTTGGGATAGGCTGCATGGAAACACAATTACAGACAGACTGTATAAATTAATGAGTGGGCCTGGTAATTTTCTACAACTACAGTGGCAGGCCTTTGTTAACAAATATCAACCTTTAAAAAGGAAAGAAAGTTGGGGGAGTTGGGCAGTAGGGCAGTAGGTTAAGCGCAGGTGGTGCAAAGTGCAAGGACTGGCATAAGGATCCCAGTTCGAGCACCCCCCCATCCCCACCTGCAGGGGAGTCACTTCACAGGCGGTGAAGTACGTCTGCAGGTGTCTATTTTTCTCTCCCCCTCTCTGTCTTCCCCTTCTCTCTCCACCTTTCTCTGTCCTATCCAACAACAACAACATCAATAACAACAATAAAACTACAAGGGCAACAAAAGAGAATAAATAATAAATATTAAAAAAAAATAAAAAGAAAGAAAGTTGTGATTTGGGAGTTGGCGCAATGGATTAAAGCACTGGACTCTCAAGCATGAGGTCCTGAGTTGAACTGCTGGCAGCACATGTACCAGTGTGATGTCTGGTTCTTTCTCTCTGTCCTCCTATCATTCTCATTAATAAATAAATAAAATATTTTAAAAAGAAAAGAAAAGAAAGTCTGCCATTTGGAATTAAAAGAATGCTTATTTCTTCCTATGGACAATAACAACAGAATGATTCTGCAAATGACAATTATTAAATAATCTATATTCATATCCATTTGTTACAGAAATAAAATGACTGCTAAAAAAGCATTATGCCTTTTTTTTTTTAAAGAAGTGTACCTGTAAATATGAGATCTAAAGGAAGTCACTTAAAAACAAAATTTATATCTACAGCCTTTATGCCCAAAGCCTTCCCTAGAGCCAACTCTTTTACATAGGAGGGAATCCAGTCACAGGTTAGTTATTTCCTGATTGCCCTCATCTAGGAAAGCCCTTCTCTCATCTTTATAAGTACATAAGCCCTCTCAACTTTCAAAACCCAGCTGAAGGTAAACTTCCTTGATGAAGCAGTCTCTACCTCACCCACCACTTATCAATATCTCCTTCTGAATGCCAATAGGCTAACTTTCAATTTATAAGTATCACAATTATTTCTTTTAAATATTTATTTGAATTCAAATTATATTCCCAAAAGAACTTGTATTAGTCTCTCAAGGTGAGGAATATAGACTATACATATATAATTCTATTGCAATATAGTAAACTGCAATTTGTAATGTGTGCGTTCAACCAGGTGTGCCTCCACCTGGCCCCCTATACACTACAAACTGTCAGACACCAACTAAATATAATTTATCGAGTATCTAACCCTCAGGTTCAAAACAGCCATGGTTTTTATAACTCCACACTCTCACTTGAAAAATGGCTAAAATAAGCTAAAGACCAGCTTAAGAGGACTATATCTGAGCTGGTATAAACTAAAAGAAATCTAGTTTCAAGATATGGAACTTTGTTCATTTGAAAAAGAAATAATTCCCTTTAAAATTAATAAATTTGTTGTTCTAGCATATCCCCCAAACAGAAGCACTAATATAGATTTGCCTATCTGTAAAAGGATTTAGCAGAGGACATTTACCCTTGCAATTGGACAGCTGAAGAGGTGTAATTTAACAACTTTCAGAGGCCTGTCACTGGGGTGATTGAGGTGGACAGAAGGCATGGACATGACCGAGGCCCTTAAAAGACACTGACAGGTGGAAACATGTGCAGGAGGGGGGACAGGGGACTGGAGAGTACAAAAAGGAAGAGATCTGCCTTTGCAGTGCAGAGACAAGAAGATAGAGCAAAAGACTGCTGAGGAGAGGAGAGGAGAGGAGAGGAGAGGAGAGGAGAGGAGAGGAGAGGAGAGGAGAGGAGAGGAGAGGAGAGGAGAGGAGAGGAGAGGAGAGGAGAGGAGAGGAGAGGAGGAGAGGGGAAGGGAGAGAAGGGGAGAGAAGGAGGGCAGAGATGAGAGAAATAAAGAAGAGAGGAGAGAGGAAAGGAGAGGAGAGTACAGGATAAGACAGGACAGGTCTTAAACCAGGTCACAACAGCTAGAACTAAAAGAATGAAAGATAGTTGATTAAGTTAAAATGGGGAGAAATGATAAACTGTCATGATAGGAGAATTGATACGAGTACCAACATAGTGAGTATGTATAAAACTAAGCAAAGATAATTTTTTTCTATATGTGACTGGAAGGGGAGATCAAAAGGAATGAAAGGAAGTGGAGGAGACAGGAGTAAGTACTTAGAAAGTACCAGTAGCAAGTGCTTAAGTAATAGTCAGTCAAATGCTTAGAAAATCACCAGATTGACTAAATAGAGGAAAAAGCTATAGCCTTACCCAAGAGGGGACTGACTATCAGATAGAGGTAGGTAATTTAAATAGCTAGCTACTAAGATAAAATTGAAAATAAAAATATGGAAGATGGAAAAGGTGAGAAGTAGAAGAGGGAAAACCCAAAGGAGACACTGGCCCAGAAACCTTTTTAACTTTCTGTAAGAATCTTCAAGGGCCCAAACTAGGCCAAGATTCTGACTGACATTTCAGAGCTCACCAGCTGCTGTTTCCTTGAGAGAATTCTGACAGGAAGGCATAGAAATGCAAACCAACACTGCCAGCTCTGAAAAAATAAATAAATAAATAAATAAATAAATAACAATCCATGCTCTAAACACCTCAATGAGGCCGAAGCCTGCCAGGGAGGAAGGCACGCAAGGGAGGAGGGACCTGGCTGCAACTTTTCCCCAGGTATGTACAGAGCTGTTCCTGCATGCTGCTTTCTCCTCTAATTGTCCTCTGGCCATTCCTGCCTGGCCCATCTGTCTTTCTTTCTTTGTGAATTTTTGGGAAGCCCTGCAGGCGATCTGCTTCTGTTATCTGAAGCCAGCAAGGCACAGTCTTATAGGAGCAGGTGAAGCCCCATGTTCTGCATTTCACACAGATGGGGGAGGACTGCTGAAATCCAGGTTCATCAGGCAGAACTAGGCTAGACGAAATGAATGAGAAATCACCCTGCCTGACTGGCTGGTGCCTGGCAATTGTATGCTGGCTAATACTGACACTGGTTGTGCTTCTGTGTTCTGCAGCCTGAAGCAAGGCAAAAAGAGGGTAGGAGAGTGGGTGTGAAAGACAGAGGGACAATGAAAGGCAGTTTAAGGGAAGAGATCTTAGTAATCACTGGACGGGCTAGCCAATTAATCACTGAAAGAAGAGCAAGGGCTTTAGGAACAATTGATAATAATTTGACCTTGAATTTACAGCTTGCACTTGGTAAAATATTTTGCACAGTGATTTTTTTTCTCTAAAGTAACTCAATGGAACTTATTCCTACTAGATAATTTATCTCTAATATCAACCCTTTGATGTGAGTTTCAAATAAACCCTCAGACACCCCCCAAGATAATATGTAATACTTCCTTTCTTAAAAATCAAAATACTAAGTCCCGTAACAGTGAATTTCTTAAAAAAAAAAAAAAAAAAAAAAAAAAAAGATAGGACAAGAACCAGATTCTCTGACTTATTTCTTGGACCTTAAGCAATTCTTATTCCTCACTCAACTCAATAGGCACAATTTAAAAAAAAAAAAAAAAAGGTATAGTCTTGTCAGTGTTTTCATTTTATAAATAAATAAATAAGATATTTAAGAGCTAAAGCTTATACCATCATCATTCTGTTTTATTAGATAATATTATATCATCAGTGTGACCCCTCTGCATACATGATATAAGGTCATGTGAGTAAAAACGGTCTGTCAGACTATTTTCTCGAGAAAAATACTTCACTTTATATGAATTATTCAAAAAATCTCACTTAAGGTTTACTGGTAAGTCTTAGAAGCCAAAGGAACAATTCATTACCACTAACATATAGCTTCTCAAACTGAAACACTTAGTAACTAGGCAGGCAGGTACGGTTTTAGCTTCTTTTTTTTTTTAATTTGTCAACTTACATCAAAGATGCATTTATTTATTTCAAAAGGGAGAGGTTGGAGCATAGCTCTGATACTTGCAGTCCAGAGTTTGAAACCTGGGTCTCATGAGTACAAGTACTAAGCTCTACCACTCAGTCGCCTCCTGAGCTACTAAATGGCCACACTTTTGAGATTCCTTTGTCACTTAATATGTTTTTTTTTAAGAAAGTATTAATTAACAAAACCATAGGGTAGGAGGGGTACAATTCCACACAATTCCCACCCCCTCCCCTGATAGCTTTCCCATTCTCTATCCCTCTGGGAGCATGGACCCAGGGTCATTGTGGGTTGCAGAAGGTAGAAGGTCTGGCTTCTGTAATTGCTTCCCACTTCATAGGACTATTATCTGCACCTTCTTGGATGACAGCCCCTACAATCACACCCTAGAGGAGAGCCCCTCTATACCAACTTCTGTGTGGCTTCACTCCTCTTTTTTGCCTCCTTAGTTTTACAAAGCTTCGAGTGCCAGGGCCAGTTTTTTGCCCTCGGACTCTTGGGAATCAGAAGTATGGAACTAGAGCAGTGGTTCTCAATGTGTGCTCCACAGACAAGAAGTTATCAGAATCACCCAGGTGTTAGACATGCAACTACCCACTCCAGACCTGCTGAATCAGAAATTCCAGAGGTGGGACCTACTTATCTATTGTTTTTTGTTTTTCTTTAGAAAACCCTTCAGGTAACACCCATATCTAAAAATAGGTTACACCTTTTTAATTTTTGTTTTTCTTATGTACTTTCTACTGATTATCCTGATTGTATTATAACATAAATTTAGTTCATGCACCAGTAGGATATATAATTAGACAGGTAGATGGATAGATAGATAGATAGATAGATATTAATTTAAACTCACCACTGAAAGTTGAATTCTATCCTGCACCATGCAATTGTCCCCATTATCTTGATTTATCCACTCCCTACCCTCTTATCTATGTGTAATCACTAGTTGATCTTATAGTCCAAGATTTTATTTTTATTTAGATCATCTGTTTACTTATTTTCTTTGTGCATTATATGTGCACAAATTACATTATTTTTGTCTTTCTCTGGTTTATTTCACTAAGAATACTATCCTTTCCCTTAGTATTTGCTGCAAGTGATGGAATTTCATCTCTTTGCATAGATTTCTTTAAAGCTATAATTTCATCACCCATAGGGCTGTAACTTCTAAATTAGATCCCTAAATAAAAATAAAAAAATTTTTTAAAAAACCTCTGGTCAATGCCTTGTGTCCTTCATCTGTAAAACAGGAATATTTATAGTATGCATTTCTTACTATAGTGCTGCTAACAATATCTGCACATAGGAATTATCGTCTGAGTGTGGGGCCATGCTGATTTTATCTATTAATCCTAAATCTGTGGAGGGCTCCACTAGGTGAAGTGGGAAGTTAGAAATGAAAGAATCAGGACTCCTGCCCTCTATATACGGAGAGGCATGAATTACAGGTACACAAGGATACAAACTGGAAGGTAAGATGTATTGTGTGTCCAAGTACAGGTGCCAATTAAGGAATTAAGGAGAAGGAACCCAAATAGGAGAAAACACTGAAGACAATATATTCTGAATTACAGCCTTAAAAAAAAGAGTAATTTCAAATACTAAAGATGGGCACAGGAGAAAGAGCATTACACATTGAAGTTGATTATCAGAAACACAGAAAAGATAAAATGTTAGATGTGAATAGCAGTGTCTGCCTGATTTTCTGTTACTAATATATTAACTGATCATATTGTAGAGAGGGATTGTCCCATTTCTGGGTTTGTCACCATGTTTGCAGAAATGTTTCCTAAGCCCAAACTTAATATCCTCTATTATTAAAAAATAAATAACCTTTATCGTCTCCTTGACTTTTGTTGTTTTAGTATACATTTTGCCCTATTTATTACTATGTCACTATTTTTCTAAATTCTCTGAGCATTTTCAACAGAATAAATTAGGAGTGATTGAAATAAGCACATTCCAAGGCCCTTGCCCAAATCACTCATTTCCAGCTCTTTGAGGACAAGTCAGGAGACTTTGCATTCAAGAAGCCCCCTGTTGATTCACATGTTCACTCAAATATGAAGGCAGCTCCTCCAGAAATTTGTTTTTTTCCAGATATTCTGATCATAGAAAAGACTTGGGTGTTCTTATTAAAATTATGATTATCTCACCATCTGTGTTGATCCAATTCCATAGCTCTGGAATGAAAGGTATGGAACATTATTTTTTACAAGTATCTCTGTGGCACTAAAAATTCGGGAAATCTGGAGAATACAGCATATTAAAATGAATGCTTGTGTTACAGAGGTACTTCAAATTATAGGTCAGCCATTTATCAACTGTGTGATTTGGTTCAGATTGTTTAACCACTCTATGGCTCTAGATTACTTAATCTGCTGGCAATAGTCTCACACTTTACAGAGTTTCTGGAAGTTTAGGTAAGAAGATGGCTTTTTCTTCTCCCATTTCCCATTCCCACACCAGCCCCACCCCCTGAGGACTCTGATGAGATGTCTGATGAGAAGCAGGACAAGGAAAACTGCAATGGTAAATGCCACTAATAGGTAACTCCTCTGGGAAAGGTGTCAGTACAAGGAGAAAAGGGAACTCTTGGAATTGACTCTACTCTTGGCTGCCCCTAGAATGTGAAATGGGATTCATGTCCATGACTGAATCTACATTTGGAACTGTCCAATCCTTTAAAAATAGCCAGGTATTCTGGCTAAGTCTTAGGAAACATTAAGTCCTATTCTGACTTACTACCCATGTTTGCCTTAAAATGGTGACTCTCTATTCCCTACTTCTACAGTCAGAAGACAGTAAGGCCCAAATAATTTGGCTTGTGTTAATGGTGACCTCCATAATAGCCTCTGTTTCATCAGCAGCCAGCATGAGCACCAGTGATGCCAGTAAATAAGCTCACAAGTACTCAGACTTTTGGGTGGGTACAAGTGTGTAGAACACTCTTTCAGGCACTAAGTATCCTAATACCCATAAAAGAATATAATTCTGGTTGTGATTTAAGAAACTATTATAGGGCTCAGTGACTAGAGTGTTAGATTTAAAAGTGTGAAATCTCGATTTTAATTTCTGGTATAGCATATGCCAGAGTGATATGCTGGCTTTTTCTCCTCATCTTTCTTCTCCTCCTCTTCCTCCTCCTTCTTATTCTCTGTAAATAAATCATACTTTTTAGGAAGAAAGAATCTGTTACTGGGGGGGGGGGGGTGTGTGCAGTGGTAGGATCTTATGCAAGCTTAAGAGCCTAAAGATCCAAGTTTCAGTTTCCCAGCATCGCCACATGACAGAGCTAAGCAATAATCCTTTATCTATCTTTATCTCCATCATCTCCATCTCCAAATTGTAAAAAAAAAAAAAAAAAAAAAAAAAAAAACCGCTTTGGTCACTTAACCAGGCTTAACTATGGAGCAGAGGATGGATTAAGCTGTCTAAGCCAGAAATTCAAAGTGATATACAAGTCATTTTCCTATAGAGTCTGGTCTCCTCATCCAGCAGAGAGCCAGATAACTGAGAATAGATTTGTCACCAGAGCCAAGGAACTTGAGATCAATAAAGGATGGGTATGAGTATGAGTATCACCACATATATCTTTTTTCCTGAAAGATCTAAAAATGTAATTGGAGCCCTGAACATTCAAAACCTATTATGATTCTTGTCTAAAGGGTTACTGATAAATATCTTCTTTTCAAGCATAAAAAATTAATTGTCTTTTTAAAGCAAACCAGAATTAGGGGGCAGACAGTGGTTCACCTAGTTGAGTGCAAATATTACCATCTACAATAATCCAGGTCCAAGCCCTGAGTTTCCACCTGCAGGGGGAAGCTTCACAGACAGTGAAACAGTGCTGCAGGTGTCTCTTTTTCTCTCCCTTCCTATATGTCCCTCCCTTTTCAATTTCTCTCTGTCCTATCAAATGAGAAAAGGAAAATAAAATTCAAAATAAATTCAATGCAAGCCAAAACTGAGGGAAAATATATTAGGTAATATTTAAGTTTTTCCAAATATCTTTGAATCACCTTTTACATAAGTATTGTCGTGTTAATGACACTCTTTGATGTAGATCAAACATGATGCCTTTACAGTGCGTAGTTTCATTGCTCTATTAACACCAATATTAAATGACATTTATTTTTATATTAAATAGCAATAATAGAGATCATCTGTTAGATTTCTAATACTATATTCACAGTACTTTACATAAAAATCCCGTGCATGGTGGGAATTGTATGGATTTATATGCCTCTTATCCCACAATCTTATCAATCATTATTAAATCACTAAAAAAATTTTTTTAAAAAATCCAGTGCATTGAGCTGGCAAAACAAACTCACTTGGATAGTACACTGCTTTGCCATGGGCATGTCCCAGATTTGAGTCGAGCCTTTACTGTACTGGAAGCAGCTTTGGCTTTTTTCCCTCTTTCTTTCTCTCTGTATCTCTGTCTAGAAAAATTGATCAAATATTCTAATGCCTCTTTAGAGCAGATGTTATTATTATGACATCAGATATGAGGATACTGAGGCCCAGAGAGTACCCAGATCAAAGAGTAGAGTTCCCAAATATACTGATCATGCTCTTTCTCCTTAGACCCCTCTGTCACTAATGACTCTGAAGATTATATTGTGTTAGTCTGTAATTCAGACTTCTGCTATTTCAATTCATCTTTAATTTTTTTAGTTTTATATATTATTTTCCAAAATCAAAGAGGTTTCTAAAGATCATTAATTGAATACTGATATCCTCATTCTCATTTTTCTATTTTGTCTATATTAATATTAAAGTACAGCACTATTTGGTAAAAAAAATTGCTATTGGCACACTTAATGTCACCTTTATTATTACATTCTGAATGCTTTATTTTTTTATTTTCTTTATTGGGGGATTAATGTTTTATATTTGACAGTAAATACAATAGTTTGTGCATGCATTACATTTCCCAGTTTTCCATATAACAATACAACCCCCACTAGGTCCTCTGTCATCCTTTTTGGACCTGAATTGTCCCCCCCTACCCACCCCACAGTCTTTTACTTTGGTGCAATACACCAACTTCAGTTCAGGTTCTACTTGTGTTTTCTCTTCTGATCTTGTTTTTCAGCATTCTGAATGCTTTAAAGTGATATTTTCTTCTCAGGAACAAGGGAAAGAATAGTCTATTAACTTAAGGCCTTGATTATTTTATTACAAGGGAAGAGAGAATGAGGAAATAAATATCTTCAACAACATATTGAGTGACATTTTATATTCCCATCATCCTGTTCTACGAAGAAATTCAAACTCCTCCCACATGATACCTCATTAATCTTTAGTTCACCCTGGAGTGGGAAGATGGGTTACACATCGGTATTTACAGATTAAGTGCAATGAGATCAATGAGAGGAGGGATAAAAAGAGGATGATCTCAATAACATCACACAAAATACCAGGTAACATACTATTTGTTCTCCATAATGGCTGCACCAGTTTGCATTCCTACCAGCAATGCAATAGAATTCCTCTTTGTGCATATCCTCTCCAACACCTACCTTTCCTGTTTTGTTGATGAAGGCCATTTTCACAGGTGTGAGGTGTAATCTCATTGTGGTTTTAATTTGCATTTCCCTCATTCTAAGTGAAGTAGAGCATTTCAGCATATATTTGTGGACCATGTGTTTCTCTTCTTTAGATACCTGCCTATTCATATCCTCTGCACAAAACAATGTAAGTTGTTCTTTTTCTTGAGCTGTATGAGTTCTTTATATATCTTTGATGTCAACCAACTGTCAGATGTGTGGTGTGCAAATATCTTCACCCATTTTCTGGGCTGCCTGTTTATCCTTGTGGAGGTGGCTTGTTTGTTTGTTTGTTTATTTTACTAGAGCATTGCTCAGCCCTGGCTTAAGGTGGTGCAGGGAATTTGAGATTAAACTTGGGACCTCAGATCCTTGGCATGAGATTTGTTTTAAAATATTTTTTAATATTTATTTATCTATTCTCTTTTGTTGCCTTTGTTGTTTTTTATTGTTGTAGTTATTATTGTTGTTGTTGTTGATGTCATCATTGTTGGATAGGACAGAGAGAAATGGAAAGAGAAGGGGAAGACAGACAGAGGGAGAGAAAGATAGACACCTGCAGACCTGCTGCACCACTTGTGAAGTGACCCCCCTGCAGGTGGGGAGCCAAGGGGGTCGAGATCCTGATGCCGGTCCTTGCGCTTTGCACCACCTGCGCTTAACCTGCTGCGTTACCGCCCGACTCCCTGAGATTTTTTTTTTTAACATAACCATTATACTATCTCTTCTCCCTCAACAGTTTATTTACAAATTGAGAAACTGAGTGTACAAGTTGGAAATTTTTGTGGTCAGGGAGGTTGCTCACTGGCTAAAGTGCAGGCCTTGCATCCTTGAGTCCCTGGTTCAATTTCCAACAGTACAGATGCTAGAGTGGTATTTCTCTGTGCTATAAAATAAGTAAATAAATTTTTAAAATTTGGAAGTTATCTATAGTTAAAAATGATTTACAACTACCCCAAATGAATCACTTAATAGATTACCTGGATTCTAGTAGTCTAACCTATATTTCATTTCCATGGCCTTTTTCATTCAACTGAGTTACACAACGTACTGTAATTGAACCACAAAACAGGAAACAAACTGGTGCCATTTATATGGGACAAACTTGGCACATACTGTGTCTTTATTCTGTTAGTGGAAATTCGGTTCTGTTGAATCAGTCAATTTATCATTACTATTTTTCTCACTTGGTGAGACAGACCATAGTATAGGTTAATGTTTCCTATTTACAATTACAAAATGCAAAAAAAAAAAGATAACTATGAAAAGAGGAATTCTTCAAGAAATCAAAACCTTACCTGACTCATTTAGCCTTGGATACTACCAAACTCATGTATAATGTTTTATAGTCTTTTTTTATCAGCCATAGTGTAAATTTTCATGTACTTTATTACAAAAATATTATTGTATTTTATAATAGAATATTACATAGATCTTGCTGAGTGTACGTTATTGTACATAATATATATGTTGCTATATTGCTCATAAAATTTAAAAGATATTGAATTTCAAGATAAATTGATTCTCAAAAGGACCTTTTTCTGTTTAAACAAAGAGGGAGAGGGGAGAGAGAAAAAAAAAAAAAAACAGCACTCTAGCTTCTTTCAGTGCAGTAGGGGCTGGGCTTGAATCTGGGTCAGCACACTATCCAAGTGATCTGAAGTA
Source organism: Erinaceus europaeus (assembly GCF_950295315.1). Taxonomy (NCBI): domain Eukaryota; kingdom Metazoa; phylum Chordata; class Mammalia; order Eulipotyphla; family Erinaceidae; genus Erinaceus; species Erinaceus europaeus. The sequence goes on along the minus strand of NC_080165.1, from coordinate 91,789,421 downwards.
TTATAATGCCTGTCCCTCAATGTGAGTAGAGATTTCTTTTGATGTTTAGAAACTGTAATTTGGTGGTAGTTCCATTTATTTAATCCTGTTTTGGTTTCCCTTGCCCATAAGGTTGAATTTCCAAACACATCTTTGATGTTAAGATCCTGGAGTGTTACACTAATATGTTCTTCTACGTATTTTATAATTTCAGGTCAATACCCAGATCTTTGATCCATTTTGAGCTAATTTTGGTGCGTGGTGTGTGGTATTAAGTGATGATCTAGTTTCACTTTCTACATGGGGTTATTCATTTCTCCCAGCACCATTTGTTGAAGAGAACTTCTCTTTCCCATTGGATAGTTTTGTTCCTTTGTCATATATTAGGTGTCTATACATCTGCAGGTTTGCTTCTGGGCTCTCTATTTCATTCGTCCAAGTGTCCATTTTTGTTCCAGTACCACACTAGTTTAATTACTACTATTTTGCAGTACAAACTGAAGTCAGAGATTATGATGCTTCCCTCCATTTTTCTTCTTTTTCCTCAGGAGAGTCCACACAAATTTTTGGGTAAGTTCTTTAGTTTTCTTGAAATAGGTCATTGGGATTTTAATAAGGATTACATTAAATCTATAGATTGCTTTTGGCAATATGGTCATTTTTTAATTTTTTGAATTTTTTTTTTCCTCTATGGTTATTGCTGGGCTCGGTATCTGCACCATGAATCCACCGCTCCTGGAGGCCATTTCCCCTCTCCCTTTTTTTTTGTTGCCCTTGTTGTAGCCTCGTTGTGGCCATTATTACCATTGTTGATGTTGTTCGTTGTTGGATAGGACAGAGAGAAATGGCGAGAGGAGGGGAAGACAGAGAGGGGGAGAGAAAGATAGACACCTGCGGACCTGCTTCACCGCCTGTGAAGCGACTCCCCTGCAGTTGGGGAGCCGGGGGCTCCAACGGGGATCCTTACGCTGGTCCTTGCGCTTTGCGCCACCTGCGCTCAACCCACTGCGCCACCTTCCGACCCCCTATATGGTTATTTTAACATATGCACTTTTCCAATCCATGAACAAAGAATGGTCTTTCATTTCTTTGTGTTGTCCTCAATTTCTTTTAACCATGTGTTGTAGTTTTCATTGAAAAGGTCTTTCAATTTCTTTGTTAGATTTATTCCCAGGAATTGTGTATTTTTTGTTTCAATTGTAAATGGGATTTCTTCCTTTAATTCCCCCCCCCCTTTTTTTGGCCTCCAGGTTTATTGCTGGGGCTCAGTGCACACCACAGATCCACTGCTCCTGAAGGACTTTTTTTCCCCTTTTTTATTGACCTTGTTTTATTGTTGTGGTGGTTATTATTATTGTTGTTATTGTCATTGTTGTTGAATAGGACAGAGAGAAATGAAGAGAGGAGGTGAAGAAAAATAGGAGAGAAAGACAGACACCTGCAGACCTACTTCACAGCTTGGGAAAGAACCCCCCCCTGCTGGTGGGGAGCCAGGGGCTCGAACTGTGATCCTTAGGCTGGTCTTTGTACTTTGCGTCATGTGCGGTTAACCTACTCTGCTACCGCCGGACCCCCTTAATTCCCTTTCTTTTGACTCATTATTTGTGTATAGAAATGCCACACTCACCCAGCTGAGCATACATACTACCTTGTGCAAGGACCCAGGTTTGCGCTCAGCTCCCCACCTGTAGAGGGGACACTTAATTAGCAGAGAAGCAGGTCTACCGGTGTCTATCTTTCTTCTTCTTTACCTTCCCCTCTCCTCTCAATTTCTCTCTATCCTTATCCTATCAAATAAAATATAAAAGGGGGGGTAATGACCTCTAGGAGTGGTATATTCATAGTGCTGGCACCAAGACCCAATGATAACCCTTGTGGCAATAAAACAATAAACAGAATAAAATAAAATAATGTCACAGATTTTGTGCCTTGCCACTTTACTGAACTAATTGATGACCTCCAGTATTTTTGGTTGAGTTCTTGGGGTCCTCTAGGTATAATATCAAGTCATCTCTAAATAATGATAATTTAAAGAAGTATTATCATCTTAAACTTCCTCTGTGAGTTTAATATTATTGTGCATTCTAAGTTTGTAACAGTTTCAAAAGCGATCAAGCAATTGGTAACTAAAAGTGGGATTTTTTTCTGCATCTCTTGAATAAACTATTATATTTTAGTTATATGATCTTAGTACTGTCTTGGATAATTTACATAATTTCATTGGAAATTTGCTTCTTTTTTTTATTCTTAGAGAAATTATGAAAAATAACCAAGAGAGTATTAACAAGTGCCCATAAAGTGGTCCACAGCATTTGGTTGTCAGTTGTATTTGTCTCTGGAAAGCCCAATATTATTATTATTTTTCTTTTTTTATTTTCCCTTTTGTTGCCCTTGTTGTTTTATTGTTGTAGTTAAGCCCAATATTATATGACTGAAAGCCCAAAGAATTTTCTTCTCTTACTTCTCAACTCCTCTTACCTTCTAAACCTATTTTCCTGTATTATTTCAAGCCTCTTCCTCCAACCTCAGTCATTGTTCTTAAAGACCACCATTAGCATATATACATAAATAACTTTCTGTGGCCTTGATTTGTAAAACCAGATGAAAATTACGACTTCCTGGAGTACTGCAAAATCAAGACAATCATATGTGAAAAATAGCAAAAATATTTCCTGTCATCAAGAACATGCCTGAAAAAAGCATCCAGTTTTCACTAATTTCTGCTGCAATTCTCTTGACAAACTTCCCATTTCCTGGCCTCAAATACCATTATTGGGGAATTAATGGTTTACAGTAGATAGTAAAATACAATAGTTTGTACATGCATAATATTTCCTAGTTTTCCACATAACAGTTCAACCCCACTAGGTCCTCCTCTGCTATCATGTTCCAAGACCTGAATCCTCCCGCTGTTCTTTAAAAACTTGCTTTGTTCTAGCAGTTGGCCTGTCCAGACTGTGAATGGCTTGACAGCTGCTGCCTCATCCCTCACTCCTTCGAACTCAGGCCTCACAGATTGTGAGGCAGGAGATAGACTGAGGCAGAAGAAACTGAATGAACCCCCCCCCCAAACACACACACACACACACACACATACACACAATAAACAGCTGTGTTTGGATTGTTGCTGGCAGCTGCTGCTACGCAGGACAATGTACAGTACGGATATGCAAAAGGGTCTGGGTGTTCTTCTAAGTATGAGCTGTTCTCTGTGAACACACAGAATATTTTTTTGTTGCATTTTCACTTTTAAAAAACTTTCTTTATGGACTTCTCATCTAAACTAAGGAGTCATCTCGAAATTTATAAAGCAACAGCTATGAAATTAAGAGTAATAACAAAAGGCTTGATTATAATTGCACCAAAATAAGCCAGTGAAGCTGGGTAACCATTGATTTCTGAATACAGTAAAAGAAGAAAGTTATTGTGTCCAAAGCATTCCCACTCCTCACCAAAAATGTGCTCCAGGATACTGAAGTGGGAGAGGAGGGAGGTGGATAATAATAGAAGGGCTGAGATGAAGTTCCAGTGGTCCTGTCCTCTAAGAATTTCCAGCACAGAAGAGGTTAAAAGACTTAGATAGTCCCTATTTGAGATGCTGGACTGTATCTAGAGAATGGAAGAAGCCAGGCCATGGCCAACAACGCTTCCCAAAGCCACATGCTTCTTTATATCCCCATATGGATTACTTTGCTATGGAATGTAAGGAAGTGTGTGGTTTTGTCAAGCATCTCTTCAGGACCCTGGTCCAACTCAAGGCATAGGTTTGACCCTCTTCTTCATCTGTGCTTTGTCCCAACAGGTACCTTCATCACTAATAAAAAGCCTCCAAATCTCATCTGAGCTCCCCTTGCACACAGCCTTCTCTCCCTCTTGAGATTTCTACTTCATTCCCAGGGTTCAGACACAACAACTATTGTCCCAGAGACCCTTGTAGTCAATTTCTCAAACCACAATGACCACATCACCTAAAGCATGTTCACACAATCAGCCCTAGCCCTCTGAACTCCTTCTTCCCATCATTTTGCTCCTGACACAAGATGATTCTATTAACTAAACTGAATTGTAGTGTCTTCATATCATTCTGTCCTTTCCTTTATAATCATCTGTGTCCATGGCAGTGTGAGCACTTCAAAGAGTTTTCTTTCCAGAAAGCAGGGCAGAGGCTGCAAAGCTCAGGAGACCACAGCCTAGAGTCAGATAGTTAGTACTTACCCTGTTCAACTATGTTTTATCACTCACATCATAACCCCTTCACAAAGTAATACTTCCTCTGGGGTGCTAATTGCCTGTATTCCTCCATCCCCTCTTCTTTAAATTTCCTTTTTTTCCTGGACCAGACTCTGAAGGACCTAACCTATACCAAGGAATTAGGTTTATAGAGAGACATCCTGACCATGAGGAAAGATTAGTCTCCCAAAGCTCATGCCCTCACCTAACCCAGCACTTCAGAATGAGCAGGGAGATTGAAAGGGTCTCACTCCCTTCCTGAAATGCAACCCCAAGGTAATTTCCTGCATCCCTCAGCTTCCTTGTTGTTAGGTTACGTAAGTAAGATGAGGTCTAGGGCCAGATCAAATTTATAACACTACAATTTCTTAAGTATAACCAAAAAAGGAGGTACCACATTTTAGGTACACACCGAAGTGCAGCAGAAAGAGGTGTAATGTGGACCTGAGAAGCAGGACTAGGATGGGGAAGGGAGAGGAAGAAAGGAAGAAAAGATGTGTTTATAAGGCATATGGCAAATGAATACCAGATGGCTGGAAATGAAGAATGAAAAGTGCTGAGTCAGGGCTGGGTGATGGCACACCTGGTTGAGCGCTCATGTTACAATGCGCAAAGACACAGGTTCGAGTCCCCGGTCCCCACCTGCAGGGGAAAACTTCACAAGTGGTGAAGCTGTGCTGCAGATGTTTCTCTGTCTCTATTCCTCTCTATCCCCCTTCCCTCTCAATTTCTGGCTGTCTCTATCCAATAAATAACTAAAGATAATAAAAAATTAAAAATATTTTTTAAGAAGTGCTGAGTTCTCAAAGGGTCACAACACCCACCTATGTTTCTAGACACAAGAAAGTTGACTAACAGCCATTGAGAGCATGCCTTTAGTCATTTGCAGGGAAATTTAGAAGAACATTAAGAATTTATTTTTTTTTAGAGTTAGACAGCTGTGGGACTGAGCATGGAAACTTCCCACTTCATGTCAGTGGGTTTCAGTCAGAAAAACCCAGGGTGCAGGCCAAAGACATTTCTGAAGTCCCTATTGAGAAGTCTGAGCCCTACCCAATACCCCCAGAACCAGTGTAAGATTTATCTGGCCTAAAAAGTTAGTTTTGGGGGCCGAGCTGTGGCACACCTGGTTAAGCATACACATTACCATATGCAAGGACCTAGGTTTGAGTGCCTGCTCCCTACCTGTTGCATATCATGACTTTCAAATTTTAGCTGCATCAGAAGCAACTGAAAGGCAGATTACAGAATAGATGTCTGGCTCCACCTCTAGGCATTTTGGACTAGAAAATATTTCTTTTTCTTTGAAAATTAATCTATAAGTCTCCATATACAGGAATACAAATTTCTCTTTTAAGAATCAGTGAATCCATCACCACCCTTCAGAAGCTATTCAGTTTTATTCGTTGGTCAAACTAAGCATCTTTGATATCTCTGAGAGAATAAATTAATCTTAGTGTACTCACATTAAAAAATATTGAGAGTATTGAAAGTTAATAACTATGCCTGCCACATAAGTGTAGATGAATCTTACAGATATTTTAATTAAAAATATCAAGTCACTAAAGACCACCTATTTCATGATGTCATTGTATTGAAAACAAGCAATATGTCAATATTATCTAGAAATATATGCATAGATGGTAAAACTATAAAGAAAAACAGTTAAATCATAAGAAAAAAGGAGAAACTCATAGTAATAGTTGCCTGAGGAGACACTAAACAGATAAATTGAGAAAAACATTTCGGAAGCTTCAACAATATTCTTGAGTATTGCTTTTATAATATGTCATAACTTATGCAGGTGCTATATTTCTGTAATTGTATCATATTTGGATAAAACATTGTAAAGTTTAATTTTTTTTAATTTCAGACCTAAGATTTTTAAAACTAGACATCAAAGTATTAGGTTTATTTTGGAAAATGAGAGGAGAGAGAAATATGGAAGGTTTTTTTTATTTTCTATGTTCTTTAATTCTTTATCACTTTAGTTCCATATAGAGTTTCTAGTTAAACAGAGTAAGGATCAAAAAAATCAAACAGGGAGTCGGGCTGTAGCACAGCGGGTTAAGCGCAGGTGGCGCAAAGCACAAGGACCGGCATAAGGATCCTGGTTTGAACCCCGGCTCCCCACCTGCAGGGGAGTCGCTTCACAGGCGGTGAAGCAGGTCTGCAGGTGTCTATCTTTCTCTCCTCCTCTCTGTCTTCCCCTCCTCTCTCCATTTCTCTCTGTCCTATCCAACAATGACAACAACAATAATAACTACAACAATAAAACAATAAGGGCAACAAAAGGGAATAAATAAATAAAATAAATATTTAAAAAATCAGTCATGTATTGAAAAATATAAATTCTACATAACTTTCACAACTAATATAAAAGAATAATCTAGGCAAAATGAGATACTGAAATTAAATTCATGCTTGTTCTTTCTGTGTTGCAGACTCAGGACACTGATGTTCAAGTTGCATCAAGGAATTCACACTGCAGTAACAAGGACTAGAGACTGTAGTAACCTTCCAAGGAAGCCGCCCCTTGCTCTGGCTGGTCAAACGGAACCAAGTCCGTCTTCCTGAGAGGTTTGGTCCCCTTCAACCAGCTACAGCAGGGCTGGCAATGCCCAGTTCTTGAAGAAACAGAAAAGATTCAGCGGTGGTTGAAATGACTTACTAGTGTTTCCCCCAAGTAAATGATTCTGGTCTTTATCATATATTTTCATGCTCTCCAAGAAAGGAAAAAAAGGAAAGTCTTGTGTTCAAAAATGAAGAAAATTCTCCTGCTCAACAAATAGCTCTGTGCCTCTGTATGCATATTTATATGCTTTGGACACAAATGGTGAGGAATGATCTTGAGGGTGGGCTAGAGAATGATTATGCAGCATATAAAACAAGGCTCCTGCTCGCATGGGATAGCAGTATAACAATGTTGAGTATGTAAATATGGCATAATTCAATAGAATTTTAAGTCAGAGCATGACTAGTTCCAAGATATAACAATTATTATATTTCCCACTAAATATGTAAGACATATTGTGTTTCATCAAGTTTCTACTGACTCTCTGAGCCTAAGATATCTTGTATTTCATCAAGTTTCTACTGACTCTCTGAGCCTAAGATATCTATTCATTAAGCAATATACATATGACTCAGTCTTCTGACCTGTAGCATGGGGGTAAACAACATAGTGCTATCCTCCCATGATTTTATGTGGGATGAGATGAAAATAAAAGTAAAATAATTAGAAAATGCTAATTGTTACCAGTTGTTAAGAGAGAGTCCTGGCCTGACGTCTAAGATCCGTATCAGTGTACTTGGAACTTAGCTTGTGCAAAATAGCATCTGTTGCTTAAATTCTAGAAACGTGTGTTTCCATGTCATATTCTGACACCAGTGTGATCATACAAGTGCCTAATGCCATTTACAGTCTCCATATCAGTGACCATAGGACTTACTCACATGTGCCTTACAGTCAGGGAGATCTAAGTTCAAATCCTGTACCACTCATTTATTGACTATGATATATCCATTTTGAGCCTCAGTTAATATTCTACAAACCTTATTTCTTCAACTTCTGAAGTGGGGACAATGATGCTCAAAGTTGATTTAAGAGCGTAAGTAGGATATACTTATAAAGAACCAAATATAAGTCCTCAAACTGTGGCAGCTGTTAACTGTTTTGCTGCTATAAGTGGCAACAGCATAGGGATAATGCTGCATCCCTATGAGCTTGTCTATAAATGGAAGTGAAAGAAGACGCCATAATCAATCAATAAATACATACATATTCAGAAAAATAAAGCCTCATTATAAGGTATTTTTACATTCCGACTGTTATTAATTCTAGGATCAATCATAATATGTATTTGGTATGCTATGTAAATTTTACTAAAAAATTAAATTATTTATACATGAGACTAATAGTTATTATTATTTTTTTTATTTCTTTTATTTATTTATTACCTTTTGTTGCCCTTGTTTTTTGTTGCCCTTGTTTTGTTGTTGTTTTATTGTTGTAGTTATTATTGTTGTTGTCGTTGTTGGATAGGACAGAGAGAAATGGAGAGAGGAGGGGAGACAGAGAGGAGGAGAAAAAGATAGACACCTGCAGACCTGCTTCACCGCCTGTGAAGCGACTCCCCTGCAGGTGGGGAGCCGGGGTTCAAACTGGGATCCTTATGCTGGTCCTTGTGCTTTGCGCCACCTGCGCTTAACCCGCTGTGTTACAGCCCGACTCCCCTATAGTTATTATTTTTTAAAAAAACTAATCTGTCTTGGGGGTCTGGCAGCAACACACCTAGTTAAGTTAAGCTCATCACCATGAGCAAGGACCCAGGTTCGAGCCTCCTCTCTCCACCTGTATATGGGACAGATGCTTCAACAGTGGTGAAACAGGTTTGCAGGTATCTTTCTCTCTCACTCTTTATCTTCCCTCCCATCTCAATTTCTCTGTTCTGTCAAATAAAGTAGAAAGAAAAAAGAAAGGTTACCAGAAGCAATGGATTCATAGTGCCAGAACCTTAACTAAACCAGCAATAGCCCTGGTGGCAATAAAAAACAAACAAGAAAAAATGATGCAAAGTGCATCATCCCAGTTCGAGCCCCTGGCTCCCCACCTGCAGGGTAGTCGCTTCACAGGCGGTCACAGGTCTATCTTTCTCCCTCTCTGTCTTCCCCTCCTCTCTCCATTTCTCTCTGTCCTATCCAACAACAATGACATCAGTAACAATAACTACAACAACAATAAAAAAAGGGCAACAAAAGGGAAAATAAATATTTTTTTTAATCTATGAAGCCTTTATTTGCAAATGCTACTGGGACATTATCTACAAATGTGTTGTTGTGAGTATATAAGTCCCACGGGCTATGTATTCCAGTAGTGCAGAGTTCACATGGAGTGTATTAGACCCACACTGCCTAAACTAAAATACTGCCCCCCCCCACTCCACTCCCCACCAGATATGACATTTTAGGCATGTTGTTTGACTTCTCTGTTTCTGGGTTTCTTCTACATAGAACTGATGCATTCTGCATCACGAGATTATCATTAAGAAATATGTCAAGTTATGTTTTTAAAAATGTGTCAGACACAGAATAAGCTTTTTAAAGTGTTTACCTGTGACAGTATATTTGAAATGTTTTGACACTAAGCTGCTATTCAGTAAAACTTATTTAATAAGCAATCATCCTCTTTATTTGTTTTCACTCCAGACACAAATACAGGATTATGTAATTTCTGGTTCAACTATTTCTGTTTATCTCTTGATACACAACACTGACAGAAATCCGTATCAGGGATGGGGTGCCAGTCAGTCTCAGTTCTCCCAGTTCCACAGTATTTCCCTGAAAATCACACAGAAACTTCTGAGCACAGAGGCAGCTGAATCTTGAAGTAGTAATGGAGACCTCAGATACCTAGGAGAATAGTAGGAATACATGGAATAAAAAGAAATATGACCTGGTGAAAGTCTAGACCTACATAACAAGGAGAAATCTTTTCCAGCAGGGAAAGCAGAAGCATTAGGTAATGATTAGACGAGCAATGCCAAGTATTGATAGTATGAATGTTATCTTCAAATATAGGATTTCAAGGCAAAAGTGCCTGATGGAACTGGAGGACCCCAGTTCAATTGCCTATACCACATGTTCTAGTATGGTTTTCTCTCTCTCTCTCTCTCTCTCTCTCTCATCCTCTTTCTCATCCTCTCTCTCTCATATGAAACTATTTTGTATGTATTAAATAAAACAATCTTAAAAGAAGGAGAGGAGGAGGAGGAAGAGGCTGGGGAGATAGCAAAATGGTTCTTCAAAAGACTTTCATGTCTGAGACTCTCAGGTCCCAGGTTCAATTCCCAGTACCAAAATAAGCCAGAGATTAGCAGTGTTCTGGTCTCTCTCTGGATATTTATCTCTCACTAGAATAAAATTAATAAACTATTTTTTAAAAAAAGAAGATGCAAAACCAAATCTTTCATTTGAGTAGTTCAGAGTTAAACTTCAAAGAGGAGGGCGTCTTGCCCAAAATCTGCTCTTACTCATCCTGCCACAGACTCTTTTCAGGGCAGAAATCTAGGTTAGGCCACCCAGCGGAGCCTGTGGGGTTTTTTTTGTTTTGTTTTGTTTTGTTTTTTCTTTTTTAATTCTGTTGCGTCCCTTGGTCTGCGTTCCTGTATAATCATCACTGCTGTGCCAGGAAGAAGCAGCATATGACATCACAGTGGCCAAGCTCACAGACCTGGGTCACCTTCAAAATAGATTCCACCCCCACATTGTGAGGTGTTCTCTCTAAATGGGAGAAAATAGTAACGTGCATGTGGTGAAGAGACTCTTCCCCTGGAGGAGTTGGTGGAAAATAGTGCTAGGCTATCTATCTTGCAGGAATTCAGAACAAACAGAAAAGTCTCAATAGACATAATTAATCAAAGATTTTTCTTCTTGAAATGATTTTTAAATTGATTTAATAATGACTGACAAGACTGTAGAATAAGAGGGGTACAATTCCACACGGTTCTCACCTCCAGAGTTCTGTATCCCGTCCCCTCCATTGGAATCTTTCCTATTCTTAATCTCTCTAGGAGCATGGACCCAGGATCATTTTGGGGTTCAGAAGGTGGGAATTCTGGCTTCTATAATTGCTTCTCCACTGAACATGGGCGTTAGCAGGTTGATCCATACTCCCAGCCTATTGTTATCTTTTCCTAGTGGGGCAGGGCCCTGGAAAGGTGGGGTTCTAGCACACATTGGTGAGGTTGTCTGCCCAGGGAAGTCAGGTTGGCTTCATAGTAGAATCTGCAGTTTGGTGACTGAAATGCATTAAGATACACAGCAGAACAAATTGTTTAATAATCATGAACCTAAAGGTAAGAATAGAACAAAAGAGATTTGGGGTCTTCATGTTGGAAGAAAATAGGAAGTCTATTTTTGGTATATTCCAAGGATCCCATGACTTTACCAAATTTTGCTTGAGCCTGACAGCTAATATGCAGATGGGCTAAAGGTATAATCTGGGAAGATTGTGTCAGAGTTTTAAATAGGACCAGAAAGCTGGATCAAGCAGGGAAGAGATTAGCTCCCAAATATGGGCTTGAAAAGAATCTTAACTGTCAGCACCTATTGGGTAATAGCTCATTCAGGGAATGAGTATTGGTGTAGTCTCTCTTGAAAATAATCTACCAACATGAGCCTACTGAAAGTGCTATTATCTTCTTTGTCTTGAATACTCCCTTTCTCTATTAATAGTGTAGTCTCCTTTCCCTGGTTGTTTTTATTAAACTTCTTCCTCCTCTGAAAATCCTTAGGTCCAGGACCAGTGAGATTGCGCACTTCGTCGTGTGTCTGCTTTGCCATATGCACAACACAGGTTCAAACCAGGAACTTAATATATTGGGAAAAGCTTCAGTGCTGTGGTGTCCTTTCTTCTCTCTGTATCTCTTTCCTTCTACCTGAAAAAAGTCAGCCTAGAGCAATGAAACTCTAGTAACAACAACAATAGTATAACAATAACAATGACAATAATAAAAAATAATTCTCTTAAACTCTCCTTTTCACTCCATTCACTGGGTTTCCATGAAGATATTCAATAATCACAGACTATTACCTAAGCTAAGCAATCCTAGTGAGTGTAGTGAGTTCTGTGGAAATTTGAACTTGCAGTCTGTAAAAATCAGAGATAAATTTTCTTGGAGAACTAAAATAAGAAGTGGCATTATCTTTACCTCTAATATTTCATACCAGTGGGTTTTTGGAGGCTGGGAAATGGTGCACTTGGTTCAGTGCACAAGCTTCAATGTGAGAGGACCTGCATTTGAGCCCCAGCTGTCCACCTGCTGGAGGGTAAGTTTCACGAATAGTGAAGCAGGTCTGCAAGTGCGTCTCTCTCTCTCTCTCCCTCTCCCTCTCCCTCTCTCTCCCTCTCTCTCTCTCTCTCTCTCCTCTAAAAGGAAAAATGCCTCCTAGGAGTGGTGGATTTATCATAAAGGCACTGAGCCCCAGGGTTAGAGAGAGAATTGAATAAACAAAAAAAGAGCGTAGATTCAGAGACCTCAACGTACTTAATATAAACCCAGTTGGTCCGAAGACCCAGTTTCTATATCCTGTCTCTTTTTATATAAGGTTTTTAACACTCAAATTTGATCATTTGATAACAAAAGTGCTCTAACTCCAATAGTACCAAGTCTACACCCTTTGACTTAGAAGTTTATCTTAAGATATATTGTTCAGTCACAAAAGCAAATAATAGGATTTTATTTTGTCTCCATCTAGGACCATAAACAGGCTCTGATTTCATTTAAGTTTCTAAATTTATATGATTTATTTGGTTTTTTTAATAATGCAGCTGTGGAGTTTAAGGAGGTATTTCAGCTGTAGGGTATAGGCCTTGTATACTTCAGTCTCTGATTTTGATCTTTAGAATCTCATGAAGAGGGAGAATGATACTATAGAGTCTCTCTCTCCCTCTCTCACAATAAAAGATGTGAATAATAGTCTACTGTGATACTGGATCGTGTGTGTTTATTTTTCTCAAAGCTATAAGCATACAAGATATAAATTTCTTTATTTTATTTTTTGTCTGCAAAGCAAAGAGGTTTATTGCACTAGTGGGTGTAGACCCGGATCACTCCAGAAGGGTCTATCCCGAGGTTGAGGCAGTTATAGTCTTTTATACTCAAAAGGCATCGGGAAGTTACATACTTACACATTTTGCAAAACAAGTGCAGGTATCTCAGCAAGCAAGCTGGATACAAAGGTGGAACTAGCAGTAAGCTATTTAGCTGTTGCTTAATGGTCTGAGCCCCAACCCTCATTTTGATTTTCCTGTAGTAAGTACATTGTAAACAATAAAAATATTTGGGAGAGAACATACATCATGGGGCCAGGTGGTGACGCATCTGGTTGAGCGCATGTTACAATGTGCAAGGAACTAGGTTCAAGCCCCCAGTCCCCACTTGCAGGGGGAAAGCTTTGCGAGTGGTGAAGCACAGATCATTATTAGAAATAAGACTCAAATATCTATGGCTTACTATGTGGTATCTCTGCCCTAAAGATGAGAGTAAATTAGGATAAAAAGCTTAATGGCTCAGAAGGAGGAGGGGGAATATTGGATAATCTCCCTCAAAAGTGGGACCAGAGAAATGAAACAGAGAATACAAGATGAAAACTCAACAGACTGTGGTTAACAGTGGCATATGTAGAGTCAAAGCAGGGAGGCATGGGAAACTTAGGGGTGGGGTAAAGAAGCTAGTCCTCTATCATGAAGGAAGATGATAATTTGGTGGAAGATGAGATATGATGACACCTATCTTGAAGATATGTGAAACTATGATAATAACAATCCTGTAAATCAACATTTCCTCAATAAAATAATAAGAAAAGACTTTAATAATAATAATGATACTCTATTACTTAATAATAAAAAAGCTTTTAAAAGCTAATAATAATAATAGAGCTTGGTGGCTCTTTAAAAGAGTCACTATTATTTTTTTAGAAATATTTATTTATTTATTCCCTTTTTGTTACCCTTGTTGTTTTTATTGTTGTAGTTATTATTGTTGTTATTGATGTCGTCGTTATTGGATAGGACAGAGAGAAATGGAGAGAGGAAGGGGAGAGAAATGGAGAGGACGGGAAGACAGAAATGGAGAGAGGAAGGGAAGACAGAGAGGGGGAGAGAAAGACAGACACCTGCAGACCTGCTTCACCACCTGTGAAGTGACTCCCCTGCAGGTGGGGAGCTGGGGCTTGAACCAGGATCTTTACACCAGTCCTTGAGCTTTTTTTTTTTTTATAATTTTTTAATGTTATTTATTCCCTTTTGTTGCCCTTGTTGTTTTATTGTTGTAGTTATTATTGTTGTTGTCATCGTTGTTGGATAGGACAGAGAGAAATGGAGAGAGGAGGGGAAGACAGAGAGGAGGAGAGAAAGATAGACACCTGCAGACCTGCTTCACCACCTGTGAAGTGACTCCCCTGCAGGTGGGGAGCCGGGGCTCAAACCAGGATCCTTATGCCAGTCCTTGCGCTTTGAGCCACCTGTGTTTAACCTGCTGCGCTACTGCCCGACTCCCAAAAGAGTCACTATTATTGAAACACAGATATAAACACAAGGTCCATTCCCACCCTAAATCAATAAAGTCTGAGGAAAGAGGAAAAGGGTTACAATAGAACTCAGTTCATCTAAAGGTCCAATCAGGACACTGCTTGAATCATCCTACCTGCCAAAAAATAAGTTCCATGTAAATCCTTGAAAAGACCTTGTTGCAAAAGATTCTCTACCCCACATAAATCCCCCTACTGCTTCCTAAACCCATTTCCTCTGGAGTTCTTCTCTAGGGAAACCAAGAATTGCATTTACAAATGCCCCCCACCCCCACCCCCACCCCAATTTTTAGTTCTTTCTTCACATAAGGACTTTCATGTACTTACATTTTTTCAACTTAAGTATCAGTGTTTTTATTCTCTGAATAGAAAGGTTATAAATAAAACATGCACTTAGGGAGCTAAACTTATAAAGTATAGAAGCACACTTCAAATTTTCCAATATTCCACTATTTGACTCAGAACCATACCCAACCAGTGTCTTTCCCCCCAGATGTAACTTGAATTTTTCCACAGGTTTTTCTTTCAGTTAGTAAAGACTCAGTATGATCTGTTTTCTCACAATTCTCAGAAGAAAAAACATAAGAGAAAAAAACTTTGTTATTTCATCCACTGCTGCTCTTTAAAATTCCCCTTACTTCTCCCTTTGCCCACATTAGCTTGACTAACATTTTGTCAAGTGTGGCCATTTGGGGGCAACTATTTTGATCCCAGTGGTGTTTGGACATTTATGTCCATTCCAGGGCTCTTTTCAACTTTTTTTTAAAGATAGAGACATAGAGGCAGTGAGAGAGTCAAAGAGACCACAGCACAGATGCTTTCATCAGAGTGGCAGAGGCTGGGCTTGTGCCTGGCTGCAGCACATGGGAAAGCAATGCATTATCCAAGTGTGAAATCTCACTAGCATATATTTTTTTAATTTTATTAGTGATAATATTTATTTGAAGATATGGGTTGACTATTATTTCTATAGCTATCTGTATATATTTATATATATCTTCCCATTTTTCCCCCCATGGCCCTACCTTATATTCCTAAGTCACACCTACACCTATTACTACTTCCAAATGTCCTTTTTTTCTTCTTCTCTCTCAAAGTCCTAATGAAGTTGGAGTTTAGAGTAACTCTGATCATCTCCCCCCATCATTTCTCCCCTGCTGGGAATATTAACCAAAAAATGTGCAGGGGTGGGAAGCTCTACTTCTGTAATTGCTTCTCTGCTGAACATGGGCATTGGCAGTTGAATCCATAACCCCAGCCTGTTTCTATCTCTCCTGAGGGGAACAGAACCCTGTAAAGGTGAGATTCTGGGACCCATTGGTGAGGTCATCTGCCCAAGGAAGTCAGGATGGAATCATGATAGCGTCTGAAACTTGGTGGTTGATAGGTGGTAAGATATAAAGCAGGTCAAAATGATCAATGAACAGGAACCAAAACTAGGACTAGAGCAGATGAGAACAGGGATCTTATGGTGGAAAGAAGTAAGGAAGTCTATTTTAGGTATGTTCCTAGGGGCCTAAGACTTTTGTAGCTTTTTCTTTAGTTTGATAGCTACCATATAGTTGAACACAAGCACTGTCTGGGAAGATGTAATCAGAGTTGAGAATAGGGTGAGAAAGTTGGGTGAGGGCAGAGAGTAGCTCCCAAAACTGCCCCTGCGGCTACAGACAGACTATGACTCACACAGTCAACGACTGCCACCTCTCCAGATTCAAAGGAGGTCTCGAAACTTTACATCAGGCTCAACCTGACGCTGTTGACTGGCTACGGAAGAAGGGCAAATGCTAGAAGAAGAAAAAGCTCCCAAAATTGAAGAAAATCTATAAATAAAATTAACTGTTTGCCCCCAACAACCTGACCTATATATTTTCATATCTAGCACAGGAGCCTGTGCAACCTCCAAGTCACTATTGGTCTGAGCTCGAAGTTCATGGTCTAGCCTGCACTCATTTTAGGACCAATCCTCCTCAATCAGGGTAGGATGATTCAGCCCCCTTTAAGAGAGTAGAGCAGTCCCCATCATTGCCACCTCATAGGGAGGACAGGTTCCTGGAATGGCCCATGAGAGGACCCACATTGATGTTCCTGATAAAACGGTGCAGAGAGGGATCTACTAGAGGTCCAGGCCCATCATATCCATGTGGGAATCCAAGGATTCCCTAACTAGGGCACCAGATGATGGAGTAGTAGCCTGGTATTAACGAAAAAAAAACATCATTAAGTGAGCCAGCTTTTGTAATCCTTCCTATATGTGACAAGCTTAGACTTTCTTTCAGTTGTTAAAGCTCTGAGTGTCATTTGTTGTACTCAAACTGGTATTGGTTTTATAGTATCTGCCTTCTTTTCACCTTCCTACTAGATTGCTAAGCTTATTTGGTCTAAGTCTGATACATGAGAGAATTTATGACACCTTTTTTAGGCCCTTCTCAGGTATTTCCACATATGTTTATAGACCATGTGTATCTCTTCTTCAGAAAACTGTCTATTCCTATCTTCTCCCTACTTTTTAATTGTGTTGTTCTTTTTCTTTTTGTTGAGCTGTATGAGTTCTTTATCAATGTTCTGTATCAACTGATTGTCTCAAGTATGGAGTGCAAATATATTTTCCCAATTGCTAAGTTTCCTGTTCATCCTGATAGATTTTTCCTTTGATGTATAGAAGTTTTTCAATTTTTTATAGTCTCATTTGTACAATCTTGTATTTGTTTCCCTGGCCCATGGAGTAGAATCTCCAAATATGTCTCTAATGTTAATGTTATGAAATGTTTCTCCAAAATATTCTTCTATATATTTACACTTTTAGGTCTAATAGCCAGATCTTTGATCTATTTGGAGCTAATTTTGGTGTATGGTGATAATTGGTGGTCTACTTTCATTTTTCTATATATAGCTGTCCTGTTCTCCCAGCATCATTTGTTAAAAAGACCTTTTCCCCATAGTTGGCCTAATTTTTTTTAATGTGGTATATGAGATATAACCTGGGCTCTAATTCAAGCTTATTAACACTAAGCTACTTCTTACAACAACTTTTGTTTAAGAACAAGAGAGACAAAGAGATAGAGACAGAAGATGGAAAAAAGGGAGAGCAAAGGCAACTCCATGGAGTTCTCTCTGTTGTTTTCCTAGAGTGCCAGAGACCAGACCCAGAACCACCCTAGCTCCTATTTCAGGATTCCTTAAAAAAAAAAAAAAAAAAAAAAAAAAAAACCTTAAATGTTCAGTTTTCCTAATTACCAAGTCATCTGTTTAGGCACACTCACCCAAAAGCTTAGGTGGAGACCCAGAGCCTTAGGAGGTACCTGAAAGCGGAGGTCCCAGTGTTGTTTGACAGCCCTTAGAAAACAATTGAAGTGAGAAGTGGTATCCATTTTGGTAGTATAATAGATAGTTTAACACTTAACCATGTGTTAAAGACCCCAGACATTATATGGGAGCTCCCATACAGGGAAACCTTTACATGCAGTTAAGCTGTGCTGTGACACCTCTCCTTTTATTTGTCTTTCTTTCTCTTTTTCTCTTTTTCTTTCTCCCTCTCTATCTCTTGGGGGGGGGAGACTTAACAAGTCTAAAAAGGAGCAGGGAAGTTTTTTAGGTTCTCAATCCCAGCAATGGCCTAGGCAAAGAAAAACAAGTATATAAAACATATACCATTGTTTTAAAGAATTTACACAGCTTTTCCTGTCTTTTTTAGGTTT
The DNA here is from genome assembly GCF_950295315.1 of Erinaceus europaeus. Lineage (NCBI taxonomy): Eukaryota > Metazoa > Chordata > Mammalia > Eulipotyphla > Erinaceidae > Erinaceus > Erinaceus europaeus. The sequence goes on along the minus strand of NC_080165.1, from coordinate 91,771,425 downwards.
TGCAAAGAACTACTAGTCATAAAAACTGAGACTAGTGGTCTGAGCTCATAACAGTGCTCATATTACTGCCTGACATGGCCATTTTGCATGGCCTCTATCTCCCCTTCCAACCTCCACCATCGCCTTCTTCTCCAGACAGCAGCTGCAGGCACCTTACAGTCTGAAAATTACTCAAAGAAAGATATCCACCTGTGCATTGTTTTTTCCTGCTAATCACAGAAATCTATTGTTCTGCTTGACTTTTCTCAACTGGAATGTTTCCCAGTGGCAAGGGGCACAAGCTAAAATACAGCATTTACATTTTTATAAAAGGAAAACCTCTCTCTCTCGTCTGTGGCAGTGGACACACACACACACACACAAACACACACACACACACGAGAAACAAATTTTAGAGAAGGAAAAAGAAAGGAATTTTAATAAAATAATAAGCAGCCTGGGAGGTGGCCGAGCTTAAATTTCAGCATTGCATGAACCAGAATGGTACTCTGAATATCTTTTCTCTTGTAAATGAACCATATAATAAATAATAATAATAATTGTCACTATTATTCTCATGTTGTATTACAGACATTCCTTCAGTTTCTCATGGCTGTAAAGGGGTCTAAAAGTTTACCGTCTAACAGAGTCACATGTGTTCAGTTCCCATGAGAAGTAGCTATGATGGGATACCTGGAGCACCTCCGCCAAGATGCTTCTGATCAGGAGGAGAAGCACCAGCCAGAGACTCATGTACTCAGAGTCCCTTGCTTTTATACATTCCCTTCTCTGAAGCACCTCCTCAGGGTGATGCCATTTGTATGCTAATAGTCTCAAACTCCTGCTGGGGTCACCACAGTGTCCAATAACAGATGAATGGCTGAGTAAGTTTTAGTGTGTATACCAATAATGGAATACTTCTTAGTTATAAAAATGGTGAATTCACCTTCTTCACTTTATCTTGAATGGAGCTTTAAGGAATTGTGTTAAGCGGAATAAGCCACAAAGAGAAGGATGAATATGGGATGATCCCATTCATAGTCAGAAGTTGAAATATAAGAACAGAAGGGAAAACACAAAGCAGAACCTGGACTGTATTTAGTTTATTCCACCAAAGTAAAGGACTCTGGGGCAGGGTTGAGGGGTAGGGGGAAAGCATTCAGGTCCTGGATCATGATGGCAGAGGAGGACCTAGTTGGGGGGGTGTTAGAGTGTTATGTGGAAAACTGAGAGATGTTACACATGTACCAACTACTGTATTTTACTGTCAACTATAAATCTTTAATCCCTCCAATAAAGAAAAAAAATGTACCCATGTTTTAACAACTGTTCTCTAAACCACTATTTCCCCCAATAAAATCATTTAAAATAGAAAAAAAAAAAAAAAGAAGAATGTCATATATTGGAAAGGACAATAATAACAAATGTTAAAGAAGATGTGGGGGGAAAGGAACATTTTTGCACTGCTGGTAGGAATGTAAATTGGTCCAACCATTGTGGAAAAGTCTGGAGAGTACTTACAATACTATAAATAGATCTACCCTATCACTTCGCAATTTATGTTCTGGGGACTTACCCAGAGGAAACAAAAAGACACATTATAAAAGATCTAAGCAAAGAATCCTTGGATTTTCACATAGATATGATGGGCCTAAACCTTTAACATATTTCTCTCTCCACTATCACTGGTCGTCTGCATCAGGAACAATATCATAAACCCCCTTGTGGTTCTCTACAGGACTTTGTCCTCAATGTAGAACAACAATGGTAGAAATTGCTTTACTTTCCAAAGGGAGGCTGGTTCAACACACTCTGCCACTTGAGCAATGAATGCAGCCTAAAATGTTCCTAGCTGTGGCATGGAATACAAGCTCAGACTGACAAGGATACAGAAGCTACACAGGTTCCTGTGCTAAATATGAATAGACTTGGGCCCTAGGTCAGATTGATGAAGTTTAAAGTTAACGATAGTATATACTTTTCCTATATTTGGGTCTTACTCTGCCCTAGACCTATATCCAACTCTGACACCATCATCTCATACAGTACTTTTAGACCACCTGCAAGTTAGCTGTTGAACTCAGGCAAAAATTAGTAAAGTCATGGGGCCCTTGGAATATACCTAAAATAGACTTCTTAGCTTCTTTCAACACAAAGACCCCAAATTTCACCTGATATACTCTTACCTTTAGGTTCCTGATTATTAAACGATTTGTTTTGTCTTATGTCTTAATATAAATTCTTCTCAGCCACCAAGTTGCAGATGCCACAATGACAATAACCTGACTTCCCTGGGCAGATGACCTTATTAATGAGTCCTGGACCCCGCCTCCCTAGAGCCCTACCCCACTAGGGAAAGATAAAAATAGATTGGGTTTATGGATCGACCTGTCAACATCCATGTCCAGTGGAGAAGCAATTACAGAAGTCACACTTCCACCTGCTGTACTCCATAAAGATCTTGGTTTCATACTCCCAGAGAGAGTAAGAATAGGAAAGTTTTCCAGGGAGAGGATGGGATATGGAACTCTGGTGATGGGAGTTGTATCCCTCTTATCCCACAATCTTGTCAATCATTATTAAATTACTAATAAAAATAATAAAAACCAGTTTCCCCATACGTAGGTATCATAAAATTTTTTGTATAAATTTTTTCTGTTGACTTTAGAGTTCAAAGAATGTCTTTGCCCAAGTTTTAGCTCCTCTGGCATACACATTTCAACTCATGTTATTGGAGTCCATCTTTAGAGTTCTTGAACCTTTGAAGCCTCTACCTAGATCTCAAGAACCTGATTATGGATCTGATTTTGCATTTTTATCATTTTTAAAATGAAAATGAGGATACTGACTATATACAAGGACCAGGGATTGAGCTCCCATTCCCCACCTGCAGTAGGGATGCTTCACAAGTGTTAAAGCAGGCCTACTGGTGTCTATCTCTCTCTTTCCTTCTCTATCTTCCATTCCCCTCTCAGTTTCTCTCTGCCCTATCATTGAAAATGGAAAACAAAATGAACAACAGGAGCAGTGGACTTACAGTGCTGGCAACGAGTCTCAGCAATAACCCTGGAGTCAAAAAATTAAATTAAAAAAGTCATTCTAATGAAATAATTATTTTAAAAAGATACTCACTTGATAAGTTTTCTTGAGGATTACATTAGACCATAAACAGAATAAGAACCCCCAAAAGAAAGGGGCAGATTTGAGGCAGCCCACTGGGGCTCACCTACTTCTTAAATGACTGACTGTCACATACCAGCCTCTTAAGTCTTCTCAAAATGACAAATGACTATGTCATAGGCTTTCTAGAGTCATTTATGAAGAGTCAAAACTGCAAATGCTGAAGATAAGTGTGTTTCTTGGGAAAGTAGAAGTGGTAAACCTATGTGTCATTGTCGAGAATCAGGAACATAAGGATGACTGTCAGTCCTCAAATAATGCTTATCTCAATTATCAACCTAGGATACTCTTGAAATTTCCTCATTTGAGAGTCAGGCTGTTGTGTGCCTAATTGAGTGTACATATTACCATGCACAAGAACCAGGGTTTAAGCCCTTGGTTCCTACTTATTTGGAGGAAGCTTTGTTAGTAGTGAAGCAGGGATGCAGGTATCTCTCTTTCTCTCTTCTATCTAATTTCTCTGTCTTATCAAGTAAAAAAAAAAAAAAGGAAATTTCTCATCTAATTATTATTATTATTGTTATTTAAGAAAGGAGACATTAACAAAACTGTAGGATAGGAGGGGTACAACTCCATACAGTTACCACCACCAGATCTCCATATCCCATCCCATCCCCTGATGGCTTTCCCATTCTTTATCCCTCTGGGAGTATGGACCCAGGGTCATTGTGGGTTTCAGAAGGTGGAAGGTCTGGCTTCTGTAATTGCTTCCCCACTGAACATGGGCGTTGACTGGTCCATCCATACTCCCAGTCTGCGTCTCTTTTTCCCTAGTAGGGTGGGTCTCTGGGGAAGTGGGGCTCCAGGACACATTGATGAGGTCATTAGTCCAGGGAAGTCTGGTTGGCATCATGCTGACATCTGGAACCTGGTGGCTGGAAAGAGAGTTAACATACAAAGACAAGCAAATTGTTGAACAATCATGAACCTAAAGGCTGGAATAGTGCAGATGAAGTGTTGGGGGGGGGGTGCTCCCTGCAGACTCTTTTGTACTTCTGCTTTCAGGTATATATTTTTCCCTGGTTTATGAACACGTGTGAACATAGGCTGTATCTCAGGGGACCTGGTCTATATCTAGGTTTGGGGACTTTATTGGGGAGTGGGCCACCTGGAATGGAATTAGAGAAAGGAAAGGTCTCACCCAAGTGATGAAGCTGAAGGGTTGTCGTTCCACACCTGAAGTCTCTGGACACAGTCTGAGGTGAAGCATGCTGGGGTGGCATTCTCATCTAATTATTTACCTTTGACCCTTTATGCTGTTGTAAAAGAAAGATTTGCTAGCTTGTTCCACTATTTCAACCAATTGGAAACATGGCATCTCTGACTGGGGTACACAATGACATTCCTAAAATTTACTGAAGGGTTGAGGACTAGATAGGATGCCCAAGGATGACAGATATAAATGTAGTCTTGTTTGTTAAGATTGTAACCTGTGAGGCTATGCAGAATTAAGGTGGGGGCCTCCCACAGAACCTGGGAAATATAAGGGAACAAAGAAAGACAAATAGAAATGAGAGCTGAAATAAAGTAAATAAAAAATAAATATGAAACTTCTAGAACAAGAAATTTTTCCCCCTATTTACCTCATTTGTTGGATTTTCTTGGTTTCTAAAGTTCTACCTCTCCATACTAATCCAGATAAGTTTTCCTAGAGATCTTTTTGGAATCCTTCTTCATCAAGAACTATTTGAATTAGTTACAAATATGCTACTTTTTATTATATATATGTTTATATCATAAAAAGATTATTGGTGGAATTAATGGCTTACAGTTGACAGTAAAATATAGTAGTTGGTAAATGTATAACATTTCTCAGTTTTCCACATAACAGTCTATCCCCGCTCAGGTCGTCTTTTGTAATAAAAGTAACACGCCATTTAAAGACATCTGTGTGATTTACACACTTCTAAATGCACATCATAATTCAACATTTATAGGCAGTGTTGCTATCTTCTGTGTCCAGTCTTATGGATTAATGTATTTTCCCTCTGTCATTTGAAACAGTGAAAGTTGTGTTTTTTTTAAGAAAGATCTAAGAGAACATTTAAAATAATTACATAATTAGGACTAGCCTTTTAATGTTAAGCAGTACATGACTAAGAAACATTTATACATATCACATATATTGGACCTTCAACACACTTTATAAACATTATATAACCCAAAAGATAACATTGTATCTGTCACCTTGGCAACAGAGATTAAGTTCATTCAACAGTTATTGATCCTTGACTGGGTGGCAGGAACTGAGCCAGGTCCTGACACAGACTTCAGCTTTTCTGATTATTCCCACCTCAATATATTTAATCTTTAACTTCTTAAAAATAAACACAAAGTCAAGATACAAATATGCTACTTTGCCAGAGTTCTGAGAATTGGAGTTTGGGAAGGAGTTGTTACTTCCTGGTTAGATACTTCTCAAATGCAATGGCTTATTTGCAAAGTATGCAATTCAGGAATTTTATTTAAGTATTAAAAAATTATTTCTCTTTCTTGTTCATCCGTGCTTCTCCATCTTCCTTTCTGCACTCTTTTGCACCTCCTTTTATATCCTTGCATCCTCACACACCAATACTCCTTGCACACATGTGTGGTGATGAATAAAGATATTAGTGAGCTTCAATGCAGTGTTACTAAAAATGACATTGCATTTAGTAAAGTCAATCCATACTCCCAGCGTCTCTCTCCCTTTCCCTAGTGGGGCATGGTTATGGGGAAGCAGGGCTCTAGGACACATTGATGGGGTTGTCTGTCCAGGGAAGTCTGACTGGCATCATGGTAGCATCTGGAACCTGGTGGCTAAAAAGAGAGTTAACATGCAAAGCCAAACAAATTGTTGATTAATCATGAACCTAAAGGCTGGAGTAGTGCAAATGAAGAGTTGCGGGGGGGGGGGGTCCTCCATTTTGTAGATAGCTAGTAGGTATATTTTAGTTACATTCCAAAGGGCCTGTGGCTATACTAGTTTTTTGTTTGTTTGTTTGTTTTTTCCCATGAGCCTGAAGTCTGATATGCAGGTGGATCCAAGTTACTGTCTGGGGAGATGATGTCATGGCTGGAAAAAGGACCAGAAGGCTGGATCAGGGAAGAGAATAGCTCCCAAATATGGGAAACTGGTATAAATATTGTTGACCATAAACTCTATCAATTTGATGTGATCTTGGGAAAATATTCTATCCACATTGCCAAACATGGAAAAAAAAGCACAAGTAGTGAAGAGTTCTGCTATTCCTCAAATTTGCCACCAGGTGACAGCAGGTGATAAAAGCAAAGATACTTCAGGCAATAAGTTGATTAATGATTCTTCCACTAGAAATAACAGCAAGAATGTCCCTTATAGCCTTTTTTAAAGCAAATACCTTCACAAATCCCTGTGAGAGGGGATAATTTCCTCCATTCTCTTGAGTTGCTACTGTAAAGTGTATGTTAACAACAAAACATTAAACAAAGAATAACATACTCTAATAATACGTGTGGTTGCTGTATATTTTAAGAGAATAATGACAATAACATTTTAGAAATTTCAGCCTCTGTATTAGCATGGATTTCCATAGTTAGTAAGCTATATCCAGGCCAACTGCAGCAGTTGTTAAGAAAAGAAAATCTCAAGCATCTGAAAGGAGGAAACCATAGATTTTCATCCTATATAACTTTTAATTAGATAAAGATCACTGAAAGGGCTTATGCAAAACAAAGGGTTTTGTGAATCTGAGTAAGCCCTGAAAATGATTAAATCTGGATCTTTCTCAATCCTTCCAACCTACATCAAGTAGACAATACCAATACCAATAGACCTGTGAGTTTAAAAGAGAAAGGTGTTACTACAAGGGTGGGTCAATGGCATACCTGCAGGGACTCAGGTTAAACCCAAGTCTCCATCTGCAAAAGGGAAAGCTTCATGAACGGTGAAGCTGTGCTGTAAGTGTCTTTCTTTATCTCTCTCTCTCCCTCTCCCATACCTCTCAATTTCTCTGTTTCTATCCAATAAATAATTTTTTGATTTGATATACAAAAAAGAACTATAATTACAGTTGATAAGATTCTGTGGAAAAAATAGCCTCATGAGTCCTCAGGCCAGAAATGAGGAATTCTATTCCAATAAAGTCACAGGTTCCTCTGAAGGGTAACATTCATGTAGTACACAGATAATCTGCTAAAATTATCAAATCCAGGTCAGACAACCTGATTCGATTGCATTCTGGATCTGTCATTTGCTACCTTGTTCTTGGTAGAACTTATTTTGCCTTTATGTGCATAGTCTCATGAGTTATGAAATTAAAGTAATAATATCTTCATCAAAAACTTATTTTAAAAAAGATACATACAAAGGAGCCAAATCTGCCCACTGGCGAAAAGAAAATCTCTTTAACAAATGGTTTTGGCAGAATTGGACAGCCACATGTAGAAAAATGAAACCAGACCACTAATTAACACCATACACCAAAATTAACTCAAAATGGATCAAAGACCTGGATATCAGACCTGAAAGTATAAAAATACACAGAGTAACATATTGGTGAAACATTTCATGGCATTAACACTAAAGATGAATTTGTAGACTTCACCCATGGGCAAGGGAAACAAAACCAAGATTGAACAAAAGGGACTATCTCAAATTAAAAAGTTTCCATACATCAAAAGAAAACTCCATAAAGATAGACAGGAAACCCAACAAATGGGAGAACATATTTGTACATCATACTCCAGACAATGTTAGTTGCTATTGAACATCTATAAAGAACTCATAAAGTTCAACAAAACGAAAAAGAACAACCCAATAAAAAAGAGGGCAGAGGACATGCAGACAGTTCTCCAAAGAAGAGATACACATGGCCCATATGCAGAGATGCTCTAATTCACTCATCACCAGAGAAATGCAAATTAATACCACATTGAGATACCACCTCACACCTGTAAGAATGTCCTTCATCAACAAAAACAAACAGTATGGAGACTCCTTAAGTAAATACAGATGGAATTACCTAACAATCCAGCATCTCCAGTCCTAGGCATTTATCCAAAAGAGATAATATCACTAATTTGAAATGATATATGTACCTCTATGTTCATAGCTGCATTATCTACAATAGCCAAAATTTGGAAGCAACCAAAATGTCCCTCAATAGATGACTGGATTAAAAAGTTATTGGACATATACTCAATGGCAAACTACTCAGCAATAAAAAAGATGATTTTACATCTTTTGGGATAAAATGGATGGAACTCAAGAACATTGTGCTTAGTGAAATAAGCAAGGAGGTAAGGGAAAGCTACAGGGTGGTCTCATATGTGGAATTTAGAAAACTGAACACACATATATAAAATAAACAACCAGACACAACACATCCCATGTTTCAACTGGAAAACTATAGTGGTTACCTGGGGGGAGGGGGTGGGCACAGACTTTCAGTAGTGGAAAAGATGTAAAATTTTAGTCTGATTACTAGTAATATGACATGTGGGGAGGGAGTAGATTTTATATCTCAAGTTCCCTAACTGCCTAGACCATATCCCTAAGCACAAATATTATCTTTTGCTTAAACATTTAATATCTTAGATTTACAATATGATCAAACTTTGATGATGGGATCTAAGTTTTTATAAATAAATAAATAGGGGCCAGGAGGTGGCGCACCAGGTTAAGTGTACATAGTACGAAGCATAAGGACACGTGTAAGGATCCTGGAAGCACAAGGATGGGCACAATGATCCCAGTTTGAATTCCCAGGATCCCCACCTGCAGGGAGGTCACTTCACAAACAGTGAAGCAGGTCTTCAGGTATCTTTCTCTCTCCCTATGTCCCCCTCCCCTCTCAATTTCTCTCTGTACTATCCAAAAAAAAAAAAATTTTTAAATATTAAATAAATGTTTGCAACTATCAATGTTATTTTTTACTCATTGCACAAAATTGTATGCCATATCCTTTAGAGAGGATTAAAAAAGTAGAGATAAGCTTTCACAGATGAGACATAAACAAGCAAATCAACATGCTGAATGATGAGCATGAAAGTGAGCAGGGTGGTTGCTATAGGAACCCAAACTAGTTTGAAAAGTAATGAAAGTCTTCCCTTGGAAGTGAAACATGAACTGAAAACTTTAAGATGTTAAGTTTTGTTCAGGCAGAGAATCTACAGCTGATAAAGTAGTATCTGCTAAACCCTGGTGATCAGAGATAAATTTTCCTTGTGGCTAGTCATAACAATAGCTAACACCTTCGGAGAGTTGGGGATGTGACAAATACACTAATAAGTTATTTTTCTTGTTTTTCCCCTAGGAACTTTCAGCTTTATTCAGGAAAACTGAGAACACCCACATGTTGGAGTACATTTGGGCAGTGAAAGAGAAAGAGAGAAGGAAAGGAAAGAGAAAGAGAGAAGGAGCGAGAGGGTTCACCTCTCCACCTTCACACAGAAAGAGCCAGTTCTTTATTTTTCAAACATGCCCCATAAAACACAGCTGTTATCAGTTGGAACACAGAGTATGTTGTCCAGCCTTCCTATATAGTCAGGGGCCCTTTGGAATATAACTAAAATAGGCTTACTATCTACAGAACAGAGACCTCCCAACTTCAGCTGAACTATTCCAGCCAAGTTCATGATTAGTCAACAATTTGTTTGGCTTTGTATGTTAACTCTTCTTTCAGCCACCAGGTTCCAGATGCTACCATGATGCCAACCTGACTTTCCTGGGCAGAAAGCCCTACCAGTATGTCCTGGAGCCCCACTTCCCCAGAGCCCCCCACCGCATTAGTAGAAGAAAGAGACAGGCTGGGGTATGGATCAACCTGCCAATGACCATGTTCATTGGGAAAGCAATTACAGAAGTCAGACCTTCCACCTTCTGCACCCCACAATGACCTTGGGTCCATACTCCCAGAGGGATAAAGAATAAGAAAGCTATCAGGGGAGGGGATAGGATACGGTTTCTGGTGGTGGGAATTGTCGTGGAGTTGTACCCCTCTAATCCTATGGTTTTTGTCAATGTTTCCTTTTTACAAATAAAAAAGTAAAAAAAAAAAAAAAACACTGTTGTTATCTTCATTTTACAGATGAGATAAATGAGATATGAAGACGGGTCACACATCCAGTAAATGGCATAGCCATAAAACACATTTATCAAAAGTGTAAATGCCTGATGATTGTAATCCGATATTTGTAAAGATACATTTATTTATTTTTTTTGTTTATTTAGAAAAAGAGTGAACGAGAACACCATTCTGGATTTGCAAAGCTAGGGACTAAATTTAGGAACTTGTATGTGCAAATCTGGAGCTCTACCTGCCTCACCCATACCTGACAATTGAAACTTTACTTAAAAAAAAAATTACCATGGTCTGGGAGGTGGCACAGTGGATAAAGCATTGGACTCTCAAGTGTGAGGTCCTGAGTTCAATCCCCAGCAGCACGTGTACCAGAGTGATGTCTGATTCTTTCTCTCTCTCTTCCTATCTTTCTCATTAATAAATAAATTAAATCTTTAAAAAAAAAAACTCCTGGGGCTGGGCGGTGGCGCACCTGGCTAAGTGCACATGTTATAGCTCTCAAGGAGCTGGGTTCAAGCCCATGTCCCCACCTACAAAGGGAAAGCTTTGCAAGTGGTGAAGCAGTGCTGCAGGTGTCTCTCTGTCTCTCTCCTCCCTATCACCCCCTTCCTTCTCGATTTATGGCTGTCTCTATCCAATAAGTAAATAAAGATATATTTTTTAAATGTCTTTAAAAAAACTACTACTCCCTTGTCCTATGGTTTTTGTCAGTGTTTCCTTTTTATAAATAAAATTTTTTTTAAAGTACTATATAGGGTCCTCTCTCTACCTCTTGCTCTTTACCTCTCCCTTCCCAATAAATTTCCCCTTCTCTAGCCAATAAATAAAAACATCTTTTAAATATAACATTCTAGCATTATGGAAATCAGTATGCACACTTTTCATATAATTACACATATAACTACCATAACATCCAGCTATCCCACTTCTGGACAAAAATACATTTTCAAAGAGATACAAGCACCCCCATCTTCCTCACAGCAGCACTACTTACAGTGATCAAGAGTTGGAAATGACCTAACTGATCATTGGTATATGACTGTAAAGTGATGTGGTTTATATACATGATGGACTACTCAATTATAAAAGTAATAAAATCTTGTTATTTGCAACAACATGAGGGAATTACATGTTATAGTTAACTAATGCAAACACCATGAATTCACTCACATGTGGTATACAAATATTTTTTATATGAACAAGCAAAATTAACTATGAGGCTATAGTAACAAAATGGAGAGCAGGATGGTCAAGCAGAAAGGATCTATGCTTTCCTCCTTCTGTAGCAAGAGCAAAGATACACCAAAACATGGAACAATCTGTTCAGAAAGAGACCTGAAACTCAAGACAAACAACCTTCCATCAAAGAACAAAGGTGTACGTCCATCTAAGCACTAAGGAAATAGAAAAGTCTCCTTACCTAAGATGGGTACGTTGGAGAGTGGGGAGGGGACACCACACAGCTATAATTGAGAAGAGATTTCAAAAGTGTAGTACTTGAATACGGGGAGCAAGGGGCAGGTTGTACTGAACTCTGTGCATATCAACTGAAGTACGATCATTCACTTACAATATTACAGTGGGAGGTAAGAAATTCTTTGCTATAGCAGCAGCTATCTTAAAAAAAAAAAAAAAACCTCTACAACCTTGTAAGAGCAGGACTAATGAACAAAACATTGATCAGTCTTCATAATTGCATACACTGGGGGTGATTCTGGAAATAGAGTTATTTTTTTATTTATTTAAAAAAGAGACATTAACAAAACCGTAGGATAAGAGGGGTACAACTCCACTCCACACAATTCCCACCACCAGATCTCTGTATCCCATCCCCTCCCCTGATAGCTTTCCTGTTCTTTAACCCTCTGGGAGTATGGACCCAACATCATTGTGGGATGCAGAAGGTGGAAGGTCTGGCTTCTATAATTGCTTCCTCGTTGAACATGGGTGTTGACTGGTCGATACATATTCCCAGCCTGCGTCTTTCTTTCCCTAGCAGGGTGGGGCTCTGTGGAAGTGGCGCTCCAGGACACATTGGGGGGGTTGTCTGTCCAGGGAAGTCTGGTCGCATCCTACTAGCATCTGGAACCTGGTATCTGAATAGAGTTAACATACAAAGCCAAACAAATTGTTGAACAGTCATGGACCTAAAGGCTGGAATGGTGCAAATAAAGTATGTGTGTGTGTGTGTGGGGGGGGGGGTCCTCCATTTTGTAGATAGCTAGTAGGCATATTTTAGTTATATTTCAAAGGGCCTGTGGCTATACTAGTTTTTCTAAAAATTTTTTCTGATATGCAGGTGGATCCAAGTTATTGTTGGGGGAGGTGATATCATGCCTGGTAAAAGGACAGAAAGCTGCATCAGGGAAGAGAGTAGTTCCCTAGTATGGGACAGGTGTATAATTATTGTTGACTGTAAACCCCGTCAATTTGATTTGGTCTGGGGCCCATATTCAGCTTAGGAGCCTATGTGACCTTTGCATCCCTGTAGATCTGAGCTCACATTCTGTGGTCATGAGTAGGAACATTCCAAGCTGCCCCAATATGGACCCCTCTTCCTTAAGTGTAGCATAGAGTATGTTATCCATCCTCCCTTTGGAGGATGGAACATTCTCTACCATTGTTGATCCAGGTTGAGGGCAAGGTCCTATGTAAGGCCCACGAAGGGGTCTATTGTGTTGTTCCTGATATAGATGACCGGTAACAATGGAGAGAGGGATTTATTTGAGGTCTAGGCCCATCAGGTCTGTTTGGGAATTTTAGGACTCCCCAAATAGGGCCCAAGTTGATGGAATGGCCTGATAGTGACTAAAGAGTCATCATTAAAGTATGCCAGTCTCTTGCCCTTATTCAGTATTTGCAGTCCTTGCTTTAATAAAGTTAGCTTTGGAGTGAGTGAGAGAACTGTAATAGAAAGTAGGTGAGAAGGGTATCTAAGTCTAATTAGATACTATTTCATTAGGAACTTTATACTGACTCACTGCAGACTATGGTGTACTTTTGCTTTCAAATATATATATTGCCCTAGTTTATGGATACATGTGAACATATGCTCTATCTCACAGGACCTGGTCTATATCTAGGTTTTGGGACTCAGTCTCAAAACTTCATCTGCACTATTCCAGCCTTTAGGTACATGATTGTTCAACAATTTGTTTGGCTTTGTATGTTAACTCTTTTTTCAGCCACCAGGTTCCAGATGCCAGCATGATGCCAACCAGACTTCCCTGGACAGACAACCCCACCAATGTGTCCTAGAGTTCTGATTCCCCAGAGCCCCACCCTACTAGGGAAAGAGAGAGGCAAGCTGGGAGTATGGATCAACCAGTCAATGCCCGTATTTAGCAGGGAAGCAATTATAGAAGCCAGACCTTCCACGTTCTTCATCCCACAATGACCCTGGGTCCATACTTCCAGAGAGATAAATAATAGGAAAGCTATCAGGGGATGGGGATGGTATATGGAGATCTGGTGGTGGGAATTGTGTAGAGTTGTACCCCTCTTATCCTATGGTTTTGTTAATGTCTCCTTTTTTTAAATAAATAAATGAATAAATAAATAAATAAATAGACTGTGCCTTAAAAAGTTTGAGACATACAATAAATTTTCCCCCCTGATATTAATTAAATAGTGATTTATATGACTACAAATTAATAGGAGTGTACATAAGCACCATTCCCACTACCAAAAGACTGTGTCCCATCCCGCCCACCCTCCCCCACCACCACCGCCCCGGGAAGCCGAATACCCACCCTCACCCTCACCCCAGGATTTTTACTTGGTGCCCTACTCCAGTGGAAATAGAGTTCTTAACCCTAGCTATTGTGTTTTCAGAAAAGTCATGATGCTTTTTGAATAGAAAAATATAGAAACATACATCATGGTTTTTCTGACAGCCCAATTGTAGCAGAGTTAACTGGGGTCTGAATGACATTTATCAAAAAAGCTAACTCCTGGCAAGCAGAACCAGTCCTACCCAGTTTACACCTGACTGCTAACAAACAATTCACACTTGTACAGTCAGCAGTCTCTCTGCAGAATTAAAGAGTATAATCAACTAGCAAAAAGGTCCCTTTACCTGCCCCACTCCTCTGCTGACGCCCTTCTGTTCCCTGTAAGTTCCAGAGTTTGCAATGTTACTTCCTGGAGTGAAGACCTCAGCCTACTCTCAGGGCTGAACCTTTGTCCATAGCAATCTAATAAATGATCAGTATTTGCAACCCTGAACCCCTGGTCACTGCACAGACTGACAGTCTCGTCCAGGCATATGTGACCAAGAACTCCAGTCACTGTCCAAAGTCACTCAAACACAACCCCTGAAGCAAATGCTGATCGAACATTAAACACAATGAAAATATAAAGGAAATTGTGGGGTTCAGTAGTAACACACCTGGTTGAGCACCATTACCATGCACAAGGACCTTGGGTCAAACCCCTATTCCCCACCTGCAGGAAGAACACTTCACAAGCAATGAAGCAGGTGTGCAGATATCTATTTTTCTCTTTCCCATTCTAGCTTTTCCTCCCCTCTCAATTTTTTTGTGTCTTACCAAATAAAAATAGAAAGAAATTAAATAGAAAAAAGGAAAGGATGAAGGAGAGAATGGTCATTGGGAGTGGTAGATGCATGATGCTGGCACCAAGCCCCAGAGATAACTCTAGTAGCAAAGGAAGGAAGGGAGAGAGGAAGTAGGGAGGGAGGGAGTAAGAAAGGAAGGGAGGGAGAAAGGAAGGAAGGGAGGAAAGAAAGAAGGGAGAAAGGAAATTGCTCACAATGATGTAGTAAGACAATCTGAAAGAAAACAAAAGAATAACTTCCCAAATTCAACTGATTGAAATTAACTGCCAGTAGAAGACCTCAAAGTAGTTGCCCAGGAGGTAATACAATGGCTAAAGCATTGATCCCAAAGTATGAAGCCACAACTTCTGTCCCCAGCATCACATGTGCCAGATGATGATCTGGTGTTCTCCCTCCCCCACTCTGTGTTTCTCAAACAAATGAATAAACTTCAAAAGAATGTTTTGAAGAATATGTACTGAAATCAGGTCAGTGAAACAAAATTTCAATGAACTCAGAGAAAACATGAGATAAGTCTGAATAAGAGAGGTAAGAATACAGTAGCTGTTATGGGATGGTTTTGTTCATATGTTCAACATAAAGAATTGAAACACATGGATCTATGAAGGAAGAAAGTAGTCAATTTGTCACTAAGACCTTTTGAAAACTTTGATGGTTATCTTGGGGGTTAGGAGAGAGTTATGGTGAGTGGTGAGGGAGGTCACAGAACTATGGTGACGGAAGCTGTGTGGAACTATATCCCTGCAATTTTATGAGCTTATAAATTATTATTAAATCACTAATGAAAATAAATTTTAAAAAGGAATATAGAAGCTATGTTTTTAAAAGAAATATATAGTAGTAGCAACTACCAGAAGAGAGAAGCCAAAGGTTGAAGCAATAAGCTCAAAGAAAGGCAGAGGAAATCATAAAAACAAAAATCAGCAAAAGCAAAAAAGCTAAAAATTTAAAGCTAAGCACTGAAAATATAGAATTGCATTTCCCAAATTATAGAATCTGTTTTTTCTCTAATAAACAAAAAGTATTTTAATATGCTTCATTTATCCTTTAGTAGGAAATACAGTTAAATGTTAACTAAAATAAATTTTAGGAATAATATTGTATATCCAACCTAGTTTCAACCACATCTTATAATAGATGTACAAAGACAACTCTATCTACTGTAAACCATAATCACCTCAATAAAAAAACTTCACATGCCATATATCAGACAAGAGACTAATAACCAAAATATACAAAGTGCTAAGCAAATTTAGCAACAAAAAAGCAAATGACCCCATCCAAAAATGGGCAGAGGATATGAACAAAACATTTACTACAGTAGAGAGCCAAAAGGCTAACAAACATGAAAAATTGCTCCATGTAGATGATTGTCAGAGAAATGCAATAAAGACAACATTGAGATACCACCTCACCCAAGGGAGAATGGCATACATCCAAAAGGACAGCGGCAACAAATGCTGGAGCGGCTGTGGAATCAGAGGAACCCTTCTGCACTGCTGGTGGCTGTTGGTCTTTACACCAAGTCCCCTGCATTGCTTGGTGCTGTGGTCTATTTACATAATCATTGTTTTGCCTGAGACCTGCCCTGCCTGCAGGGTATTGGTTTAATCCTCACTGATTAGAACCTTCGCAACAATTGCTATGGAAGCTTGCTACCTTCGCACTCTTTTCTTCTCTCCAACCCCTCTCCTAGCCATTTCCTTTTCTGACCAGCCACTTCCATTTCAAAAGATATAAAGGTGTTTTCTCTGATCAATAAAGGCATTGCATTGTGTTCCCGCTCAGCCATGAGTTCCAGAGTTTCTCTCTCCAGTGAAGCTAGCCCGGCAGGTGGGAATGTAAATTGGTCCAATCTATGTGGTGAGCAGTCTGGAGAACTCTCACAAGGCTAGACATGGGCCTTCTATATGACCCAGTAATTCCTCTCCTGAGGATATACCCCAAGGACTCCATAACACCCAACCAAAAAGAGGTGTGTACTCCTATGTTCATAGCAGCACAATTCATAATAGCTAAAACCTGGAAGCAACCCAGGTGCCCAACAACAGATGAGTGGCTGAGAAAGCTGTGGTATATATACACAATGGAATACTATGCAGCTATCAAGAACAATGAATCCACCTTCTCTGACCCATCTTGGACAGAGCTAGAAGGAATTATGTTAAGTGAACTAAGTCAGAAAGATAAAGATGAGTATGGGATGATCCCACTCATCAACAGAAGTTGAGAAAGAATAACAGAAAGGGAAACCTGTAGGGTTAACTGTGAAGGCATGATAGAGCTTAGAGGAACTCTCCCATCCTTGAGATTGAGGTCTGGAAAGACACCCCACTTGTCAGTCTTTCCCTTTCAGGGATAGAGCTAGGAGGGAAACGTTTTCCTGACTCAGTTTCCTCTTGTTAGTCTCCCAAGCTTCACAAAGACCTGCAACCTCTCACAGTTAACTCATTCCCCTGCTGCAGACCAAATGGCTGCCTGCTTGAAAGTTCACTATAGTTCATCTGCTTTTGATCACACATACTCCATTCTGCCTCGACTAAAAAGGCCTTTTCTTTCTATTCTCTTCACCTCCTCCACTTTGGTCTAACTCCTCTATCTTATCTCTCTGCCTTCAAGGCTCTGTTCTGTCTGCTTCTCTCTTGACATTAATCACTCCTGAACTCCCCTTTACCACTATCAATTCTCTTCATTCCTTAGAATTTTTGCCATGAAGGTTCTGACCTTCAAAGCCCACCACTATTGCCACATGTGAAAAATGTCCTTTATTCCCTTCTGCTACTTAAACCCTACCTTCTGTACAATAAAGTAGATAATTTGTGATTAAAATGGTCTCCTGGTCCTTTTCAGCTGTTAGCCACTAGAGTTAACATGAGGGACCAGTACCAAGGCTTACCTCTGCTGTGAGGCCCCCCACGCAAGTACCAGCAGAAACCCAAAGCAGAATCTGACTGGATTTGTAGTAGGGCATCAAAGTAAAAACCCTGGGTTGGGGGTGAGGGTGGATGTTCAGCTTCATGGGGGTTGGGTAGTGGGGGGAAGGGATGGTACACAGTCTTTTGGTGGTGGGAATGGTGTTTTTGTGCACTCCTATTAATTTGTAGTCATATAAATCACTGTTTAAGTAATATGAGAGGGGAAAAACTGATTGAATGTCTCAAACTTTTTAAAGCACAGACTGAATCTTTTTAATACATAGGCTATATCTTTGATATGTTGACTCTCTTAAAAGCGTAGTCCAAGGAGAACAGAAGCAACCAGTGGCATAGCTATATACAAATAATGTCAAAGGATATAAAATATAATGATTTTGTGTATGATACAGCAAATCCTAACAAAGGGATTTTTCAAAGTTAACCCAATTGCCAAATAATATGATTACAGCAATAGCTTTCTATTTTCTTCTTAAACCCTAAGAGAGCAGGAACCTTATATTTCTACTATAGAGCCTATATTTCCCCCAGTCCTGGAACCTCTAGAGTGGGACTCACTTTCCTGTATGCTTCTCTCAAGTCTTACCAAATAATATTGTATCCACTGCTCCCAACTTAATCAATGCAACAAGTACCTACACCTCAGCATGCTTCACTTTAGACTATGTCTAGAGACATCATGCATGGAATGTTAACCCTTCAGCTTCATTACTCAGGTGACACCTTTCCTTTCATAGTATTCTCTAATTCCATTCCAGGCGGTTCACTTCCTAAGTCCCAAAACCTAGATATAGAACAGGTACCATAAGATAGAGCATATGTTCACATGTGTCCATAAATTAGGGCAAAATATATACCTGAAAGCAAAAGTACACAATAGTCTGTAGTGAGCCAGTATCAAATTTATAATGAAATTATGTCTACTTAGACTTAGGTACCCTCCTCACCTACTTCCTATTACATTTCTCTCACTCACTCCAAAGCTAACCTTATCAAAGCAAGGACTGTAAAAGCTGAATAAGGGCAAGAGACTGGCACACCTTAATGATGACTTTTTAGTCAGTATCAGGCCATTCCATCAGCTGGGGCCCTATTCAGGGAGTCCTAAGATTTCCGAACAGACTTGATGGGCCTAGACCTCAAACAAATCCCTCTCTCCATTGTTACTGGTCATTTCTATCAGGAACAACACAATAGACCCCTTTGTGGTCCCCACATAGGACCTTGCCCTCAATTTGGATCAACAATAGTAGAGAATGTTCCATCCTCCGAAGGGAGGATGGACAACATACTCTATGCTACACCTGAGGAAGATGGGTCGATTTGGGGGCAGCCTGGAATGCTCCTACTCATGATCACAGAATGTGAGTTCAGATCTACAGGGATGCAGAGGTTACATGGGCTCGTAAGCTGACTATGGGCCCCAGATCACATCAAATCAATGGGATTTACAGCCAACAATATTTATACCAATTTCCCATATTAAGGAGCTACTCTCTTCCCTGATGCAGCTTTCTGTCCTTTTTCCAGCCATGACATCATCTCCCCAGACAATAACTTGGATCCACCTGCATATCAGATTTCAGGCTCAGGGGCAAAAAGAAAAATGAAATAAAAAAAAAACTAGTATAGCCACAGGCCCTTTGCAATTTAACTAAAATATACCTACTAGCTATCTACAAAATGGAGGACCCTCCAACTCTTCATATGCACTATTCCAGCCCTTAGGGCTATGACTGGTCAACAATTTGTTTGGCTTTGTATGTTAACTCTCTTTTCAACCACCAGGTTCCAGATGCTAGCATGATGCCACCAGACTTCCCTGGACAGAGAACCCCACAAATGTGTCCTTGAGCTCTGATTCCCCAGAGCCCTTCTCCACTAGGGAAAGAGACAGACAGGCTTGGAGTGTGGATTGACCTGTCAATGTCCATGTTCAGCGGGGAAGCAATTACAGAAGTCAGACCTTCCACCTTCTGCATCCCACAATGACCTTGGGTCCATACTCCCAGAGCGTTAAAGAATAGGAAAGCTATCAGGGGAGGGGATGGGATGCAGAGTTCTGGTGGTGGGAATTGTGTGAAGTTGTACCCCCCTTATCCTATGGTTTAGTCGTTTCCTTTTTATAAATAAAGAATCAAGAAAGAAAAGAAAAGTAGCCAAAATGCCTCAAACTTTGTGACAATTATTGTGGTTGTGGAATGGAGAAAGGGTCACAAAATTTTGATGATGTGTATAATGTGAAACTATAACCCTGTAGACTTATAATCTTGTAAATCATTGATAAACAAGTAAAAAAGAAATTTCATGCATACATCAAGTGTGATGTTCTAAAATTAAATAATGCAATGTACACATTGTTTTGTTTAATCAAAGTCTAAATACAAGCAACACTTCTTCTTCTTCTAGCGTTTGCCACAAGCAACACTTGTAATTACCAACAAAATTGAACCAGGATTGAATGTGGTCTTAGTGGTTACTGTGAGAAGAAACTGGAATTAGCTCACAAGGAATTTCTAAGAGAATTGTGATTTTCTTAAGTTTGTTCTGGATATTGGTTATGTGTGCATTTATAACTATAAAACAAACTCATTTAAATTTTTTCTTAGAGAAAGAGAGAAACCATATGCTTATGCAAAAAATACTTTCATGCCCAGGGCTCCAAAGGCCTAGGTTCAATCCTTAAAACAATGGGCAGGAACTGGACAGTGCTTTGGTCTCTCTCTGTCTCTCTCTCTCTCTCTCCTTTTCTCCCTCATTAAAATAAAAACAGAATTTAAATTTAAAAAACAGTTTCTATAACACTATCAAAATTAGTTCATTCTTTATATCTACACTAACTTTTTAAAAACATATTTGTTTTATATTAATGAGCAAGAGATACAGAAAGAGAGATATGGAGAGGAGGGCCTTAACATTGCTAGGCTCTGTCTGGTGGTAGTGTGAGGAACTGAGCCTTGGACTTTGGAGCCTGAGGCATGATAGTTTTTTTTGCATAACCTTTATGTTGTTTTCCTCACCCATATTAATTTTTTTCATTTTAATTTTAACATTAAAGTTTGACAAAGTTTTGCTCCTTTCTTCAATGCTTATTTTTTAAACTTTCTCCTCCATTAGAGTACAAGGTTTTGGGAACCTGAATCACTCTTGATCATATTTTATTTTTACCCATCCCAACAATGCCTAGAACATAGTTGTTTTTTATTATGTTTTTTAATATTTTCATTTATTTATTATTGGGTAGAGACAGAGAGAAATCGAGAGGGAAGGAGGAGATAGAGAAGAGACTTGCAGCCCTGCTTCACCACTCCTGAAGCTTTTCCCCTGAAGGCAGGGACCACTGGTTTGAACCTGGGTCCTTGTGCACTTTTTTGCACTTTCATGTGAATGCTTTACCAGATCCACCAGCGCCTGGCCCTGTGTTTGTTTATTTTATTATACTTGCCTTTTTATTTAAGCTGCTATCATTTTTAGTTCAATTAATAACTAGAGAAATACTAGAATTCTAACAGGTAAATGTAAATCGTTTGGTTGACTATGTGGGAGAATGTTTTAGTAAGAATAGGTAGAGGAAAACAGAAGTAAAACAATTTCATGTATAATTTAATTGCCTGTTAATATAAAAATTACTGTATAATAATTGTGTAATAGTATACTGGTGCTTTGCAAAACTATACATCAAAGGCATCTGCAAAACAAAACTCATTAATTATATCCATTGCTATAAAAAGCCCTTAAATTTTGGAAATATATATGTATGTATATTGTACTTTCTGGTCATATTTATTTCCACTTGTATTCACTGACATTAAAAGTTTCTTTTTATTTAAGTAATTATAAAATTCTTAGTGTTCTAATAATAAAAATTCTATTCTAGTCATAATTGTATTCTGTCTTGTATTTCCAACATTTATCTTTAATGTATTTTCCAGTTGCCAATTTGTTGGGGATATATATTCAGAATTGTTAGATTATTATTATTCAATATCTCTTTCCCATTACATATTGTTTTTCTTATATTCACAAGTCTATGAAGGTTTTCAATCAGATATTTTTTCAAATATCTCTGAAACATATATACAAATTTTGTATGTATAAATATACCTTTTTCTTGAATCAGAAAATCTTTTGTGTAGGGAAATTATAACTCTGCCTCTCATCACGTCAGTCTGTCATTATTAACTTATGATCACTTTCATTTGCATAGCTTTTGTAAGTAAATATGAAACTTTATTTTCATATGAAACTTTATTTTTATCTGAAACTTTATTTATTTTTAGAAATGAGGTCAGAGGTGGTCGGGTGATGGTGTACCTGGTTGATTGTAGTGCACAAGGACCGAAATTCAAGCCCCTAGTCATTACCTGCAAAGAACAGAGAGAAATCGAAAGAGGAGGGGAAACACAGTGGGGGAAAGATAGACATCTGCAGACCTGCTTCACCACTTGTGAAGCGACCCCCCTGCAGCTGGGGAGCCGGGGCGCCAACCGAGATTATTACGCTGGTCCTTGCGCTTTGTGCCATGTGCACTTAACCCGCGGCTACCGCTTGACCCCCCAGGTGTCTCTCTTTTCATTTCCATCTCCTCCTCTCCTCTCAACTTCTGTTTCTGTCTAAAGTAAATAGTATGTAAGAAATTTAGAAAAAAAGAAAACAGGTTGTAAAGATCTTCATTGAATCTATTTTACTAACATTCAAAGACCAACATGTTGTAATCAGCTGTTTAAAATAAAATATCACCTTATTTTGATAAGTTAGCAACATCTGATAGCCTGCCATGGGATAGAAAGCATACACTTTTCTCCTCTTAATTATTTAATATTGACTCTTGATAAAGAAACTGCGTATAATCCCTCATGTTTCCGGATTTGTCTGATCTCTATTAGACATTCTTCTCATAGTTTATATCAATAATTATACTATGGTATCAAGTTTATAAAAGAATTTTTTGTTATTTTTTAAAGATTTTTCACATTTTTTCTTTCTTTATCTTTCATTTATTTATTATTGGGCATAGACAGAAATTAAGTGGAGAGGGAAGATAGAGAGGGAGAGAGACAGAGAGATATCTGCAGTCCTGCTTCACCACTTGTGAAGATTTCCCCCTGTAGGTAGCAACCAAGGGTTTGAACCTGGGTCCTTGCACACTGTGATGTGTGTGCTTAACCATGTGTACCACTGTCTGGCCCCAAAAGAATTTTATTTAGTTGGGAGTCAAGCGATAGCGTGGCCTAAAGCGCAAGGACCGGCTTAAGGATCCCAGTTCCAGCCCCCGGCTCCCCACCTGCAGGGGAGTCGCTTCACAAGCCATGAAGCAGGTCTGCAGGTGTCTTTCTCTCCCCCTTTCATCTTCCCCTCCCCTCTTTCTCTCTGTCCTATCCAACAACAACGGTATCAATGACAACAAAAATAATAACTACAACAATAAAACAAGGGCAACAAAAGGGAAATAAATGAATAAATAAATATTTTTTAAAAGAATTTCATTTAGTTAAAATTCTCAAGTCCCTTGTTTTTTATAGTTAGTAGATGGGGAATTTCAAAGTACATTGTTTCAGGTACTTAAGTTTTACATGTAATCTCTCTTTCTTTCTTTCTTTCTTTTTTCTTGTCACCAGGGTTACTGGGTTACCGCTGGGGTTCAGGGCCTTGATTAATCTCAGAGCCAAAAGATAGCTCACCTAGTAGGGTGTGTTTCTTGTCATGCACATAGTCCAGGCTTAAACCCTGGCACCACATGGAAGTTACTATGGCACTGGGGGGAAGCACTGTGATGTTTCTCTTTCTCTGTCTGTATCTCTTGATCTGAAGAAAGAAAAATGGGGGAACAGTGATATTGCACCTGTGTGATGTCCCAGTAACACACACACACACAAATCTATAAATGTCTGCAGTGAATTCGACATTACCATCTACTAGCAAGTAATCAGAGCTGAGGAAACTTGTGCAGTTTCTATTAAACAGAATAGACTGAAGACGATCCAGAACATGAACCCGTATTGTAGGCTTCAGCAACCAAAAAAAAAAAAAAAGAGTATTATATTTAAATTATATGTTAAAAATAGAGTATCAGAAGACTAATGCACATATCAAAAATCTTTGTTTGAAACTTGTTGTACACACTGTTTTTGACTAGACTATATAGTGGGGGTTATTTCTGAAAGCTCTGAACCACTGTTCTAGGAATAGAGATTGAGAGATGCGTCACAGGCTCAGTATAAATAAATACACAGACTCAGAGATTTGAAAATGGTCAAAGGATAGCTAAACTCTGGATGTCTGAAGGTAGAAGTTCTATGAATGAAGCAGCACTATAGCAAATATCAATCAAGAGCTGCAAATAAGAGACTCTTTTCACTTAACAACTACATCTTTCCATTGTCCAACTGAGATAGTGCCTCTCAACTGATTGACAGCTTGTGGCAAGCAAAAACTATCTTCTTCTGTATACTCCTCACTGCATAAAATTTTTGAGCTCATATAAATTCATTGTTGATTTATGATTGTATTGATCAAACATTGTAATACGTAATATTTATACCTACCTCTGTCCAAAAATATTACATACATTTTCCTTTCCAGTATTTATAACTTAGTGATATAAATACTATTGTGATAATTATTATTACTATTATGGACATTTTAAAGATGAGATACTTGAGGCTTAGACACTACTAAATAACTCAACTTAGGTAACATAGGCAGTAGGCAATAGAGTGAATTCATATGTGCATAACTTAAAGTTTTTCTACTAATTTGTGGACTGCATTTCAACTGGCACTCCTTCTAAAAATGTAATTCTTGCTACATTTTATGTAGTAATTTTCAGTATTTACTGGCTAGATAGAGGTGATGGCATGGATGAGTGGAGGGGTAGGTGGTTGTATAGATAGATGAGGATGTTTGATGAATATGACAACCAGTGGAAAATATATTTCTGGTGACACTCAGACTAAGAAAAAAATTAAAAAGTTTTCTAGAATTTAAGTACACAACAGACAGCTGCAAGATCTCGTCTGGCAATAACCATAAAGGCAGATGAGAGTTTCTCACCTCGGCCAAATGGTTTGTCAACCACTTCCCTGATAACTGTTTGTTCATGATGTTTAGAAGATAATGTGTTTAGCCCACATAAGACTCTGCCTTCTCATCTCTCACTTTCATGTGTTAAGTTTACCACATTTTGTCTCCAGGCTTTGTGCAGCAGATTTTTTCAAGAAAAACAAAAGCTAAAAGCTATGTAAGTTCAGGAGGATCCACATAGGTGTATTTAAAACATATAGCTATTAAAAATGGTGATTCACCTTCTTAACCCTGTCTTGCATGGAGCTTGAAGAAATCATGTTAAGTGAGCTAAATCAGAAACAAAAGGGTGAATATGGGATGATCTCACTCATAGAAGTTGAAAGACAAGATCAGAAGGGAAAACACTAATCAGAACTTGAACTGGACCTGGTGTATTGCACCAAAGTAAAAGACTCTGGGGTGGGAGGAGGGTTCAGGTCCTGGAACATGATGGCAGAGGACATAATGGAGATTGAATTGTTATGTGGAAAACTGGGAAATGTTATGTATGTATAAATTATTGTATTTTGCTGTTAACTTCAAACCATTAATCCCCCAATAAAAAATAAAATAAATAAAATAAAAACATAACTATTTTTAGAAGTGACAATGGATATATAGCCAGCCTTTCAGACAGGAAGATCATCATGAAAAGATAACAGACACAGAAATAACAGATAGAAACAGGCTGGGGGTATGGACTGACTTGCCAACACCCATGTCCAGCAAAGAATTACAGAAGCCAGAACGCCTACCTTCTACACCTCCCAAAAAGTGTTTGATTCATACTCCCAGAGGGGGAGAAATGTAGGGGAAGATGACTAGAGGGCTCTGAAACCCAGTTCCATCAGGACTCAAAGAGAGAAGAGGACTATAGGAATGGAATGGCAGATGATAGTAGTAATAGGTGTAGGTGTGACTTTGAAAGGAAACGAAGGCAAGACCATAGAAGAAATGGGCAAAAATTTAAGATAGATAAATAGATAGATAGATAGATGATAGATAGATAGATAGATAGATAGATAGATAGATAGATAGATAGATATAGAAATAGAAATAATAGTCAACCCCTATCTGTGACCTTGGGAGAACTACTGCAGTTTCACATGGAGGGGACATGTAATTCTAGTGGTGGGAACAGTATGAAATTATATCCCTGTTATTTTTTAATTTTGTAAATCACTAAAGAAAAAGAAAAGATAACAGAAATATAGTAGACATATACCATATATACTTTGTAAAATGCTAAGAATTCTAATAATAACAGGTAAAAAAATGCATAGGTCAATATATACATATGCATTTATAAATTACATAATGCATATGTGTATGCTTTTACTAACTATCTAATCATTAAAATATAATGACACAAATAAAATGAAAGCAATCAAATAACTCAGGTTGAAGAGGAACAATAGAATCCAAAGAAATGGAAGTTGTGGTGACTGTTTTTTGGGGTTTTTGTTTTTGTTTTTTTAATTGCTACCAGTATTATCACCATGAAACCACCACTCCCAGGGACCATTTTTCATTTTTTTCCTTTCTCTCTATTTTATTTGATAGGACAGAGAGAAACTGAGAGGCGAGGGAAGGACAGAGAAAAAATAGAGTAAAATAGATACCAACAGACTTATTTCACTGCTTGTGAAGTCCCCCCCCCCACAGGTAGAGAGTGAGTATTCAAATCCAGATCCTTGCACATGGTAGTGTGTACACTGCCCAGTCCAGGTTGTAATGACTTTAAGTGGTGAACTTACTATAGTGTACCTAGAGGTTGACTTATAATGGCACATACCCAAAGCTTACATAATGCTATAATGCTATGTTACTTCAATTATATGTTCAAAAAATAAAAACTGGAGGCATCTTTGCCAATATTTGATGGTATAGAAGAAACTATTTGGCCATCCCTCTATATATTTTTTTCTTTAGCACAGTAGAACATTCACTTAGTGGCTATATACTAAGTTGGGAAGATAGCATAATGATTATACAAAATGACTTTCATGCCTGAGTCACCAAAGGTTCCAGATTCAATCCCTAGAACCACCATAAGCCAGAGTTGAGAGATGCTCTGAGAACAAAGAATTGAAAAAGAAAGAAAGAAAGAAAAAGAGGCTACACAGCAATTAGAATATCATCTCAGGGGAGTCGGGCGGTGGCGCAGTGGGTTAAGCGCACGTGGCGCAAAGCACAGGGACCGGCGTAAGAATTCCCGTTCGAGCCCCCGGCTCCCCACCTGCAGGGGAGTCGCTTCACAGGCGGTGAAGCAGGTCTGCAGGTGTCTATCTTTCTCTCCCCTCTCTCTCTGTCTTCCCCTCCTCTCTCCATTTCTCTCTGTCCTATCCAACAACAAAGCAACGTCAACAATGACAATAATTACCGCAACGAGGCTGCAACAACTAGGGCAACAAAAAAGGGGGGGAAAATGGCCTCCAGGAGCGGTGGATTCATGGTGCAGGCACCGAGCCCAGCAATAACCCTGGAGGAAAAGAAAAAAAAAATAATAATATCATCTCAGTTCAGACTCCTTGAATACAAGGTTACTTACCTGTAAAGCCTAACCCCCTACCTATCCAACAATAGTTAATTAGAATTATGGCTCAAGCTAGTCAAGCTCTCCTGAGTTCATGGCTATAGGAGTTTGAGGGAACCAGAAGCACAGAGAAACTTGAAAGAAATCTACAGAGAGGTGTGACATAATTCAAGTGAAACCAAAGTTAGATTGAGAAAGTAAATGCCTGATCCTAGTTAGGGTTTTTGTTTGTTTTTTGCTATTGTTTCAGAACTTTCCTGGATGTTTGTCCTTGGTTTCTTGAAACATCCTTATATCTTTATAATTACTTCTACAATTTGCATATACTAGCTTAAATGGGTTTCTATTAGGCAAGAAAGAAGTCATTCAATCTTCACAATATCTGAATAAAGCATAAAATATACAAAATATCATTAATCCTAAACTATTAATATGTACTGGGGCTGGTAGGGGCAACTGATTGGGTAGAGTGTTTGCTTTGGAAGCATGAGACCATAGGTTTACCACCCCCTCCCCAGCATGGCATAAGACAGGATGGTGTTTTGTCACTCCCTCTTGCTCAGGAAAAAATATTTACATCTTCAGTAATAATATATATTAATATGTATATTAATAAAACATTAGAAATTAACATAAAATATATGGGGCCAGGTGGTGGTACACCTGATTGAGCACACATGTTGCAATGTACAAGGACCCAGGTTCCAGTCCCTGTCCCTATCTGTAAGAGGAATGCTTTGCAAGTGGTGAAGCAGTGTTGCAGGTGGCTCTCTGTGTCTCCATCCCTATCTCCCCCTTCCCTCTAGATTTCTAGCTGTCTCTATCCAATAAATAAAGATAATACCAAAAAAATTTAAATAGCTTTAAATAAATAAATATATTAATATGTTGTTTAATAGACTAAGCTAATATGAAATTAAATTAGGAGGGTCAGGCGGTAGCACAACAGGTTAAGTGCACATGACACGAAGTGCAAGGACCGGCATAAGGATCCTGGTTCTAGCCCCCGGCTCCCCAACTGCGGGGGGGGGGGTGTTTTACAAGCAGTGAAGCAGGTCTGCAGGTGTCTATCTTTCTCTCCCCCTCTCTGTCTTCCCCTCATTTCTCCATTTCTCTCTATCCTATCCAACAACAATAATAATAATCACAACAACAATAAAACAACAAGGGCAACAAAATGGAAAAAATAGCCTCTAGGAGCAGTGGATTCATGGTGCAGGCACCAAGGATCCCTGGAGGCAAAAAAAAAAAAAAAGAAAAGAAAAGAAAGGAAAGGAAAGGAAAAAAATATATAATTAAATTAGAGCCAAATATTCTCAATTTATATGTACATCAAAGATTTTTCAAAATTAATTTCTCTCCACCTACAGTCATTACCTTGATATCTGGTCCATGAAAGATCTAACTGAAGGCTGAGCTAATGTTTGTAATGCTGATTCTTGTAAGATTTTTCTCCATAGCTAAGATACCTTATGGCTTTCATGTCCTAACTCTTCAGATCAAACAGAAAATCTATCCGATAGTCACCATAATACTTTCTTATGTGGGTTGCATATTTAAATTCTATTTTTTTCCAACCCTTTTATTTTAGAAAAAAAGAAAACTATTGTCACATGTATCACTATAACAAGAGTGTACTGTTTGGCTAGTTTTACCTTAATCATCTTAGATCTTGAATTTCATTCAAGTATTTAAGGGCAGGTAAGAATACTCAGCTGGGAGAATGCTTTGCTAGGGGTGTGAGCCAGATCCCAGGCCCTGGGATAACACGAGTGGTATGGCATTGGGAGGAAGCTTTGTTGCTGTGGTGTCTCCCCCTCTCGGTATGTATCTCTCTCTTTCTTTCTCTCTTTCTTTCTCTCCTTATTGTTTTTTGTTGTTGTGCATGGGCCGCGGAGAAGAGAGAGAGGGGGTCCGGAGCTAAGAGGAAACACAAATCTTTATTTGCGCTGGCACCTCAGAGTTGGGTGCTAGAGAGTCAGGTTGGCCCACATGGAGGTAGCGAAAATGGCCGCCTCACGCAGTAACCTTTCCTGCGTCTGAACACCGGAGTGAAGTGCTGGCAAGAGAGCGAGGTGCAGAAGAAGGGCTTTTATAGGAGTAGCTTTCGCGAGAATGGGAAGGGGGAGGAGTAACCATAGCACTCCAGGATAGGATAATAACTCTCGTGAGAATGGGAGAGGGGAGGAGTAACCAAAGCACTCCAAATATTGCAGGGATATAGACAATGCCCTGAGGGCACAACATGGCTGAACAGGCACTCGGAGAATGTCCCAATTCTCGCGGGAACTAGCAGTAGCCTGAGGGGACAACATGGCAGATGTGACTGCATTGGCACAATTTCCCAGCAGTTTTTAATATATGTCTGCCTAAGAAAAAAAAATCATCTGAAGCTTAATAAAATATATTGATTATCTTCATGGTGTCAGGAAATATTTATACACGATCATCCTTGAAGGGAAAAGAAATAAGTTGCTCTTAAGGCTTTGCATCGTCTTTTTAGCACCCTTCTAAGAAATCTGTCACTAAAGCTTGGTGATGGAGCATGTTACAGATTGGTCACAAATAGTCTGTACTTTTTTTCATTATAAATAATGAAATTAAAAAATCTGTTTGATATCCAAAGGTTTAGAACAAAATAAACAATTCTCCTGGCAAGGAAAACAGCAAGTTTTAATTTCATACCTTTATTTTTAAGTTTGACAAGAAAATATTAAAAACAAGTATTGTTGACAATTATAAAAAAAACTACTTCTGGGCCCAGGTGGTGACGCACCTGGTTGAGCGCACAAATTACAATGTGCAAGGACTAGAGTTTGAGCCCCCACCCCCACCCGCAGGGGGAAAGCTCTGTAAGTGGTGAAGCAGTGCTGTAGATGTCTCTCTTTCTCTCTCCCTATCACCTTCTTCTTTCTTGATTTCTGGCTGTTTCTATTTCAAACAAAGAAACTTAAAAAATAAAATAAAATAATAAAAAACTACTTTTACCATACACATTTTAAAGTCTTTCAAACACAGTGAGCTTATAGCTCAAATAGCACCCAAAGTGCTATTTTGATTAAATGGCTTGATGAACTTCCCTGGTACAAATGTTCTCACTTAACTAAATTTCTCTGTTACAATATTATTCAAAACTACACTGAGGGCTGGGGAGATAGCATAATAATTATGCAAGGAGACTTTAATGCCTGAGGCTCCAAAATTCCAGTTACAATCTTCAGGACCATCATAAATCAGATCTGAGCAGTGCTCAGTTCTTTCTCTCTCCTTCTCTTTGTAGCTTTTTCTCTGTATCTCTCTATTTTATTTATTTATTCAAACAAATAAATAAATAAAATATTCTTAAAAACTACTTTGGATGCAGTTACTTTACTATCAATAACATCAATATAAAAAAGAAAAAGAGAAAACTACTGCTCACCTAATCTAGTCAGAAAATTGAGTACAAATTTTCTTACCTCAATTCTCAGTGATACCCTATCGCTTATTTATTTTTAAGAAAACCTCTGGATTTTTCTGAGCAACATACTCTATGCTACACCTGAGGAAGATGGGTCTTGATGTTGGGGCAGCTTGGAATGTTCCTACTTATGACCACAGAATGTGAGTTCAGATCTACAGGGATGCAGAGGTCACATAGGCTCCTAAGCTGAATATGGGCCCCAGATCATATCAAATCGATGAGGTTTACAGTCAACAATATTTATACACCTTTCCCATATTTGGGAGCTATTCTCTTCCCTAATCCAGCTTTCTGGTCCTTTTTCCAGCCATGACATCATCTCCCCAGACAATAATTAGGATCCTCCTGCATATCAGATTTCAAGCTCAGGCGAAAAAAAAAAAAAAAAAAAACACTAGTATAGCCACTGACCCTTTGGAATATAACTAAAAGATGCCTGCTAGCTATCTACAAAATGGAGGATTCCCCTCCCCCTCCCCCAATTCTTTATCTGCATTATTCTAGCCTTTAGGTCCATGACTGGTCAACAATTTGTTTGGCTTTGTATGTTAACTCTCTTTTCAGCCACCAGGTTCCAGATGCTACCATGATGCCAGCCAGACTTCCCTGGACAGACAACCTCAACAATGTGTTCTGGAGCTCCACTTCCCCAAAGCCCTTTCCCACTAGGGAGAGAGGCAGGCTGGGAGTATGGATTGACCTGTCATGCCTATGTTCAGTGGGTAAAGCTATTACAGAAGCCAGACCTTTCATCTTCTGTATCCCACAATGACCTTGGTTCCATACTACCAGAGGGATAAAGAATAGGAAAGCTATCAGGGGAGGGCATGGAATACAGAGTTATGGTGGTGGGAATTGTGTGAAGTTGTACCCCTCTTATCCTATGGTTTAGTCAATGTTTCCTTTTTATAAATAAAAAAATAAAAGAAAATCTCTACTTGGGGCCGGGTGGTGCTGCAACTGGTTGAGTGCATGTATTACAGTGTGCAAGGACCTGGGTTTGAGCCCCCGGTCCCCACCTGCATAGGGAAAGCTTTGCAAGTGGTGAAGCAGAGCTGCAGGTGTCTCTCTGTCTCTCTCCCTCTACCACCCTCTTGATTTCTGGCTGTTTCTATCCAATAAATAAAGAAAATTTTAAAAATTTCTAAAAAAAAAATATTTTCTTTCTTAAAAAGAAAAGAAAATCTCCACTGTAAGGGGAACACAAAACAAATGTAAACTGAGACTATCCTAGCCTAGACAGAGTCATCACACTAGAAACAGTATTGTCAACAAGACAAAGATAAAGGCCAATGCAAAGTGAACAAAGTGATACTTCATAGTCAAAAGTCAAACTTTTAAGACTTCAAATCTGTGAAACTTCAAAACCATCAGAAATTCTCCTTCAGTAACTGGGGAAGTCAGTTGCAAATTAATTTTTTGCTTTTCTATATTACTTTATTAGATTAAATAATTATTTACAAGAGTTATACTACAAGTAAATTTTCTTATTGCCATAAGGTAGGTGTCCACACACTATTCCTACCACCAGCTAAAGACTTCCTCCAGCATTGTGCACGAGGTCCCTCCATGTCTTTACAGCCCCTGCCTCAGCCCCTTTAGAGTCCTGGGCTTTGCTTCAATAGACCAGAATTAGCCCAAGTTTCAACCTGTGTTTTCCCCCTTCTTTCTTTATTTCCTAAATTCCACATGCCATGAATGAGGTCTTCTGGTATTTGTCTTCCTTTATCTTTTCTGTTCTTAACCATTTTATTTGGGAGGTATTAATGAATATACAGTACAGCTTTTGGCACATGGGTAAATATCTCATCTTCCAGGTGTCTGCAAAATAACCACACCCCCAACATATATCCTTTTCCACCATTATGTGCCAGGACCTCAGTGCCCTCTCCATCCCCATATATTTCCCTGTTGGTCTTTCTTCTACTTTTATGCAAAAGTGAAAATATTTTTCAGGCTAGGGAGACAGCATAATTGCTCTGCTAAAGATTTTCATGCCTGAGGCTCTGAGGCCCCAGGTTCAATCCCCAGTATTACCATAAGCCAGAGCTAAGCAGTGCTCTGGTCTCTGAGTGTATGTTTTTCTGTATCTCTCCCTCATTAAAATAAATAAAATATTTTTATTTCTTTATTGGGGAATTAATGGTTTACATTTGACCATGAAATACAATAGTTTGTACATTCATAACATTTCCACATAACAATACAGACCCCACTAGGTCCTTCTCTGTCATCATGTCCCCCCCACCCCAGAGTATTTTACTTTGGTATTGTATTGACACCAAATCTAGTCCAAGTTCTGCTAGTGTTTTCCCTTCTGATCTTGTCTTTCAACTTTCTATCTATGAGTGAGATCATCCCATATTCATTCTTCTCTTTCTGACTTATCTCACTTAACATGATTTTTTTCAAGCTCCATCCAAGATAGGGTAAAGAAGGTGAATTCACAATTTTTAATAGCTAAGTAGTATTCCATTGTGTATATATACAACTTACTCAACCACTCATCTCGTTGGACACCTGGGTTGCTTCCAAATAAAATATTTTTTAAAAAAAGAAAATATTTTTCATACAAATTCAGTCATTTTGCAATGTTATGACTATATAGGATAATTTTGGTTTTTTTTATTTTCTTTATTGGGGAATTAATGTTTTACATTCAACAGTAAATACAATAGTTTGTACATGCATAAAATTTCCCATTTTTCCATATAACAATACAACCCACACTAGATCCTCTGTTATCCTTTTTGGAACTGTATTCTCCCCCCACCAATCCACCCCAGAGTCTTTTACTGGGGTGCAATATACCAATTCCAGCTCAGGTTCTACTTGTGTTTTCTCTTTTAATCTTGTTTTTCAACTTCTGCCAGAGTGTGAGATCATCCCATATTCATCCTTCTGTTTCTGACTTATTTCACTTAACATGGTTTTTTCAAGATGGGGTAAAGAAGGTGAATTCACCATTTTTGATAGCTGAGTAGTACTCCATTGTGTATATATACCACAACTTACTCAGCCACTCATCTCTTGTTGGACACCTGGGTTGCTTCCAAATAAAATATTTTTTTTTAAAAAGAAAATATTTTTCATACAAATTCAGTCAGTTTGCAATGCTATGACTATATACAATAATTTTGACCAAGCACCAAGATGTCAGTATTATTACAACTATGAGATGAGATAGAGAAAGCAAAGATTTAAAAAAAGCTAAACAAAAATAAAAATAATAATGTTTAGAATATATTGTGAGGTTAAAAAAACAGGTTTAAAAAGTATTAACCCAATTACCAAATAATGTTATGATAACAATAACTATCTATTGTCTTCTTGAACCCTAAGACAGCAGGAACCTCACATTTCCACTATAGAGCCTTTATTTTCCCCAGTCCTGGAACCTTAGGGTGGGGCACACTTTCCTGCATGTTTCTCTCAATTCATATCCACCGATCACAACCTAGTCAACGCAACGAGTTCCACCTCAGCATGCTTCACTTCAGACTATGTCCAGAGACTTCAGGTGTGGAATGACAACCCTTCAGCTTCATTACTCGGGTGAGACCTTTCCTTTCATAGGATTCTCTAATTCCATTCTAGGTGGTTCACTTCCTAACAAAGTCCCCAAACCTAGATATAGACCAGGTCCCCTGAGATAGCTAAATATATACCTGAAAGCAAAAGTACACAATAGTCTGCAGTGAGTACCCATCAAAACTTCATCTGCACTATCCCAGCCTTTAGGTCCATGATTGGTCAACAATTTGTTTGGCTTTGTATGTTAACTCTCTTTTCAGCCACCAGATTACAGATGTCAGCATGATGCCGGCCAGACTTCCCTGGACAGATGACCCCACAAATGTGTCCTGGAGCTCTGCTTCCCCAGAGACCCACCCTACTAGGGAAAGAGAGAGGCAGGCTGGGAGTATGGACTGACCTGTCAACACCCATGTTCAGTGGGGAAGCAATTACAGAAGCCAGACCTTCCACCTTCTGCATTCCACAATGACCTTGGTTCCATACTCCAAGAGGGTTAAAGAATGGGAAAGCTGGGAGTTGGGCAGTAGTGCAGCGGGTTAAGCGCACCTGGCGTGAAGCACAAGGACTGGCATAAGAATGGGAAAACTGGTCAACGCCCATATTCAGCGGGGAAGCAATTACAGAAGCCAGACCTTCTACCTTCTGCAACCCTCAACGACCCTGGGTCCATGCTCCCAGAGGGATAGAGAATGGGAAAGCTATCATGGGAGGGGGTGGGTTATGGAGATTGGGTGGTGGGAATTGTGTGGAGTTACACCCCTCCTACCTTATGTTTTTGTTCATTAATCCTTTCTTAAATAAAAAATTTTAAAAAACCAACACCTATGGGCATCTAATCTTTGATAAGGGGGCCCAAAGGATTAAATGGAAAAAGGAGGCTCTCTTCAATAAATGGTGCTGGAAAAACTGGGTTGAAACATGCAGAAGAATGAAATTGAACCACTTTATCTCACCAGAAACAAAAATCAACTCCAAATGGATCAAAGACCTAGATGTCAGACCAGAAACAATCAAATACTTAGAGGAAAACATTGGTAAAACACTTTCGCACATACACCTCAAGGACATCTTTGATGAATCAAACCCAATTGCAAGGAAGACCAAAGCAGAAACAAACCAATGGGACTACATCAAATTGAAAAGCTTCTGCACATCCAAAGAAACTATTAAACAAACAGAGAGACCCCTCACAGAATGGGAGAAGATCTTCACATGCCAGACATCAGACAAGAAACTAATCACCAAAATATATAAAGAGCTCAGCAAACTTAGCCGCAAAAAAGCAAATGACCCCATCCAAAAATGGGCAGAGGAAATGAACAAAACATTCACCACAGAGGAGATCCAAAAGACTAACAAACATATGAAAAACTGCTCTAGGTCACTGATTATCAGAGAAATGCAAATCAAGACAACACTAAGATACCACCTCACTCCTGTAAGAATGGCATACATCAAAAAGGACAGCAGCAACAAATGCTGGAGAGGATGTGGGGACAGAGGAACCCTTTTACATTGCTGGTGGGAATGTAAATTGGTACAGCCTCTGTGGAGAGCAGTCTGGAAAACTCTCAGAAGGCTAGACATGGACCTTCCATACGACCCAATAATTCCTCTCCTGGGGTTATACCCCAAGGACTCCATAACACCCAACCAAAAAGAGGTGTGTACTCCTATGTTCATAGCAGCACAATTCATAATAGCTAAAACCTGGAAGCAACCCAGGTGCCCAACAACAGATGAGTGGCTGAGAAAGCTGTGGTATATATACACAATGGAATACTATGCAGCTATCAAGAACAATGAACCCACCTTCTCTGACCCATCTTGGACAGAGCTAGAAGGAATTATGTTAAGTGAACTAAGTCAGAAAGATAAAGATGAGTATGGGATGATCCCACTCATCAACAGAAGCTGACTAAGAAGATCTGAAAGGGAAACTAAAAGCAGGACCTGATCAAATTGTAAGTAGGGCACCAAAGTAAAAACCCAGTGGTGAGGGGTAGGCATGTAGCTTCCTGGGCCAGTGGGGGGTGGGAGTGGGCGGGAGGGATGGGTCACAGTCTTTTGGTGGTGGGAATGGTGTTTATGTACACTCCTAGCAAAATGTAGACATATAAATCAGTAGCTAATTAATATGAGGGGGAAATCAATTGTATGTCTCAAAGTTTCTCAAAAGACAAACTGAATCTTTTTAATATATAGGCTATGTATTTGATATGCGGACTCTCTCAAAAGCCTAGACCAAGTAGATTAGAAGCTTCCAATAGCACAGCTATATACAAGATACTGGGTACTGTCCAGCAAACCATAACAAAGGGACTTTTCAAAGTTAACCCAATTAACAAATAATGTGATGATAATATTAACTATTGAGTGTCTTTTTGAACCCTAAGACAGCAGGAACCTCACATCTTCACTATAGAACCCCTACTTCCCCCAGTCCTGGAACCCTTGGATAGGGCCCACTTTCCCGTATGCATCTCCCAATCCAAACCAAATAACATTGCATCTGCCGATCACAACCTAACCAAAGCAACGATTGCTACCTCAACATGCTTCACCTCAGAATGTATCCAGAGACTTCACGTGTGGAATGACAACCCTTCAGCTTCATTACTCGGGTGAGACCTTTCCTTTAATAGTACACTCTAATTTCATCTCAGGTAGTTCACTTTCTAACAAAGTCCCATAACCTAGATATACACCAGTTTCTGTGAGAGAGAGCTTATGTGCACACGTATCCATAAACTACTGCAAAATATATACCTGAAAGCAGGACTACACTAGAGTTTGCAGTGAGTACCTCCCTAACACTTCCTCTCCACTATTCCAAGCTTGGGATCCATGATTGCTCAACAAATTGTTTGGCTTCATATGTTAACTCTGTTTTCAATCACCAGGTTCCAGATGCCACCAGGATGCTGGCCAGGCTTCCCTGGATTGAAGACCCCACCAATATGTCCTGGAGCTCAGCTTCCCCAGAGTCACACCCTACTAGGGAAAGAGAGAGGCAGACTGGGGGTATGGACCGACCAGTCAACGCCCATGTTCAGCGGGGAAGCAATTACAGAAGCCAGACCTTCTACCTTCTGCATCCCTCAACGACCCTGGGTCCATGCTCCCAGAGGGATAGAGAATGGGAAAGCTATCAGGGGAGGGGGTGGGTTATGGGGATTGGGTGTTGGGAATTGTGTGGAGTTGTACCCCTCCTACCTTATGCTTTTGTTCACTAATCCTTTCTTAAATAAAAAATTAAAAAAAAAAAAAAAAAAAAAAGAATGGGAAAACTATCAGGGGAGGTGATGGTATATGGAGATCTGGTAGTGGGTATTGTGTGGAGTTGTACACCTCCTATCCTACAGTATTGTTAATGTCTTCTTTTTAAATAAATTAATTAAATAAATAAAAAGTATTATTCTATGATCCAATTTTATATAATAACATAGTTTGAATGTATTTCTAAAAATAGAGCAATACCTCTGGGGTGGAGATGAGGAGGATTCAGGTCCTAGAACATGATGGCAGAGGACCCAGTGGAGGTTGTATTATTATATGGAAAAGTGGGATATGTTATGCATGTGCAAACTATTGCATTTACTATCAAGTGTAAAACATCAATCCCTCAATTAAAAAAAATAAAAATAAAAAATAGAACAATACATGTAAAATGCATACCTGTTTCATAGAATAACAGAATCCTGTACCAAAAGTTTATGTGAAAAAAAAACTAATTATAGTTAATTTCACTTTCTTCTTTTTGTCTCCCTCTCTTGAATTATTTTGTAATGAAATGAGAATATATTGCACTTATGGTCAGTAAAAATGCTACATGTGAGGGTCTAGGAGATAGCACAGTAGTTACACAACAGACTTTCATCTCTGAGACTCTGAGGTCTCAAGTTCAGTCCCCAGTAGAATTAAGTAGTGCTTTGATGAAAAAAAAAAAAAAATAGAGGATACAACTCAAGAAGTGCCACCCCAGCATGCTTCAATTCAGACTGTGTCCAGAGACTTCACGTGTGGAATGACAACCCTTCAGCTTCATCACTCAGGTGAGAACTTTCCTTTCATAGTATTCTCTAATTCCATCCCAGGTGGATCACTTCCCAACAAAGTCCCAAAACCTAGGTATAGACCAGGTTCCAGGAGATAGAGCATATGTTCACACGTATCCATAAACTAGGGCAAACATATACCTGAAAGCAGTAGTACAATAGAGTTTGCAGTGAGTACCCCCCAACACTTCATCGCCACTATTCCAACCTTTGGGTCCATGATTGCTCAACAATTTGTTTGGCTTTGTATGTCAACTCTCTTTTCAGCCACCAGTCATCAGGATGCCGGCCAGGCCTCCCTGGACTGAAGACCCCACCAATGTGTGCTGGAGCTCCCCTTCCCCAGAGATTCACCCTACTAAGGAAAGAGAGAGGCAGACTGGGAGTATGAATCGACCAGTCAATGCCCATGTTCAGTGGGGAAGCAATTACAGAAGCCAGACCTCCAACCTTCTGCAACCCACAATGACCTTGGGTCCATGCTCCCAGAGGGATAGAGAATGGGAAAGCTATCAGGGAAGGGGATGGGATATGGAGATTGGCTGGCGGAAATTGTGTGGAGTTGTACCCCCCTATCCTATGATTTTGTTAATGTCTCCTTTCTTAAATAAATAAAAAAAGAGGAGAGAGAAAAAAGTAATACTATGTATGAGTATGTATATGCCTGTATGTGTGTGTAATTGTTAGGTATATAGTAAATAGATAAATAGATGACATAGATAAAAATATCGAAGATAGTTAATATAGATCTAATACGCACAAACGATGGTAGTTCTAACTTAAATTCAATACAATATATAGCAAAACTTTAAATTCCTTTTTCAGTGCAACATTATAAAAGCCAGAACAAATTCATAACAGGTAATATTCCTGGGGGTTCCCGGAAGATAGCGGACTGAGAAGCTGCTAGTGGCTTGAGCTCTTACCACATCTTCTGGAAACGGTAGGATTTTCTGCCTTTAGTAGGCCAGTCAATAAGGGGTCCTAGTGGTGACACCAAGGAGGTGACTATAACTTAATTTGTGTTAAAAAATAGAGTAAAAAAAAAAAAAAGGAAATTATTTTTTCTTTTAAATTATTAATCCCAAAGTGCACTTCCTCCCCCTTACCCCCCTCCCCATAACCAGTCCCTAGGGACCAGCTCCTAGCAGGCGCCCCTGCTGAGCTACTTTCTTTACCAAGATTCCTGACCCACCAGGGAGTATCATTCATTCTAAGTCTATTCCCTTCTGAAAACTCTGGCCTTTTTTCTTTCTAAATAGGCAACCCCCCACCCCACCCAGCATAGCTAATTAAATAATTAAAAATAAATAAATAAAAAACTCTTTCCTTTCACTGCTCTTTTATTACTGTTCTTTTTCTTATCTTTTTCTTTTTTCTCTCTCTCTTTCTTCTTTTTTTCTTTTTCTCATTCTTGTCACCCTTTCTTCCTTAATCCTACAGCTTCCAAAGCCACAGGACCCATCCCCTACACCACCAAACAGTGTGCTTTCACTGAATTCATTGATACATGTTTGGGAATTATTATGGGGAAGAATTCTGACTCAGAGTGGACTCTCACTGCAAGTATCTCTGCTCAACTTCCGTTCCTCCTTTAGCTACCCCTAGAGTGTACAGTGG
Organism: Erinaceus europaeus; assembly: GCF_950295315.1. Lineage (NCBI taxonomy): Eukaryota > Metazoa > Chordata > Mammalia > Eulipotyphla > Erinaceidae > Erinaceus > Erinaceus europaeus. Next base: position 91,731,432 of record NC_080165.1, on the reverse strand, counting down.
ATAGTAGATTTGCATAACTGTATATTTCAGCTATCATTGTCTAGTCCTGAGGGTGTGTTTTTTTATTTTTTTTAATTATTATTTTTTCTTTCTTAGCAATCAGCTACCTCTGATTTGAGGTAATCTTGGACAGGGTTTTTTTTTTTACCCTGCTCTATTTTATTATTAATATTATATAAAGGCATATATCTTCCCCCCCTTTAGGTTGATCAGAATTGACTCTTAGTGTATCTTTCATTGCTAGGGTAGTGGGCATCTTATCTATTGTGGGAGGAACTTGTCTCATTACTCCTACCTCCTCTAGAGACCCTCCCCTTCCTTCTCATCCTAGTTAATTAAAAAAATAAAATGAAATGAAATGAAAATAAAAATAAAGTAATCAAAAAAAAAACTTTCCTTTCACTGCTGTTTAATTAACAGCTCTTTTTCTTATCTTTTATCTTTTCTCTCTCTTGTTTCTTTTTTCTTTGTCTTGTTTTTTTTTTTATCTTGTCATACACTTCTTCCTTCCTTCTTCTGTGTCTTTCTGAATTTGTGAATTATTTTGGGGAATAAATCTGACTCAGAGTGGACTTTCTATGTGTGTATCTCTGCTCTACTTCCCTTTCCCCTCTTGTTACCCCTAGAATATACAGTGGATAGTAGATTTGCATAACTGTCTATTCTTGCTATCCCTTCTTTCTTTTCTCTTTCTTCTTCACTGGGATTTGGTTACTATTTTTTCATGGACTAGAGACATTGTTTGGCTAACTGGTAACGATTAAACTGCTTCAATACTTGCTTCAGTTGCTATTGTAATTCCTGAGGTTGGTGAGTGCAATTGTCATAAAGGTATTTAGTACAGTGTTGCTTGTACTCAAGACACAACAACTGAGGGACAACAGAGCATATAAAAAAAAACACATAAATCAAAAAAATGGGTAGATCAAAAACAAATAAAACTGCTACTCCAATGAATGAAAACAAGAGCCCAGAAGAAACTACAAATCAGCCAGAAGTAACAATAGATAAGAAAAATATGCAAGCAATAATAAACTTATTAATCACAGAAATGAAAACAACATTGGAGGAAAGGAATGGCAGTATTAGGGAAACAACAGATGAGACCCCCAAGGGAAATACTGATTATCTTGAAGCAGTAAGAGAACTGAAAGCTGAAATAGCTGTAATGAAGAGAGAAGCAGAGGGAAGGGAAATCAGACTAACAGAAGCAGAAAACAGAATTAGTCAGACAGAGGATGAGTTAGAGAAAACTAAGAAAGAGGTGAAAGAGCTCAAAAAGAGATTGAGAGACACTGAAAACAACAACAGAGACATATGGGATGATCTCAAAAGAAGTAACATTCGTATAATTGGCCTGCCAGAGGAAGAAAGAGAGTAAGGGGAAGGAAACATTCTAGAGGAAATAATAGAAGAAAACTTCCTAGACCTGAATAACAGAAAGGACATTAAGATTCAAGAGGCCCAGAGAGTTCCAAACAGAATCAACCCAGACCTGAAGACACCAAGTCACAATGAGAAGGAGTAAGGATAAATAAAGGATCCTAAATGCTACAAGAGAGAAACAAAAAGTCACATACAGGGGAAAAACCCATAAGATTATCTGCAGACTTCTCCACTCAAACTCTAAAAGCCAGAAGGGAATGGCAAGATATCTATTGAGCCCTGAATGAAAAAGGGTTTCAACCAAGGATAATATATCCTGCTAGACTTTCATTCAAACTAGATGGAGGGATCAAAACCTTCTTAGACAAACAACAGTTAAAGGAGGCAACCATCACCAAGCCGGCCCTGAAAGAGGTTCTGAAAGACCTCTTATAAACAAGAACATCACTATAATACTTGCAATATATCAGAGCAAACAAAATTTTTTTGAACAATGGCACTACAATACATTAAATCCATAATATCAATAAATGTCAGTGGCTTAAACTCACCCATCAAAAGGGACAGAGTGGGGGGATGGATCTGAAAACATAACCCAACCATATGCTGCTTGCAAGAATCCCATCTGTCACAACAAGATAAACACAGACTTAAAGTGAAAGGATGGAAAACTATCATACAGGCTAACAGACCACAAAAAAGGGCAGGAACAGCCATTCTCATCTCAAGCACGATAGATTTTAAATTAAATAAAGTAATAAAAGATAGGCAAGGACATTACATAATGGTTAGAGGATCAATCAGCCAAGAAGACTTAACAATTATTAATATCTATGCACCCAATGAGGGACCATCTAAATACGTCAAGCACTTACTGAAAGAATTTCAAAAATACATCAATAGTAATACAATAATAGTGGGAGACTTCAATACCCCACTCTCACACTTGGACAGATCAACAAAGCAGAGAACCAATAAAGATACAAGAGAACTGAATGAAGAGATTGACAGACTAGACCTCTTGAACATTTTCAGAGTCCTTCACCCCAAAAAACTGGAATACACCTTCTTTTCAAATCCACATAACACATACTCAAGGATAGACCACATGTTAGGCCACAAAGATAGCATTAATAAATTCAAGAGCATTGAAATCATCCCAAGTATTTTCTCAGAACACAGTGGAGTAAAACTAACATTTACCAACAAACAGAAAATTATTAAAGTCACAGAATTTGGAAACTAAACAACATGCTCCTTAAGAATCACTGGGTCAGAGACTCACTCAAGCAGGAAATTCAAATGTTTCTGGAAACAAATAAAAATGAAGACACAACCTATCAAAATATTTGGGACACAGCTAAAGCAGTACTGAGAGGGAAACTTATAGCCATACAATCACATATTAAACACCAAGAAAAAGCTCAAATGAACGACCTTACTGCACACCTCAAGAACTTAGAGGAAGAGGAACAAAGGAACCCTAAAGCAACCAGAAGGACAGAAATTACTAAAATTAGAGCAGAAATAAACAACATTGAAAATAAAAGAACCATACAAAAGATCAATAAAGCCAAATGTTGGTTCTTCGAAAGATTAAACAAAATTGACAAACCCCTAGCCAGGCTCACCAAACAAAAAAGAAAGAAGACTCAAATTAATAGAATTGTAAATGATGGAGGAGCTATCACAACTGACACCACAGAAATCCAGAGAATCCTGTGAAACTTCTATAAAGAACTATACGCCACCAAGCTAGAGAATCTGGAGGAAATGGAGCAATTCCTAGAAGCATATGCCCTTCCAAAACTGAACCAAGATGAACTACAAAATCTAAATGCACCAATCACAGACAAAGAAATTGAAACCGTTATTATGAATCTCCCCAACAACAAAAGTCCTGGACCAGATGGCTTCACAAACGAATTCTACAAAACTTTCAGGAAACAGTTAGTACCCATACTTCTTAAGCTTTTCTATAAGATTGAAGAAACAGGAATACTCCCTTCCAGCTTCTATGAAGCCAACATCACTTTGATACCAAAAGCTGATAGGGACAGAACAAAAAAGGAAAACTACAGACCAATATCTCTGATGAACATAGATGCCAAAATATTAAACAAGATCTTGGCCAATCGATACAGCGACATATCAAAAAGATTGTTCATCACGACCAAGTGGGATTCATCCCAGGAATGCAAGGCTGGTTCAACATCCATAAGTCAATCAATGTCATTCACCACATCAATAAAAGCAAAGCCAAAAACCACATGATTATCTCAATAGATGCAGAGAAAGCCTTTGACAAAATCCAACACCCATTTATGCTTAAAACTCTACAAAAAATGGGAATAGATGGGAACTTCCTCAAGATAGTGGAGTCTATATATAGCAAACCTACAGCCAACACCATACTCAATGGACAGAAGCTGAAAGTATTCCCCTTCAGATCAGGGACTAGACAGGGCTGTCCACTGTCATCGTTACTCCTCAACATAGTATTGGAAGTTCTTGCCATAGCAATCAGGCAAGAGAAAGAAATCAAAGGAATATAGATTTGAAAGGAAGAAGTCAAGCTCTCACTATTTGCAGATGATATGATAGTATACATAGAAAAACCTTAAGAATCCAGCAGAAAACCACTGGAAGTTATTAGGCAATATAGCAAGGTATCAGGGTACAAAATCAATGTACAAAAATCAGTGGCATTTCTTTATGCAAACATTAAATCTGAAGAAGAAGACATCCAGAAATCACTCCCATTTAGTGTTTCAGCAAAATCAATCAAATACCTAGGAATAAAGTTGACCAAAGAAGTGAAAGACTTGTATACTGAAAACTATGAGTCGCTATTCAAGGAAATAGAAACTGATACCAAGAAATGGAAAGATATCCAATGCTCATGGATTGGAAGAATAAATATCATCAAAATGAATATTCTCCCCAGAGCCATATACAAATTTAATGCAATACCCATCAAAGTTCCACCAAGCTTCTTTAAGAGAATAGAACAAACACTACGATCATTTATCTGGAAACTGAAAACACCTAGAATTGCCAAAACCATCTTGAGGAAAAGAAACAGAAATGGAGGCATCACACTCCCAGACCTTAAACTATATTATAAAGCCATCATCATCAAAGCAGCATGGTACTGGAACAAAAATAGGCACACAGACCAGTGGAACAGAATTGAAAGCCCAGAAATAAATCCCCACACCTATGGACATCTAATCTTTGATAAGGGGGCCCAAAGGATTAAATGGAAGGAGGAGGCTCTCTTCAATAAATGGTGCTGGGAAAACTGGGTTGTAACATGCAGAAGAATGAAATTGAACCACTTTACCTCACCAGAAACAAAAATCAACTCCAAATGGATCAAAGACCTGGATGTTAAACCAGAAACAATCAAATACTTGAAGGAAAACCGGTAATATTCCTTTCCAGTAGTAAGTATGCCATATTCAGAACACTGGTTTCCAGTTTAATACCTAAAAAGTTAAATACTAAATACCTAAAAATCTTAGTTTATTATTAGCAAACAGTGTAATAAACATTGAATAGTTATGAAAGGGTCTGGATTACCCTGAATGTTAGCTCCTTGAAAGCAGAGCCTTATCTGCTTGTAATCTGCTGCATCCATAGAGTTTAGCACAGTGCCTGCCATATAATATATGCTCAAGAAGCACTTGTTGATTGAATGGCTATTTCATAGAGGTTATATAGAAACCTGAAGAACCTTTCCCCACCACCACCACTCCATGCACACATCCTTATAAAATAAAAAGTTTAATGGCTAGATAACAAGTATCTCTCAGATTCAATGTTTCCTTTTCTCAAGAAAAAAAAATCACAAACTCTCATGTCCTGGCCTTAAATATGTACTAGAACCCCACCTCCCCAGAGCCCTACCCCACTAGGGAAAGATAGATATGGGCTGGGGGTACGGATCAACTTGTCATTGCCCATATCCAGCAGAGAAGCAATTAGAGAAGCCAGACCTTCCACCTTCTGCACCCCATAGAGATCTTTGGTCTATTCTCTCAGAGGGATAAAGAATAGGGAAACTTCCAATGGAGAGGACAGGATATGAAACTCTAGTGGTGGGAATTGTATGGAATTGTACCCCTCTTATCCCACAATCTTCTCAATCATTATTAAATCACTAATTAAAAAAAATAAATGGCAAAGAAAAATTGATTACATTGAATGATCCCTCAATACTTAAGTCACATATATGATTTGATTAATTCCTTGTACTGTGGTGTGTTTGTTGTTATTTCCATTTTGTAGATGGAAACTGATATGCAAATGGAATAATTTTCTCAAGGATATACAGCTACTAAGGTGGATCTTGGATCTGATTACAGGAATGTTTGATACCAAAAATTTCGTCTTGGAGGGGCTGGGTGGTAGCGCAGTGGGTTAAGTGCACGTGGCGTGAAGCAAGGACTGGTAAGGATCCCAATTTGTGCCATTTCACAGGTGGTGAAGCCCGTCTGCAGGTGTCTATCTTTCTCTCCCCCTCTCTGCTTTCCCCTCCTCTCTCCATTTCTCTCTGTCTTCCAACAACGACGACATCAATAACAACAACAATAATAATTACAGCAATAATAAGAGAACAAGGGCAACAAAAGGGGAAAGAAAAGAAAAGAAAGGAGAAGAAGAAGAGGAAAGGAAAGAAAAGAAAGGAAAAGAAGAGAAAAGAAAAGAAAGAAAAATTTGGTCTTCACCGAAAAACTAAACAGGAGCTCTCTGCAAATCCCAGACCAACAAACACATAAAATATATTTCAGGGGATTGGGTGATGATGTACATGGTTGAGCCTACATGTTACAGTGCACATGGACTAGGGTTTGAGCCCACAGTCCCCATCTACATGCATTGAGAAAGCTTCACAAGTGGTGAAGCAGGACTGCAGGTGTCATTCTGTCTCTCTTTCTCTATCTCCCCCTTCCCTCTCAATTTCTGGCTGTCTAATATCCAATAAAAAATAAATAAAGATAATAAAAATATGTATTTCAAAATGTATGCTAAGAAAAACTCTACTTTCTCTAAGGACACTAAAATATGTCATTGAATTTTTCTTCAGTTTTTTTCCCTTTGTCTGCCAGAAAGCTCAGAGACAAATGTACACTTTAACTAGAAGGCCAACGTTGGTCATGACTTTAGATTTTTCTTTTCTTTTCTTTTTTTCTCAACCTGTGCCATTGAGCCTTCCTGTACTCGTATTGCTCACTAAGGCTGAGCCACTGGGGACTTAACAGTGAGGGAAGATATGAGTATCAGGAGATTACTTAGTCAGTCAATTATTTTTTAATACAATTTTAGTCACTTAACATCATCAAGAGGATCTTGGTGGATTGGAATCAGAACTCAGATGTTATAATTAGCCAACATCCAATTTTCTCAAATAAGTGACTTTGGATTTTCTAAGCCCATTTCCTGATTTTTGAAGCTTTTCCTATGTCGCATGGATATGTTTCATATTTTATGTCCATTTCATTACCTTAATTTTTACTAAAAATCCTTCAAAATATTTTGGAATGTGGAAAATTAACATCATGATGCATTAATTTTACATGTCCAACTTGCAGAGCAATCATTATAACACCCTCTATAATATCTACAGAAAAGAAACTAATTCACAATTTGTTTTAGGACCATATGCTGTTGAGACAGAAACAGTAGGCAGAAGAACAAGAACTCTTTGGTCCTATGTCATCAGAAGACACCATGCTTGAGATGTTCCAATGAGTCAAGCAGATAAAATTCATGCAGCTTCAGAAAATGCCACAGGCCCAGTTGTGCAGAGGACAAGATTCCTATGCAACCGTTAGAGGCATCCTATGAAGAGCTGACTGAAAATGGGCTCAGCCTGTAAAGCCTCCACCCAGACTGAAGAGATAATGGAGCTCTTTATAAGGGCCCCAGTTTTTTCTCAATGTGGGCACCTCATTTGAGGACCCCCCCCCCATTTCTTTGCAGTAGCTTCTCTTCTTCCCTTCGATCCCTTCCCTCCAGGAAGGGATACTCTGCCCCTAATAAATTTGCACTGCAATACCTCTAAGCCTTGCTCTCTCTCTTTCTCTTTGTCGACTTATGTGACTATCAACCATTCTTGGGTGAACAGATCACACCAACCAGAGAAATACGCAACACTATATATATAACACTGTATATATATATATATATATATATATATATATATATATATATATAACACTGTATATATATATATATAACACTGTATATATATATATAACACTGTATATATATATAACACTGTATATATATAACACTGTATATATATATATAACACTGTATATATAACACTGTGTATATATATATAACACTGTATATATATAACACACTGTATATATAACACTGTGTATATATATGTAACACTGTATATAACACTGTATATATATAACACTGTATATATATATATATATATATATCTGTTATTTTTAAATATAGTTCATGGTTGTCTCTAAAGCATACCAAATTCAAATTTGCTGAAACAAAATTCAGCTGCTAACTTAGTGGTCCAACCTCACTGTGTGGTTTGGTTTACTTCTTTAGTTTTTTACCTTACATTTTCAGTGACATCCGCTCAGACTTGAACTTTAATCATTTTCTGACCTTGATTCATAAGATGAAGTCAGCATTACCAAGGGAAGGCCACCATAAAGCAAATTTGCATTTGCCCACCAACATATTGGGATAGAACTCTAAATTTAATTATTTAAAAAAAATGGAAAGTTTCCTGACCTACTTTAAATCAGTGTTTCAGTAAAAGAGAAGTGAGAAACCCACCTAAGAGTAAGAGAAGTTTCCATGATGTTAGAAGTCATTACTCAAAGGAGAAATTTACATGCTTACAAGCTCTGTTTGACTGCGAATTTTAACATAAGGATTGTGGAAACACTGATGGATTGTGGTTACTTTTACTTCTGCTACGTGATATGTCTTCCTTCTTCTATGATATGGTCTATTAACATAGCTTCTAGGCAGTATCTCCGTGTTTTGGGTTGTTTGTTTATTTATTTATTTTGTTTTGTTTTTGTGGCTAGAAAAGATATGTAAGAGCAAACTCCATTTATCCAAATGATAAAAGAATTTTTGCACTCTTTGAAAGATGTCTAAAATGCTTTTCATTCGTATATCTCCTGTGGATAGTATAATGACAATTCATTGTTTCTTTATCCATATAAATTAGATTTATTTTTAAATATAGTTTAATTTTTATTGGATAAAGACAGAGATAAATTGAGAATGAAGGGAGAGATACAGAGGGAGAGATTCACAGAGACACCGCAGCCCTGCTCCACCACTCATGAAGTTTTACCCCTGCAGATAGAGACTAGGGGCTTGAACCTGGATCCTTGAGCACTATAATGTGAGCACTTAAAGCCACCACCTGACCCCCTAGATTTATTTTTAAAGCTGTCCAGTATAGTGACCCAAGTCTATCAAATAAAAATGTTATGGTCTAAAACACACATTGACAATAGCAAAATAAAGAAAATTATTCATAGAATGCTCTCACCTGGCATGAGTAACCTACCAAGAGTCCAAACAACTAATGAAAAGAAACAGGATACAAATGTTGAAAAAGGATTCTGCTACCTGTTTCTCAGTCCTCCACCAACACATTAGCAAGAAATGTTAAAATATTTTCATTGTTAAATCATTCCTTCATTCCATTATATCAATATGAGAAAGGAAAATTCCTCCACAAGGGATTCTGGAGTCAATCTACTACCTGGAAGATACCACTTAAATGATTCATTGTTTAGAAGGGGTCACAATCATAGTAAATACTTAACTAACAATGTTCTACTGAAGAGGAGCCATGATGCTATTAGGCTGATATTAACATTGATATTTTCTATTTAATATATTGTGTTAATTGTATATATAAAAGTCCAAATTCTTACAAGGCAAGAACTTTGATCTTAGAGCCAAGCCTCTGGTACATAAATTCCATTAAAACCTTGAAGTTGTGTATGGGTGATTGAGATCTTGATAAATTAGATCTCTTTATTGAAAATACTCTATTTAATAGCATGCCTTCTCTTTTTTTTGGGAGGGGGGAAGAGGAGGCTCATTATCTGGTTTTATTTGTTGAAGCAAGCCCATGGCAGCAAAACATGACAGCATGTGACCACAAGGTTTTTAGTGCTTTCTCCAGTCTGTGCTGTGGCCCATATGAATTTTTTTTTAATTTTTTGTTATCTTTATTCTTTTTTTAATTTCTTTATTGGGGAATTAATGTTTTACATTTAACAGTAAATACAATAGTTTGTACATGCATAACATTTCTCAGTTCAGCCAGGAAAAGAAGGATAGATACCACTCATACACAAAAGTTAAGAAATAAGAACAGAAAGAGAAATACAAAGTAGAAATTGAACTGGGTTTGGTATATTGTACCAAAGCAAAGAATTCTGGTGGGGAGGGGTTTTTTTCAGATCCTAGTGCGTGATGGTGGAGGAGGACCTAGATGAGGAGTCAGAGTGTTTTACAGAAAACTGGAAAATTATATTCATTTGTTTGTTTGTGCCACAAGGGTTATCGCTTGGCCTTGATGCCTGCACCATGAATCCACAGCTCCCAATAGCCATTGTTTTCCTTTTGTTTTCTTTCCATTTTTCTATTTGACAGGACAGAGAGAAATGGAGAGGACAGGGGATATAGAAAGGGGAAGAGAAAGACAAACACTTGCAGACCTGCTTCATGAAACATTCCCCCTGCAGGTGGGGAGTATAGGCTCAAACCTGGGTCCTTGTACTTGGTGATATGTGCACTAAACCATGCACACTGCCACCCAAAACCCAGAAAACTGAGAAATTTTACACAGATACCAACAACTGTATTTACTGTAAGCCATTAATCACCCCAATAAAAATAATAAAATAAAATTGATAAATTAAGCCATGTATTAACAACTGTAGTTACTGTAAATCATTAATTCCCCTAATAAAAAATGGGTCTTGCACATGGCAAAATAGTATCCAAGTGAGCATTTTTCTGGCCTTTTTAACATAGTTTTACAAATAAATTTTATCCTTTTTTAAAAAAATCTATTGCAGTGGCCCAATTTTCCTTTCTTAATTTATTTGATAGGACAGAGAGTTATCAAGAAGGGAGAGAATGTAGAGAGGGACAGAAAAGAGATCTGCAACACTGCTTTACTGCTCATCAAGTTTCCCTGCTGCAGATGAAGACTGGAGGCTCAAACTGGGTTGTTGCACATGTGTGCTCAACCTGGTGCACCACCACCCAGCCCCCTCAGTTGGCCTATTTTCAACATACTGATCCTAGATTTAAAATCTGAGAGGATTCTTTTCAGGCCCCTACCCTCTCTGTATTAAATCTTTCACCCTCGGGGGTCGGGCGGCAGTGCAGCGGTTAAGTGCATGTGGCGCAAAGCGCAGGGACCCGCATAGGATGTGCATGTGGCACAAGGATCCCGGTTGGAGCCCCCCGGCTCCCCACCTGCAGGGGAGTCGCTTCACAAGCGGTGAAGCAGGTCTACAGGTGTCTATCTTTCTCTCCCTCTCTCTGTCTTCTCCTCCTCTATTTCTCTTTGTCCTATCCAACAACGAACGACATCAATAACAACAATAATAACCACAACAAGGCTACAGCAACAAGGGCAAAAAAGGGGGTGGGGAATGGCCTCCAGGAGCAGTGGATTCATGGTGCAGGCACTGGGCCCCAGCAATAACCCTGGAGGCACACACACAAAAAAATCTTTCACCCTCTTTAAATTAATTCAGGATAAGAGAGGAGTCTTACCTGGTGGTATGGACCACACTAAGCAAAACAATACCTACTTCTTTGGATATTCGTTGTCTTTATATTACACAATATATTATATGTTCGTGATAAAGTACAATACAGGTTAAGTACTAATGATGGGACATTGTGGCCTCCTATGCTGAGATCATTAACATTTTCTATTAAAAATGGAGTCAAAGGAGGTAGCACAGCGGGTTAAGCGCAAGTGGCGCAAAGCGCAAGACCCGCGTAAGCATCCGGGTTGCAGCCACCAGCTCCCCACCTGCTGGAGAGTCACTTCACAAGCGGTGAAGCGGGTCTGCAGGTGTCTTTCTCTCCCCCTCTCTGTCTTCCCCTTCTCTCTCCATTTCTCTGCCCTATCTAACAACGACGACATCAATAACAACAAAAATAATGACTACAACAACAATAAATAAAAAAGGGCAACAGAAGAGAAAATAAATATATAAATATAAAAAAATTAATGGAGTCAAATAAAATTCAAAAGGACAATAGTATCTCTGTAGTAATTCACCACCAAAGCAAAAACTACTTTTCTTATTTCATTTTTACCAACAGTATAAATTTTGCAGCACATCAAGGCACAAAGTTCCACAGTATACTTTCATAGATAAAAAAAGAAAATATTCTTTGTAATTTATTTTTAAATGTTTACCAGTAATTTAATAATGATTAACAAGAGTATAAGATAACAGAGGTACAATTCCATACAGTTCCCAACACCAGAGTTCCGTATCCCAACCCCTACATTACAAGTTTCCCTGTTCTTTATCCCACTCTGGAAGTATGGACCAAAATTCTTTATGGGGTTCAGAAGGTGGAAAGTCTGGTTTCTGTAATTGCTTCTCCATTGCACATGAACATTGGCAGGTTAATCCATACTCCCCAGCCTGTTTCTATCTTTCTCTAGTGGAGTAGGGTTCTGGAGAGGTGAAGTTTCTATTTAAAATACCTAATGATATATATATATATATTTGTCTCGAGGGTTATCACTTGGGCTTGGTACCAGCACTACAACTCCTCTACTCCTGGAGGCTACTTTTCCCATTTTGTTGCCCTTGTTGTGGTAGTTATTGTTACTGTTGTTATAGCTGTTGGTGGTGGTAGTGGTAGGACAGAGAGAAATTGAAAGAGGAAGGGAAGACAGAGAGGAGGAGAGAAAGACACCTGCAGACCTGCTTCACCGCCTGTGAAGTGACCCCCTGCAGGAGGGGAGCTGGGGGCTTGAACCAGGATCCTTATGCCTGTCCTTGCGCTCTGCATCATGTGTGCTTAACCCACTGTGCTACTGCCCAGCCCCCCTAATAATATATTTTTTTAAATCTTGGAAATCAATTCTCTTTATCAAGAAGCCACAAATATATCTCACAAGCATGAATCCTCCAAGTTCATATCTGGCTCCTAGTCAGAGTTCTCACTCCAGAATTGTTCACCTTCTCCCTAACTCACTCAGTTCCCAACTCCCTATTTACAACTTCTCATGAATTGAGGACATCTGTCTCCCAAACTATCAACAAACCAAAAGTGACCAAGTTAACATGATTTCTTCAAGTTCCAAAAACAAATACCAGATGATCTCACTCATAACTGGAACTTAGGAAACAAAGACAGAAGGGCCAGGCAGCTCCACACCTGGGAGAGCACACATGTTATAAGAACCCAGCTTCAAGCCCACAGTCCCCACCTGCAGAGGAGAGATTTCATGAGCAGTGAAGCAGTGCTGCAGGTATCTCTTTCTCCATCTCTATCTCCTCCTTCCCTCTCAATTCCTCTATCTCTATCCAATTAAATAATTATATTAAAGTAATAAAGTTAAAAAGAAAGAGGAAAGAGACAAAGAAAGAAGGAAAAACTCGAACTTGGTGTAGTGTATTATACCAAAGTAAAGGACTGTGGGGAAAGAAGGGAAGGGGATAGATGTAAAGGACTTGGGAGTCCTGAAGCATTATGTTTGAAAAGAGCCCAATTTGGGGATGAGAGTGTTTTGCAGACATCTATCAAGGACAGGTGAGAAATCGTACTCATGTGTCAACAACTGTATAGCAAAACATTAACTCTCCCTCATAAAGTGATTTTAAAAAAAGGGAGGAGGGAATAGTGATACACTTCAGGGAAATTACGCCTGATTTGCTTTTCCTATTTGTTTTACTATTTCCTTTCTCTAAAAATGTATAGTCACAAATGCTCAGCCCTCCTCTGACCTCCTTTTAGGTGGAAACCTCTTCAACCAGCATCATCGTAGTAACCACAGAAGAAACAAAGTCCTATAAAAAGAGAGACGACAGAGTTATATGCCATCCATCTCAAAGCAGGCTCAAGCTCATCCATCACCAGTTTATCTGGAGAAACTACAATGGCTTGTGTGAGAATGTCATCTATGGTGAGTTCTTCAATAGTATATGATGTTTTTGTTAACTTGGACAGATACTATTTCTGAACTACAGGCATAAAAATAGAGATCCAAGAAAACTGATATGTGTAAAGTTGAAAGATGAGATTAAAACAGAAAAATAGCTCTATGAAAATAGACTACAGAAGAAATGTCATATGATGCTGTGAAAGAATGCTTAATTGAAAGTCTTCCTGAGTATAATGGAGTTATAATAGCATTTTTCTCTTAAATTAAAAATAGGGTCACTAACTACTAAATTGTAGCAATAACTTTTCTCTCTATTATTGTATTAGTATACCATGCCCTTAGTATACCAAAATTTCTAGTCTAATTTGGTATTTGTACAACTGAAGTTTATCAAAATAGGGGGCTGGGCAGTAGTGCACTGGGTTAAGCACACATGGCACTAAACACAAAGATGGGAGCAAGGATCCGGCTTCCTACCTGCAGGGGAGTTGCTTCACAAGCGGTGAAACAGGTCCGAGAGTGTCTTTCTTTTTCTCTCCCTCTCTGTCTTGCCTTCCTCTCTTGATTTCTCTCTGTCCTATCCAACAACAACAGCAATAACAACAACAAAATGGAAAAGATGGCTGCCACGGGCAGAGGATTCGTAGTGCAGGCACCAAGCCCCAGCAATAACCCTGGAGGCAATAATAATAATAATAATTATTATTATTATTATATAAGAATAAATATATGTGAATTTAGAAAAACTTGGATATATACCTAAGAAAACAAAAGCGAGATTCAGTTTTCAGTTGACATTGGTAAAAACAACATTTCTAAAAGAAGACTAATTCATGTTATGAATTTTCCTACAGTCCTTTCTTCTAAAGTGCACATCAGATGTACTTACATGGGGTTTCACCAGTTACTAGGATAGAAAACAGGAGTACAGCTGGTTATTTGCACTACAAGGTCACTATTCTAATATCTTGACAATGATGAAAACTTGACACTTTTAAGAAAATGACTGTCAATTCATGAATAATGTGGCATTTCTAAGAAAAAAGAAAAAAAGATGTCCAAGAATAGTTTTTAAAAAATATTACTATGGTCTTAACATTTTAGTCATCTAATTGTATTTTTCATGTGACTGAATTGAAGTTAGCATAGACTGTCCTAGGATGTCTAGTATAGTTAGCAATGCAGTGGCATCACAGTTTGTTCATCAAAACCTTATAATAATCCAGTCTTCTTTCTCTCCCCTACTTCTCTCTCTCTCTTTCCCTATTCAATGTCAGTCACTGCTGCTGTTCCTGTGTCTGGTGGCAGTAGTGAAAGCAGGAGTTGCAATACCACGAAATCCAGGATGTCCAACTTCTGAGAACAAGAACTCCCCTCAGCATGTGATGGTTAACCTAAAGACCCTTGACCGGAAAACAAATTTCAGAAGGGCTTCAGATTATCACAATCGATCAACTTCTCCTTGGAATTACCGGTACATACTTTTTATGCCAATTTAGAATGCCAGTTAAGCCACTTTTAGTATGATTCTACTCATCCAAAATCATCAGGCAAACCTGGAAGGGCCACTGTGAATAATAATGGTTCTCAAACCTTTATTCCACAGACTTCTCTGGTAGAGTGCAGGACATGCACACACCCATAACATCTACCCTATTAGTTCTTATTGTCACTGACACCAAAAGTCAACCAAATTAATATGGTCATCATTTTAATACCTATGAGTACCTGAAGTCAATTGTTCACTTATTCCAAAAGTATATATTCACATAGGGAATTAATGCTTGAATTCCCTTTAGAGAGCTACCATTGAGAAGAGCTATTGAAATAAACCAGTAATTAACTGCACTTTTTGTGCATTTTTTTATCTTTTAGTCACATTATCACAGGGAAAAAATATATCTTGGATATGAGAAGACAAGGTGTCATGCTGATTATTTTCACCTTTTTTAAACTTAGTATTAATCTACATTCCCCAACAGATCATATTTTACTATGTCCTTAGTGCATCTGGTGCTTAGATTGCATGAGGCATTAAATGCAAGATTTTTTTTTGATAATTTGATTTTTGGAACTAAGTTCCAGTGATGTGGAACTGCAGAACCATCTACATGTAGGACTTTTTCCATTATTAGAAATCATTCAATTAAAGCAACAGAAAATTGTCAAAATAAACCATCCATTCAGCTGAAGGAGACAAACTACAGAGGGTTTTAAGTTTTTTCTTCATTTCTTAGATCACTACTATATTTTTTCTCAAATTCAGTATCACTTTATTGAGTAAATGTTTATTTACAGGACACTTGTTGGTACAAGGTTAGAATTTCACATTTCTCCAAAATAAGTATTAGTACATTTCACCCTCTGATGGCAATGCGAATTAGTGCAGTCCTTATATAAAATGGTTTGAAGATGCCTGAAAGCATTAAAAATCAACTTACTGTATGGCCAAGAAGTTTCTCATGTAGGCATCAATCCGTTTCTTAATTGCTACATTAATGTGCTACCAGATAAAAATGAAATAGTCTATCCCTATATCCCTATTTCAAGAGACTTCATTAAGTCAGATATACAGCTCTCTTACAGCTAGTTCTTTGGTTATTTACATTTTTTTTTAAACCAGTGCACTGTCTCAGCTCCAGCTTGTATGGTGCTGGGAGATAGAGCCTGGGACTTTGGAAGCTCAGGCATGAAAGTCTTTTGTGTAACCACTATATTATCTCCTCATCCCTCGTCTTTTTGGTATTGGTATTCTCTTCTGTAGCATTCCATGTGTTTAAAAATCCAAGTTTGTCCCAGATGACTCTTTCTTCAGGCTAGCGAGCAGCACTTAGAGAATTTGCAATGTCTGCAATGTATCACTCTGCAAATTTGCCTCCCATTATTTATTCCTGCTTGATTTCCTTCCTACCTTCAAGGAATTTAAAAAAATTTGGCTTTTGTCTCCTCTGCAGTGTGGATGAGGACCCCGAGAGATATCCCCCAGTGATCTTGCAAGCCACTTGCCGCCACATGGGCTGTGTCAATGCTGAAGGGAAGGTAGACCATCATATGAACTCCGTCCCCATTAAACAAGAGATCCTGGTCCTTCGAAGAGAGCCTCGACACTGCCTCCACTCCTTCAGGCTGGAGAAAATGCTGGTGGATGTTGGTTGCACGTGTGTCACCCCCATTGTCCACTATGCAGCTTAAGAGTTTTCAGGCCTGACCTGAAGCTCCCCCACAGAGTTAGTATTCCAGAAATGAAGCCTGAGTCATCTTTCCTCTCCTCAAGAAGGAAAGTTTAAACTGAGTAGTAATTTATGTCTTGTTTGCAGTTCTAAGGGCCTTAAGTTATTTATGTATTTAATATGTCCTTGTAACTTTGGGGCATAAGATTCTAATTTAATAAATTATCTGACTTATTTTTGCATTTTTAAGAAGATTCTACATTTAAGGATTTTTATTATTTAAAACTCAGAACCTCTATATAATTGTTTATGAGTCTATTTATATGTCTTAAAACTCTAGAGAAAAATGAAATTGTGTGATTATCTGTTCTGCCTAGAGAAATCCTAGATAGGATTAAGTAGTGGTTGAAAATTTTTAAGTTTGTATTATATATAGACACGGAATTTTCTCCTCTTCATCTCTTAGGATTGTATGACAGAGCTTCATATTTATTAATCTATTTCTATAAATTGTTGTGAGTTCATAAGAGAGATGGCAAGTCTGACTCTTTGTTCTGTTAATCCTTTACTAATAAAAATTATTTGGGATTATAAAGTCTGGAAAGAAAGTGTGTTTTCTTTGTAGTTTAACAATTTGGGAGTTAATGGTTCACAGTGTATTTAGTGACACACGCGTGCAGTTTCTCATCTCCCCCTGAACATTTTTTGCAGAACACTCACCTACAACTTAGGTCTGTTTACATCATAATGTAACAGGACCCCAAGGTACTTTTCACCCCTCCTTCCCAAGAGTCCTTTGCTTTGATGCAATATCTATTCTTTTTTTATTAAAAGCAATTCAGCAAAAGCAGCTCATCTCTATCTGAAGGAATGTGAAATTTGCCTAGTAAGCAAAACAATGTCTGCTTTTGCTTACTTGCACCCTAAATATATCCCAAATCCAAATTCATAATTTTACTTACCTTCATCTCAATAGTGGACACAGCCCTTATGCCCTTGGCCAATGTTCTTAATGCAGACAATTCAAAATGAATTGAGCAAATCCAGAGAATGATCCTGGGAAAATGGTATGTCATTCATAAAAATCATAGAGGGCAAAGATTCTCCCAAGCAAATGACCGCGAATTTGATGGGAAGGAAGCAGTCCTGAGGGACACATTTTTAGTGTAGAATGTCCAGTCTCTCCCCCAACTCAGCCTTCCTTGGAAGAGCAGTGACAACCAGACATAAGCAGAGGAACCTCACTCTTACACCCCCAGAAAACAGAAAAGAACCAATGGGGCAAAACAAACTTGAAATATGAGAAAAGTCCAGCCAAGTAAAATAAAAACTGTTCACATTCAATTCCAGAGTAGTTTCAAGTTTCGAGTCATAACCATTTTCCCTCACCATGGTTCAGCATACTCTCTTATTCTACTTCAGGAAACCTCTGAAATTTTTCAGATAGGACCTACTTTTTTTTTTTGACACTCCATAAGACATGAAATGTACTTCATGAGCTGGTCAGCCCACCTCTCATAGTTCTGAATTACTTTATGTCTACCCACCACTCACATTCAGTGATACCTATATGATTTACCACATCTGGATCACTGCCTCTGCATCTTGCTTACCAGGATTTTCTTTCTTGGTCTCTAGATTTTTTATGACCAGCAAATAGATCTACTATCTCTGAATGTGGAGTTTGAGACATTATTCTTAATAATCTCTCCAAGTCATTTTGATTCATCCTTTCTGGCAAACATCTATAGAACAGCTTTCAGAACCATTGTTGAAGAGGGACAACAGAAGGTACTTTCTTAGAATGCAAATGAAAATAGACAAAATAGTAAGTGAATGGTAAGTATAACTTAAATGAAAATGTTAAAGATAATTAATAAAGATGCATTATACATGTGGACAATAGAAATGTCAAATAAAGGACCTGAATAAATTAAAGAGATAATGTAGGAAAGTATTAACAGGAGGCCAGGTGGTGGCATGCTCAGTAAAGCTTACACAGTACCTTGCTAAAGGATCAAGGATCAGGGGCCAGACAGTGGCATACAGGGTTAAGCACATATAAGACCTGTGCAAGGATCCCATGTTGAGCCTGGGACTCCCCACCTGTAGGGGGGGTCTCTTCACAAGCAATGAAGCAGGTCTCTCTCTCTCCCTCGCTATCTTCCTTCCCCTCTCAATTTCTTTCTGTCCTATCCCCCCAAAATTTGAAAAATATGGCCACAGGAGCAGTGGATTCATAGTGTAGGCACCAAACCCCAGCAATAACCCTGGAGGCAAAAAAAAAAGGCTCTCTCTCTCTTCTCTCTCTCTCTCTTTTTCTTTCTCTCCCTCCCTCCTCCCTTCCCTCCCTCCATCTCCCCCTATCAATTTCTTTTTGTTCTATCAAATAAAAGGGAAAAAAGAAGAAGAAAATGGCTGCCAAGAACACCATGCAGGCACCAAGCCCTAGAGATAATCCTGTTGGCAAAAAAAAAAAAAAAAATGGGAGGGGGGGAGGAAGGAAGGAAGGAAAGAAGGAAGGAAAAAAGGAAGGAAGGAAGGGAGGGAGGAAATGAGGAAAGAAGGATAAAAGGAAGGAAGGGAGGGAGGAAATAAGAAAGAAAGAAAGAAAGAAAGAAAGAAAGAAAGAAAGAAAGAAAGAAAGGAAGGAGGGAAGGAAGGAAGGAAGGAAAGTTAATAATATTCTGAGGTGGAAAAGTCTGCAAATTATGTTTAGATAAAAGAAAGACCACACTAAAATACATTGAGTTATTTAAACAATGTTAAAATTAAAGACTATGAAACTAAGGTCCATAAGGAAAATATAAAATACCAAATCAGGAATGAAAACTATGTCGATGTCAGACTTTTCAGTATCAAACAGTAAGAAGAAATGGGCAAACTTTTCCAAACACTGAGGAATAGAAAGTATAGGTGGCACAACAGTGTTCAGGCAAGTCTTTTTTGACATCTAGATGATAAATTTGTGAAAATCTACAATGTCGTGCATTTATTGGTTACCATTTCTCAATATGCATGTAATACCTCAATAACAATTTTAAGAAAAAGGGTACAGTGCTTAATTTATGTGAATTCTCAATAAAGATTAGTTGAATAAATGAGTCAATCAAAAATTCTCTTTTCAAGTAACTTTCTGTGAAGTCAACAGAAAGACATTCTCAAACATGTACAGAACTGGAAAATGCTACATGTGCATTTTTTTGTAAAAAGCAATAGTCAGAGATATTCTAGTTGACTAAGAAATAAAGTGAATCTAAGAATTCAAGAATGAGCAGTCAAAGCTATATACACACTGAACTAAGCTTAAATTATGTCTGTAAGTGTTGGTTTGCTCGTTTTAATTTTTTAAATTTATGTTTTACGAGAGCAATAGAATGAAAAAGATCAGAGCAGTGTTCATCTCTGGTGTATAGAAGATTGACCATCAGGAGACAACTAATTTAGGAGATTGATCATCAGGAGATGATTGATCATCAGGAGATTGATCATCAAGAGATTGATCATCAGAAGATGATTGATCATCAGAAGATTGATCATCAGGAGCCCTCAGGCATGCAAGTCCTGTATTCTAAGGCTGAGGAGTATTCTGGTCTCATTATATTTCTCTCTCTCTCTCTCTCTCTCTCTCTCTCTATATATATATATATATATATATATATATGTATATATATATATATTTATTTCATAAGAAATGAATATTATCTTTTAAAATCGGGGTAATATCAGAAAAATACAATAAATACAGAGGAGAATTCTATGGAGGAAATACCATTGCATATGATAGACTTGATTGTCACAATGGAGAAGACAAATTACTGATTTATTGTGATAACATCCAAATGTGTTAGCCCAATAGTTTTATAAATTCAGTAACACTATTGTTTTTTTAATATTGCTGAAAATTCTGTCCAGCAATGAATCAAAAGTTGAAGAAGACACCAACTTAATTAATTATAGCATATAAATATGTAAATAAAAAGGAGCCAGTAAAGAGAAACCAGTGCACAATAGTGAAGAAGGACTTCAGTTGGTAGTGGGAATGGTGTAGACACTTATTATAGAAAGATAAGAGCTTATACCCGTACATCAATAATTGTCTTGTAACTGATTGTTAACCTAATAAAATAAAATAATAAGTGTAGATCTCCCTATTTAAGTAATTGAACAAGGACATCATTAGAATAATGTGACTTTAATGCCATAGTGGTAAATCTAACCTGTGAATGCCTCCGAATTATAAAGTCCAAAATCCAAAAACTAAGAAATTCCAGTCACAAACATCTATCTAAACTTTAAGCTGTAGCAGTCAATAACTTATTTTCATAGCATCTGCACCTTTTCTATGTCTTTTGCCTGGCTCCTGTCAGCAAAGCTTTCTTAACCACTTCCACTCTGGCACTGCTCACTCAAATTGATTTTTGTTCAGAGGAACTCTTATTATTATTATATTATTAGTTTATCTTTAACCCAACAGACATTATATAAATGATAATTTTATAAAAGAGGAGCAGAGAATAAATTTTAGCAGATAGCTAATTTTAAAGGGCCCAGGAAGGAAAAACTTCTAAAGTGGAAGAAAGGAAGTAGCAAACTTACATGATTTGTATCTCCAGAATCTTCAGAAGGCATCAGTTCTAGGTGTGCAGGGTCCCCAAGAACAAAGACTAAAGGAGGAGAAGTGGACTCAAGCCTGCATTGAAAGCTGGTTCATTGATCATGTAACCAATGACTTTTTCTCTCCCATGCCCAGCAGCTTTGCAAGTGCTCCTCCTTCTTTCAACAGGAAATTGGAGATTTATCTCTGGAAAAGACACAATACTATATCCTTAGAACAGGGTTGACCTGTTCTAATCATAGGTGACTATATGGTACCATATAAAACAGAAGGATGAATTGATGACATATGTTCTAAATGCTAAGAGAAATCCTACCCTCATACTCTGTTACCTCTTAGTTTCCAGAAGCAAGATCTTTACCTTCTAGCAAAAAACTGAAGGGTGCTTGAGCTTTTTCTTCAATTCCTTGAGCTGTACATACACATTTTATGCATTTCATATACATAATGCACTTCTCAAAATGTCTTAAAAGATATGAAAAATGTCATCTGTTATATTCTTGTCTTTAGGTTCCTGATTATAAAGCAATTTTTTCTGCTTTATATCTTAATACTTTTTCAACACCAAGTTATAGATACTACCATGACACCAATCTGAGTTCCTGGGCAGATGACCTCACCAGTGTATCCTGGAACCCCACTTCTCCAGAGCTCTGCCCCAATAGGAAAAGGCATAAACAGGCTGGGAGTATGGATTGACATGGCAACACCCATGTCCAGTAGAGAAGCAATTACAGAAGCCAGACCTTCCACCCCCTGCACCTGATAATGATCCTGGGTCCATATTCCCAGAGGAATAAAGAATAGGAAAGAATCCAGTGGAAGGGATGGAGTGTAGAACTCTAGTGGTGAGAATTGTGTGGAATTGTGCCACTCTTATCCTATGGTCTTGTCAATCATTATTAAATCAATAATTAATTAATTAATTTAATTTAATTTTAAAGGATATGAAAACTATGTGAAAGAAAAGGGTAATATAATCAGCTACATAAAACTGTACATAGGAATTGTATGAAATTGTGCCCCTCTTATCCCACAATCATGTCGATCATTATTAAATCATTAATTTAAAAAAAGAAATTAAAAAATAAAAAAACACAAAGCAGAACTTGGACTGAGTTTGGTGTCTTGCAGCAGAATAAGACTCTGGGGTAGACAGGGGGAGGGTTTGGGTCCTGGAACATGACAACAGAGGAGGACCTAGAAGGGTTTGAATTGTTATGTGGAAAACTGAGAAATGTTACACATGTACAAACTACTATATTTTACTGTTGACTTTAAGCCATTAATCCCCAATAAAGGGAAAGGGAAAAAATAATATTTTACACTTAGGATCAATGCATTGTATTCTACAGCATCTGTTAATAGAGTTATTTTCATATACATGATTAGTCTGTTACTGAGCAGCTTATCTGTTAGATAGGCATGAATGACCTTGGAAATAATGAGACATATCATGAAGAATTTGACAGCAGCTTTAGGATGAAGTTGATGGAATGAGTATCAGGAATCCTAGCGCAAAGTTTGAAACCCAAGCTATATTTACATTCCCTTTCTTACCCTTAAACAAATTAAATAAATACAATGATCTAGGTGATTTCTGAGAGTTCATAAAGATAATGTATCCTAATCTCCTCTCCTGGGTCAACTAGAAATACCAAAGGAGACCACCTGGGACCGCACCAAAGCAGGACTAGAATGACTTCAGGAACCCACCAAATCACCAGTGAGTGCAAACATGTGTGGCTCGTGGACAGAGAGGAGCCTAGGGAGAGATAAAGTGGCTGGTAACAGTCCAGCAGTTTACCAGTTGAGACACCACCTCTAGTCTGTTGCACCAACAAAAAGATGGCTGCATGGAGAAGACTCCTCTCAGACTCACCAAATGCATCTGTGAGTCTCCATTGCTACTTCCCTCAGAATCTGGAGGAGCCAGGGGGAGGCCCTATGCTGACACCAGGGGACAGAGAACTAACCAGGAAACTCAGGAGATCATCTATGCTTCAGTGGCCTAGCAGTGGGTATGTGAGAGTTTCTTTGCATAACCACTGGATTATCTCTGCCCCACCCTGCTTTATCTCTTGGGCAGGAGTCAGAGGTTAAGCTAAGAAGCCTACATATAGTTTAAAAGCCCTCAGACTCTCATAGCCTACAGGGAAGAAAAAGAACAAAAGAGGCTTTTAAGGCACTGTGCTCCAACTGAGAGATTAAAATAATATTGAAACAACTGTCAGTTTCCACAACTGTAAGCCCTTTGATTGCCTTACTTAGACATAAGTCAATCCAGGCAAGAGTGATCAGGAATTTGAAAAGTTAAAGTTAACAGGGACCTCATAAAATGGTTAAACCAACAAGAAGAAATATTAAAGAAATGAACCAGGAAAAGAGTCCAGCTAAAAGCCACCCAAACGCTGAAGCACAAAACAATGAGGTCAATATCCAGACACTAATTAAGGAAATAATAACAGCAGTGAGTTAAGAGTTTGAAAGAATTGTCATCAGAAATGCAGAAAACAACACTAATTATCTCAAGGTTATTAGAGAGCTGAAAGCAGAAATAGCTGAGCTAAGAACACAACTAGTTGAACAAGCTAAAACAGTACCAGAACAGGTTAACAAAACAGATAAACTCCAGAAAACAGTAGAGTGGAGAAAGAATAGAATAAATGAGGCTGAAGACAGAATTAGCAAGATCAAGGATGATTTAGAGACAACTAAAAAAGAAGTAAGAGATCTCAAAAAGAGATTAAGAGATACTGAAAACAGCAACAGATACCTATGGGATGACTTCAAAAGAAATAATATATGCATTTTGGCTTACCAGAGGAAGAGAGGGAGGGGAAGAAAGCATTCTTCAGGACATAATATCTGAAAACTTCTCTAGTCTAGACAACATAAAAGACATAAAGGTTAAAGAATCCCAGAGAGTCTTAAACAGAACTAACCCAGAATTAAAGACACTAAGACACATCATATTTAGAATGGAAATGAATAAGGATAAAGAAAGGATCCTGAAGGCTGCAAGAGAAAAAGAGTCAACTACAGAGGAAAACCCATAAAATTGGCAGCAGACTTCTCCACACAAACACTACAGGCCAGAAGAGAATGGCAAGGTATCTACCAAGTGCTCAATGAGAAAGGCTTTCAGCCAAGACTACTATATCCTGATAAAGTGTCATTCAGAGTAGATGGAGGCATAAAAACCTTCTCAGACAAGCAATAGTTGAAATAATCAGCTATCACCAAGCCTGCCCTGAAAGAAGTTCTGAAAGGTCTCCTATAAAAAGTCAGACCACCATAAATATGCCATCCATCAGAACACTCTAAAAATCTACAAGAATGGCATTAAACTATCTTCAATCTGTAGTATCAATAAATGTCAATGCCCTGAATTCACCTATTAAAAGGCGCAGAATAGGAAAATGGATTAGAAAACACAACCCAACAGTAGGCTGTCTACAGGAAACCCACCTAACTCAACAAGATAAACACAGACTCAAAGTGAAAGGATGGACAACTATCATACAAGCCAATTGCCACAAAAAAGGACAGGAATAACTATTCACATATCTGACACGATAGACTTTAAAATAAGTAAAATTTTAAAAGATAAGGATGGACACTACTTAATGCTCAGAGGATCAGTCAATCAAGAGGACTTAACAATTATTAACATCTATGGACCCAATGAGAAGCCATCTAAATACATCAAACATCTACTGAAAAAGCTACAGCAATATAGTAACAGCAACATAGTTATAGTAAGGGACTTCAAAACCCCACTCTATCAACTTGACAGATCCTCCAGGCAGAAAATCAATGAGGAGATAGATAAACTAGAACTATTAGACATTTTCAGAATCATTCATCCCAAGAAACTGGAATACACATTTTAGTCATGTCTACATGGGTCATTCTCAAGGATAGACAATATGTTAGGGCACAAAGACAGCATCAGCAAATTCAAGAGAAAATCAAGAAAGAAATCAAAATGCTAAAAAAAATTTTTAAATAAATAAATAAATAAAAATGCTTCCAGAATTCAATGAAAATGAAGATACAAGCCATCAAAATATTTGGGACACAGCTAAAGCAGTACTGAGGGAAGTTTATAGCCATACAACCACACATTAGGAAACAAGAAAAAGCACAAATAAACAGCCTGATTTCACATCTTAAAGACCTAGAAGAAGAAGAACAAAGGAACCCTAGAGCAACCAGAAGAACAGAAATCACTAAAGTTAGGGCAGAAATAAATAACATTGAAAATAAGAAAACCATACAAAAGATAAATGAAAGTAAATGTTGGTTCTTCAAAAGAGTGGACAAAATCGACAAACCATTAGCCAGACTCACAAAACAAGAAAGGGAGAAGACTCAAATAAATTGAATGGCAAATGAAAGAGGAGATATCACAACAGACACCACAGAAATTCAACATATCATGTGAGACTTCTATGAACAACTATATGCCACCAAGCTAGAGAACCTGGAAGAAATGGACAATTTCCTAGATACCTACCAACTTCCAATATTAAGTAAAGAGTAACTAGATAACATGAACAGGCCCATCACAGCTAATGAAACTGAAACAGTTATCAAAATCTTCCCAAAAATAAAAGTCCTGGACAAGATGATTTTTCAAATTAATTCTACAAAACCTTCAAAGAACTAATACCTCTACTTTTAAAAGTCTTCCAGAAGATTGAAGACACTGGAATACCCCTTCCAGCTTCTATGAAGCCAACATCACTCTAATACCAAAAGCAGATAGGGACACAACCAAAAAAGAAAACCACAGACCAATATCTCTGATGAACATAGATGCTAAAATACTGAATAAAATTCTAGCCAACCAAATACAGCAGTATATTAAGAAGATTGTTCATCATGACCAAGTGGGGTTTATCCCAGGGATGCAAGGTTGGGTTAATATACCTAAATCAATCAACGTGATCCACCACATCAATAAAAGCAAGACCAAAAACCACATAGTCATATAAATAGATGCAGAAAAAGCCTTTGACAAAATACAACATCCCTTTATGATCAAAACACTACAAAAAATAGGAATAGATGGAAAATTCCTCAAGATAGTGGAGTCTATATATAGCAAACCTACAGCCAACATCATACTCAATGGTGAAAAACTGGAAGCATTTCCCCTCAGATCAGGTACTAGACAGGGATGCCCACTATCACTGTTATTATTCAACATAATGTTGGAAGTTCCTGCCAGCAATCAGGCTGGAGCAAGGAATTAAAGGCACACAGATAGGAAGAGAAGTCAAACTCTCCCTATTTGCAGATGACATGATAGTATACAGAGAAAAACCTAAGGAATCCAGCAAGAAACTTTTGGAAATCATCAGGTAATACAGTAAGGTGTCAGGCTACAAAATTAACATTGAAACGTCAGTGGCATTCCTTTATGCAAACACTAAGTTAGAAGAAGTTGAAATCCAGAAATCAATCCCTTTTACTATAGCAACCAAAAAAAAAAAAAATCTAGGAATACACCTAACCAAACAAGTAAATGACTTGTATACTGAAAATTATGAGTCACTACTCAAGGAACTTGAAAAAGACACAAAGAAGTGGAAAGATATTCCATGTTCATGGGTTGGAAGAACTAGCATCCTCAAAAGGAATATACTACCCAGAGCCATATACAAATTTAATGGTATCACCAACATGATCCCAACCACATTTTTTAGAACAGTACAAAAGCTACAAATGTTTATATGGAACCAGAAAAGACCAATCTTGAGAAAAACAATCTGAGAAGAAAGAACAAAACTGGAGGCATCACACTCCCAGATCTCAAATTGTATTATAGGGCTTTTGTCATCAAAACTGCTTGGTACTGGAACATGAATAGACACACTCACCAGTGGAATAGAATTGAGTGCCCAGAAGTAAGCCCCCACACCTATGGACATCTAATCTTTGACAAAGGTGCCCAGACTATTAAATGGGGAAAGCAGAGTCTCTTCAACAAATGGTGTTGGGAAAAAATGGGTTGAAACATGCAGAAGAATAAAACTGAACCTCTATATTTCACCAAATACAAAAGTAAATTCCAAGTGGATCAAGGACTTGAATGTTAGACCAGAAATTATCAGATACTTAGAGGAAAATATTGGCAGAACTCTTTTCCGCATAAATTTTAAAGACATCTTCAATGAAACAAATCCAATTACAAAGAAGACAAAGGCAAGCATAAACCTGTGGGACTACATCAAATTAAAGAGCTTCTGTACAACAAAAGAAACCCAAACGAAGAGACCCCTCACAGAATGGGAGAAGAGCTTTACATGCCAAACATCAGACAAGAGGCTAATAACCATAATATATAAAGAGCTTGCCAAACTCAACCACAAGAAAACAAATAACCCCATTCAAAAATGGGGAGAGGACATGGACAAAATATTCACCACAGAAGAGATCCAAACGACCCTGGATCCATACTCCCAGAGAGATAGAGAATGAGAAGGCTATCAGGGGAGGGGATGGGATATGGAGATCGGGTTATGGGAATTGTGCGGAACTGTACCCCTCTTATTCTATGGTTTTGTTAATGTCTCCTTTCTTAAATTAAAAAAAAGAAGAAGAAGAAGAGATCCAAAAGGTAGAGAAACACATGAAAAAATACTACAAGTCTTTGATTGTCAGAGAAATACAAATAAAGTCAACAATGAGATAGCACTTCACTCCTATGAGAATGTCATACATCAGAAAAGGTAACAGCAGCAAATGCTGGAGAGGTTGTGGGGTCAAAGGAACCCTCCTGCACTGCTGGTGGGAATGTCAATTGGTCCATCCTCTGTGGAGAACAGTCTGGAGAACTCTCAAAAGGCTAGGAACAGACCTACCAGTATAGAACTTTTTAAAACACAGACTGAGTCTTTTTAATACATAGGCTGACTCTGATATGTTGACTCTCTCAAAAGCCTAGAACAGGGAGAACAGAAGCAACCGGTGGCACCGCTATATACAAGATACTGAGTACTATACAGCAAACCCTAACAAAAGGACTTTTCAAAGCTAACCCAATTACCAAATAATGTGATGATAACAATAACTATCCATTGTCTTTTTGAACCCTAAGACAGCAGGAACCTCACATTTCCACTATAAAGCCTATATTTCCCCCAGTCCTGGAACCTTAGGGTGGGGCCCACTTTCCTGCATGCTTCTCTCAATTCATATCAAATAATATTGCATCTGCTGATCACAACCTAATCAACACAATGAGTGCCACCCCAGCATGCTTCACTTCAGACTGTGTCCAAATACTCCAGGTGTTGAATGACAACCCTTCAGTTTCATCACTCGGGTGAGACCTTTCCTTTCACAGTATTCTCTAGTTCCATTCCAGGTGGTCCACTCCCCAATAAAGTCCCCAAACCTAGATATAGACCAGGTCCCCTGAGATAGAGCATATGTTCACACGTGTCCATAAACCAGGAAAAAATATATACCTGAAAGCAGAAGTACACAAGAGTCTTCAGAGAGTACCTCCCCAACACTTCATCTGCACTATTCCAGCCTTTAGGTCCATGATTATTCAACAATTTGTTTGGCTTTGTATGTTAACTCTCTTTTCAGCCACCAGGTTCCGGATGCCAGCATTATACTGACCATACTTCCCTGGACTGACAACCCCACCAATGTGTCCTGGAGCTCTACTTCCCCAGATACCTACCCTACTAGGGAAAGAGAGAGGCAGGCTGGGAGTATGGATCAACCAGTCAACACCCATGTTCAGTGGGGAAGCAATTACAGAAGCCAGACCTTCCACCTTCTGCAACCCACAATGACCCTGGGTCCATACTCCCAGAGGGATGGAGAATGGGAAAGCTCTCAGGTGAGGGGATGGGATGTGGAGATTGGGTGGTGGGAATTGTGTGGAGTTGTACCCCTCCTATCCTACAGTTTTGTTAATGTCTCCTTTCTTAAATAAATATAAGAAAGAAAAAAAATGAAAAAAAAAAAAAAAAAAAAGAAATGACCTACCCTATGATCCTGCAATTCCTCTCCTGGGGATATATCCTAAGGAACCCAACACACCCATCCAAAAAAGATCTGTGTACACATATGTTCTTAGCAGCATAATTTGTAATACCCAAAACCTGGAAGCAACCCAGGTGTCCAACAACAAATGAGTGGCTGAGCAAGTTGTGGTATATATACACAATGCAATACTACTCAACTATTAAAACTGGTGACTTCGCCGTTTTCAGCCAATCTTGGATGGACCTTGAAAAATTCATGTTAAGTGAAATAAGTCAGAAACAGAAGGATGGCCTTGGGATGATCTCACTCTCAGGCAGAAGTTGAAAACAAGATCAGAAGAGAAAACACAAGTAGAACCTGAACTGGAATTGGCATATTGCCCCAAAGTAAAAGACTCTGGGGTGGGTGAGGGTGAGAACACAGGTCTAAAAAGGATGACAGAGGACCTAGCGGGGGTTGTATTGTTATATGGAAAACTGGGAAATGCTATGCTTGTACAAACTATTATATTTACTGTGTAATATAAAACATTAATTCCCCAATAAAGAAATTTAAAAAATTAAATAAATAAAGTAAATAAATAAATGAAAAAAAAGATAATGTATCCTAGGAAAAATGTGCTAGATGTTCACATGACAAAATAATAGCAACTGTAAATAAAGATTTAATTAAGTATTCATTAATAAAGGATAGAACATTTTGAAATTAAAAAAAACAAAACTGGAGCTGGGAAGACAACACAATAACAATAGTTCTGCGAAAGACTTTCGTGCCTGGAGTTCCAAGGTCCCAGGTTCAATGACCAGCTCTACCATAGCCAGAGCTGAGAAATGCTCTGATCTTTCTCTATGTGTCCTTTTTCTCTGTAGCCCTCTGATTAAAATGAAATAAATAATATTTTAAAATATAAAGAAACATTAAGAAAAAAACTATACAGTATGTTAAAATTATTAAGCTGAAAAGCAAACTAAGTGAGAAGCTACTTGTAGAAGTACTGCAAGTAGTGAGTCTTGGTACTATTAACTTGAGTACTAGATACCATCCCACCTCCAAACTTTGCTGTTCTCTCCACCAGCTATATTCTCCCAGGGACAACCAGGGATTTTTTTCTCCCTCATTAGATTTCTTGTGCATACTTCAGCTTCCCAATGAGCAACTCTCTGACTATCTCAGTAATTTCCTTTCAGCTTCCCTGACTTATTCTTTTCTGCATGGAATTCACCATCTTCTAATGGAATTTTTCACTTAGTGACTAGCTCTTTATCTCCACTGGAAGGAAAGATCCTTGAAGGCAAGTACTCACATTTGCTTTGTTCAGAAATGTATCCTGAATAACAGGATGGCTACCAGGCAGTAGATGTTCAATAGACATTTGTTGACTGAATGAATAAGAAAAGTTCAGGGGCCAGGCGGTAGTGCACCAGGTTGATCACACATGTTACAATGCACAAGGAACCAGGTTTAATCCCCTGGCCCCCACCTGCAGGGGGAAAGCTTTACTAGTGGTGAAGTAGTGCTTCAAGTGTTTGTCTACCTAGCTTTCTTTCTCTCTGTCTCCCCCTTCCCTCTTGATTTCTGACTGTCTCTAATAAATAAGGATAATTTAAAAAATTTAACAGCTCATGCTAGGCAATTTTTAATATGCTCAAGTAGCCTAAATTTACATCAACAAATGACTGGCTAAAGAAATTATGGGATATATATTCATGGAATACCATTCTGCAACTAAGAAGACTATATTGTGTCCTTTGGGACAAAATGCATGGAATTGGAGGTGACTATTCTTAGTGAAATAAGTAAAGAAATGAAAGACAACTACCAGAATGTTTCACTCATTGTGTAATCTAGGGAATCTGATACATACAAATGTGAAAAGGAAAACAAAAAGCAAAAACAAGCAAACTGTTTCTAAAACTTGTGAGAATGATGGTGGCTATATCTGGGAGCTGGGAGCGTGGGGCTACAAAACTTTGGTGGTGGGTGTGATGTGGAACCATATGCTATAATCTTGCAATCATGTAACCTAATTTTAAAAAGTATTTCTTGTTTTGTTTTGTTTTGGTTTTTTGCAGTTGTTTTATTGTCACCAGTGTTATCACTGGGGCTCAGTGCCAATACTATGAAACTACTACTCTCAGCAGCCACTCCCCCACCCCTTTTCTTTCCATCTTTTCTATTATATTTGACAAGACAGAGAAAATGAGAAGGGAGGAGGAGGGAATAGAGAAGAAGAGAAAGCCTGCTTCACCAACAGTGAAGCATCCCCACTGCAGGTGGAGAGCAGGGATAATGCCTTGCTCATGGTGATCACTTAACCCCAAATGAGCCACCACCCAACCCCCCTTAATAAAGTTTTTACATTGGCTCCTATGCTGAATATGGGCCCCAGATCAAATCGATGGGGTTTACAGTTAACAATACTATACACTTTTCCCATATTTGGGAGCTACTTTCTTTCCTGGTCCCACTTTCTAGTCCTTTTTCCAATTATGACACCATCTCCCCAGACAATAACCTGGGTCCACCTACCTATTAGATGTTAAGCTCAGGCAAAAACTAGTAAAGTCATGGGCCACTTGGAATATACCTAAAATAGACCTACTAGCTTTTTACAAAACAGAGACCCCAAATCTTCATCAGCAATAGATTCATGATTAGCCCACAATTTGTTCTGTTTCATATGTTAACTCTTTTTTCAGCCACCAGGTTCCAGATGCTACCATGATGCCAACCTGACTTCCATGGGCAGAGGACCCCACCAATGTGTCCTGTAGCCCCTCTGCCCTAGATCCTTGCCCCACTAGGGAAAAACAGACAGGATGGGAGTTTGGATCAACCTGCCAACACCCATGTTCAGTGAGGAAGCAATTACAGAAGCCAGACTTCCCACCTTCTTCACCCCATAATGATCCTGGGTCCATACTCCCAGAGGGATAAAGAGCAGGAAACCATCAGGGAGGGGATTGGATATGAAGTTCTGGTGGTGGGAATTGTGTGGAAATGTACCGCTTTTATTCTATAGTCTTGTCAATATTTTTATAAATAAAAATTAAAAAACATAATAGGCAGCACTTAAAGGATGTAACAACTTGATCAATTTCTCTATGCTAGTAAGTGGAAATAGCTACAACATTCTGAAAAGCAATCATCTGAACTATTTCAAAAACTTTAAAAAGGTTCGTGCTATTTAATCTAAGTAACAACATTTCTATAATATTATAATTTTAAAATCTATAAACTAAATTTTTCTCTATAAAATTATTACTCAAAAATATAACAAGACTCTTTTTTAAATGCAGTGCAAATATTTGGGTCCTAATCAGGATAAGACTATGAAAACAGTTCAGCTATTTGAAATAAGATACTAAAATGAGAAGGATAAATATAAAATATTGATTTTTATGGGGACCAGACAGTGGCGCACCAGGTTAAGCGCACATAGTGTGAAGCACAGAATCAGCTCAAGGATCCCGGTTCAAGCCCCCGACTACCCACCTGCTGGGGCAGTCTCAGTGAAGCAGGTCTGCAAGTGTCTTTCTCTCACCCTCTCTGTCTTCCCCCCTCCTCTCTCCACTTCTCTCTATCCTATCCAAGAACGCCAACATCAATAACAAAATAATAACTACAACAATAAAACAAAGGCAACAAAAGGGAATAAACAAATAAATAAATACTTTTTAAAAAGTTAAAAAACAAACTAATTTTATTATAATACTAGTACAGAGAATTGTATTTTCTTTAAACTGATTTTTATTGAATAATATTGGTGTATAACATATAAGTTTCAGTATGTATACATACTATATGGCATTCTACACCAAAACTCTAGGTTTCATCCTCCACCATATAATTAATACCTTTTACTCAATTTTTCTTTTTCTTTTTCTCTTCTAGTAACCTTTAATTTATTTTTATAGTCCAAGTTTGTTATTGGTTTGTCTTACTTATCCATTTGTTTTATTTCTCTCAGCTTCCACAGATGAGTGAAATCATGCATTGTTTAGTTTCCACTAACATTTCACTTGGTATAATACCTTCTAGTTCCAACTCTGACATTACAAATTATAGGATCTCATCTATTTTATAACTGAATTTTTAAAATTTTTTATCTGTATTTATTGGATAGAGACAGCCAGAAATGGAGAGGGTAGGGATGACAGAGAGGAAGAGAGTCAGAGAGACACCTGAAGCCCTGCTTCACCACTTGCAAAGCTTTCCCACTACAGGTGGGGACCAGTGGTTCAAACCTAAATCCTTGTGTATTCTAACATGTGCTCTCAACCGGGTAAGCCACCATCCAGCCCCATAACTGAGAAGTCTCTCTCTCTCTCTCTCTCTCTCTCTCTTTCTCTCTCTCTCTCTCTCTCTCTCTATATATATATATATATATATATATACACACACACACACACACACACACACATCTTCTCTATCTATTCATTTACTGATAGGCTCATAAACTACTCCCAACTCTTAACTTTTTCATAGTTATTATTGAATAGAGACAGAGAGAAGTGGTCACCAGTTGCAGGGAGAAAGCTTCTTTCCTCCCTTAGTAGGTAGCATTCTTTACAGTTTTTTGCTACTCAATCTACTCTTAGGCATGCTACCACAAGGGGGTGCAGTGGGCCATTACCATAGTGGCCAGTATTTCCTTTTTCAGAGGGGTCTGAAGTTTCAGGTTTCAAAAGTTGAACTATTTTCATATTTTCCACAATTTGTACTATTTATTATATTAAGAATAGAAATGACACATCCTAAGTACTGAATAATATTTTTAAAACAAGCAAATCTTTTAACTCAAAGAAACACCCTTATTTAGAAAGAGTATATGATCAATTGAAATCCAAAATTATAATGGAACTAGACCACTATCTCACACCATACATGAAAATTAATTGAAAGTGGGTTAAAGATTTGAACATAAGACCACAAACTACATAAAATAAAACACAGGTGGTAAGTGTCTTTGGTATTCAACTCAAACAAGAAAAATAAAAGCAAAAGTAAACACATGGGACTATAAATAACTAAAAATCTGTACAGTGAAAGAAACTTCTCTCCTTGCCCCCCCTTGAAATTTTTCCTAAAAAAAAAAAAAAAAGCTTTTCTTTATCCCCCTGGGAGTATGGATCTAGGATCATTATGGGGTGCAGAAGATGGGAGGTCTGGCTTCAGTTATTGCTTCCCCGCTGGGCACTGCAGGTCAATCCATACTCCCAACCTGTTTCTTTCCTTCCCTAGTGGGGCAGGGGTCTGGGAAGGCAGGGCTGCAGGACACATTGGTGGGGTCAACTGCCCAGGGAAGTCCGATTAGCATCATGGTAGCATCTGGAACCGGGTGGCTGAAAAAGAGTTAAGATATAAAGCAGAACAGATTGTTGACTAATCATGAACCCAAAGGTAAGAATATTGCAGATGAAGATTTGGGATCTTCGTTTTGGAAAAAGCTAGTAGGTCTATTTTAAATATATTCCAAGGGGCCCATGACTTTACTACTATTTGCCTGAGCCTGACATCTAATATGCAGGTGGACCCAAGTTGTTGTCTGGGGAGATGGTGTCATAGTTGTAAAAAGGACTAGAAAGCTGG
This sequence comes from Erinaceus europaeus, assembly GCF_950295315.1. Taxonomy (NCBI): domain Eukaryota; kingdom Metazoa; phylum Chordata; class Mammalia; order Eulipotyphla; family Erinaceidae; genus Erinaceus; species Erinaceus europaeus. Next base: position 91,696,478 of record NC_080165.1, on the reverse strand, counting down.
ATCAGGGAAGAGAATAGCTCCCAAATATGGGGAAAGTATATAGATACTATTAACTGTAAACCCCATCCATTTGATCTGGGGCCCATATTCAGCACAGAAGCCTGTGTAACCTCTGCATCCCTGTAGGTCTGAGCTCGCATTCTGTGGTCACAGCTAAGACTATTCCAGGCTGCAGTAATTTCAGGACCCATCTTCCTCGGGTAGTAGGTACCAGTATGTCATCCAACCTCCCTTTGGAAAATGGAACAGTTCCTACCATTGTTGATCCACATTGAGGGCAAGGTCCTATAGGGGCCCACAAAGGAGTCCATTATGTTGTTCCTGATGGAGATGATCAGTGACAGTGGCTAGAGGGATCTGTTAGAGGTCTAGGCCCATCATGTCTATGTGGGAATCCCAGGACTCTCTGACTAGGACCCCAGCTGATGAGGTGGCCTGATAGTGACTAAAGAGTCATCATTAAAGTATGCCAGTCTCTTGCCCTTATTCAGCCTTTGTAGTCCTTACTTTGTCTGAAAGGGTTAGCTTTGGAGTGATTGAGGGATGTGTAATAGGAGGAAGCTATCTAGGTCTAAGTAGAAACTATTTCATTAGGTACTTTATGGTGTCGTTTTGGGTCTTTCTACTTGCTTGATCATTTATTGAGTCACTGCAAACTACTGTGCACTTTTGCTTTAAGATATATGTTTTCGGGGGTCGGGCGGTGGCGCAGTGGGTTAAGCGCATGTGGCGCAAAGCGCAGGGACCGGCGTAAGGATCCCGGTTCGAGCCCCCGGCTCCCTACCTGCAGGGGAGTCGCTTCACAGGCGGTGAAGGTCTGCAGGTGTCTATCTTTCTCTCCCCTTCTCTGTCTTCCCCTCCTCTCTCCATTTCTCTCTGTCCTATCCAACAACGAATTGCGTCAACAAGGGCAATAATAATAACCACAACGAAGCTAAACAAGGGCAACAAAAGGGGGAAAAAATGGCCTCCAGGAGCGGTGGATTCATGGTGCAGGCACCGAGCCCAGCAATAACCCTGGAGGAGGAAAAAAAAAAAAAAAAGATATATGTTTTCCCCTAACTTATGGAAAGTAAAAATTTCCAAAGAGAGTGGCAATGGACTAGTTTTCTTTCTGGTTGTGCTAAATTCACTCATATTTTTCAAGATAAGAATTTCTACTACATTGCAGTGAAGAAAGCAGACACATGCCTCCACTCTTTTCTTAATTTTGACACTAGCAACAGGGTTATTGCATCTTGTAAGCAACACTATGGTGAGGCATCAACTAGTCTGAAGTATGTAGGTGGTTTGGTTAACCACATGCTTTGCTGAACTGTAAGGCAGACAAGGCTAGAGAGGTGGGGGCTGGTGAGGGTTGAATGGGATGTGATATAGAGATAAACCTGAGGTGATTTAGAACAGTGATGAAGATTTCTTTTATTTGATTTCAGTTTTTGCCAGTGCACAGCTTAGCTCTGGCATATGGTGGTGCTGATGGCTAAGGACTGAACCAGGGCCCTTGGAACCTCAGGCAAGGGCAATAGCTTAAACCAAATACTATACCATGTTCTCCTTTGTCATTTCAGAAACTTTGGTAAATATTCTTTTTAAAAAAAAATTTATTTATAGAAAGGAAACACTGACAAAACCATAGGATAAGAGGGGTACAGCTCCACACAATTCCCACCACCAGAACTCCATATCCCATCCCCTCCCCTGATAGCTTTCCTATTTTTTAACCCTCTGGGAGGATTGACCCAGGGTCATTATGGGGTGCAGAAGGTCTGGCTTCTATAATTGCTTCACTGTTGAACATGGGTGTTGACAGGTTGATCCATACTCCCAGCCTGTCTCTCTCTTTCCCTAGTGAGGTGGGGCTTTAGGGAAGCAGGGGTCCAGGACATATTGCTGGAGTCGTCTGCCCACAGAAGTCAGGTTGGCCTCATGGTAGCATTTAGAACCTGGTGGCTGAAAAAAGAGTTAACATACAATGCCAAACAAATTATTAATTTGTAAATATTCTAAAGCACTTTATTAAAGAAAAATTAGGGGTGGGGATAGATAGGATAATGGTTATGCAAACAGACTGTCATGCCTGAGGCTCCAAAGTCACAGGTTCAATCCCCTGCACCACCATAAGCCAGAGATGATCAGTGCTGTGGTAAAAAAAAAAAAATTAGGGCCAACAAAATAGCTCACTTATTTTTCTAGACATAACTGTTCAAGACAGACTCACATTGCCTTAGAGGAAGATTTGGTGCTGTGGTGTAGCGTCTTTCTGTTTCTGTCTTTCTATAGCTGAAAAAGGTCAGTAAAAACCAGGGAAGCTTGGACTGAAGACCCCACCAATATGTCCTGGAGCTCCGCTTCCCCAGAGACCCACCCTACTAGGGAAAGAGAGAGGCAGACTGGGAGTACGGACCGACCAGTCAACGCCCATGTTCAGCGGGGAAGCAATTACAGAAGCCAGACCTTCTACCTTCTGCAACCCACAATGACCCTGGGTCCATGCTCCCAGAGGGATAGAGAATGGGAAAGCGATCAGGGGAGGGGGTGGGATGTGGAGAATGGGTGGTGGGAATTGTGTGGAATTGTACCCCTCCTACCCTATGGTTTTGTTAATTAATACTTTCTTAAATAAAAAAAAAAAAAAGACCAGGGAAGCTGTGATGATAATAGAACAGAGAACAAAAAAAAAAAGAACAATTAAATACATCTGTAAGTCTTTGTAGATGCTTTACTTCAAGACAGAAAAACTATTGTACAATACACTTTGGCATGGAAATATTTTTTGATCTTCTTTTTCTGAAACTTGCCCTCAGGAAAAACTACATGCTTACTATGTTCATACTGAATTACTATACAGATATGGTTTTTAAACATAAATTTATTTTATTTTTTATTTTTATTTTTTAAATTTTTTATTTATAAAAAGGAAACATTGACAAAACCACAGGATAAGACAGGGACAACTTTGCACAATTCCCACCACCAGACCTCTGTATCCCATCCCCTCCCCTGATAGCTTTCCTATTCTTTAGCCCTCTGAGAGTATGGACCCACCAAGGTCATTGTGGGATGCAGAAGGTGGAAGGTCTGGCTTTTGTAATTGCATCCCTGCTGAACATGGGCATTGACAGGTCAATCCATACTCCTAGCCTGTCTCTCTCTTTCCCTAGTGGGGAAGGGCTCTGGGGAAGCAGAGCTCCAAGACACATTGGTGGGGTTGCCTGTCCAGGGAAGTCTGGTGGCATCATGCTAGCTTCTGGAACCTGGTGGCTGAAAAGAGAGTTAACATATAAAACCAAACAAATTGTTGACCAATCATGGACCTAAAGGCTGGAATAATGCAGATGAACAGTTGGGTGGTCCTCCATTTTGTAGATAGCTAGTAGGCATATTTTAGTTAAATTGCAAAGGGCCTGTAGCTATACTAGTGTCTTTTTTTGTTTGTTTTGTTTTTTTGCCTAGGCCTGAAATTTGATATGCAGGTGGATCCTAATTATTGTCTGAGGAGATGATGTCATGGCTGGGAAAAGGACGAGAAAGCTGGATCAGGGAAGAGAGTAGCTCCCTAATATGGGAAAGGTATATAGATATTGTTGACTGTAAACCCCATCGATTTGATATGATCTGGGTCCCATAATTAACTTTTGAGCCTGTGTGACCTCTGCATCCCTGTAGATCTGAGCTCACATTCTGTGGTCATCAGTAGGAACATTCCTTGCCCCAGTATAGACCCATCTTCCTCAGGTGTAGCATAGAGTATGTTGTCCATCATCAAGATGGAACATTCTCTACCATTGTTGATCCAAGTTGAGGGCAAGGTCCTATGTGGGGACCACAAAGGGGTCTATTTTGTTGTTCCTGATAGAAATGACCAGTAACAATTGAGAGAGGGACTTATTTCAGGTCTAGGCCCATCACGTCTGTTTGGGAATCTCAGGACTCCCCAATTAGGGCCCCAGCTTATGGAATGGCCTGATAGTGATTAAAGAGTCATCATTAAGTATGCCAGTCTCTTGCCCTTATTCAGCTTTCTCAGTCCTTGCTTTGATAAGGTTAGCTTTGGAGTGAGTGAGAGAACTATAAAAGGAAGTAGGTGAGGAGGGTATCTAAGTCTAAGTGGACACTATTTCATTATGAACTGTATACTGACTCATTACAGAGTATTGTGTATATTTGTTTTCAGGTATATATTTTGCCCTAATTTATGGATACATGTGAACATATGCTCTATCTTATGGAACCTGGCCTATATCTAGGTTTTGAGACTTTGTTAGGAAGTGAACCTCCTGGAATTGAATTAGAGAATACCATGAAAGGAAAGGTCTCACCCGAGTGATGAGGGTGAAGGGTTGGCATTCCATGCCTGACATTTCTGTACACAGTCTGAAGTAAAGCATGCTGAGATGGTACTCGTTGTGTTGATTAAGTTGGAATCAGTGGATGCAATATTATTTGATATAAATTGAGAGAATCGTTCAGGGAAGTGAGCCCCACCCTAGAGTTTCCAAGATTGGGAGAAACATAGCCTCTATAGAGGAAGTGGGAGATTCCTGTTGTATTAGGGTTTAAGAAAACAATAGATAGTTATTGCAATAAAGATATTGTTTGTCAATTGAGTTTACTTTGAAAAATCCCTTTGTTAGGATATGCTGTATCATACACACCATCACCATATTTTGTGTCCTTTGACATTATTTACATATAGCTATGCCACTGGTAAACATAAATTTCTTAAGAATAGCCTTTGATGCCCAACAACAGATGAGTGGCTGAGAAAGCTGTGGTATATATACACAATGGAATACTATACAGCTGTCAAGAACAATGAACCCACCTTCTCTGACCCATCTTGGACAGAGCTAGAAGGAATTATGTTAAATGAGCTAAGTCAGAAAGATAAAGATGAGTATGGAATGATCCCATTCATCAACAGAAGTTGAGAAAGAAGATCTGAAAGGGAAACTAAAATCAGGATCTGACTAAATTGAAAGTAGGGCACCAAAGTAAAAACCCTGTGGTGAGTGGGTAGACATGCGGCTTCCTAGACCGGTGGGGGTTGGGGGTGGTTGGGTGGGATGGGATACAGTCTTTTGGTGGTGGGAATGGTGTTTATGTACACTCCTAGTAAAGTGTAGTCATATAAATCACTAGTTAATTAATATGAGAGGGAGAAAATTAATTGTATGTCTCGAAGTTTTAAAAACACAGACTGAGTCTTCTTAATATATAGGCTGTGTATTTGATATGCAGACTCTCTCAAAAGCCTAAACCAAGTAGATCAGAGGCAACCAGTAGCACAGCTATTTACAAGATACTGGATACTGTACAGCAAACCATAACAAAAGGACTTTTCAAAGTTAACCCAATTACCAAATAATGTGATGATAACAATAACTATCCATTGTCTTTTTGAACCCTAAGACAGCAGGAACCTCACATCTCCACTATAGAGCCTATATTTCCCCCAGTCCTGGAACCCTTGGATAGGGCCCACTTTCCTGCATGCCTCTCCCAATCCATATCAAATAAGATTGCATCAGCCGATCACAACCTAATCAACGCAACGACTGCCACCTCAACATGCTTCAGTTCAGACTGTGTCCAGAGACTTCACGTGTGGAATGACAACCCTTCAGCTTCATTACCCGGGTGAGACGTTTCTTTTCCTAGCATTCTCTAATTCCATCTCAGGTGGCTCACTTTCTAACAAAGTCCCAAAACCTAGGCTTTATATGCTAACTCTCTTTTCAGCCACCAGGTTCCAGATGCCATCAGGATGCCGGCCAGGCTTCCCTGGACTGAAGACCCCACCAATGTGTCCTGGAGCTCTGCTTCCCCAGAGACCCACCCTACTAGGGAAAGAAAGAGGCAGACTGGGAGTATGGACTGACCAGTCAACGTCCATGTTCAGCAGGGAAGCAATTACAGAAGCCAGACCTTCCACCTTCTGCAACCCACAATGACCCTGGGTCCATGCTCCCAGAGGGATAGAGAATGGGAAAGCTATCAGGGGAGGGGATGGGATATGGAGATTGGGTGGTGAGAATTGTTAGGAGTTATACCCCTTCTACCCTATGGTTTTGTTAATTTATCCTTTCTTAAATAAAAAATAAATTTAAAAAAGAATAGCCTTTGATAAAATTTGAACATAAGATAATTTGAGCTTTTATTTTTCAAAAATTGGCTTCTTTCACTTTACACAATGCTTTTAAGATTCACTCACCTTGATAGGCCCATGTGCACATATATCCATAAGCTGCCTAAAATATATACTTAAAGTAAAATGTATGATAGTCTACAGTGACTCAATAAATGATCAAGCAAGTAGAAAGACCCAAAACGACACCATAAAGTACCTAATGAAATAGTTTCTACTTAGACCTAGATAGCTTCCTCCTATTACACATCCCTCAATCACTCCAAAGCTAACCCTTTCAGACAAAGTAAGGACTACAAAGGCTGAAAAAGGGCAAGAGACTGGCATACTTTAATGATGACTCTTTAGTCACTATCAGGCCACCTCATCAGCTGGGGTCCTAGTCAGAGAGTCCTGGGATTCCCACATAGACATGATGGGCCTAGACCTCTAACAGATCCCTCTAGCCACTGTCACTGATCATCTCCATCAGGAACAACATAATGGACTCCTTTGTGGGCCCCTATAGGACCTTGCCCTCAATGTGGATCAACAATGGTAGGAACTGTTCCATTTTCCAAAGGGAGGTTGGATGACATACTGGTACCTACTACCCGAGGAAGATGGGTCCTGAAATTACTGCAGCCTGGAATAGTCTTAGCTGTGACCACAGAATGCGAGCTCAGACCTACAGGGATGCAGAGGTTACACAGGCTTCTGTGCTGAATATGGGCCCCAGATCAAATGGATGGGGTTTACAGTTAATAGTATCTATATACTTTCCCCATATTTGGGAGCTATTCTCTTCCCTGATCCAGCTTTCTAGTCCTTTTTACAACTATGACACCATCTCCCCAGACAACAACTTGGGTCCACCTGCATATTAGATGTCAGGCTCAGGCAAATAGTAGTAAAGTCATGGGCCCCTTGGAATATATTTAAAATAGACCTACTAGCTTTTTCCAAAACGAATATCCCAAATCTTCATCTGCAATATTCTTACCTTTGGGTTCATGATTAGTCAACAATCTGTTCTGCTTTATATCTTAACTCTTTTTCAGCCACCCGGTTCCAGATGCTACCATGATGCTAATCGGACTTCCCTGGGCAGATGACCCCACCAATGTGTCCTGCAGCCCTGCCTTCCCAGACCCCTGCCCCACTAGGGAAGGAAAGAAACAGGTTGGGAGTATGGATTGACCTGCAGTGCCCAGCGGGGAAACAATAACTGAAGCCAGACCTCCCATCTTCTGCACCCCATAATGATCCTGGGTCCATACTCCCAGAGGGATAAAGAATAGGGAAGCTTTCAAGTGGGGAGGGATTTGATACAGAGTTCTGGTAGTGGGAATTGTGTGCAATTGTACCCCTTTTATCCTATGGTCTTGTTAATATTTCTATTTTTAAATAAAAATTTTAAAATATGTTTTTAATTAGTTAGTTACTTATTTTTGATAGGACTGAGAGAAATCAAGGGGGAAGTAGGAGGGAGAAAAGAAGAGAAAGATACCTGCAGCTCTGCCTCATCAATCATGAAGCTTCCTCCAAGGACCGGAGGTTTGAACCAGGGTCCTTGTACACTGTGTACGCTCAAACAGGTGCACCATCACCCAGCTTCTCTCATCTTCTTTTTAAAACCCTTTGCCTGCCTTAATCATCAGCCTTCGAAGCACAATGTTTAACAAAAACTAAACAGGAGAGCTGGGAGGTAACTCACTGGGTAGAACACATGCTTCACCATACATGAGATACTATGTATGAGCCCCTGCACCACATAGGAGCACCATGGATGATACCACATTATTTCCATGAGTGGTAGAGCAATGCTATTTGTCTCACCTGTCTTGGTGTTTCCCCGTCCTTCTCTCTCTCTCCATCTATCTGAAAAAGTGATAATGGAAAGTTGGGTTACAGAACCTAGTCAGTGTTAACACACAAGCACTTGGCCCCAGCTTTGTTCCTAGAACCACAGTAATTAAAAAAATAATAATAATTAAACAGAACAAACCTATCTCTACACTGGAAAAAAAAGGTAAATTATTCTACAATCATTCATGGCTCAATCTGAAATACACTTGAGATGTCACTGTGTTTGTAACTTTTCTATATCTCTAATACTGGGATATGGGAGGTAAGAGGAAAAAAGAAAGGAGAAGAGAGGATAAAGAAATTCCAAGGATAAACTGCTGCTCAACATGCATGTTGTGACCAAAAGAGTCACTAGAATTTATCACTCATGTTTCTGTTGGCTGCACATTTTATAAGCATGCTGTACCACAATAGTCTTCCTTGCTCATCCTTTTTCCAAGTCAGTAGCAATAAAAAATATGACAAATTTCAAAAATCTTTGTCATGCCTCATCTTGCAGAGGTACTTTTTTATTTCTTTATTGGGGGGTTAATGTTTTACTATTGACAGTAAATAAAAATAGTTTGTACATACATAATATTTCTCAGTTTTCCACATAACATTACAACCCCCACTAGGTCCTCTGTCATCCTTTTCCAGGACCTGTATTCTCCCCCCCCCCCCCACTCACCCCAGAGCCTTTTACTTTGGTGCAATACACCACCTCCAGATTCTACTTGTGTTTTCAACAGAGAGATTTTTAATGGATAAGTATATAATTTTCATTGTTTTCTTCCATTAAATTTTAACCAAACATAGCATGCTTGAACAATCTAAAATTAAACTAAACAAAAAAGTTCTAGCAAATATTATTAGCTAGGCATGTATTAAATTTATCAGTATTACTCAGTGAATCACAAAGAGGTCCTAACTTCTTGGCAAGGGATGTACCCTGTCAGGTAAGTTGTCTCTCTAGCCCTAAAAGAGAAAATTGTCTTTATGACCTAAGGACAACTAGTTTTTGACAAGGGGGCCCAAAACATTCTTTAAAATTATGTCGGAAAAATTGGGTTGAAATATGCAAAAAAAATGAAACTGAAACACCACATATCAACTATGTACAAAAATCAATTCTAAACAGATTAAAGGCATGGGCATTGAACCAGAAATTATCAAATATATAGAAAAAAATATTGGTAGATCACCTCAGGATCAATGCTTCAGAATATATTCAAAAACAAGGAAAATAAAAATAAACCAGTGGTACCACATCAAACTGATGTGCTCCTGCACATCAAAAAGAACCATAACCAAGGCAGAAAAAAAAAAACACCCTACAAAGACATCAAATAAAGAACTAATAATAGAGTTACATAAAGAACTCTGGGGCCAGGCAGTGGCATAACTGGTTAAGCATACACACTACAGTGTGCAAGGACCTGGGTTCAAGTCAATGGTCCCCAACTGCAGGGTGAAGTTTCACCAGTGGTAAAACAAGGCTGAAGGCTTCTCTCCCCCCCCCTCTTTCTCTCTCTGCCTTTTTATGTCCCTCTACCCTTCTCAATTTCTCTATCTCTATGAAATAATAAATAAATAAATAAATAAAGATCAAAATAAAAATTTTTTAAAAACTCAACAGAAAAAAAACATTCAAAATTTAGGAGTGGACATGGACAGAATCTTCACACACACACACAAAAAAAAATCCAGAGAGTCAACAAGCATATGAGAAAGTACTCAAAGTCTCTCATTATCAGAGAATGCAAGTAAAAGCAACATTGAAATACCACATTACACCTGTGAGAATGTCATACATTAGAAAGGATAGAAATAACAAATGTGGATGAGAATGTGGGGGAAGAGGAACCCTGCTACATTGCTGGTGGGAATACAAATTAGTACAACATTTGTAGCAGAGTCTGGAGATTTCCCAGGTCACTAAAAACAGGCCTATCCTATGATTCAGCAATTCCTCTCGGTGATTTATCCAAAAGAAACAAAAACACCTATCCAAAGACATCTGTGTGCACCTATGTTCACAGCAGCATAATTTTTTAAAGATTGTATTTATTTATTTATTTATTTTTATATATTAAGTGGTAGAGAGGGGGTAAGAGAAACACCTTCAACATTGCTTTACCATTCACTAAGCTTTCCCCTACATATGAGGGCCAGGGGAAGCATAATTTGTAATAGCCCAAACTTGGGAACAACCCAGATAGCCAACAACAACTGAATGGCTAAGAAAGTTGTGATATGTATACACAATGGAATACTACTTAGTTGTTTAAAATGTTCAAGTCATCTCCTTTGCCTCATCTTGAATGGAATTTAAAAGTTATTTTAAATGAGTTAAGCAAAAAAAAAAAAAAAAAAAAAAGACAAACACCAAATGATCTCACTTATTGGTAAAGCATAAGAAAGAAGTACAGAAAAGGAAAACGCAAAGAAACTTAGGTAGGACTCTGGAGAAGAAGGGGAATGAAGAGTGTGGAAACGGTATTGGGGTCCTGGTGCACGATGGTGAAGTGAACCTCAGTTAGAAATGAGACAGAACTGGGCAGTAGCACACATAGTACGAAATGCAAGGAGAGGCACAAGAATCCCAGTTCAAGCCTCCATGCCCCCACTCCCAACCTACAGGGGGGGTTCCCTCACAAGTGGTGAAGCAGATCTGCAGATGTCTATTTTTCTTTCCCCCTCTCTATCTTCCCCTCTTATCTCCATTTCTCTCTGTCCTATCCAACAACCATAACAACAACAACAACAGCAGCAAGGGGTGAGGGGATGGCCTCCAAGAGCAGTGGATTTGTAGTGCAGGCACCGAGCCCCAACGATAACCATGGAGAAAAAAAAGAAAAGAAAAAAAATGAGAATATTTTACAGATACCTGTCATGGGGAAGTAAGAAACTGTACACATGTGCCAACAGCTATTCTGTAAGCCATTAACCACTTCCAATAAAAATGGTGGCACAGCTATATACAAATAATGTCAAAGGACATAAACTAAGGTGATGTTGTGTGTGACACAGCAAATCCTAACAAAGGGATTTTTCAAAGTTAACCCAATTGCCAAACAATATGATTATAGCAATATCTATTTGTCTTCTTAAACCATAAGACAGCAGGAACCTCTCACCTGCTCTATAGAGCCTATATTTCCTCCAGCCCAGGAACCTCTAGGGTGAGACTCACTTTCCTGCATGCTTCTCTCAATTCATACCAAATGATATTGCATCTACTGATTCCAACCTAATCAATGCTACGAGTAGCACCTCAGCATGCTTCACTTCAGACTGTATCCAGAGACATCAGGCATGGAATGCCAACCCTTCAACTTCATTACTCGGGTGAGACCTTTCCTTTCATAGGATTCTCTAATTCCATTTCAGGTGTTTCACTTCCTAACAAAGTCCCAAAACCTAGATATAGACCAGGTCCCATCAGATAGAGCATATGTTCACATGTATCCATAAATTAGGGCAAAATACATACCTGAAAGCAAAAATACACAGTAGTCTGCAGTGAGTCAGTATAAAAATCCATAATAAAATAGTGTCTAATTAGACTTAGATACCCTCTTCACCTACTTCCTATTACAGTTCTCTCACTCACTCCAAAGCTAACCTTATCAAAGCAAGGACTGCAAAAGCTGAATAAAGGCAAAAGACTGGCATACTTTAGCAATGACTCTTTGGTCACTATCAGGCCACCCATCAGCTAGGGCCCTAATCAGGGAGTCCTAATATTCCCACACAGACATGATGGGCCTAGACCTTGAATAAATCCCTCTCCCCAATGTTACCAGTCATCTCTATCAGGAACAATACAATAGACTCCTTTGTGGGCCCCCATAGGACCTTGCCCTCAACTTGGATCAACAATGGTAGAGAATATTCCATCCTCTGAAGGGATGCTGGACAACATACTCTATGATTCACCTGAGGAAGATGGGTCCTGAAATGGGAGTAGCTTGGAATGTTCCTACTCATGACCACAGAATGGGAGCTCGGATCTACAGGGATGCAGAGGTCACATAGGCTCCTAAGCTGAATATGGGCCCCAGATCATATCAAATCGATGGGGTTTATAGTCAACAATATCTATACACCTTCCCCATATTAGGGAGCTACTCTCGTCCCTGATCCAGCTTTCTGGTCCTTTCTCCAGCCATGAGATCCTCTCCCCAGAGAATAACTTGGATCCACCTGCATATCAGATTGCAGGCTCAAGGGGAAAAAAACTAGTATAGCTACAGGCCCTTTGGAATATAACTAAAATATGCCTACGAGCTATCTAGAAAAGGGAGACAACCCCCTCAACTCTTCATATGAACTATGCCAGCCCTTAGGTCCATGACTGGTCAACAATTTGTTTGGCTTTGTATGTTAACTCTCTTTTCAACCACCAGGTTCCAGAAGCTACCATGATGCCAACCAGACTTCCCTGGACAGACAACCCCACCAATGTGTCTTGGAGCTCCACTTCCCCGGAGCTCTTCCCCACTAGGGAAAGAGAGAGACAGGCTGGGAGTATGGGTCGACCTGTCAATGACCATGTTCAGCAGGGAAGCAGTTATAGAAGCCAGACCTTCCACCTTTTGCACCTCACAATGACCTTGGGTCGATACTCCCAGAGAGATAAAGCTATTTAGGGAGGGGATGGGATACAGAGTTCTGGTGGTGGGAATTGTGTGATGTCGTACCCCTCTTATCCTTTGGTTTTGTCTGCCAGGCCAGCTTTGCCAGAGAGAGAGGAGGAACTCGTGGCAGCGTGGTAATACAATTCTTTATTGATGCAGATGTCCCAGAGTCAGGTGTGAGCACAGCAGGTTTAGGCCACATGGAACTAGCAAAATGGCCACCTCCCTCTATGCATGCCAACCCTTCTTCAGGTCTTCTCCAGGTAGGGACACAGAAGAATAAGAGAGAGAAACTGGAACAGCATCGGGCTTTATAGGGTAAAAACTGGAAGTGGCAAGTCGGAAATGGAAATGGCTAGGAAAGGGAGTGGAGAGAGGCAAAAGGCATGCTAGAAAGGTAGAAGTGTCCTTAGCAACTGTTGCAATGGTTTTAACTGAATTAGCAATACCCTGAGGGGATAACGTGGTGGGGATCTTTCAGGCAAAACAATGATTATGTAAATAGACCATAGTGTCAGCAATGGAGTAGAGTGGGGGGGGCTGGCTTTTACACCCAGCATTTGTCAATGTTTTCCTTTTTATAAATAAAAAAGAAACTGTACACTGTGCCAACAGCTACATTGTAAGCCATTAAACCCCCCCAATAAAAATGAATTATATATTTTTTTCTTCCCCTATCTGTCTCTTTGTTTTTAAATTGCCTCCAGGGTTATTGCTGAGGCTCAGTGCCAGTACATACAACACTCCTAGCAACCATTTTTTTCATTTTTTTCTTTCTAATGTTTATTAGATAAGATAGAGAAAAACTGAGAGAGGTTGTGAAGATAGAGAGAGGGAGAGATAGATAAATACCTGCAGATTTGCTTTACTGCTCATGAAGCAGCCCCCCTGCAGTAGGGGAATGGGACTCAAACTTAGATCCTTATACTTGTTAATAGGTGCGCTTAATCGGGTATACCACAACGCTTCCCCCAAGAAAATTATAGTTCATACCACAGTGTATCCAATTATCTTTGTCCTAAAAGAATGGCATAATTCCTCCCCCAGAGAAACAGTTGCAAAGTAACTTTGGAAAGACAACATTTTGGTGCAAAAAGTAAGTCCACCAGAATATATTTTAGAGCATAATGACTAAATACTATCTTACAAAAAAAAAATCTTACTTAAACTATCTTACAAAAAAATGATGTAGTAACAGAAAGTAAGAGATAATGGAGGTAATGTGGGATCTGAGAAGAAAGGAGACATAGACTAGCTTTGTCAGAACTACTAAGAACAAGATGAGGAACCTGTGGAGAAATATTTGTTGCTGAGAATTTCTCAATACCACAAGTAGCTGCTACATGCTGCAGAACAAGAATACCTACTATTGGGTGTTGAGTTCACTGTATTATAGTGTTGCTAAAGTATATCCATCCATTATTCCATATCTTTGGGGATAGATGCCAAGCACATAAATAGTTAGTGTGTTTTCTCATAAAACAAATCTTTCAAGTCACCTCAAAACAGATCTAGCAGGAGATAAAACATGAATAAGAATATATCAGGAAGAGGCCAGGTGGTGGCACACCAACTAAGCACACACATCACAATGCACAAGGACCAACGTTCAAGCCCCTGATCCCTACTTGGCGGGGCAAAGCTTAACAAATAGGGAGGCAGGGCTGCAGGTTTCTCTCTGTGTCTTTCCCTCTCTACCTCCCCCCCCCAATTTCTCTCTGTCTCTATCCAATAGTAAATAAATGAAATGACTTAAAAAAGAAAAGAAAAAATAAATCTTAAAAAAAGAATAAATCAGGATAAGGGGAGTGGGTATTGGGAACCTAATACACAATGAAGGAGGAGGACACAAGTTAGTGGTGAGATTGGTATGTAGACAACTCTCCTGGAGGATGAGAAAGTATACTCATGAGACAACTATCTTATAAATCATTATTCATCTAGTAAAACAATAAAAATGTTTTTTAAAAAGTGGGGGGTGAGGTTGAAAAACAAGATCAGAAGAGAAAACACAAGTAGAACCTGAACTGGAGTTGGTGTATTGAACAAAAGTAAAAGACTCTGGGGTGGGGGAGAGTACAGGTCCAAAAAGTATGACAGAGGACCTAGTGGGGGTTGTATTGTTATGTGGAAAATTGAAGAATGTTATGTGTGTACAAACTATTGTATTTACTGTCAAATGTAAAACATTAATCCCCCAATAAAGAAATTTAAAAAAAAATTTAAGTGGGGGACTGAGAATAGAAGAAATCTAACAATCTCTACAAGGATAAGAGAAGAATTTCTAAGGTGACTAAACATCATTGTCTCAATTTCAATAGACATGACAATGACATGATGACTTCAGCTGACTAAGATTATATTTTCAGACTTTTTTTTTCTATCTCTTCTTTTAGAACAAGAGAGATACAATGGAAATAATGGTACCATTGATCCCCAAGTAGCTGGCACAGTGATGGACCCTCACGAGGATACTTTCCAGAGGGACACTAGAAAATGAAATCTACCTTACCAACCCAATATATTAACCTTCTAGAGGTATAAATTTTTCTAAAAAGCACTCAAAGGTGATGTTTCAAAGAGAGAATTTCTTTGTGATCACATGTGCCATCCACAACTTTATAACAGCCTTCAGATGAACCTACAGCATTCATGCTCATTTATCCCCCCCCCAAAAAAAGAGCCAATTTCAGCAGAACCCCATAAAAATCACAGCACAGAAAACAGTCTGGTCTTGCTCAGTGTGAAACCCAACTGGAGCTGATATTCCTGAAGGATACCCAGCTGAGGATGAGAACAAAGAGTGAGAGACCCATTTTGCCTGCTGTCCTTCAATATGGCAAATTCAAAGAGTCTGATAAAATAAATGGATTTCAGATAATCATTCTATCAAATATGATTGTCCTGCACTATTTTCTTCTATGTATTAACCTTGAACAGCTATGAGCAGAATGAAAGTCACTTTGGAGTCTGAAAATGTAGGTCAAGCATCTGGGTTTAAGTTCGTGGAAGGACCATCCCACAAACACTGACTTCCTTCCTCTGAGGTTACTGTAAGAAGATGCCTGCTTCTGTCAGATGTGAGAATTCGGCTTCAGGTCCCAGAACGCTCTTCGCATGGCTCCCACAGAGGGCATTCAGCAGTCAAACTGAAACAGCATTGCACCCTTTCAGACCCAGTATATGGGTGAGTCAGAGATTTCCCAGCCAGAATTTCCTCCTATCACCAAAGAAATTGTTCAACGGGTCACCAAATAATGAAAATTGTCCAAAAAAGGCTTGAAAAAAAGAGAAAATGAGAAATTATACACAATGGATTTTGACTACCACCCTATGGCAGTGACAGCAGCCTAGAGATAAAAATATAAGTAGATCACTCCTAGTAATTCCTACAGTGAATACTCTTCCAAACTGGGAAGACAATACTTTTGCTAAACAAACATCCAAACTGGGAGTCAGGCGGTGGTGCCCTTGATAGAGTGCACACACTATCCTGCAAGTGAGCCCTCTCTCTCTCTTACTCTTCCTTCTCTATGTCTCTAAAAGAAAAAAATACATATGTTCCTTGTTCAAATACTGAACGCAGCAATAGCTTAGGTAGCAAAAAGGAAAGAAAAAGAGGAACCCAAGCTTATGAAGACTTATCCACATAGGGAGGGTTTGCAAAGAAGAAAAAAAGTCACATACACACAGCAATCTATTAGTTTTCTATCACTACTGTTACAAACTGCCAAAACTTGATAGTTAAAACAGCATACTTTTTATTCTTTTACAGGTCACTGAGCTGAAGTCTAGTTGTCAGCAAGACTGTATTCCCTACAGAGATTATAAGAAAGCCATTTCTTAGTCATTTGCAACTTCTAAAGCTGCATTCCTGGACCAGCGCCCTCTTTTATCTTCAAAGCACATCACTCCAAATTCTACTTCCAATCATCATGCCACATTATCCTTCTTTGTCCTCAAATCTCCCTCTGCCTCCCTCTTAAAAGGTCATTTGTGACTACATTTAGGGCCACCAGAACAAATCACCTCTATAATTTTTTAAATCACATCATCAAAGTTACTTTTGCTATGTAAGGTAACAGTCACAGGTTTCTACTATTGGGACGTGAATATATTTGGGGACCACTATTTACCTACAAGTGGTGCGCTGGATAAGCACTGGACTTTGGAGCATGAGAAATATTTTTGAAGAATAAGAGAACAATGAGATATTCTGTAGCACTCTTACACTGTTGAACAATAATAGTATGAGAATTTAGAAAGAACATCTAAGACTATTCTCTTTATGAATATCAATTCATTGCCATGGTTTAGGAACACAGAAGTACTTGTTAATATAGAGCTCAGGCACAGCTATGGAAGAATTCTGGAAAATAAGTGCAAATAGAATTTTACTCTACTTTATCTCGGAATAAATCACAAGATATGTGACTGTTTTCATTCAGTTTTGATCCAAAATCTTTGAAACTTAAGTGCAAGTAATGGAATGTAAAAAATCTACTTTTCTAGGAAATAAGCATTTGTTTTGCCTAGCACAAAGATGTATCCTACTACATTATTTTTTCTGAGGTATACATACAGCTGAGCCCTTTACTTAAACAAAATGAAGCAACTTGGGAAGCTGCAGCATCTGAGGATTAAACTGTTCTTTGTAAAAAGTTATTTTATTCATGAATTTATTTATATTTGTAGAACGGGGGCCTCACACATCTGTGATTTCACCACTCCTAGACTAACATTTCACTGAGATAAAAAGACACGCAAAGGGGAGAGCTTCTCCTAGGCTCCATGGCACTCCCATATAAAGTTGAGGCTCAAACCT
Organism: Erinaceus europaeus; assembly: GCF_950295315.1. Lineage (NCBI taxonomy): Eukaryota > Metazoa > Chordata > Mammalia > Eulipotyphla > Erinaceidae > Erinaceus > Erinaceus europaeus. Next base: position 91,679,035 of record NC_080165.1, on the reverse strand, counting down.
GAGCTACACATATGACAGCATGCACCCAAACCAGTGAGCTATCTCTTTGTCCCTAAAAGGTAATTTTTTTTTTGCCTCCAGGGTTCTTGCTAGGTGCCTGCACTACAAATCCACTGCTCCTGAAGGCCATTTTCCCCATTCTGTTGCCCTTGTTGTTACGCTTGTTGTTATCATTATTATTGTTGTTGTCATTGCTGTTGTTGTTGGATAAGACAGAGAGAAGTTGAAAGAGGAGAGGAGACAGAGAGGGAGAGAGAAAGATAGACACCTGCAGACCTGCTTCACCGCTTATGAAGCACCCCCCGCCCCTGCAGGTGGGGAGTGGGGGTTCAAACCCGGGGCTCCAACAGGGTTTCTTAAGCCGGTCCCTGCTCAGGTCCCTGCGCTTAGAGTCATGTGCACTTAATCTGCTGCGCAACCGCCAGGCCCCCCCCTAAAAGGTGATTTTAAGGTCCTTTGTATGTCAGCCCATGTGGCCTTCACAGATCATGTCCTTTGTAGAAAAATGTCTATCAGTGCACTGTGCTGTTGTGCACTGTTGCATGTAAGCATACAGTGTGGTTGTGAGTTTTTGGTTAGCTAAATTCCTGATAAGTGTCCTCTTTCTCCTTCTCAAAATACATAATTTCAATTTCTGCTCCCAGTCATCATGTCACATTTTCAAGAGAGCCAAAATACAGTAAAGACTTAAAAGCACAACTTTCAACTCTTGCTGGAGAATAGAACAAAAAGAGCACTGGCCACCCAGGAGGTGGCACAGTAGATAAGGTGTTGAACTCTCAAGCATGAGGTCTTGAGTTCAGTCCCCAGCATTGCATGTTGACAGAGTGATGTTCTGGTTTTTCTTTTTTTCTTTTTCTTTTTTACCAGAACATTGTTCAGCTCTGGCTTATGATGGTGCGGGGTATTGAACCTGGGATTCTGGAGCCTCAGGCATTATAGACTCATTGCATAAACATTATAGTATCTACCTCTGTGACAGTTTTACTTTCTTATTTAAACGTTTTTCATTATCTTTACTTGCCTTATTCTCTGGTTAGAATTTTCAAGTCCATGTTCAACAACAATGGACAAATCACTTATATCTTCTTCCTGATCTTAAAAGAAAAGTTTTAAAATTTTTACAATTAGACATTAGCTATGGACTTGATAGTTTTTGACAGAAAATTTTGGGTTGATTTAATACACAGCCATAGAAATCACATCAGACTCTAAGAATAATGATTTCAGATTATGGTAACCCAGAACTGCTATAGCTCAGTTTTAGTATGTGAGCTGAAGTGCCCTGAGCACTACTTAGTTTCTTCCTCCTTCCCTCCCTCCCTTCATCCTTCCCTCCCTCCCTCCCTCCCTATCTACTGTGCCACCTCCTTGGCTGCCAATGCTATCTTTTGTTCTATTCTCCAGAAAGAGTTGAAAGTTGCGCTTTTAGGTCTTGACTGTATTTTGGCTCTCTTGATGATGTGACAGGATAACTAGGGGAAAAAAAGAAAGTAAGTAAAAATGTCTTTTTTTTGTACATGACTTGATGTTATATATAAAAAGTCCTAAAAACTCCACCAATAAAAATTGTCAGATCTGGGACTGGATGGTTTTGCACTCATTTAAGCACACAGATTATCATATGCAAAGACCTGGGTTCAAGCCCCAACCCTACTTGCAAGGGGGAAAGCTTCACAAGTGGTAAAGCAGTGCTGCAGATGTCTCTATTTCTCTCCCCCACTCTATCTCTTCTTCCCTTCTCAATTTTCTCTGCCCTATCAGATAAAATTAATTAGTAAAAAAAAAAAAACTTAAGAATAAATTTAGCCAAGCAAGCAAAAGAGTTAAATATCATAAACTACAAAACAGTAATGAAAGAACTCGGAGAAGACACAAGCAAGTAGATAGGTAATGCTCTGGATCAAAAGAATGAATATACAGTGTCTATACTATCCAAAATGATTTATAGGCTCAGTGCAATTCCTAACAAGAGTAGAATGGTATGTTTTATGACTATTTAAGAAATATTTTGGAATCACAAAATACTCCAAATAACTGAGGCAATCCAGGAAAAGAACCAACCTGGAGTGGAGGCGCATCACTTTCTTATTTCAAGTAATATTAGAGTCAGAGAGATAGCTCACTGGTAGGTTGTGTGCTTTACCATGTGTACAGCCTAGGTTAAAACCCTGGCATTAGCGAGTTGTAGTGTAGCCGGTTAAGCACATGTGGTGCAAAGTGCAAGGACCGGCTTAAGGATCCCAGTTCCAGGCCCTGGCTCCCCACCTGCAGGGGAGTGACTTCACAAGCAGTGAAACAGGTCTGCAGGTGTCTTACTTTCTCTCCTCCTCTCTGTCTTCCCCTTCTCTCTCCATGTAACTCTGTCCTATCCAACAATGACAACAACAATAGTAACTACACAGTAAAACAAGAAGGGCGACAAAAGGGAATAAATAAATAAATTTTTTTTTAATTTTTCTTAAAAAACCCTGGCACAAGGGGCTAGGTGGTGGCACACCTGGTTTAAGTATACACATTACCATAAAGCAGGTCTGCAGGTAGTCTGTCTTTCTCTGTCCCTCTCTACCTCTCCCTCCTCTCTCAATTTATCTCTGTTTTGTCCAATAAAAATAGAAAGAAAATGGGCCAGGTGGTGACACACCTGGCTAAGGGCTCCAATTACAGAGCACAAGGACCCAGGTTCAAACCCCCTGGTTCCCACTGTCATTTTTGGCCAGGCTGGCTTTGCGGGGGGGGGGGGGGGGGGGGGAGACAGAGATGACCAGAGACTCATGGCTGAGCTGAGAACGCAGTTCAATCTTTATTCACGAGTGGGGATGCGGTTCAACAAACTAATCTAATCCAATCACAACCCAATTCTGTCCTGCATCTCTCTCCTCCAGCGAAGAGTCAAGAACAAAGGAAATACATACGATAGGGGGCGGGGAGAAGGAAGAAGCGTGAACCAGCGATGACTAAACCAAATGTCGCAGAGGTGGGGGGGGACCAAACCAATATCCCGGAGGCAGGGGGGTGCCCAGCCAACAGTGGACATGCAAACAGAACACATAGCAAGCAACACAAGCGAACCGAATGTGATGATAAAAACAGAAGGCTTCACAAGCAGAATCCAGAAGCATACCAACACCCCATCTACAGGGGGGAAGCTTCACGAGTGTTGAAGCAGGGCTGCAGGTGTTACTCTGTCTCTTTCCCTCTTTACTTTCCCCTCCCCTCTCAGTTTCTCTCTGTCTCTACCCAGTAATAAAAAAATAAAAAAATAATTTTTTGAAAAAATAGAAATTAAAAAGGGGAGAAATGGCCACTAGGAGCAGTGGATTTGTAGTTCCAGCACTGAACCTCAATAGCCCTAGTGGCAACAAAAACAAACAAACAAACCTTGCACCATATGACAGCACCATGACATCAAGGAAAGCTCTAATGCTGTGTTTTATCTCCCTCCCTCTATTCTTTGTTTGGGGCTTTTTTGTTTGTTTACTTGCTTTACAAGAGCACTGCTTAGCTCTGATGTATGTGGTGCAAGACATTGTACCTGGAACCATGGATCCTCAGGGATGAAAGTCTTTGGCATAACCATTATGCTATATCCCCCTTCTCAGTCACTCTATTTGCATACTGATACTCCAATACATGCAAGTGATTGGTAGGTTTACAAAAAATATATATTTTACTGACGAAAGACCAGAATCTACCACCAGATGATTATTATAATCTCAAAATAACCTCTAATTCAGACTGTGCTTCAGTCTCCTTGTCTATGTAACGACACTAAATGCTTAGTTCACAAAGTTAACTTGCAACAAAGTTATGATAATTGAATGAGTGAAGCAGTAAGAAGAGTATTTCCTTTTTTTTAGTTAAAATACATATTTAATTAAAATTAATGTCAAGGAGCTAAACTCTAGTTTGAAGATGAAGATTGCTAGGACTGGATGAAAGCTACTTTATTGGCATATGTGCCCTACCATGTGCAAGCCATGCATTTGAACTCTGGAACCACATGGAAGCAATATGTACTGCAGTCGGGGGCAACATGGATGATAAAGTTATACTTTTGTATCTCTCCCTTTCTCTGTCTCTCCCACTAGTAAGAAGAACATCTATTCTATTATACCCTTCAACAAGAGTTAGTTTGTTAAAAGGGTTCCAACACTATGACATATTAAGGAAAAAATATTATGACATATTGAATATTAGTAATTATAATAATAGAGATAATAATATGCATGCTCTGTACAGTAGAAATAATTGGAATATCTCTTCACCCAGTAAAACACATCTTCATAAGGTAACTTCAACTCACCCAGTTTTTGCTCTGGTTTATGATGGTTCAGGGGATTTAACCTGGGACCTCTGGTGCCTCAGGAATGACAATCTATTGTAATACAAGTAATGCTATCCCCCAGTCTCATTCAAATTCCTAAATACAAATCATGACAAGTAGTAAATCTCTCAAAGCTAACCAACATAGACCCAAGATAAAAGACTTGTTTTCTTTTACACTTAATTCTGTCTTCTCTGTGTCTGCTACTACAGTAACCAGAAGTTTGGTATCCCACATGCATACATCGTCAGAAAATGAGTGGCAGAAACAAACCTTGCTTTCTTAATGGACCCCACTTGGGGTTTGAGTCAACCACAGAAGACAATCAAGCACCTAACAAGTGGTCTGTGGGAAATCTGGGTTCTCTCTCCTATTCTCTCTCTCCTATTCTGTCTCTCTCTCTCTCTCTCATTGAAAATACCAGGAGTCTAGAATCCATTGAAGCCTTGAACCCCAGGAAATTCTTGCAGCATGGGTTAGCATTTCTCTCTCTCTCTCTCATTGAAAATACCAGGAGTCTAGAATCCATAGAAGCCTTGAACCCCAGGAAATTCTTGCAGCATGGATTAGCATTTCTCTCTCTCTCTCTCTCTCTCTCTCTCTCTTATTGAAAATACCAGGAGTCTAGAATCCATAGAAGCCTTGAACCCCAGGAAATTCTTGCAGCATGGATTAGCATTTCTCTCTCTCTCTCTCTCTCTCTCTCTCTCTCTCTCTCATTGAAAATACCAGGAGTCTAGAATCCATAGAAGCCTTGAACCCCAGGAAATTCTTGCAGCATGGATTAGCATTTCTCTCTCTCTCTCTCTCTCTCTCTCTCTCATTGAAAATACCAGGAGTCTAGAATCCATAGAAGCCTTGAACCCCAGGAAATTATTGCAGCATGGATTAGCATTTCTCTCTCTCTCTCTCTCTCTCTCTCTCTCTCATTGAAAATACCAGGAGTCTAGAATCCATAGAAGCCTTGAACCCCAGGAAATTCTTGCAGCATGATTAGCATTTCTCTCTCTCTCTCTCTCTCTCATTGAAAGTACCAGGAGTCTAGAATCCATAGAAGCCTTGAACTCCAGGAAATTCTTGCAGCATGATTAGCATTTCAAGCATTTTTCCCAACATGGTATTTCTTCTGAGAAACCACTCATACTCAGTCCCCACTCCTGCGTTCAGCTGCCATCCAAAGTGTTGCCTCCTAGAACTGGTTTCTGTCAAAAGTCATGAGAGAATGTGGTTAGGAAAATGATCACATGGCTTCTGATGCTGTCATTACTATAAAAATCTGGTCTTTGCCTTCGGGCCATGCTACAGTGTGTCACCTACAGAAAACATGTAAGAAAAACCACAGAGGTAAGCAAGGGAAATAGGAAGTCACTGAGTCTTGTGGCAGCCACAACCCTCAATCAACTCATAAATCCACTTTTGTGGCATTGATTTACCTGACATTAAAAATAAGATTTGAGAAAGAAGGACAGTGAAAATCATAGAATTTGACTGAGTTTGGAGTATTCACCAAAGTAAAAACTCTGGGTGGAAGGTGAGGATAGACTTTCAGCTTCACTAGAGGAGGTGGGGGTAGGGACACAGACCTTTGGTGGTGGGAATGGTGTTAATATACACTCCTATTTAATAAATATGAGAGGGAAAAAATAGATTGAATGTCTCAAACTTTTTGATATGTAGACCCCAGTTCTTAGTATATATTCCTTCAATCTAAGAACTTAAGGTTTCAAATTGGTAACCTGATTGAATTTCAACAGTGGGCTTAAATTGTAAATACATTTCTGAAAATGACTGTTTCTTTAAAATATTAAATTACCTATAGTCTTATACAAGGGCGACCAGAAACAACTTAATGGGTCACTATATAAGATAAAGCTATATGTAAATAGCGTTAAATGGCATAAATCATGGTAAGATCTTGTATGATACACCAAATCCTAACCATAAGATTTTCAAATTAAACCAAATTCCCAAATAGCTTGGTTACAATGATAAGTATCTATAGCCTTCTTAAACTCTAAGAGAGCCCAACAACAAAAGATCTGGACCAGATGGCTTTACAAACAAATTCTACAAAACTTTCAGGAAACAGTTAATACCTATACTTCTAAAGCTCTTCCAAAAGTTCAAAGATATAGGAACACTCCCTTCTACCTTCTATGAAACCAACATCACCCTGATACTAAAAGCAGATACAGACACAACAAAAAAGGAAAACTGCAGACCAATATCTGTATTGAACATAAATACCAAATACTGAACAAGATCCTGGCCAACTGGATACAGCAGTATATCAAAAAGATTTTTCATCACTCCCAAGTGGGATTTATCCCAGAAATGCAAGGCTGGTTCAGCATAAGTAAGTCAATCAATGTTATTCACCACATCAATAAAAGCAAAACCAAAAACATAATCATGTCAATAGATGCAGAGAAAGCCTTTGACACAATCCAACACCCATTCATGCTCAAAACTCTACAAAAAATGGGAATACATGGGAAATTCCTCAAGATAATGTAGTAGATATACAGCAAACCTACAGCCAACATCATACTCAACAGACAGAAGCTGAAAGCATTCCCCATCAGATCGGGAACTACACAGAGCTGCCCATTTTCACCATTATGCTTCAACATAGTATTGGAAGTTTTGCCATAGCAATCAGGCAAGAGAAAGAAATCAAAGGAATACATATTAGGAAGGAAGAAGTCAAGCTCTCACTATTTGCAGATGATACGATAGTATACATAGAAAAACCTAAAGAATCCAACAGAAAGCTACTGGAAGTTATTAGGCAATATAGCAAGGTGTCAGGCTACAAAATCAATGTACAAAAATCAGTGGCAATTCTTTATGCAAACACTAAATCTGAAGAAGAGAATATCCAGAAGTCACTTCCATTCACTGCTCCAGCAAAACCAATAAAATACCTATGAATAGTGGTCCAGGAAGGTTAAAGAACTAGACTCTCAAGAATGAAGTCCTGAGTTCAATCCCTGGAAGCACATGTACCAGAGTGGTGTCTGGCTCTTTCTCTCTCTCCTCCTACCTTTCTCATTAATAAAATAAATAAAATCCTAAAAAAAACAAACAAACAAAAAAAAAAACCTAGGACTAAAACTGACCAATGAAGTGAAAAACTTGTATATTGAAAACTATGAGTCAAAGAAATAGAAAATGATAACAATAAACAAAAGGAAATACTACTCAATGAAATAGAAAATGATAACAATAAATGGAAAGACATCCCATGTCCATAGATATTGGACATGAATAATGAATATTCTCTCAGAGTCATATATAAATTTAATGTGATACCCATCAAATTTCCACCAAGCTTCGTTTAAGACAACAGAACAAAAACTACAATCATTTATCTGGAACCAGAAAACACCTAGAATTGCCAAAACAATATTGAGGAAAAGAAACAGAAATGGAGGCATCACACTCCCAGATCTCAAACTATATTATGAGGCCATTATCATGAAAACAGCCTGGTACTGAAACAAAAATAGGTACACAGACCAGTGGAACAAAATTGAAAGCCCAGAACTAAATCTCCACACCTATGGACATCTAATCTTTGATAAGGGGGTCCAAAATATTAAATGTAGAAAGGAGGTTCTCTTCAATAAATGGTGCTGGGAATACTGGGTTGAAACATGCAGAAGAATTAAACTGAACCACTTTATCTCACCAAAAACAAAAATCAACTACAAATGGATCAAAGACCTGGATGTCAGACCAGAAACTATCAAATTCTTAGAGGAAAACATTAATGTAACACTTTCCCACCTCAACCTCAAGGACATCTTTGATGAAACAAACCCAATTGCAAGGAACACTAAAACAGAAACAAACCAATGGGACTACATCAAATTGAAAGGCTTCTGCACAGCCAAAGAAACCATCACACAAACAAAGAGACCCCTCACAGAATGGGAGAAGATCTTCACATGCTATACATCAGACAAGACATTAATAAACAAAATATACAAAGAGCTCAACAAATTTAGCACCAAAAAAGCAAATGACCCCATCCAAAAATGTGCAGAAGATATGAACAAAACTTTCACTATAGAAAAGAGCAAAAGACTAAGAAACACATGAAAAATTGCTGCAGGTCACTGATTGCCATAAAAATGCAAATAAAGACAACTTTGAGATACCACCTCACCCCTGTGAAAATGGCATACATCAAAAGGAACAGCAGAAACAAATGCTGGAGAAGCTGTGGGGACAGAGGAACCCTTCTCCACTGCTGGTGCAAATGTAAATTGGTCCAACCTCTGTGGAAAGCAGTCTGGAGAACTCTCACAAGGCTAGACATGGACCTTCCATATGACCCAGTAATTCTCTCCTAGGGATATATCCCAAGGACTCTATAACATCCAACCAAAAAGATACGTGTACACCTACATTCATAGCAGCACAATTCTTAATAGCTAAAACCTAGAAGCAACACAGGTGCCCAACAACAGATGAGTGGCTGAGAAAGCAATGGTATATTTACACAATGGAATACTATGCAGCTATTAAGAACAATGAACCCACCTTCTCTGACCCTCTTGAATAGAGCTAGAAGGAATTATGTTAAGTGAGCTAAGTCAGAAAGACAAAGAGAAGTACGGATGATCCCACTCATAAACTGAAAGAAGAACAGAAAGGGAAACTCAAAGCAGTATTTGACTGAGTTTGGAGTAGGGCACCAAAGTAAAAATCTCTGGGTGGAGGGTGAGAGTAGATGTTCAGTTTCACTGGGGGGGCTGGGATGGGATGGGACACAGTCTTCTCGTGGTGGGAATGGTGTTTATGTACATTCCTATTAAAGTGTAGTTATATAAATCACTAATTAACATGAGAAGGGAAAAACTGATTGACTGCCTCAAACTTGTTAATGCACAGACCATAGGCTGAGTCTTTGAAATGCTGACTCTCTTAAAAGCTTAGACCAGGGAGAACAGGAGCAACCAGTAGCATTACTCTATAAGACATAGCTATATACAAATAATCTCAAAGGACATAAATTAAGGTGATGTTGTGTCTGACGCAGCAAATCCAAAAGAGTTAACCCAATTGTCAAATAATCTAATTACAGCAATAACTATCTAGTGCCTTCTTAAACCCTAAGACAGCAGGAACCTCCCACTTCCTCTTATAGAGGCTATATTTCCCCCAGTCCAGGAACCTCTAGGATGGGGCTCACTCTCCTGCATGCTTCTGTCAATTCATACCAAATGATATTGCATCTGCCGATCCCACCCTAATCAACATGAGTACCACCTCGGTATGCTTCACTTAAGACTGTATCCGGAGAGATCAGGCATGGAATGCCAGCCCTTCAACCATATTACTCAGGTGACACCTTTCCTTTCATAAGATTCTCTAATTCCATTTCAGGTGGTTCACTTCCTAACAAAGTCCCAAAACCTAGAGATAGACCAGGTCCCGTAAGATAGGGCATATGTTCACATGTATCCATAAATTAGGGCAAAATATATACCTGAAAGCAAAAGTGCACAATATTCTGCAATGAGTCAGTATATGCAGCAAGCAAGTAGACAGACCTAAAAAGATACCATAAAGTTTATAATGAAACAGTGCCTACTTAGACTTAGATACCCTCCTCACCTACTTCCTATTACACTTCCCTCATTCACTCCAAAGCTAACTTTATCAAAACAAGCACTGCAAAAGGTGAATAAGGGCAAGAAACTGGCATACTTTAACAATGACTCTTTAGTTACTATCAGGCCACCCCATCAGCTGGGGCCCTAATCGGGGAGTCCTGAGATTCCCACACAGACATGATGAGCCTAGACCTTGAATAAATCCCTTTCCCCAATATTACCAGTCATCTCTATCAGGAACAACACAATAGACTCCTTTGTGGGCCCCCATAGGACCTTGCCTTCAACTTGGATCAACAATGGTAGAGAATGTTCCATCCTCCGAAGGGAGGCTGGACGACATACTCTATGTTCCACCTGAGGAAGATGGGTCCTGAAATGGGGGTAGCTTGGAACGTTTCTACTCATGACCACAGAATGAGAGCTCGGGTCTACAGGGATGCAGAGGTCACATAGGCTCCTAAGCTGAATATGGGCCCCAGATCACATCAAATCAATGGGGTTTACAGTCAACTACATTTATACACCTTCCCCATATTAGAAAGCTACTCTCTTCCCTGATCTAGCTTTCTGGTCCTTTCTCCAGCCATGACTTCCTCTCCCCAGACAATAACTTGGATCCACGTGCATATCAGATTTCAGGCTCAGGGAAAAAAAAAAAAAAAAAAACACTAGTGTAATCATGGGCTCTTTGGAATATAACTAAAATAGGACTACTAACTATCTACAAAATGGAGACACCCTCCTCCCAACTCTTCATCTGAACTATTCCAGCCTTTAGGTTCGTGATTACTCAACTATTTGTTTGGCTCTATATGTTAACTTTCTTTTCAGCCACCAGGTTCCAAATGTCAACCAGACTTCCCTGGGAAGACAGCTCCACCAATGTGTCCTGGAGCTCCTCTTCCCTGGAGCCCTGCCCCACTAGGGAAAGAGGGAGACAGGCTGCTTCCCAGGTTGGATCAACCTGCCAACACCCATGTTCAGCAGGGAAGCAATTATAGGAGCCAGACCTTCCACCTTCTGCACCTCATAATGACCCTGGGTCCATACTCCCAGAGGGATAAAGAATAAGAAAGCTATCAGGGGAGGGGAATGGGATACGAGTTCTGGGGGTGGGAATTGTGTGGAGTTGTACCCCTCTTATCCTATAATTTTTGTCAATGTTTCCTTTTTATAAATAAAAAATTTAAACCTAGTGGGGGTTATATTGTTATATGGGAAACTGGGGAATTTTATGCATGTACAAACTATTGTATTTACTGTTGAATGTAAAACATTAATTCCCTAATAAAAAAATTAAAAATTTTTTTAATTTTTTTTATTTTTTTATTTAAGAAAGGATTAATTAACAAAACCATAGGGTAGGAGGGGTACAACTCCACACAATTCCCACCGCCCAATCTCCATATCCCACCCCCTCCCCCGATAGCTTTCCCATTCTCTATCCCTCTGGGAGCATGGACCCAGGGTCATTGTGGGTTGCAGAAGGTAGAAGGTCTGGCTTCTGTAATTGCTTCCCCGCTGAACATAGGCGTTGACTGGTCGGTCCATACTCCCAGTCTGCCTCTCTCTTTCCCTAGTAGGGTGGGTCTCTGGGAAAGCTGAGCTCCAGGACATATTGGTGGGGTCTTCAATCCAGGGAAGTCTGGCCGGCATCCTGATGACACCTGGAACCTGATGACTGAAAAGAGAGTTAACATACAAAGCCAAACAAATTGTTGAGCAATCATGGACCCAAAGCTTGGAAAAGTGGAGAGGAAGTATTAGGGAGGTACTCACTGCAAACTCTAGTGTACTTCTGCTTTCTTACTTTGGTGCCATACTCCAAACTCAGTCAATTTCTGCTTTGCGTTTCTACTTCTTTCTTTTTTTTTTTTTACATGCATAACATTCCCCTAAAAGTCCTGGACCAGATGGTTTTACAAATGAATTCTACAAAACTTTCAAAGAAGAACTAATACCTCTACTTTTAAAAGTCTTCCAGAAGATTGAAGACACTGGAATACTCCCTGCCAGCTTCTATGAAGCCAACATCACCCTGTTAACAAAAGCAGACAGGGACACAACCAAAAAAGAAAACTACAGACCAATATCTCTGATGAACATAGATGCGAAAATATTGAACAAAATTCTAGCCAACCGGATACAGCAGTATATCAAAAAAATTGTTCATCATGACCAAGTGGGGTTTATCCCAGGCATGCAAGGTTGGTTTAATATATGTAAATCAATCAATGTGATCCACCACATCAACAAAAGCAAGACCAAAAACCACATGGTCATATCAATAGATGCAGAGAAAGCCTTTGACAAAATACAACATCCCTTTATGATCAAAACACTACAAAAAATAGGAATAGATGGAAAATTCCTGAAGATAGTGGAGTCTATATATAGCAAACCTACAGCCAACATCATACTCAATGGTGAAAAACTGGAAGCATTTCCCCTCAGATCAGGTACTAGACAGGGCTGCCCACTATCACCATTACTATTCAACATAGTGTTGGAAGTTCTTGCCATAGCAATCAGGCAGGAGCAAGGAATTAAAGGCATACAGATTGGAAGAGAAGAAGTCAAACTCTCCTTATTTGCAGATGACATGATAGTATACATGGAAAAACCTAAGGAATCCAGCAAGAAGCTTTTGGAAATCATCAGGCAATACAGTAATGTGTCAGGCTATAAAATTAACATTCAAAAGTCAGTGGCATTCCTCTATGCAAACACTAAGTTAGAAGAAATTGAAATCCAGAAATCAGTTCCTTTTTCTATAGCAACAAAAACAATAAAATATCTAGGAATAAACCTAACCAAAGAAGTGAAAGACTTGTATACTGAAAATTATGAGTCACTACTCAAAGAAATTGAAAAAGACACAAAGAAGTGGAAAGATATTCCATGTTCATGGGTTGGAAGAATTAACATCATCAAAATGAATATATTACCCAGAGCCATCTACAAATTTAATGCTATCCCCATCAACATCCCAAGCACATTTTTTAGGAGAATAGAAAAAATGCTACAAATGTTTATCTGGAACCAGAAAAGACCTAGAATTGCCAAAACAATCCTGAGAAAAAAGAACAGAACCGGAGGCATCACACTGCCAGATCTCAAACTATATTATAGGGCCATTGTCATCAAAACTGCTTGGTACTGGAACATGAACAGACACACTGACCAGTGGAATAGAATTGAGAGCCCAGAAATGAGGCCCCACACGTATGGACATCTAATCTTTGTCAAAGGGGCCCAGACTATTATATGGGGGAAGCAGAGTCTCTTCAACAAATGGTGTTGGAAACAATGGGTTGAAACATGCAGAAGAATGAAACTGAATCACTGTATTTCACCAAATACAAAAGTAAATTCCAAGTGGATCAAAGACTTGGATGTTAGACCAGAAACTATCAGATACTTAGAGGAAAATATTGGAAGAACTTTTTTCCGCATAAATTTTAAAGACATTTTCAATGAAACGAATCCAATTACAAGGAAGACTAAGGCAAGTATAAACCTATGGGACTACATCCAATTAAAAAGCTTCTTCACAGCAAAAGAAACCACTACCCAAATCAAGAGACCCCTCACAGAATGGGAGAAGATCTTTACATGCCATACATCAGACAAGAGTTTAATAACCAACATATATAAAGAGCTTGCCAGACTCAACAACAAGACAACAAATAACCCCATCCAAAAATGGGGGGAGGACTTGGACAGAATATTCACCACAGAAGAGATCCAAAAGGCCGAGAAACACATGAAAAAATGCTCCAAGTCTCTGATTGTCAGAGAAATGCAAATCAAGACAACAATGAGATATCACTTCACTCCTGTGAGAATGTCATACATCAGAAAAGGTAACAGCAGCAAATGCTGGAGAGGGTGTGGGGTCAAAGGAACCCTCCTGCACTGCTGGTGGGAATGTCAATTGGTCCAACCTCTGTGGAGAACAGTCTGGAGAACTCTCAGAAGGCTAGAAATGGACCTACCTAGCTATGACCCTGCAATTCCCCTCCTGGGGATATATCCTAAGGAACCCAACACATCCATCCAAAAAGATCTGTGTACACATATGTTCTTGGCAGCACAATTTGTAATAGCCAAAACCTGGAAGCAACCCAGGTGTCCAACAACAGATGAGTGGCTGAGCAAGTTGTGGTCTATATACACAATGGAATACTACTCAGCTGTAAAAAATGGTGACTTCACCGTTTTCAGCCGATCTTGGATGGACCTTGAAAAAATCATGTTGAGTGAAATAAGTCAGAAACAGAAGGATGAATATGGGATGATCTCACTCTCAGGCCGAAGTTGAAAAACAAGATTAGAAAAGAAAACACAAGTCGAACCTGAAATGGAATTGGAGTATTACACCAAAGTAAAAGACTCTGGGGTGGGTGGGTGGGTGGGGAGAATACAGGTCCATGAAATTAAAAAAATTTTTAAAAACTCAAGACAGCAAGAACCTTCCTCATTCTCTATAATACCTATATTCTCTCAGTCCTGGCAACTCTGGGGCTTGGCTTCTTTTCCTCATGCTTCTCTCCCTCCATACCATTTACACTGCATCTGCTGAGCTCAACCCAAGATCACAGATATCGGTTGACTATTATTTCTATAACTATCTATATTTGTATATATTTGCCCTTTTTACCCTTGGTCTTGCTTTCTCATCCTTTCTAAGTTACACCTACACTTATCACTGCTTCCAAATACCTTTCCTTTTTTCCTCTTCTTTCTCTGGGTCCTGATGAAATAGGATTTCTCTCCATCTGGGAGTATGGACCAAAGGTCTTTATGTGCAGAAAGTGGAAGGTCTGGCTTCTGTAATTGCTTCTCCATGGACATGGGCATTGGCAGGTCAATCCATATCCTCACCCTGTTTCTATCTTTCCCTAGTGGGGTAGGGCTCTGAGAGGTGAGGTTCCAGGACACATTGATGAGGTCATCTGCCCAAGGACTTCAGGATGGAATCATAGTAGCATCTGTAACTTCATGTCTGAAAAGCATTTTGACTATTCAGAACTCTCTGGAAGTTGTCACTGGGGACTGGGTGATAGCATAGTGATTATGCAAAAACTAGTTCCATGCCTGAGGCTCTAATAGCACAAGTTCAGTCCCCAAGACCTTTATAATCTAGAGCTGAACAATGCTCTGGTTGAAATAAATATTATATATAGTAATATTTTGAAAGGGTTGTGATTGAGGGCCAGTTAGGGTGTATGCTGTGTTATGCTTGATGTCCAGATTCAAGCCCCAATATTACTTGGGAAATCCCATGGAATTTTGGGAAACTTTGATCCTCTATGTCTCTCTGAATGAAACAGCAGCCTGGGACTAGTGAAATTGCTCATGTAAGAGACTGAAAAGAAAGAAAGAAAGAAAGAAAGAAAGAAAGAAAGAAAGAAAGAAAGAAAGAGAAAGAAAGAAAGAAATGAAAGTTAGAAAGGAAGAAAGAAAGAAGGAAGGAAAGAAATGAGTGAAAGAGAAAAAGAAAGAAAGAAAAGAATGAATGAAAGGAAGAAATGAAGGGCATTAAAAGCACCCTAGGAGGGTGCCTACTTTGTATATATGCCAGGTTTCATCTAGGTCAATACTGTGCTAGGGAAAGCTTCAGTACAATAGTGTCTCTCTGTTTTTTCCTGAAAAAAGTTGTCCTAAGTGGTAAAACCCCAGTGACAGTAAACGAAAAGGAAAGAGAGAGAGAGAGAGAGAGAAAATGGGGAACTAGAGACACGCCTGCAGCATTGCTTCACGGCTTATGAAGTCCCCCCACTGCAGGTGGGCACCAGGGAGTTAAACCAGGATCCTTACTCATTCTATTATGTGTGCTCTATCAGATGTGCCTGTCCTCTCAAAAAAAATAGTTTTAAAGTTGAAAACACATGTGTTCCTTTATGCCCTGAAGGCAATACTCCTAAATATGTATCACCTGTATGATTTAAATGCTTTTCTTCCCATTTTTCTCCCTATTTAGGCTGTAATGAATGTCTGGGCCAAAATGAAATGTGTTTTTCTGTACTAAGTGTATAGCTTCCTCTAGACTTTTCAAATTGAAGTAATGTAAGTAAAGCAGTGATGCAATCATAGTGTAGTATGTTAGCTATATAAATTTTCTGATTAAATCACCTAAAGGGATCGGGTGGTGGTGCACCTGGTTGAGCACACACATTACAATGCACAAGGACCCAGGTTCAAACTCCTGGTCACCACCTGCAGGGAGAAAGCTTCATGAGTGACGAAGCGGGGCTGCAGATGTCTCTCTGTCTCTTTCGTTGTCTGTCTTCCCCTCCCCTCTCAATTCCCACTGTCTCTATTTAATAATAAAATAAATATATATTAAAGTATATTTAACCATCAAAATTACATGTGTACAGATATAGATTAAATGGATAGTGCAAAATAAGCATGAAAAATAACACTGCTGTGATTTTTTTAATATTTTTATTTATTTATTGAATACAGACAGCCAGAAATTGAGAGGGAAGAGGGTGATAACGAGGGAGAAAGATAGACATCTGCAGTCCTGCTTCACCATTCACAATGCTTTCCCCCTGCAGGTGGAGACTAGGGGCTCGAACCCGAGTCCTTGCATACTGTAACATGTGCATTCAACCAGGTGCGTCACTATCCCCACCACTATGATACTTAAGCATAAAGGTTTGTATTGGGTTTCCTGAAATTAAGCAAAACAAGAAATACAGATTCTCTGTCCTTTGGGATAATGATTACCCATTACTGGGTGTCTGCTATTTCCTGACTTGCATTACGTCTTCGACATTTTCATTTCTTTTAACACACAACTCCTAAAAGTAGTTATTGTCATCCATTTAACAGAAGATGAAACTGAGCCTGATACTAAAATTTATACAATCAGAAAATGGCAGAACTAGGGTTGATTCCATGCCAAAAGGTGTCTAAATATTAAATGCATTTTGGGGGGCCAGGTGGTGGCACACCTGGTTGAGCGCACATGATACAATGTGCAAGAGCCCTAATTCGAGCCCCTGGACCCCATCTGCAGGGGGAAAGTATTACAAGTAGTGAAGCAGGTCTGCAAGTGTCTCTCTTTCTCCTTTTTTTATGGTATTTTTTAAATTTTTTGATGTTTTATTTAGTTATTATTAGTATTATTGTATAGAGACAGAGAGTAATTGATAGGAGAAGATAGAGAGGAAGAGAGACAAAGAGACACCTTCAGCCCTGCTTCACCACTCATGAAGCTTTCCCCCTGCAGGTGGGGACCAGGGTCAAGAACCTGGATCCTTGTGCACTGTAATGTACATGCTTAACCAAGTGCACCACTGCTTGGCCCCCTCTCTCCTTCCCTCTCAACTTCTGGCTGTCTCTATCCAATAAATAAATAAAGATAATAAAAAAGTTAAAAAATATTAAATGGATTTTTCTATTAGAAACAAATATATATATACATTATCAATCTCATAACCGACTCCCTGTTTTGTTTTGTTTTTCAAGTTCATGTGTATCTCTAGATCTCTAGATTCCACATATGAGTGAAACCATCTGGTAGTTGTCTCAGGCACGAAGATGTTTTCGCCTGACCCATTGTGTTATTTTCTCCACAGCATGGAGATTTACAAACATGTCTTTTATCCCAACTTGAGAGAGTGGGAAAGTTATAAAATTACACTGTATTTTTCCTCTTAGACAAGCCTTCATAATTAAGAAACATAGCAAAAGTAAAGGCAATATACTTTCAAGTTTCCATACGGAAAGAAAATCCTCTTTATGATGCTAAGATTGTATTTCAGCAACTGCACTATTCGTCTTAAGAACATTTCTCTTATAGACAAACTAAGGGTCCCAAAGTCCCTTAAAGCTGAATGAAGAGCAGTAAAACACAGCCTGCTCATTCTGCCTCTGCAGCCTAGGACCCACTCCCCCCATAATAGTCATGTTATTTCCTTTGGACCTGCGCTAAGGAATCTAGAAACCAATGTGTACAGTGTGCCACCTTGTGAGCAAAAGAGGTGGTGTTATTTTGTAAGTGGCATCTGCAATGACAAGGATACTTCAAGGAACCAGATTTCAGGGGGACACCATGTGCAATTTATTAGGACACATTTTGTACCCTCCCCCAAGGCCCATTTGAATCAAGTAGTCAAACTACTGAAATGTAAATGCACTAAAGTATTTACTGGAAATTCTGTAGAAGACTGTGAAATCAATGTGAAGTATGATGATCTTGAGTTTAGCAAAGCTGTTTTTGCCACCTACTCAAGTGACAGATATTAAGACATCCATTTCCTTCGGGTCTCATCTGAAAAGGAAAAAAATTGACGAGGAGGTCATCAGGGGTCATTCAGCAAAATTAGTTTGAATTCACCATAGGAGAGAAATTTCCTTCTCAAGTGTCATAAAAAGCTTCAGGTTCCCAATTCCTTTGACACACCAGCATTAAAATTATTTTTTAAGATTTGTTTATTGTGATAGAGAGAAAGAAAGAAGACAAGAGGATAAAAGTACCAGAGCACTGTTCAGTTCTTGGCAAAAGACAGTTCCAGGACTTAAACCTTTGTTCTCTGGGGCCTCAAACTTAAAAGTATTACAACAGACTGAGCTCTCTCTGGCTCCCAGATTTTCTTGTAAATTCAACCATTCTCTTATAATATCTGCAATAGGACACAAAATGACCAGTATGCGAGTTATTTATCTACTGCTCTTTGCCTACTATCATGTTAATTCAGCCAGTCTTTCAAAAAATAGTTGTGGATATTAGAGGAATTGTTGAGAAATATCCTAATGGTTATGCAAACAACTTTCATGCCTAAGGTTTTGAGGTCCAGGTGCTCAGTGGATCTCTGTATCTTTATCTCTGTATCTCTCTTATTAAAATAAAATTAAAATATTTTAAAGACATAATTGTTAAATATTTTACAACTTGTTCCCATGTTGACTCTAAAATTGCAGAGGAAAACAAATTAAAAAATAATTGGAGGTGAAAAAGTTACTCTTCTGAGTATAGTATATCAAGATATTACCATGTCATGCATGTAATTTCAGGACAATATGCTAAAAGTAAGATGATCAAGGTATGCAATGTTAAGGAACCACAAAGTATAATTTCAAAAGGGAGGCAGCTTCTGCACTGATACAAATATGAGTTGGTTTAGAGGAGGAAGGCTATCCCAAGTAAAGGGAATGTTGTAAGCAAAAGAATGGAGGCATTTAAAAGAAAAGAGAAAGGAAGGAAAGGAGAGAGCAAGGGAGGAAGGAAGAACCCATCAACCAGGGAAAAAATAGGCAACCTGATGTGTTTAGGGAACAGCAAGGGGTACCATGTCAGTAAAAGAGGAAGTAGAAAACCTCAAAGTTTTCTCTCATGGTGGCATGGAGAACTACAACAAATAGTTCTCACGGTAGCACAGGAAAATGTGGCCTCTCCTGCACCCCAGAAAGCATGAAGATGATGGACAACCAGTAGCCCCAAAAGTTTCCAAAGCCAGAGGAAGGTGCAAAGTAAGGGGCCAAGTGGTGGCACACCTGGTTGTGTGCACCTGTAACAATGCGCAAGAACCTGAGTTTAATCCCCTGGTTCCCACCTAAAGCGGGAAAGTTTTGCAAATGGTGAAGCAGTGTTGCAGGTGTTCTTTGTCTCTCTCCCTCTCTATCACCCCCTTCCCTCTTGATTTCTGGCTGTCTCCATCCAACAAATAAAGATAATTTTTAAAATGTTTTTAAAAAGAGAAGAAGATGCAAAATAATTGAAAGACCCTAGAAAGCAGGAACTCTTTGAATGACCACTTCTAACACTGCAGCCCTTTCACACATTTCTTGTACTTTTAATAATTTTTTTTTGTAGCTCCACACAGTGACAATAAATACTCACTTTGCAAAATAACATAGCCAGGCAATAAAGAGACACTTGAATTCTGTTTGTGATAGAACTAAGAGGTGGGGAAAGTGAGATGTTGGTCAAAGATTTGTTATAAGATGAATAAATTCTAGGGATCAAATGTACATTAGCAATAAAAATTATATACTAAAACTTGCTAAGAGTACACATTAAATGTTCTTACCACAAAGGAGAGGTAACTGCCTGAAGCTGCTAGTTATCTTACTAAGGTCATCATTTCATATTTGCATATAACAAGCCATCACACTATACACCTTTAAGTTACACAGTATGACTTGTCATTTAGATCACTATAAAGCTTGTTTAGATAGTCCCCAAAGCATCATACACACAAATAATGACTTAAATATTAGTGTGTTAATGAGGAAAGGTGAAAATCCAGGGATTAGGCAGTGGTACACATAGTTGAGCACACACATTATCATGCTCAAAGGTTCAAGTTCAAGTCCCTGTTTCCCACCAAGAGAAAAACTTCACCAATGCTATAATAAATGTTATAGGTGTCTCTCTTTCTCCCTATTTCTGCATCCCCTCTCAATTTGTATCTGTCTTATCAAATAAAAGAAAAACAAGGAGCAGCTACCAGAAGAGATGAATTTGTGATGCAGGCAATGAGCCCCAGTGATAATCCTCGTAGCAAAAAGGAAAAAGAGAGAAGGAAGAAAAGATGGAAGAAAGAGAGGGAGGGAGGGGAAAGAAGGGGGGAAAAAGGAAGGAAGGGATGGAGAGAGAGAGAGAGACAGAGAGACCAATGGCAGAAATGTGGAATTTCAAAACCTTTAGAGCTACAAGTTGTATGAATATAAGCTGTGACAGAAAACAAACACCAGGGGCAGAGCCAAGATGACAACCTGGAGGCAGCTGCTGACATGAGCTCCAACAAGCAGCAGCCTGTGACCTTGGATTCGCTGGATAGGGTAGGATACTGGGAGGTTATCAGGAGTGTGAATAAGGGGTCCTAAGTGTGACACCAAGGAGGGGTTCTATAGCTCACTTTTGGGTTAGAAAATGGAGGAAAAAGAAAGGAAATCTTTTGATTATTTCACCCCTCCCCCACCACAGAACCAGACACTAGGGGCTGGAAAATTGCTCCTTGCAGGCCTCCCACTGTGCTATTTTCTTTACCAAGATTCCTGGCTCACCAGGGGTATCATTCGAACCCTTTTCCTTTTTTGTTTCCTTCTCTTTTTTTTCTCTAAGTGACTGGAGCTCTATTTGAGCAACAAAATATCTGACCAATCAGAACCTCACCCCTGCCTGGAAAGACTACCTGGAAGTTCTGGAAGTTTGCTTTTTTTTTTTTTTTTTAATACATCTTACAATTGGCTGTCTTTGCTCAGGCTGCCTGATCTAGAGCCATCCAAGCTGCAGACTGACTACTATGGTGTTTTACTCTATTCTATTTTATTATTACTATTATGTATATGCATTTCCCTTTTCCCCCCTCCTTCTTCAGGTTGACCAAAATTAACTGTTAATGTTTTTTCCATTGCTAGGTGACTGGGTGTCCTATTCATTGTGAGAAGAATTTGTTTTACTCTACCTCTTCCCTCCACTCTCCTCTCCTTTTTCCCTCTTCCTAACTAATTAAAAAAAGTCTTTCCTTTCACTGACTTTTTTTTTTGTTCCTGTCTTCTTTTCTTCCTTTCTCCTTCTTTTGCTTTCTGAATTCACTTATATATGTTTATAAATTATTTTGGGGAAAGAAATCTGACTCAGAGTGGACTCTATGTGTATGTGTCTCTTCTCTACTTCCCTTTGTCTTCTTGCTATCCCTAGAATTTACAGTGGACAGTAGATTTGCATAATTGTCTATTCTTGCTATCCCTTTTTTCCTTTCTCTTTCTTTTTCATTTGGATTTGGTTGCTATTTCTTCTTGGATGGGAGGTGTTACTTGGCTAACTGGTATTGGTTAAACTGCATCAATCCTTGCTTCAGTTACTATTGTAATTTCTGAGGTTGGTGACTACATTTGTCATAAAGGTATTTAGTATAGTGTGGCTTGTACTGAAAACACAACAGCTGAAGAATGACAGAACAGAAAAATAAAAACACATCAATTAAAAAATGGTTAAATTAAGAGCAAATAAAACTGCAACCACAATGAATCAACACAGAAGCCCAGAAGAAACTCCAAATCAGTCAGAAGTGACCATAGATAAGAAAAATATGCAAGCAATAGTAAACCTAATAATCACAGAAATGAAGACAACTATTGAGGAAAGGGTTACCAGAATTAGGGAAACAAGAGAGGAGAACCTCAAAGAAAATACTAGATACCTCGAGGTAATTAGAGAACTGAAAGCTGAAATAGCTGAATAAAAGTTCAATTAGCAGAACAAGCTAATACTATAACAGAACTGAAGAAAGAAGCTAAGGGAAGGGAAAATAGGCTAACCGAAGAAGAAAACAATTAGCCAGACAGAGGATGAGCTACAGAAAACTAAGAAAGAGGTAAAAGAGTTCAAAAAGAGATTGAGAGACACTGAAAACAACAACAGAGACATATGGGATGATCTCAAAAGAAGTAACATTTGTATAATTGGCCTGCCAGAAGAAGAAAGAGAGGAAGGGGAAGTAAATATTCTAGAGGAAATAATAAAAGAAAACTTCCCAGACCTAAACAATAGAAAGGACATTAAAATTCAAGAGGCCCAGAGAGTCCCAAACAGAATCATCCAAGACCTGTAGTTACAATGAAAAGAAGTAAGGATAAAGAAGGGATCCTAAAAGCTACAAGAGAAAAACAAAAAGTCACATACAGGGGAAAACCCATAAGATTATCAGCAGACCTCTCCACTCAAACTCTAAAAGCCAGAAGAGAATGGCAAGATATCTATCAAGACCTGAATGAAAAAGGGTTTCAACCAAGGATAATATATCCTGTTAGAATTTCATTCAAACTAGATGAAGGCATCAAAACCTTCTCAGACAGACAACAGTTAAAGGAGGCAACAACCATCACTAAGCCTGCCCTGAAAGAGGTTCTAAAAGACCTCTTATAAACAAGAACATCACCATAATACAAATTAAAAAATTATTGAATAATGGCACTACAATACACTAAATCCATAATATCAATAAATGTCAATGGCTTAAACTCACCCATCAAAAGTCACAGAGAAGGAGGATGGATCAGAAAACAGAACCCAACCATATGCTGTTTGTAAGAATCCCACCTGACCCAACATGACAAACACAGACTTAAAGTGAAAGGATGGGAAACTATCCTACAGGCTAATGGACCACAAAAAAGGCAGAAACAGCCATTCTCATCTCTGACACCATATATTTAAATTAAATTAAGTAGTAAAAGATAGGCAAGGCCATTACATAATGACTAGAGGATCAATAAACTAAGAAGATTCAACAATTATTAACATCTATGCACCCAGTGAGGGACCATCTACATACATCAAACACCTACTGAAAGAACTACAAAAATACATCAATACTAATGCAATAATAGTAGGATACTTTAACACCCCACTCTCAAACTTAGACAGATCAATGAAGCAATCAACAAAGAAACAAGAGAATTAAATGAAGAGATGTGCCAGGCTACCCTGAGGGTGTTTCTTCCCTGGCACGTGCTCTCTGGGTTGGAGACAACTCAGCTAGAGCCAACCTAGGCTGCTACTTACTCAGCGATGTGGGAGAGGAATCAGGAACTCTCGTGGCTGAGCGGGAATGCAATGCAATGTGTTTATTGATCAGAAAAGAATCTGCCTTTATATCTTCCGAGAGAGAAGTGATCAGCCAGAAAAGGAAGTGGCTAGGAGAGTGGGTGTAGAGAAGGAAAAGAGCACGAATTCTATCTAACCAGTGGGGATTAAACCAATGCCCTGCAGGCAGGGTGGGTCTCAGACAAAACAATGATTATGTAAATAGACCACAGCGTTAAGCAATGCAGGGGAACCTGGTGTAATGACCAATACAGATAGAAACAGAAGAGGTCTTAGAAGCAGAATTAGCCAAAGGAGAAATGATGACCAACAGAGATGGACAGACTAGACCTACTGGATATTTTCAGAGTTATTCACCCCCAAAAACTGGAATATACATTCTTTTCAAATCCACCCAGCAGACCTTCAAGGATAGATCATATGTTAGGCCACAAAGACAGCATCAACAAATTCAGTAGCATTGAAATTATTCCAAGTATCTTCTCAGACCAAAATGGAGTAAAGCTAACATTTAACAACAAACAGAAAATTACTAAAAGTCACAGAATTTAGAAACTAGACAAGATACTGCTTAAGAACTGCTGGGTCAGAGAGACACTCAAGAAAGAAATTCAAATGTTCCTGGAAACAAATGAAAATGAAGACACAAGCTATCAAAATATTTGGACACAGCTAACGCAGTACTGTGAGGGAAACTCATAGCCATACAATCACATATTAAAGAACAAGAAAAAGCTCAAATAAACTACCTTACTGCACACCTTAAGGACTTAGAAGAAGAGGAACAAAGGAACCCTAAAGCAACCAGAAGGACAGAAATAACTAAAATTAAAGCAGAAATGAACAACATCGAAAATAAGAGAACCATACAAAAGATCAATAAAGCCAAAAAATGGTTCTTTGAAAAATTAAACAAGATTGACAAACCCCTAGACAGACTCACTAAAAAAAGGGGGGTGGAGAGAAGATTCAAATAAATATAATTGTAAACGATAGAGAAGATATCACTACAGATACCACAGAAATACAGAAAATCATGCAAAACTTTAATGAAGAACTATACGCCACCAAGCTAGAGAATCTGGAAGAAATGGAAGAATTCCTAGAAATATAAGCCCTTCCAAAACTGAACCAAGAAGAACTACAACACCTAAATACACCAAACACAGAAGAAAAAAAAAGAAACAGTTATTAAGAATCTTCCCAATAACAAAAGTCCTGGAACAGATGGCTTCACAAATGAATTCTACAAAACCTTCAGGAAACAGTTAATACCTATACTTCTAAAGCTTTTCACAAGATCAAAAAAAACAGGAACACTCCCTTCCACCTTCTATGAAACCAACATCACCCTGATACCAAAAACATATAAAGGCACAACAAAAAAGGAAAACTACAGACCAATATCTATGATGAACATAGATGCCAAAATATTAAACAAGATCCTGGCCAACCAGATATTTAAAAAAATTGTTTATCACAACCAACGCTGATTCAACATACCTAAGTCAATCAATGTCATTCACCACATCAATAAAAGCAAAACCAAAAACCACATGATTATCTCAATAGATGCAGAGAAAACCTTTGACAAAATCCAACACCCATTCATGCTCAAAACACTACAAAAAACTGGGAATTGATGGGAAATTCCTCAAGATAGTGGAGTCCATATATAGCAAACCTACAGCCTACATCATACTCAACCAACAGAAGCTAAAAGCATTTCCCATCAGATTAGGGACTAGACAGGGCTGTCCACTATCACCATTACTCTTCAACATAGTATTGGAAGTTCTTGCCATAGCAATCAGGATAGAGAAAGAAATAAAAGGAATACAGATTGGAAGGGAAGAAGTCAAGCTCTCACTATCTGAAGATGATATACATAGAATGATAGTATATATAGATGCTAGTATACATAGAAAAACCTAAAGAATCCAGCAGAAAACTACTGGAAGTTATTAGACAATATAGCAAGGTGTCAGAATACAAAATCAGTGTACAAAAATCAGTGGCATTTCTTTATGCAAACACTAAACCTGAAGAAGACATCCAGAAATCACTCCCATTCCCTGTTGCAGCAAAATCCATAAAATACCTAGGAAGAAATCTGACCAAAGTAGTGAAAGAATTGTAAATTGAAAACTATGAGGCACTATTCAAGGAAATAGAAAATAATACCAAGAAATGGAAAGGCATCCCATGCTCATGGATTGGAAGAATTAATATCATCCAAATGAATAGTCTCCCCAGAGCCATGTACAGATTTGATGCGATACCCATTAAAGTTCCACCAATCTTCTTTAACAGAATATAACAAAAACTACAGTCATATATCTGGAACCATAAAACACCTAGAATTACCAAAACAATATTGAGGAAAAGAAACAGAAATGGAGGCATCACACTCCCAGATCTCTAACTACATTATAAGGCCATCATCATCAGTACAGCCTGGTACTATAACAAAAATAGGCACACAGACCAGTGGAACAAAATTGAAAGCCCAGAACTACACCCCCACACCTATGGACATCTAATTTTTGATAAATGGGCCCAAAGTATTAAATGGAGAAAGGAAGCACTCTTCAATAAATGGTGCTTGGAAAACTGGCTTAAAACATGCAGAAGAATGAAACTGAACAACCTTATCTTATTAGAAACAAAAATCAACTCCAAATGGATCAAGCACTTGGATGTTAGACAAGAAACTATCAAATTCTTAAAGGAAAACATTGGCGGAACACTTTCCCACCTCAACCTCAAGGACATCTTTGATGAAACAAACCCAATTGCAAGGAACACTAAAACAAAAACAAACCAATGGGATTACACCAAATTGAAAAGCTTCTGCACAGCCAAAGAAACCATCACACAAAGAGACCCCTCACAGAATGGGAGAAGATCTTCATATGCCATACATCAGACAAGAAACTAATCACCAAAATGTACAAGAGCTCAGCAAACTTAGCACCAAAAAAGCAAATGACCCCATCCAAAAATGGGCAAAGGATATGAACAAAACACTCACATCAGAGGAGATCCAAAAGGCTAACAAACATGAAAAATTTCTCCAGACCACTGATTGTCAGAAAAATGCAAATAAAGACAACACTGAGATACCACCTCATCCAAGGGAGAATGGCATACATCAAAAAGGACAGCAGCAACAAATGATGGAGAGGCTGTGTGGACAGAGGAACCCTTCTGCACTGCTGGTGCAAATGTAAATTGGTTCAACCTCTGTGGAAAGCAGTCTGGAGAACTCTCACAAGGCTAGACATGGACCTTCTATATGACCCAGTAATTCTTCTCCTAGGGATATACCCCAAGGACTCCATAACATCCAACCAAAAAGATATGTGTACACCTATGTTCATAGCAGCACAATTCTTAATAGCTAAAACCTGGAAGCAACACAGGTGCCCAACAACAGATGAGTGTCTGAGAAAACTGTGGTATATATACACAATGGAATACTATGCAGCTGTTAAGAACAATGAGCCCACTTTCTCTGACCCATCTTGGATGGAGCTAGAAGGAATTATGTTAAGTGAGCTAAGTCAGAAAGACAAAGAGGAATACAGGATGATCCCACTCATAAACAGAAGCTGAGAAAGAAGAACAGAAAAGGAAACTCATGTGAAGATCTTCTCCCATTCTGTGAGGGGTCTCTCTGTTTGTTTAATAGTTTCTTTGGATGTGCAGAAGCTTTTCAATTTGATGTAGTCCCATTGGTTTGTTTCTGCTTTGGTCTTCCTTGCAATTGGGTTTGATTCATCAAAGATGTCCTTGAGGTGTATGTGGGCAAGTGTTTTACCAATGTTTTCCTCTAAGTATTTGATTGTTTCTGGTCTGACATCTAGGTCTTTGATCCATTTGGAGTTGATTTTTGTTTCTGGTGAGATAAAGTGGTTCAATTTCATTCTTCTGCATGTTTCAACCCAGTTTTTCCAGCACCATTTATTGAAGAGAGCCTCCTTTTTCCATTTAATCCTTTGGGCCCCCTTATCAAAGATTAGATGCCCATAGTTGTTGGGATTTACTTCTGGGCTTTCAATTCTGTTCCACTGGTCTGTATGCCTATTTTTGTTCCAGTACCATGCTGTTTTGATGATGATGGCTTTATAATATAGTTTAAGGTCTGGGAGTGTGATGCCTCCATTTCTGTTTCTTTTCCTTAAGATGGTTTTGGCAATTCTAGGTGTTTTCAGGTTCCAGATAAATGATTGTAGCGTTTGTTCTATTCTCTTAAAGAAGCCTGGTGGAACTTTGATGGGTATTGCATTAAATTTGTATATGGCTCTGGGGAGAATATTCATTTTGATGATATTTATTCTTCCAATCCATGAGCATGGGATATCTTTCCATTTCTTGGTATCAGTTTCTATCTCCTTGAGTAGCGACTCATAGTTTTCAGTATACAAGTCTTTCACTTCTTTGGTCAACTTTATTCCTAGGTATTTGATTGATTTTGCTGAAACAGTAAATGGGAGTGATTTCTGGATGTCTTCTTCTTCAGATTTAGTGTTTGCATAAAGAAATGCCACTGATTTTTGTACATTGATTTTGTAGCCTGATAAGACAAGAAACTAATCACCAAAATATATAAAGAGCTCAGCAAACTTAGCCACAAAAAAGCAAATGACCCCATCCAAAAATGGGCAGAGGAAATGAACAAAACATTCACTACAGAGGAGATCCAAAAGGCTAACAAACATATGAAAAACTGCTCTAGGTCACTGATTATCAGAGAAATGCAAATCAAGACAACACTAAGATACCACCTCACTCCTGTAAGAATGGCATACATCAAAAAGGACAGCAGCAACAAATGCTGGAGAGGATGTGGGGACAGAGGAACCCTTTTACATTGCTGGTGGGAATGTAAATTGGTACAGCCTCTGTGGAGAGCAGTCTGGAAAACTCTCAGAAGGCTAGACATGGACCTTCCATACGACCCAATAATTCCTCTCCTGGGGTTATACCCCAAGGACTCCATAACACCCAACCAAAAAGAGGTGTGTACTCCTATGTTCATAGCAGCACAATTCATAATAGCTAAAACCTGGAAGCAACCCAGGTGCCCAACAACAGATGAGTGGCTGAGAAAGCTGTGGTATATATACACAATGGAATACTATGCAGCTATCAAGAACAATGAACCCACCTTCTCTGACCCATCTTGGACAGAGCTAGAAGGAATTATGTTAAGTGAACTAAGTCAGAAAGATAAAGATGAGTATGGGATGATCCCACTCATCAACAGAAGCTGACTAAGAAGATCTGAAAGGGAAACTAAAAGCAGGACCTGATCAAATTGTAAGTAGGGCACCAAAGTAAAAACCCAGTGGTGAGGGGTAGGCATGTAGCTTCCTGGGCCAGTGGGGGGTGGGAGTGGGCGGGAGGGATGGGTCACAGTCCTTTGGTGGTGGGAATGGTGTTTATGTACACTCCTAGCAAAATGTAGACATATAAATCAGTAGCTAATTAATATGAGAGGGGGAAATCAATTGTATGTCTCAAAGTTTCTCAAAAGACAAACTGAATCTTTTTAATATATAGGCTATGTATTTGATATGCGAACTCTCTCAAAAGCCTAGACCAAGTAGATTAGAAGCTTCCAATAGCACAGCTATATACAAGATACTGGGTACTGTCCAGCAAACCATAACAAAGGGACTTTTCAAAGTTAACCCAATTAACAAATAATGTGATGATAATATTAACTATTGAGTGTCTTTTTGAACCCTAAGACAGCAGGAACCTCACATCTTCACTATAGAGCTCCTACTTCCCCCAGTCCTGGAACCCTTGGATAGGGCCCACTTTCCCGTATGCATCTCCCAATCCAAACCAAATAACATTGCATCTGCCGATCACAACCTAACCAAAGCAACGATTGCTACCTCAACATGCTTCACCTCAGAATGTATCCAGAGACTTCACGTGTGGAATGACAACCCTTCAGCTTCATTACTCGGGTGAGACCTTTCCTTTAATAGTACACTCTAATTTCATCTCAGGTAGTTCACTTTCTAACAAAGTCCCATAACCTAGATATACACCAGTTTCTGTGAGAGAGAGCTTATGTGCACACGTATCCATAAACTACTGCAAAATATATACCTGAAAGCAGAACTACACTAGAGTTTGCAATGAGTACCTCCCTAACACTTCCTCTCCACTATTCCAAGCTTGGGATCCATGATTGCTCAACAAATTGTTTGGCTTCATATGTTAACTCTGTTTTCAATCACCAGGTTCCAGATGCCACCAGGATGCTGGCTAGGCTTCCCTGGATTGAAGACCCCACCAATGTGTCCTGGAGCTCAGCTTCCCCAGAGTCACACCCTACTAGGGAAAGAGAGAGGCAGACTGGGGGTATGGACCGACCAGTCAACGCCCATGTTCAGCGGGGAAGCAATTACAGAAGCCAGACCTTCTACCTTCTGCATCCCTCAACGACCCTGGGTCCATGCTCCCAGAGGGATAGAGAATGGGAAAGCTATCAGGGGAGGGGGTGGGTTATGGGGATTGGGTGTTGGGAATTGTGTGGAGTTGTACCCCTCCTACCTTATGCTTTTGTTCACTAATCCTTTCTTAAATAAAAAATAAAAAAATAAAATAAAAAAAAAGAAAAGGAAACTCAAAGCAGGATCTGACTAAATTTGTAGTAGGGCACCAAAGCAAAAACCCTGGGTTGAGGGTGAGGGTGGATATTCAGCCTCATGAAGGGGGGGGGGGGGATATTGGATGGGACACACAGTCTTTTGGTGGTGGGAATGGTGTTTATGTACACTCCTATTAAGTTGTAGTCATATAAATCACTATTTAAGTAATATGAGAGGGAAAAAACTGATTGAATGTCTCAAACTTTTTAAAGCACAGACTGAGTCTTTTTAATACATAGGCTGAGTTTTTGAAATGTTGACTCTCTTAAAAGCATAGTCCAAGGAGAACAGAAGCAACTGGTGGCACAGCTATATACAAATAATATCAAAGCACATAAAATATGGTGATGTTGTGTATGATACAGCAAATCCTAACAAAGGGGTTTTTCCAAAGTTAACCCAAATGCCAAACAATATGATTATAGCAATAAATATCTATTGTCTTCTTAAACCCTAAGACAACAGGATCCTCCCACTTCCTCTATAGAGCCTATATTTCCCATAATCCTGGAACCTCTGAGGTGGGGCTCACTTTCCTGCATGCTTCTCTCAAGTCATACCAAATGATATTGCATCCACCAATGCCAACCTAATCAACACAACGAGTACCACCTCAACATGCTTCACTTCAGACTGTGTCCAGAGACATCAGGCATGGAATGCCACCCTTCACCCTCATTATTCGGGTGAGACCTTTCCTTTCATGGTAGTCTCTAATTCAATTTCAGGAGGTTCACTTCCTAACAAAGTCCCAAAACCTAGATATAGACCAGGTCCCATCAGATAGAGCATATGTTCACATGTATCCATAAGTTAGGGCAAAATACATACCTGAAAGCAAAAATACACAACAGTCTGTAGTGAGTCAGTATCAAGTTCATAATGAAATAGTGTCTACTTAGACTTAGATACCCTCCTCACCTACTTCCTATTACAGTTCTCTCACTCACTCCAAAGCTAACCTTATCAAAGCAAGGACTGCAAAAGCTGAATAAGGGAAAGAGACTGGCATACCTTAACAATGACTCTTTAGTCACTATCAGGCCATTCTATCAGCTGTGGCCCTAATCGAGGAGTCCTGAGATTCCCAGACAGACCTGATGGGCATAGACCTTGAATAAATCCCTCTATCCATTGTTACCAGTCATCTCTATCAGGAACAACAAAATAGACCCCTTTGTGGGCCCCCATAGAACCTTGCCCTCAACTTGGATCAACAGTGGTAGAGAATGTTCCATCTTGATGATGGACAACATACTCTATGCTACACCTGAGGAAGATGGGTCAATATTGGGGCAGCATGGAATGTTCCTACTCATGACCACAGAATGTGACCTCAGATCTAGAGGGATGCAGAGGTCACATAGGCTTCTAAGCTGACTATGGGCCCCAGATCATGTCAAATCATTGGGGTTTATAGTCAACAATATCTATACACCTTTCCCATATTTGTTTCTTCCCTGATGCAGCTTTCTGGTCCTTTTCCCAGCCATGACATCATCTCCCCAGACAATAATTAGGATCCACCTGCACATCAGATTTCAGGCTTAGAGGCAAGAAGAAAAAAGGAATAAAAGAAAAAACTAGTATAGCCACAGGCCCTTTGCAATTTAACTAAAATATGCCTACTAGCTATCTACAAAATGGAGGACCCTCAAACTCTTCATCTGCACTATTCCAGCCCTTAGGTCCATGACTGGTCAACAATTTGTTTGGCTTTGTATGTTAACTCTCTTTTCAACCACCAGGTTCCAGATGCTAGCATGATGCCAACCAGACTTCCCTGGACAGACAAACCCACCAATGTGTCTTGGAGCTCTGCTTCCCCAGAGCCCTTCCCCACTAGGGAAAAACAGAGACAGGCTGGGAGTATGGATCAACCTGTCAATGCCCATGTTCAGTGGGGAAGCAATTACAGAAGCCAGACCTTCCGCCTTCTGCATCTCACACTGACCTTGGGTCCATACTCCCAGAAAGAATAGGAAAACTATCATGGGAGGGGATGGGATACAGAGTTCTGGTAGTGGGAATTGTGTGAAGTTGTACCCCTCTTATCCTATGGTTTTGTCATGTTTCCTTTTCATAAATAAAAAAGAAAACAAACACCAAAAGTATTTTTCAATTATTAGCATTTTATTATATTAATATTTAATATATTTATTTTATCTTATAATTTTACATAACCAATACATCATAAATAAATGAACAGTTTCTCAAGTATAAATATCAAACCTACTTCATCTATATTATAACTGTGTACTAGGTTCTTCTCCACATCCTTCCCACACTGCCTGTCATGATCCCTCTCACCCACTCTTTCACTGTGGTGTGATTTCTTATGGTTTTGTTCAGGTAGAACAGAGGCCAATTTCATCCAGAGTTGCTGGAGAATAGCATTTTATCACAGTTCATGGCTTGGGAGTTACCAAAATTCATAAACTTTGAGTGGTCTCAAGGCTCCTTTAATCACCTCCATCCATTTTCAGGAGGTGAGGACATTGGAACATCTCAGAAGTGTGGAACCATTCAAAAGCACCCCTAGAAGCTAATGTTTTATTAAGCAGGTTTTACTAAGACATCTATGAAAAAAAACTGGGGACCATTCAGGACTTGTTGCAGAGTACTGTGTAAGGAGTGGCATTGAGATGGTTTCCTCAGCTGAGCTGATGGGCAGCTCTCTGCCCTCGAATGTGACTGATGACAGGGGTGACGCAGGTGCAACCAACTTTCACCAGCACCTTCTCCAGTCGGAAGGCATGAGGGCAGTCCTGAGGATCCCTCCGCAGGACCAGGATCTCTTGCTGGATGGGGACAGAGTTCAAGGAGCTGTCTTCCTGCCCCTCAGCATTGAGGCAGTTCAAGTATCTGCACTCAGCATTTGCAATCTCAGAGGGGAACCGGTTAGGGTCCTGGGTGATGCTGTAGGAGGAGAAGGTAAAGTGATTGATGAAACAAGAAAGAGGACTGAGGAAGGATGAGGGCCCCAGGGCAAAGAGTGCTTGCCTGCAGGAGGCTTTTCCATCTAATTTCTGACATTTCAGTGCTTCTGGGGCTGCAACCAGAAGGCCTGGCTTCACACACTCCCCTTTGAAGGGTATTTAACTGCATAAGCCTCAGTTTCCACAACTTCAAAAGTGAGATTCTTTACTGTTGTTGCTGTTGCTGCTGTTACTACTACTACTACCACTACCAACCACTACCACTATCACCACCACTGTTGTTGTCATTCATCCCTTGCCTAGAGATTAAACACTGTTAGTGGATCTTCTGGCACATAGTCTACAGTGCCTCTGTTTGGAAAGCAAAAGCAATGTCCCCTTCTCAATTTCTCAAATTCAAAATCTGTGAATCCAACCCCTTCTCAATTTCTCCCTCAGTTTTCCCCTCTAATGGCGTTCATAAAGGCCACGAAGGAGTTCTAGACAACACACCACCCCACACTTCTAAACATGAGTGTTGAAGGCAGTTGTTGAAGCACTTCTAGTTGTTCCTGGATTACATTTTCGTATTTATATTTGGAACATACAGATAATCTTTAGTATCCTAAAAAGAACACTAAGACAAAACTGCAAACTATATTAAAACTTCACCATCTAGAATTCTACTCCACACCTGACCTTTTCTCCTCTCTACCCTGTTCCCCACTACTTGAAAACTGATGTTGAATCTGGATACATCTCTCTAAAGTGAACTTTATGCTTCCCTCTTTTTAATCATTTATTGGATAGAGACAGAGAGAAATTCAAAGGGTAGGGGAGGTAGAGAGGAAGAGAGAGACACCTGCAGCCCTGTGAAGCTTTCCCTCTACAGGTAGGGATGGGGATTTGAACCTGGATCCTTGCACATTGTAACATGTGCACTCATCCAGGTGTGCCACGGCCTGTCCCCTGCTTCCCATTCATCCCCATGCAAGTTATTTCTGTGGGTTGTTTTCGAGCAAGATTTCTGTTTGTAAAAGTGAAATTGAGGGGAATTATAATTTTCTCTAAGTTGTCTATTTTATGATTAGTATACATGAACATATTTTTAAAGGAATATGAGCATCAGTCTCCTTGGCACTTACTTGTAATTCCAAGGGGAAATGGAGCGGTTCTGGATGTCAGATGAGATGGAAACACCCTGCTTTTGATTGAGGATGCGAATGTCAACTCTCACATTATTGTCCTTCAGAGGAGGGCAGACAGCAGTATTCCCTGCTTTGGGGATTTTTCGAGCTGTCACCTCATCCAAGTGGGTGAGCCCCAACGTAAGCAGCAAAAGGCACTTGATCTGAAAAAAAAAAAAAATAGAGGTTGCAGTTGGCTAACAGAATCTAGCACTGTCTACTGGTGAGCTGTACTCCATGCCTAGTTTGACATTCAGGTCTTCATTCTGAACTTTTTGTTTTCACTTGGAAATGAAGATATCTGGTTACCAAACTGAAAACTAAACTCATTAGTTGACTGAGCCCTCTATCAGTCTGAGAGCAACTGAACAGTGGTTCAGAAAGCTATCAGGATCTGGATAGCTTGATTTTGATTTGATCTCCTCACTGAGACTCTGGTTTCTCTTCTTTCCTATTTTAATACTCATTTAACAATAACATTCACAAGATTAAATGAAATGTTCTCTGTGAAGCACCTGTAAGTCTAGCAAAAATGTAGGACTAGTAAATGAAGCCTTTGCCTTTATAACTTTGTATTCCCTAAATCCTCCATAAAATTCTTCTTCCCTACCACTCCTCTTTCTAGAACATACTGCCCTAATCGTACTCATCATATTCGAACTTTCCATCAATGGCAAATTCAGATGTGGCCTCTCCAAGAACTTCCCCTAAAGTGTCAATAGTTCAAGTAGAGGTATGTCAATCATCATTAAACCAGAAGTTTGTAATCGGCTAGCACTCAAACAGCATTTCTTTACTGTCTGGGAATATAGTGTTTGTGCTCAAGTCAGAGATGCACTGATAAGATTGTATGTTTCCACAGGAAAATATGCTTTTTGGGTGAGTGAAAGAATGAGTAGGTGATCGAATGAACAAAACAATGCAGTTCAGTTAACAATATAGCTAAGCTCACCACATTAGGAAAAACATTATGCAAAATCAAGTTTAGCAAAGTTTCAATTATCCATGTTAATTGAAAGAAGCAGGGGCATTAATGATGCACAACAACAAAGAATATGGAACTATTTCTCTTTAGCTCTGGAACATAGATTGTTTTTATACTTACATTAAAACACTGGCTTATCTGGTGTTACAGCATGCACAATGAAAGTGCTCTGTGAAAACTCAACTAAAGCCAAGAAGTGCTATAACTCTCTCCAGCTTCCTTCCTTCTGTCTCCTGCTCAGCCCCCATCACCACCAACCTTTTCTAGGGATGAACTAGGCCCATCACTAATTCAATATAATGCAGAACAAGTGTCGAAGCTGAGTTACTTTATTTTCTTTTTTTAAAAAAAATATTTTATTTATGCATGTATTTATTTATCTATTAATGAGAGGGAAAGGAGGAAAGAAAGGGAAAAAAACAGGGACCTGGATGGTGGCACATCTGGTTAAGCTCACATAGTACTAAGCACAAGGATCCAGGTTCAAGTCCCTGGCTCCCCGTCTGCAGGGGGAACACTTCACAAGCAGTGAAGCAGATCTCCCTATGTCTATCTTTCTCCCTCCCTCTCTATCTCCCCTCCTCTCAATTTCTCTCTGTCCTATCCAATAAAATGGAAAAAATGGCCTCCAAGAGCAGTGAATTCATAGTGCTGGCACTAAGTCCCAGCGATAACCCTGGAGGCAAGAGAGAGAGAGAGAGAGAGAGAGAGAGAGAAGCAGACATCACTCTGGTACCTGTGCTGTCAGGGATTGAACGCAGGACCTCATGTTTGAGAGTGCAACACTTTATCCACTGTGCCACTTCCCAGACAACAAGTTACTTAATTCTCTAAGTGCAATGTTATTAAAGCCGACACCTTCTATGAGTTAATTAGGGCAAGGTAGATAGCATAATGGTTATGCAAACAGTCTTTCTTGCCTGAGGCTTCAAAGTCCTAGGTTTAATCACCCATACCACTATAAACCAAAGATGAGCAGTGCTCTGGTGTTTCTCTCAGTGACTCTTCTGAATCTCTCTCAAAAATAAACAATTAATTAGACCTGGTGATTTTCTTTTTTTTTTTTTTTTTAGGTGTTAGGTTTCTTTTTTTTCTTTTTTTTTTTTTAAGAAAGGATTAATTAACAAAACCATAGGGTAGGAGGGGTACAATTCCACACAATTCCCACCACCCAATCTCCATATCCCACCCCCTCCCCTGATAACTTTGTGTTTTTTCTTTCCTCTTCTGTAATATTTTGACTGAACTGCTTCTATTTTTTAGTATTAAAGGTTTAAAGTAACTAACTGTACCTTGGCGTTATATGATATAGTGAAAATTATCTCTATAGTCACTTGTACTTCTAAGTATATATGATACAGATATAGCTAAAATATACTAAGTATATATAATATATTCATCCATATTCCTAAAGATTTTTAGAAAAATACTTTCATGTCCCTCTTTAAACATTGATTCCTACCAATGGGCCAGTTAGCTCAGTTGGTTAGAGCATGGCGCTAATAGACATTGATTCCTATAACTACTTAGTGGGGTAAGTAAAAATTAATATTATATCAATTAGTCAGGTGTAGGTGTTACCTGAAGACAAAAAATAATTTAGTTGTGTACACCAGCCTGATAAAGTCAATCCAGAGACCCAAACCTAGGTGTCTGTGGTTAGTGATGTTTCTATTAAAGTTCATTAGTGTTATTAGCAACATAGAGTCACTCACAGTGTATAACTTAGCTTTGTTTCAATAAGAGTCAAATATTCTAAGCAATGTGACAGGTATGTCAGAATTGTATGAATATTGCAGGTCACATGGCCTCTTACCAAGAAACCAGATGATGGCTGTAAATGTTATTTTGTTTCATGAAATTTTTGATCTGAAACTATAGAGTCTATAGTTATGTAATATGAAACCTTCGCTGGCTCTTAAAAAGTGTATACCCACTTCTTCTCTGAGAGATTCACAGGTGAATTAGACTTGAATTCTAACATTACACCTGCAAAACAAGTAAATAGATATCCCTTCCAGGCTGTGGAATTATAAAGAGGGCAAGAGAAAGCACCAGCTAAAAGTTTGCAGTATCAGGACACCAACATTCTCTTTTCAGCTTGACATTTCACTCTAATAAGAGACCATCTGCACATTTCTCTCTAAGCTTATCTGTGGCTTATGCTCACTCCTATGTAAAAATGGCATCCAGAAGTTGACTAGCTCTTGGCCTCAAAAAAAAAAATTACACTATTTACTGAGGATGTCTTATCTATACCTCCCAATATCTAATCCTGCCCCACTGCCCCTTGCTGTCATGTTTCTTGCAGATGATTCAACAGATTTCCTCAAAGCAATCAGATATAGAAATGGTTTCAAGAATAGTACTGCCCAACAAATTTTGAGGGGTTATGGTGGCCTTAAATTCAGAAAACTGGCCTCTGGGCCATTCAAAGAAAAGCACACTTTACTGATATCCTATAAACCTACGCTCATGCCCCTGTTTTATGTATTCAGTACCCAGAGGTATCCAATCTTTAACTTAATTCAACTATTGCTTATCTGTATAATGGGGAAAGTAATTCCAACCTATCTCACTGAATTGATAGTTTCAGTAGCAAAAAAAAAATAATTGTGCTACTAATAGCTAGCATTTACTGAATATTTTCGCCAGCCATGCTGGTTGTTGTCACAATCTCAAGAGGAAGGAGACCATACAAAATATGTTGTCTTTCTCTACCTGTAGTCTTGGAGAAGTTATATACACTTATTTAAGGTAAACTGAACTCCCACATGAGATAAAAGTATGAGAGCAATCTCATTCTATAATGATGGCCACAGCAAATAGCATGTCTAATTGTCTTGATACAACAAGAACTAAGCACAAAGCATTATACCATTGGATATCGTCATTGCTAATTTCTTTTCCCTCTACAAGATAAGGATCATAATTAAGATCACATTTTATTATTATTCTTTAAAAAATGACCCTCAATAAAGTATCCAATTCAGGTTAATTCCTTAGAAATTTGTCGTTCTAAAATCTCAGAGTTGGTTATATCTACTTAGGCTACTCACCAAGGATGTTGCACGTAGGATGGTCATTGTCATTTTGCTCCTGTTGTCTGCTGTATGCAATCACTTCTTTCTGCATATGCCTATGCTTTGTCACTGAGAGTATCTGTTGTTTTTATAGTAATCACTGCCCTTGTTTCAATTGACCTGCTTACTGTCTATGTTGTGGTTGAACC
The DNA here is from genome assembly GCF_950295315.1 of Erinaceus europaeus. Taxonomy (NCBI): domain Eukaryota; kingdom Metazoa; phylum Chordata; class Mammalia; order Eulipotyphla; family Erinaceidae; genus Erinaceus; species Erinaceus europaeus. The sequence goes on along the minus strand of NC_080165.1, from coordinate 91,640,506 downwards.
AGAATTACTGACGAACATAGTTTTTTGGTTTTTTTTTTCTATTCCACTTCCTGAAGGGGAAATAAAGGGGGACCCTAAGAAGGGATGACAGAAAAAGAATCAGATCTTCCTTTACTTTTACCCCATTTCCACCCCCATTGCCCTAAAATTATAGCAAAATTCTTAACTAGTTGGCTGTAGAGGTTTACCAAATCACACATTACTGTCATGATCTTCTATGTTCTTCCACACGCAGCTAAAAACCTTCATCATTTACCACGTTTTCTAATTTCCCATCACGAATGTGAACCACAATTTAAAGAGGAGCTAAGTCATCCTTAGAGCAGCCTTTGTATTAAGTGAATCAGCTGTCCTTAACTCCATCTTGCAAATGGGAAAACCAGAGAAATTAAATACATCATAAAAGATTCAGATGTTGTATCCTCAGTTAGTTTCAAGGTCTCCCTGTAATAATTCTTTCTTAACCCCTATGGTTATACTTCTACTGATTTTGTCAGGCCAGTGAAATAGCTCACTTGGATAGTGTGCTGCTTTGCCATCTGCACATACCAGGTTTGAGTCTAGCCTTCACCACATTAAAGGAAGCTTCAATACTGTGATCTCTCTTTCTCTCTCTCTCTCTCTCTCTCTCTCTGTTTCTATATCTAAGACAAAGAAATAGAGTCATACTAATCTTAATGACTAATCATCATCAACATAATATATAAATGACCCTTATTCTGGCCATCTCTGCTTATGATTTTTTTAAAAAACAAAAAGTGGACTAGTCTTCTACTGCTCTGACCTGTAATTGTAAAGTTAATTTAATTCATCTCAGTTTAAATGTTTATTTAGCACATGTATATGCTAGTCATTATACTCTAGAAATATAGACATTTTCAAATAATATTTTTTAAAATGTATTTATTAATTAAAGAGAGAGAGAGGAAATAATAGAGTATCACTGGAACATGTGATGCCAGTGATCAAATTTGGGACCTCATGTTTGAGAATTCAACACTTTATTTACTGTGTCACCTTCCAGGTCATCTATTAATTTTTTTTTATCTCTGCTACAGAAGAGCTAAATTTACACACTCTCTTTTTGAAAGTCAAGGCAATTCTAGCAGGGAAATATTGATTTTGTTTTTCACAATGTGTTTGAATAACTTTCCTTAATTTTCTTTAACTGAAGCTATATTTGGGCCTCATGGTAAAGCATCTCCAAGATAGATTTTCAGTGATCATGAACTTTCCATCCGCTTTCTTCTAATTCTCTATATGTGTTCATTCTTATTAATAACTGTCCTATTGAGTCATCTTAAGTTTATTTTCCATAAGAAGGCCCCCTTGTGGTGTGGAGGGGTGTCGCAGTGGATAAAGCATTGGACTCTCAAGCATGAGGTCCTGAGTTCAATCCCCAGCAGCACATGTACCAGAGTGATGTCTGGTTCTTTCTCTCTCTCTCCTCCTATCTTTCTCATAAATAAATAAATAAATTCTTTAAAGAAAAAAAAAGGCCCCCTTGAGGGGTCTAGGAGGTGGCTCACCTTATAAAGTTCACACATTACCATGGAAAAAGAACTGAGTTCAACCTCCCAGCTCATGAAGGAGGAAAGCTTCATGAGCAGGGGAGTATTGTGTATTTATATATAATAAATAGTATAATATAAATAACAAAACACATCCATCCAAAAAGATTTGTGTATACCTATGTTCATAGCAACACAATTTGTAATAGCCAAAACCTAGAAGCAACCCATATGTCCAACAACAAATGAGTGGCTGAGCAACCTGTGGTATATATACATAATGGAAAACTACTCAGGTATTAAAAATGGTGATTTCAATGTTTTCAGCCCATCTTGGATGGAGCTTGAAGAAATCATGTTAAGTGAAACAAGTCAGAAACAGAAGGATGAATATGGGATAATCTTACTCATAGGCAGAAGTTGAAAAACAAGATCAGAAGAGAAAACACTAAGCAGAACTGGAGTTGATATACTGCACCAAAGTAAAAGACTCTGGGGTAGGTGCAGGGGAGAGTTCAGGTCCTGGAACAGGATGGCAGAGGACCTAGTGGGAGTTGTATTGTTATGTGGAAAACTGAGAAATTTTATGCATGTACGAACTATTGTATTTACTGTTGACTGTAAAATATTAATCCTCCAATAAATAAATAAAAATTATATATATGATATATGCATATATAGTTCAGCTTTATTATTTATTTTTTGAGTCAAATATTCAAATCCATCATGTATTTGCTGGAATCTAAATAAAATTATACTCTAGGGTGGGAATAGATAGCATAATGGTTATGCAAAGATACTGTCATGTCTGAGGTTTCACAGTCCCAGGTTCAATCCCCCACACCTCCAAAAGCCAGAGCTGAGCAGTGTTCTGATTAAAAAAAAAAAAAACCTAGAAAAAAATTATACTCCATAGTAACTAATCTTTTAGGGTAATATTTTTTAAACTCTGAATAGATTTCAATAGACAAAACAATTTACATTTAGTTTAAAATCTGCAGAGACTTCATTATAATGAGCTTACCAGATGAATATACTGTGCCAGGGCTTTCATATGTTCATGTTCATGTTTGTGGTCATAGGAATTACTTAGTGTTTAAATAATAAGTAAAACACAGAAACCTTCCTTTCCTTCTCTCACTATAGCTATCTCCCCACATCCCTCTCTTTCTCTGTGTATGTTTGTATATAATAATTGTTGTTAAAATTTGGAGGCTCTAGCTGGCCGGGCTAGCTTCACGGGTGGGTAACAGAGACGACCAGAGACATACGGCTGGGCAGGGAAGCTGTATTTCTTTATTCAGGAACAACGATTCATAAACTAAACCAAACTAATCACCAAACAGAACTCTGCTGCCTCTTTCCCCATGGCGGCACCAAGAACTCTCTCTAACTCTGGAACTCTCCAACTCTGGAACTCTCTCAGGGTTCCTTTGGGGCGGGGACAAGCGGGCCTGCGAAACTAACAGGACTGAACCAATTTTCTTGGCAGGGGGAGAGCTAGAACAACCCAATGTAAAGCATACAACAATTCCCCCTTTTCTTTTTAACTAAATGACTACAGTATCAAGGGTGTGGGATGAACAGAAACCTCTATCATACAGGCATTTAAAAAAAAAAACTGGCACAAACATGGAGAAACATGTAAGCAAGTAACAAGAACCAGTGTGCTGCCAAGGGAAGGCCTGAGGGGGCCATTTTTTTGCCTCTGTGGGCAAAACTTTATCATCTTAAAAAAAAACATTTCTTGCCTCTGGGGGGCATACTTGCCTCGACAGGCATTTGCATGGGGGTGGGGAACGGCCTAGAGTCCCAAAGGCAGCTGGCTGCAATTTACTTACTATGAAACAAAACTTGTTATTAGCATAACCACAGCACAATCTAAAATTTCTAATAGAGAAGGAATTTGAGACTTTTACATATCAACAATGTCTTTTTAACCTTTTGTTACACCCATTCAAGATGGAGACACACCCTAGGTGTGCGCAGGAAAGGAAACCTCAGGCATGAGAATAATTAGCATAGCCATTGTGTAATCTACCATTTCAAATAGAGAAGATAATGGAGAGTTTTACATATCAACAAGTCTATTTAACCTTTTGTTATACCCATTCAAGATGGAGACACACCCTAGGTGTGCGCAGGTCTTTAAACCAACTTAGTTAAAATATATTGTTAACTAATATTTACCTCAGACTTTAAATGTAAGTTAATTTTATCTTTATGAGAATTACGTTGAAAACCTTTTTCATTTAACTTTGTCTAGTAAGAATTTAGCCTTAAAGTTACTGCTTACCAAACTTTAAACACACACATAAACATGGTCATTAATACACAAGGAGAGAAACCTTTGCTACGAAGACATGTCATTTTAAACATGAATTTAAATCTGTACTGTCTTAGTTGTTGGGGGGGTGCGTTGTCCAGTGGTGGTCTCTTGGGCAGCTTCAATTCTAGGAATTGCAGGTTGCGATCTCTGCACGAATCTCTGCATACTCCAGCTTGTCTGTCTTCAGACCGGAGCTGAGGATCTCGGCCAGCGTGTCCAGTTTTGGCAAGGGGCCCAGGATATCCGGGAGGTCCGAGATCGTTCCAGAATTCATAGCACGAGGGAGGGCGGGCCAGCCTTGTAGAAGGCGCAGGCCAAGGTGCCCAGGGTTGGCGGCCATGATAGGCTGCTGCGGCCCTGCCCCATGGCCCTGCCATGTCTGCTGCCCTGTTTGCAGTGGCCGAGCAGCGTGGAGGGATCACGCGTCCAGTGCCCTGCGCCACGCAGTGGTGAGCTGGCTCCTGTGGGCTGGCCTGCGTGCTGGCATTGGGCTCCTGTGTGGTGGCATCGGGCTCCTGTGTGTTGGCACCGGGCTCCAGCGTGTTGGCATCGGGCTCCTGTGTGTTGGCATCGGGCTCCTGCGTGCTGGCGTCAGCCTCCTGCAGGCTGCGGGGCTGCGGGGCTGCGGGCGTGGTGTGCGGGGTTGTCTGGGCGCAGCCGGCTGGCTGGCTGTTCCACCAGGTGGAAAAGGCAGCTCCGCACCTCGCCTCTTGCCCGCTGGCTCTTCCCGACTCCTCTGGCTGTTTTGAGTTCGCCCAAGCGAGTGGAAACCACAGAGTGGTCAAGACATAAATGTTCCAGAAACAGCAAAACAGTCTTGTGAAGAAAGAGCAGAGGCCTTTGGAGATCTCTTCACAAGCAGAAGAGAAGGCCATAGTACATAGGTAGCCAAATTGTCTTCACTTATCTGAGAAATGTGCAGGTCAGGTCCACGTGGGCGCCATTTGTTGTTAAAATTCGGAGGCTCTAGCTGGCCAGGCTAGCTTCACGGGTGGGTAACAGAGACGACCAGAGACATACGGCTGGGCAGGGAAGCTGTATTTCTTTATTCAGGAACAACGATTCATAAACTAAACCAAACTAATCACCAAACAGAACTCTGCTGCCTCTTTCCCCATGGCGGCACCAAGAACTCTCTCTAACTCTGGAACTCTCCAACTCTGGAACTCTCTCGGGGTTCCTTTGGGGTGGGGACAAGCGGGCCTGCGACACTAACAGGACTGAACCAATTTTCTTGGCAGGGGGAGAGCTAGAACAACCCAATGTAAAGCATACAACAAAGAATATAATCCTTTATTTCTGAAATCATAAGCTTGAAAAAAAATAAGGAGCTTAGTGGGGGAGATAATGTAATATCTTCTTTTTAATATTTATTTACTTATTCCCTTTTGTTGCCCTTGTTGTTTTATTGTAGTTATTATTGATGTTGTCGTTGTTGGATAGGACAGAGAGAAATGGAGAGAGGAGGGGAAGACAGAGAGGGGGAAAGAAAGAGATACCTGCAGACCTGCTTCACCAGTTGTGGTGAGTGGCTCCCCTGAAGGTGGGGAGCTGGTGGCTAGAACCCAGATCCTCAGGCAGGTTCTTGTGCCTTGCACTTTGCGCCACGTGCGCTTAACCTGCTGCACTACCACCAGACGCCCAGTACCGTAATATCTATGCAAAAGACTTACATGCCTGAGGTTTCCTATGTTCAAACCTCAGTATCACCATGAACCAGAGAGGGAAAAGACAGGGATAAAAAAAAAGACTCTATTAAAGAGTTATAGGAGAATGGGATAAAGAAGGAGAAGGGAACAAAAACCAAAAAAGCAGAAAAAATAGGAGAGAAAAAAAGATGTACAAAGAAGTTTTCCTGGAGCCAGGCAGTGGCGCACCTGGTTAAGTGCACACATTACAGTGCACAAGAGCCCAGGTTCAAGTCCCTGGTCCCCATCTGTAGGGGAAAGCTTCAAGAATATTGAAATAGGTCTTCAGATATCTCTCTGTCTCTTTCCCTCTTGATCCTCCCTCTCCTCTCAATTTCTCTCTGTCTCTATCCAATAATAAATAAAATAAGTTTAAAAAAAAAGTTTTCCCCAAAGTGCCATGTGAGAATCTGAGTAAAATAAATTTGAAGTCAGTGGAGAAAGTTTCAGGCTGAAAGAGTGACTCCCCAATTCTGGATCTAGTCTACAGGACCATGATGGGCTTCATACCAGAGTATTATCTCCTTGTTAACAAAACACAATTTATTGTACACCCATTCTGTACTAGCCACTGTACTGGGTATTTAACATTGGAAGAAGAAAGAAGAATGAAAGTATTATCTTTATAAAAGTTTTAAAAAAAAATCACCACAACAGTTTCCTCCATCCATCCAAAAGTGATACGAACTTTTTGTCAAAGCACATGGCACCTTTGCTTTGGAGAGAACTCAGGGTCATTTTAGAAGTGCATAGATAAAGCATATTACCAGTTAGAAACAGAGAGAGATTAACAAAAATTATGAATTTGAATTTCCCCTGGAGAAAAGCAAAATGGAGAAAGATGCCAGTAAGAATTCCTTTTTGTTTCTTTTCTTTCTTTCTTTCTTTCTTTCTTTCTTTCTTTCTTTCTTTCTTTTTTTTTCTGCCTCCAGAGTTATTGCTGGGGCTCAGTGCCTGCACCATGAATCCACCGCTCTTGGAGGCCATTTTTCCCCCTTTTGTTGCCCTTGTTGTTGTAGCCTTGTTGTGGTTATTATTGTTGTTGATGTCGTACGTTGTTGGATAGGACAGAGAGAAATCGAGAGAGGAGGGGAAGACAAAGAGGGGGAGAGAAAGATAAACACCTGCAGACCTGCTTCACTGCCTGTGAAGTGACTCCCCTGCAGGTGGAGAGCCAGGGCTCGAACCGGTCCTTACGTTGGTCCTTGTGCTTTATGCCACATGTGCTTAACCCACTATGCTACCCCCTGATCCCCACCAGTAATAATTTCTAATAACTAACATGCCTAGGAAATTTTGTGATTTGTGAGCCTAGTATTCAAATATTTTCCATTTATACATTATGATTTAATTTTCTTACAATTTCTTTATCTGTGGCAAAATTCTTATGCAGTTTTGAGATGTCTATATAGCATCAAAGTGATGAAGAGAGAGAATAGCCTCAGCAGGAGAGGCAGCAATAATGGGCCCAGCAACAAATTAAAATGAGAAAGTAGCATTTTACCCTCAGTCCACTATTTAGGAGGGCCTTACTTTTCAGAGTTGGATTCTAGGACTAGCAGCATTGTCGGCCTCAGGGAGAATGGTTAAAACAGAGTCTGGGGAGTCGGGCAGTAGCGTTTCTCCACTGGACATGGCACATTGGCAGGTCTATCTGTACTCCCAGCCTGTTTCTATCTTTCTCTAGTGGGGCAGGGCTTTGGAGAGGTGAGGTTCCAGAACACATTGGTGAGATCATCTGCCCAGGGAACTCAGAATGGCTTCATTGTAGCATCTGCAACTTGGTGGCTGAAAAGTATTAAGATACAAAGCAAATCAATCTGCCACTGCCCATGTCCAGAGGAGAAGCAATTATAGAAGCCAGACCTTCTACCTTCTGCACTGCATAATAATCCTGGGCCCATACTCCCAAAGGGATAAAGAATAGGAAGGTTTCCAATGGACAGGTTGGCATATGGAACTCTGGTGGTAGGAATTGTACCCCTCTTATCCTAGTCTTGCTGATGATTTTTAAATCAATAAAAAGGAAAGAAAGAGAGAAAGAAGGAAGGAAGGAAGGAAGGAAGGACAGAAGGAAGGAAGGGAAAGGTACAAAGCAGAACAAATTGTTTAATAATCAGGAACCTAAATGTAAGAATAGAGCACATGAGATTTGGGGTCATCATGTTGGAAGAAGCCAGGAAGTCTATGTTACTTATATTCCAAGGTGCCCAAGACTTGACTAATTTTTGCCTGAGCCTCACAGATAACATGCAGGTAGGCTAAACATATTGTATGAGAAGATGGTGTCAGAGTTGGGAATAGGACTAGAAAACTAGATCAGCACAGAGAGAAGCTCCCAAATATAGGAAAAGTATATAAATAGCGTTAATTGTAAACACCATCAATCTGACCTAGGGCCCATGTCTATTCATATTTAGCACAGGAGCCTGTGTAACCTCTGCATCCCTGTTATTCTGAGCTCACATTCCATGGTCAGAGCTAGGAACATTCCAGGCTGCACACTCATTTCAGGACCAGTCTTCCTTGAGTGGCAGAGTATGTTGACCCAGCCTTCCTTAGGAAAGTGGAAAAATTTCTACCACAGTCATTCTACATTGAAGGCAATGTCCTGTAGAGGCCCACAAGAGATTTTATGATGTTGTTCCTGATAGAGATGACCAGTGGTGGTGGAGAAAGGGGTCTGTTATAGGTATATGGCCATCATATCTGTGTGGGAATCCAGATTCCCTGACTGGGGCCGCAGATGATGGGGTGGCCTGGTAGTGACCAGAAGGGCCTTCAATAAAGTGTACTGGCCTCTTGTCCTTATCCAGCTTTTGCAGTCCTTTATGTGACAAGGTTAGGTTTAGAGTGATTAGGGGAAGTGAAATAGAAATATGTGAGGAGGGTATCTAGGTCTAAGTAGAAAATACTTGGCTAAGTACTTTATAGTGTCTTCTTTAGGTATTTCTACTTGCTTATCATTTTTTTTATTTACTTAAGAAAGGAGACATTAACAAAACCATAGAATGAGAGGGGTACAATTCCGCACAATTCCCATAACCCGATCTCCACATCCCACCGCCTCTCCTGATAGCCTTCCCATTCTCTATCTCTCTGGGAGTATGGATCCAGGGTCGTTGTGGGTTGCAGAGGGTGGAAGCTCTGGCTTCTGTAATTGCTTCCCCGCTGAACATGGGCATTGACTGGTCGATCCATACTCCCAGTCTGTCTCTCTCTAATCTTTCCCTAGTAGGGTGGGGCTCTGAGGAAGTGGCGCTCCAGTACACATGGATGGGGTCGTCTGTTCAGGGAAGTCTGATCAGCATCTGGAACCTGGTGGCTGAAAAGAGAGTTAACATACAAAGCCAAACAAATTGTTGAACAATCATGGACCTAAAAACTGTAATAGTGCAGATGAAGTGTTGGGGGTATTCCCTGCATGATCTTGTATACTTTCAGGTATATATTTTTCCCCTTTTTTAACCATTGCATACATCTTCATTGTGTATGAGTATGTCTTTAGCCATTCATCAGTTGTTGTACATCTGGGTTCCAAGTTTGAGTTATTATAAACTGTGCTGCTATGGACATTGATATGCATAGGTCTTTTTGTATAGGTATTTTTTGTTTTCCCTGGGTAAATCCCTAGGAGAGGGATTGCTGGGTTATAGGGCAGGTCTATTCATTTCTAGAGTTCTGATGAATCTCCAGACTATTTTACATAGGGATTGAACCAACTTGCATTCCCACCAGCAATATAGGAGAATCTCTTTCCTGTTACAGCCTTTCCAATAGTTGGTGTTTCTGTCTTTTCTAATGTGTAATAGACATTGTCACAGGTGTAAAGTGATATCTTATTTTTTTATTTGCATTTCCCTGGTCACCAGTGACTTTGAGCATTTTTTTTATGTTAAATGGCCTTTGGATCTCTTGAAAGGATAAGATTCTGCCTATATTCGTCCCTATTTTTCAGTGGGGTTGTTCGTCTTTTTATTGTTGAATTTGTTGTGTTCACTGTGTGTTTTGGATATCAGTTCTCTGTATGACATATGTCACAGAGATTTTCTCCCATTCTGTGAGGGGTCTCTTTGTGATTTGCTTTGCTGTGCAGAAACTTTTCAGTTTGATCTTGTCCCATTGATCTATTTTGCTCTTTTTTTTTCTTGAAATTGAATTCAAATCAGTGAAGATATTGCAAAAACTTACATGGAAAAGATTTCTGCCTATGTTTTCTTTTAAGTAGTTGCTAGTCTAACTTCTAAATCTTTGATACATTTTGAGCTAACTTTTGTATATGATGAAATTTGGTGATCCAATTTTGTTCTTCTGCAGGTTTCAATCCAATTTTCCCAACATTGTTTGTTGAATAGGTTCTCCTTTTTTCCATTTGATGTTTTGAGTTCCCTTGTCAAAAATTAGTTGACCATAGGTTTGGGAGCTGATTTCAGGGCTCTCAATTCTACTCTATTAGTCTGTGTCTATTTTAGTTCCAGTACCAAGAGTGTACCATTTTAGAGCTTAAACAAAATTCAACAATTCTCATAAAATTACAGTGAGGTTCACAAGGTGCATTAAATTTTCTGGAACCAGGAAACTGAGAGTTAATATTCTTCAGGATTGGGATAAGCATATAGGAGCCTTAAACTTTAGAGCTCCACACACTGGTAGCTAATGGCCATACTGTTCTCCTACACTGGAGGGTCCCTGGATCTGGAGATTATTAAAGAAAATAGCAATGCAAGGTTGTTCCATATGAAAATTCAGTAACAGTTACTTTGAGTGTGGTCTCAGCACACCACAGATGAGCTCCAGACAACTCAAGGTTCCGTGCAGACTTTCACTTACTCAGCAGTCAAATTGATTTCCTGCATTGACGTGGATGGAATTAGTCAACATACTACCAAAGCACCCAAGTCTGGGGAAAGCCCGTGTGAGTGTTTGTCAAATAGTGTCGAATTTTCCTGGTGTCCTCTCACTAAAAGTTATCCTTGGTGACTGGGTAGGTGACTCAGCAATAGAGCACAGGACTTGCAGGTGTAAGCCTCCAGGTTCAGTAGCATATATGAGTAGTGTTCTGGTTCTCTTTCCTTCTCTCTGATTAAATTATTTAGTCAAATAGAATAAGCACATTTGAAAATAAGATAAAATTTATCCTCAGCTGGCTTCTATTATAGTCACGTAAGAATCAGAAACTAACACTGATTGCTTCTGAACTTCCCCTACCATACTGACATCATACTGACAAAGAAAAGGTACTGGTGACAGATGACACATTGAGCCTAGTCTCAAAAAAGTGGGTTCACTTCACTCTTATCTCTAGATTATCAATTCCTTAGACACTGATCCAAATCTAATGGATGGTTCCAACCATCTCAAACCTTTCACATGAGCTAGACTCTTTTTTTTTTTTTAGCTTCTGCTCCATAAAACAATGTAGATTTCTTAGTTTTCATCCTTTTTAGGCCAAGTCCTAATTTTTGAAATGACTGTTACAATTAATTTTTTTCTTTATTGGGGGGGATGAGCAGTTACAGCTGACAGTATATAAAATATAATAGGTTTTACTACTATATTTTATATACTAATGTGTAACATTTCTCAGTTTTCCACATAACACTCTAACCATCCCTAGGTCCTCCTCTGTCATCATATTCCTCGACCTGAACACTCCTCCCCAACCCAAAGTCTTTTATTTTAGTGCAAGACAAAATTCATATAGAAAGAAGCATGGGGGGGGGAGCTCATCTCTGGTTTAAGATACTGGGGATTGAACCTAAGACCTCAGAGTTTTAAGCACAAAAGTCTTTTGCATAAACATTATGCTTTCTCCTCAGCCCTACAATGCTTTATCCTCATTCAGATTCTCCCTGTAATCCATCCTCATCCTCAAAGACTATCTCTTCTTACTATGATGGTTATCTTTGGGAGGTAGGAGAGTAGGGTTACAGAACTTTGATGATGGGTGTGGTATGGAACTATTGTAATTGTAATCTTACAATCTTGTAATCTATTAATCACAAGTAAAAATGAAAAAAAAACTTACCTCCTCTGACTTATAATGCACTTAAATGTTTTAATAATCTGAACTACTGATTTACTTCCATGGCACTATATGTAACAGTTACTTGGAGATAACTTTTTCTTTTTTTTTTTAAGATTTTTTAATATTTTATTTATTTATTTATTTTCCCTTTTGTTTTCCTTGTTTTATTGTTGTAGTTATTGTTATTGTTGTCGTTACTGATGTCATTGTTGGTTAGGACAGAGAGAAATGGAGAGAGGAGGGGAAAACAGAGTGAGGGAGAGAAAGACACCTGCAGACCTGCTTCACTGCCTGTGCTTGCACTTTGCGCCATGTACACTTAACCCACAGAGCTACCGCCTGCCCGGCTCCTGAGATAACTTTTTTCTAATGTCCACTTGAACATCTGTTTGTATGAGCTCTGATTACTTAAAATTGCAAGTGTTTATTTCTAATCTGCTTAAAACACTGAGTCCTAAACTATTTAAAGAAACAACTGTGGGGCCAGGTAATGGTACACTGGCTTGAGCTTGCTCATTACCAAGTGCAAAACCTGTTTTAGGCCTTGCTCCTGGAGGTGTATTCTTTCTCTCCCCTTCTTTATATGCCTCTCTTCCTCGATTTGTCTGTCCTATCAAATTTGTTGAATTATGCCACCTAGAACTTTGAAAGCCAATTCAAATTACCCACCCCCCAATAAGTATTTATATTTGAATTAAAAATACCTACAATTTCTGTTTGGGGAGGGGGGATGCATATGTGTGCCTATGTTTGTGTGGCCGTACATGCAGGGTGTTGTTAATATAGCTTCTACCTTCTTCTCCATTTTCTCTTTCTGTAGAAAACAATAGCATGATTCTAAGTGCTAAGCATTCAAAGTACCATAACTATATACTTCCCAATGGAATCCAGGTTAGGGAGAAAATCAAATGCAGGGAAGAACCAGAAAGAGCACTAAAGCAACCACACTTCTCAGAAATGTGTCACTTTCACTCCTGCTGAGGAGTGACTCAGAATGATGAATCTTAGGTTCTCCTAATCTTCGTAAAAACACTACAGGATGACGGTACAAAACAGGTTTCCGGTGAAGGCCAGTTCTTTATCTTTGCAGAGATAAGGGATTGAAAGGACTTATAAGTTGGTGGTCTCAGAAAGGAGAAAGAAAGGAAAAGTGCTGAGCAGGAAGTGCTCCCAATTTAGCAGACTCCCCTCCCACTGCTCCCTTACCTGCTCTCTTTTCTCTCCCTGCTGCACTGCAAGGAGAGGATGATGGAACAGGGGGAGGTGATGAGAAAGGAAATGTTAAAGAATCTCAGAAGATTCCTTGCGGTGCAGACTACGGTACTTATTTAAAGTTGGGAAGGAAGTTTCCTATAGATTATATACCTTTATGTCTATTTTACAGATTTTATGTGAAACAACCCAGAGAACACCATGCTTGACTTTTTTGTTTTGCTTCTTCATTTATTGTATAGACACAGAAATTGATAGGAAAGGGGGAGATAGATAGGGAGGAGAGACACCTACAGCACTGCTTCACCATTCGTGAAGCTTCCCCCCTTCCACCGCCAGCCAGCTTGAGCCCCAGCCCTTGTGCATTGTAACATGTGCACTCTACCAGGTGCACCACTGTCTGGCCCCAGGTTGACTTCCTTATACCATGACACCTATTTTTATTTATTTATTTATAAAAAGGAAACATTGACAAAACCATAGGATAAGAGATGTATGTACAACTTCGCACAATTCCCACCACCAGAACTCTGTATCCCATCCTCTCCCCTGACAGCTTTCCTATTCTTTAACCCTCTGGGAGTATGAACCCAAGATCATTGTGGGATGCAGAAGGTTGAAGGTCTGGCTTCTGTAATTGCTTCCCCGTTGAACATGGGCATTGACAGGTCGACCCATACTCCCAGCCTGTCTCTCTCTTTCCCTAGTGGGGAAGGGCTCTGGGGAAGTGGGGCTCCAGGACACATTGGTGGGGTTGTCTGTCCAGGGAAGTCTGGTCACATCCTGCTAGTATCTAGAACCTGGTGGCTGAAAAGAGAGTTAACATACAAAGCCAAACAAATTGTTGTACAATCATGGACCTAAAGGCTGGAATAGTGCAGATGAAGTGTTAGGGGGGGTCCTCCACTTTATAACTAGCTAGCTAGTAGGCATGTTTTACTTATATTTCAAAAGGCCTGTAGCTATACTAGTGGGGGGTTTTGTTTGTTTGTTTTTATTTGTTTTGGTTTTTGCCTGAGCCTGAAATCTGATATGCAGGTGGATCCTAATTACTGTCTGGGGAGAAGATAACCATGACACCTATTATATATACCCTTCCATACAAGTGTATGTGTTCAGAGCACCCCTTTACTAAGCAATCAAGTTATTCAGAAGGTAAGGTAGCATCCCTTTACCTTTGCTGTCTACCTCCATCCTTGTTTTATAGGCCTCTCAGATCTTCAGAAATAATCCAGTACAACCTATTCAACTGATAGTAAAAGCTGAGTGACTTCCCTACTGACAACCCCTGCAGAGGAGCTTAACCTGGAACCAGACCTCTTGACTCCTTCCAGTCTCCTGCAACTGAAGTCCCTCTCCCATACTGTCAGGACCATATTCCTAACAAAGCACTGCCAAGAGAGAGAAATGAAGGGGGCTGGGCAGTGGCATACAGAGTTGAGAGACAAGTTACCATGCACAAGGACCCAGATTCAAGCTCCTAGCCTCCACATGTGTGGGGGTGCTTGGAGAGTGGTGAGACAGTGCTGCAGGTATCTTTCTCTCTCCTTTTCTATTGTTCCCTCTCCTCTCAGTTTCTCTCTGTCCCATCAAAAGAAAAAGAAAAAAAAATGTAAGGAAAAAGAGAGAGAGATATTAGTAGTTTTTCATTGTAAAGAAAGACAATGAATGAGCTTTAGTGTATTTGGTTCTCACAATTCTGAGGGGAAAAAAATGTTAAATCTGTTTTACAGATTGAAAACCTGAGATGTGTGGTCCAGGAGGTGGCACAGTGGATAAAGCATTGACTTTCAAGCATAAAGACCTGAGTTCAATCCCTGGCAGCACATGTACCAGAGTGGTGTCTGGTTCTTTCTCTCTTCCTATCTTTCTCATGATAAATAAAATGTGTGTGTATATATATATATATATATATATATATATATATATATATATATATATATATATATATATATATCAAACAAACAAAAAAAAAAACCCTGAGATGTAAATCCACAGAAATCCATCAAAGTCACAGAATTCTTCAGGTAGTAGTATTGAAATTCACACCCAGTATTTGTCCCCAGATGTTGTCAAGAGAAACTCTGAAACAATGATGTCCTGAGTATGTTGAAAAGGTGAGGGTCATCAGAGGCCTAGACCTCCGATGTGAACATCTGCTAGGTGATATCTGGATGGGTGTCATTGTCTGAAGACAATGAGAAGAGATTGTCTTATATACATTTGTCTGAACATTAGTTAGGTAAACAGAAACCAGATCAGGTTAGATGACAGCATTTAAGATGTCTCACTCCTGTGCCCTTCTTAGGGTTGATGCTTTAAGTGCTTTAAGACGTTAACATAGAAGGGTAAAGTTAAGTCTTCATGAAACCCAGAGAAGAGATTGTAAAACTCCTCTTTGGATCCTGTCTGGAGTCACAGTAAAACAAACAACAACAAAAAGACACTTGTAGAGGTCAGCCAGATAGGTCAGTTGACTAGTACATTGTTACTGGCGCAACTCAGGTTCAAACCTGGCCTCCACCACACAGAAGAAGGCTCTGGTACTGTCTTTCTCTCTGTCTTTCTATCTGAAAAAGTTGGTCTGTAATGGTGAAACTGCAGTGATGACAAAAGAAAAAAAAATCTATGTAGAATGACTTAGTCATCAGGGCTTCACTGATCCAGATCAACTTTTTTTCCCCCCAGAAAAAAAAAAGTAAATTATATACGTATAAGAAGGGAAAAAGATGTCCCACTCTATCAACTTTTCACTTCTAGTTCTTAGAGATAACATAGTGGTTGAAGGTCTCTTTTTCACTTGTTAAATGTAATGATAAGAGTTTTTAAACTATCCCCATTAATTCTGAATCACAAATACTTCTGAAGGTGCTGTTAAAAAGTGCACAGCGGGGGCCAGATGGTAGCACAGCGCACATGGCGCCAAGCACAGGACCAACTTAAGGATCCCGGTTCAAGCCCCCGGTTCCCCACTTGCAGGGGGGTTGCTTCACAAGCGGTGAAGCAGGTCTGCCGGTGTCTTTCTTTCTCTCCCCCGTCTTTCCCTCCTCTCTTTATTTCTCTCTGTCCTATCCAACAACAACATCAATAACAAAAACAACAATAATAACAACAACAATGGCAACAAAAGGGAAAAAATAACCTCCAGAAGCAGTGGATTCGTAGTGCAGGCACCGAGCCCCAGTGATAATCCTGGAGGCAAAAAAATAAATAAATAATTTTTAAAAATAAAAGAAAAAAGTGCACAGCATGAAATCAGAAATTTTAACTTCAAATCTTTATCAGACTCAATTCGGTAAGGTGCAGATAAGGGAAGGGTGGAGGCGATAGCCAGTGTCAACAAAGACCTTCCTCAAATACATCAGTAGTAATATAAATCAGTAACTTAGTGAAATACACAAAATTGACATGGTTCTTGAATTCAGCATTGATAAGCATGAGAAACTGATAACAAAATGCCTGACTGACTACAGGGTATGTCAATAGATTTAGTAGAAGGAAAAAATAAGGTGTGTTTTCTCTGGGTGAATGGATAATAAGAGCTTTTATTTGTAATTTTTTGTTGTTGTTTAGCATTTCTCTAAGAAGTTTTATAAGAGAATTCCTATACTTACTTTTTAAACAATCATTTAAGTGAACAGGTTCCAGGAATAGAATTTCCTGACTTAACTCAAACACATTTTGAAAGGAATTGAGATAGCAAATGCCAGTGAATTGCTGAGATTACATGGAGATTATTGCTTGCTACAGAAAGTTTTGGGTTTATCTCTGCACACTGGTGCCGACAGACCTAGAACAACATTTTCCCTGAGACATGGAGCTCTGACCAACTCTAGCTTCCTAGAGCATAACAATTTTTTGAAGAACTTTTAAGAGAGCACACAGCCTGGTGGTTAAAATAGAGACAGACCTGAGTCTGAATCTAGGAGCCACACCTAGAAGTAGATGAAAAAAAATATTTCCAGGCTCAAATAAAACTTGTCCTGACATGCCAGCAGAATGGAATTAGAGAACTTTCAAATCCTTGTGTAAATGTTCTGCTTGAATAGGCTATGAATGAATAGGCTAGTTAGTCAATGCCCAAATACTGGGCCAAATCTAAACAAAATAAAGTTGACTTTTTAATCCTAGTCAATCAGATGCATTCTATTTTCCTCTATCTTATCTCATGTTTATTTTGCAGTTCTTCAAATAGACTGCCTTAAGATTTATTTTAAATTTATTTTACTTATTGGATATGAGGTAGAGAGAATTTTACATAAGAGAAAATCCAGATCACCATCTTGACATATATGACAACAGGGATCAAAACAAGATCTTCAGGCATAGAATTTCTGTGTTCAACCAGTTGAGCTATTTCTATGGCCATCTTTTTTTTTTAATATTAATAAATTACAGAGATTTATTCAATAACAAAAATAGATAAATCAGTTCAGTACCAATTTTACTGTTTTTCTTTTCTTTTTTTTTTTTATTTAAGAAAGGATTAATTAACAAAACCATAGGGTAGGAGGGGTACAATTCCATACAATTCCCACCACTCAATCTCCATATCCCACCCCCTCCCCTGATAGCTTTCCCATTCTCTATCCCTCTGGGAGCATGGACCCAGGGTCTTTGTGGGTTGCAGAAGGTAGAAGGTCTGGTTTCTGTAATTGCTTCCCCACTGAACATGGGCGTTGACTGGTCGGTACATACTCCCAGTCTGCCTCTCTCTTTCCCTAGTAGGGTGGGTCTCT
This sequence comes from Erinaceus europaeus, assembly GCF_950295315.1. Lineage (NCBI taxonomy): Eukaryota > Metazoa > Chordata > Mammalia > Eulipotyphla > Erinaceidae > Erinaceus > Erinaceus europaeus. The sequence goes on along the minus strand of NC_080165.1, from coordinate 91,622,999 downwards.
GGGGAAGCGGAGCTCCAGGACACACTGGTGGGGTCTTCAGTCTAGGGAAGCCTGGCCAGCATCCTGATGACATCTGGAACCTGTTGACTGAAAAGAGAGTTAACATACGAAGCCAAACAAATTGTTGAGCAATCATGGACCCAAAGCTTGGAATAGTGGAGAGGAAGTGTCAGGGGGGTACTCACTGCAAACTCTAGTGTACTTCTGCTTTCAGGTATATATTTTGCAGTAGTTTACGGATACGTGTGAACATATGCTCTCTGTCACAGAAACTGGTGTATATCTAGGTTTTGGGACTTTGTTAGAAAGTGAGCCACCTGAGACGGAATTAGAGTATACTATGAAAGGAAAGGTCTCACCCGAGTAATGAAGCTGAAGGATTGTCATTCCACACGTCTGGACACAGTCTCTGGACACAGTCTGAAGTGAAGCATGTTGAGGTGGCAATCGTTGTGTTGCTTAGGTTGTGATCGACGAATGCAATATTATTTGATATGGATTGGGAGAGGCATACGGGAAAGTGGGCCCTATCCAAAGGTTCCAGGACTGGGAGAAGTAGAGGCTCTATAGTGGAGATGTGAGGTTCCTGCTGTCTTAGGGTTCAAAAAGACAATCGATAGTTAATGTTATCATCATATTATTTGGTAATTGGGTTAACTTTGAAAAGTCCTTTTGTTAGGGTTTGCTGTATAGTACCCAGTATCTTGTAAATAGCTGTGCCACTGGTTGCCTCTGATCTACTTGGTCTAGGCTTTTGAGAGTCTGCCTATCAATTACACAGCCTATATATTGAAAAGATTCAGTTTGTGTTTTGAAAAACTTCGAGACATACAACTAATTTCCCCCTCATATTAATTAACTAGTGATTTATATGACTACATTTTACTAGGAGTGTACATAAACACCATTCCCACCACCAAAAGACTGTGAACCATCCCTCCCACCCACTCCCACCCCCCAGTGTCCCAGGAAGCTGCATGTCTACCCCTCACCACAGGGTTTTTACTTTGATGCCCTACCATCGTGTTTTTTTTTTTTTAAATGCCAGTTTGTTTGCACCAAGTAAATTGTCTTTTTAAATCATATATATCTCCCATTAGGTCCTCTGTCATCCTTCTTGGACCTGTATTCTCCCCACCCACCCATCCCAGAGTCTTTTACTTTAGTGAGATACGCCAATTCCATTTCAGGTTCTACTTGTGTTTTTTTTTCTGATCTTGTCTTTCAACTTCTGCCTGAGAGTAAGATCATCCCATATTCATCCTTCTGTTTCTGACTTATTTCACTTAACATGAAATTTTTCAAGGTCCATTCCAAGATCGGCTGAAAATGGTCAAGTGACCATTTTTTACAGCTGAGTAGTATTCATATATATACCACAACTTGCTCAGCCACTCATCTGTTGTTGCACACCTGGGTTGCTTCCAGGTTTTGGCTATTACAAATTGTGCTGCCAAGAACATATGTGTACACAGATCTTTTTGGATGGATGTGTTGGGTTCCTTAGGATATATCCTCAGGAGAGGAATTGCAGGATCATAGGGTAGGTCCATTTCTAGCCTTCTGAGAGTTCTCCAGAGTGTTCTCCACAGAGGTTGGACCAATTGACATTCCCACCAGCAATGTAGGAGGGTTCCTTTGACCCCACAATCTCTCCAGCATTTACCTTTTCTGATGTATGACATTCTCACAGGAGTGAAGTGGTATATCTTTGTTGTCTTTATTTGCATTTCTCTGATAGAGACTTGGAGCATTTTTTCATGTGTTTCTCGGCCTTTTGGATCTCTTCTGTGGTGAATATTCTGTCCATGTCCTCTCCCCATTTTTGCATGGGGTTGTCTTGTTGTTGAGTTTGGCAAGCTCTTTATATATGCTGGTTATTAAACTCTTGTCTGATGTACGGCATGTAAAAATCTTCTCCCATTCTGTGAGGGGTCTCTTGGCTTGGGTAGTGGTTTCTTTTGCTGTGAAGAAGCTTTTTAATTTGATGTAGTCCCATAGGTTTATACTTGCCTTAGTCTTCTTTGTAATTGGATTCATTTCATTGAAGATGTCTTTAAAATTTATGCGGAAAAGAGTTCTGCCAATATTTTCCTCTAAGTATCTGATAGTTTGTGGTCTAACATCCAAGTCCTTGATCCACTTGCAATTTACTTTTGTATTTGGTGAAATATAGTGGTTCAGTTTCATTCTTCTGCATGTTTCAACCCATTTTTTCCAACACCATTTGTTGAAGAGACTTTGTTTTCCCCATTTAATAGTCTGGGCCCCTTTGTCAAAGATTAGATGTCCATAGGATATTTTTCTTTTTTTTTTAAATCATATTTTTCTATAGCTATGAAGCCCTAGCTAAGTCTCTAATCTCACTAAACATATTTCCTCTTCTATATAAAAAAAAAGTAATAAAATTACTTCATAGGATTGTAAGTAATAAAATTACTTCATAGGATTGTAAGGAAGATTTAGTGAAATAATTTATGTGGTGTACAGTATACAGTAAGCACTTAGCAAATGATAACTGCTGGTAGGATTTACTTTTTACTCAGTGCACCAGTCACTAATTCATGAAGATGTTTCTGGAAATTTAAGCTTGACTGGGATCTTCAAATCTGTATCATATCCCTGTTAACTCCAATTGGCCTAGAATTTTTCTTTCTTTTTTTTTTTTAATCTCTCATTAAAGATGTTGCATGAGAAGACCTGGATTTCTCCTGTAGTAGGATCCTCCGAAGACTGGCTTCAAACTAAAAAAAATTCAAAAATACTCTTAGTCCCTGAAGTCCTACAAACTATTGAGCAATCTCTCTTAAGTGCCTAATCTATACTTCTCTGGTATTACTATGAAATGCCACTTATAAAATTGTTCTAAAGCAAATAAAAAGTAAATTATAATAGTCACATAATTTGTGTTGCTTTCCTAAATAGTCCATATATTTTTAACACTTTAAAAACAGAACTACACATGTAGTTCTCATGGAGGCTATGCTTCAGGAGACAGCATATCTTCAAAGGGGGTTCACCACTCTCAGCTGGCTTTCTCAGAGAGACACAGCAGAGAGAACAAGAGAATGAAAAACAGCAAAGCACTGATGCTTCCTCCAGTGTGAGGTAGGTGGTGGGGGTCATCAGGGTCGAATCTAGGTCACTTGTATGGCAAAAGCAGGTGCAGTGTCTAAATGAGCTGTTTTGCTGGCCATCTACCGAAATCAATAGACAACACATACATACAAGGTGACATGAGCTAATCTTTTCACTATAGACTTAAGCACTGATCCTTAAATGTAGGGAGGCTTATCTTGATACAAAAAGAACCTGCTGGGAAAATTATTATCAGAATGGTAAATCTCAGCAGAGGTTTAATATCCTTGGTTTAAAATGCTTGGGATTTAATAGTGTGTGTGTGTGTGTGTGTGTGTGTGTGTGTGTTCAGCAAAAGAATGTAAGATCTTATTCTCTCCCTTGGGGAGAGACTGAAGAGAATGAACTAAGATTGCATGCTGGTTAATAATGAACCAGGCAGAAACCAGCTCTCTTCACTGGGGGGATCACACCTGAAAAATAAAGTGAGCCAGACCTTCCACCTTCTGCACGCCATAATGACCCTGGGTCTATGCTCCCAGGGGGTTAAAGAATAGGAAAGCTATCAGGGGAGGGAATGGGATATGGAGTCCCCCTGGCAGGAATTGTGTGGAATTATACCCCTCTTATCCTATGGTCTTGTCAGTGTTTCCATTTTATAAATAAAAATTTTTTTTAAAAAGTGAGCTTAGGTATATATTTAAGCAAAATAAAATGGAATAAAACAAAGTTTGTGCTGTTCCAAAAGTTTTCTAGGAATTAAAAATCCCCTGAGATAGGTGGAATTATCAAGACTTCTACTCACAAAATAGACAAGTACAGGCATCAACTTGGATCTATCAAAATGTCTATTTAAATACATGAGAGAAAATTCAAGTCTGGGCTGCCCCCAAGTGGTGCCAGGAAAAAAAGAATCATGTGGATAGACTGATAGGAGTCATATACACTACTAGAAAACACCTCACAGATTATCTAATTCAACCATTACTGGAAGGAAGGAAGGAAGGAAGGAAGGAAGGAAGGAAGGAAGGAAGGAAGGAAAGAAGGAAGGGAGGGAGGAAGGGTGGGAGGGATGGAGGGAGGAAGGGAGAGGCAGAAAGAAAAGGAGGGAGAGAGGGAAGAAAAGGAGGAAGGATAGGAGGAAAAAAGGAAGGGAAGACTTCCCTATTGGGATGTAGCGTGTTCAGTCTGACATTAACTCAACCACAAACTATTAGAAAAGGAACAAGATTTATTTCTCTTGCCAACTTTTGTTTCTCTGGAAAAGTTTCAAGTACATCCGATGCAAACCATTCCTCTTCATTTGCCTACTGTAAAACAAAAGTGCTGAGAGCTGGCTCCTAAGCTGGGGAGGGGAGAAGATAGAAGAGAAGGGGGAGAACTCACACAAAGTTGTTAGAACATGAGAACCAAGAAGCTGAACCAACCAACACACAGGTGACTCACACCTGCCTTATTCCATTGAGCAGACACTAGGTAGATGGCATCTCAGAAAGTCTGGCATTATGAGAACTAGAATCCTCAAGAAACTCTAGAAAAGTGAGAATAGCCCACTGACTGGTTTTTGAATCTCTCTACTTTAATCTTCCTCCTCCATGTTCCCCTAAAGATCTCATCTCATAGGACTGTCACAAGACTTGAGTTAACCCTACCCACCTTGGACAAACTTAGTCCATCTCTGAAAATAAAAAATATATATTATCACAAGCTTGAGGCAAGAGTTCTCCCTAGGAGAAACACTTCAGTCACCCCACTGAGCAGAGAACAAAAACCCTCCAGAAGTGAAGTCAGGGAATAGGGAACTCAACATAGAGGAAATTGCCAGAGGATCATGTGACATTTATGAGGTTCCACTGCTTCTGGTGTGGGGGGGGTCGCTTCACAAGTGGTGAAGCAGGTCTGCAGGTGTCTAGCCTTCTCTCCCCCATTTGTCTTCCTATCCTCTCTTGATTTCTCTGTCCTATCCAACAACGATAGCAACAATAATAATAACAATGCTAAACAAGAGCAAGAAAAGGGTAAAAATAGTCTCCAGGAACAGTGGATTTGTAGTGCAGGCACCGAGCCTCCACGATAATCCTGGAGGCAAAAAAAAAAAAAGATAGCCTTAACAGCACAAGAAGCTACCTAAGAGGTCTTGCATCTAGAAAAAAACAACTTAAGGATAAAATAGCAAAACTAGAAGACAAAACCTCCACACTGTCAGCAAAGCAACTGAAGAAAAAAGGTTTACCAAAAAAAAAAAAAAAAATGAAGTGATCCTCTGTGACTTAGCAGACTCCAACAAAAGGAAGAATGTGAAAGTTTCAGGGGCCCTTGAAGATGAAGAGAAAGGGGATCAGAGAGCATATCCCGAGAAATCATTGAAGAAAACTCCCCACATCTAGACTATGGTCAAAAACCAGATCTAGTAGAAGCTGAAAGGAAGCCAAAGCTACTGAGCCCTAAACAAATACCCAAAAATATCATAGGATAATATTGTCCAAAAGTAAAGACAAGGAAGAAAGATTGTAGGGCATAGGGGAAGGGAGGTGACAAAGGTAGAAACGTCAGGCTATCATCATGAGGTTTCTCAACATAAACCTAAGAAGTAATATAGGAATGGAAAGACATTTTTACAATATCAAGAGATAATAATTATTAACCACGTACACTGTATGTATCCTGCCAAATTGTCCTTCAAGTATGAAATCAAAAGCTTCCCAAACATACAGAAACTGAAGGAATTTTACCGCCAACCCTGTCCTGCAAGAACTATTGAAAGGAATACTACAAGTAGTAAAGGAACTCTTAACTCCAAATGAGGTGATCTGTGATAGAATATAAATGGAAACTTAAACAAAAGCAACAAAAAGGATCAGCCATATTGGAAAAGGGAGGGCAGAAAAGATAAGGTGATGTGACCAATGTTGAGTAGAACAAGGCCAACCACCAAAGGCCTAGACAGCACAACAGAAAATTTTTTGTGCCTGCATTACAAATCCACTGCTCCTGGTGGCCTTTTTTTTTGTCCTTTTTGTAGCTCTTATTGTTATTGTTGTTGCTGTTGGATAGGACAGAGAGAAATTGAGAGAGGAAGGGAGACGGAGAGGGGGAGAGAAAGATAAAGACATTTGCAGACCTGCTTTACCACTTGTGAAGCGACCCCCCTGCCTGCAGGTGGGGAGCCAGGGGCTCGAACCAGGATCCTTACACCAGTTCTTGCGTTATGCTAACACCCGGTCCCCCTGAACAGAAACTATTAAATCCCAATCTTTGCCTTCGTTTTGCTGAAAACAGAAGAGAAATTGTTGGATGGCATAAGTCAAGAAAAGAAGGATGAATATGGGATAACTGCATGTAAGTGGAACTTGGGAGACTAGGAAGAGGGGAACACCGCATGAAACTTGGACCAGAATAAGGGTACTGCAACAAAGCAAGGGTCTCTGGGTAGGAAAAGGAATAGGGGACCTGGAGGAAGAAGATTTGAGCCTGACTGAGGAGGGGTGGGAAATAAAAGTGTACAGCAGACACGTTATACAGAACAGAGAAACCATACATGTGTATAAACACATGTACTATAATTCATTAACACACCTCACCCTCAGTAAAAATATTTTAAAGTATCTCAGCACTTACCTGAAGTTACCTGGTAACTGACACTCAGTTTCAGCAGTACTTAACCAAATCGTCTCCTCTGGCAAACCCAATGCAAACAGACTTTGTTTTTTAAGTGTGAAACTGCAGTTAATGTATAAAATTCAACAAGGATAAAAAAAAAAATACTTAAAAAGATGAATCTGTTTACTTCATCAATCTTACTGCTGAGAACATGCATCATGTGACTCAAGCCTCCCATAAAAAAAAATCACACATCTTTAGTTTCTTCTTTTATTGAAGTAATCCTAAATATTCTTCAGAAGCAATTCAAAGCATATAATACAAGAGAAATATTTTCTGTGTCCTCTACAAACTTCTTTGTGAACTATCAAATCCTAAGAACTAGACTCCAACTGTAAGTGATTTCTTAAGATTCCTATGGAGGTGGACGATGTCTTGATGGGCAAAATTCACACACAAGTTTGTGGTGTCTGCCATGTTAGGTATTTCTACAGTCCATGAATGGACTTAGAAAAGGGACACAGAAAATTCAAGTAGGAGGTCCATTCTTCTCTCAGACTTGCATTAAGTCCTATCCTACACTCATTTAGTCATTTACATTTAGCATGGTTGCACTATTTTATGGGCTTACACAATTTTACCTGATAAATGCTGGTGTTACTGAGGAAGAATGACCAAAGACCAAAACTCCAGCGATCATGGCAGTCTGCTGCCACCTCGTGGTGGTTAGATGTAAAATCTGAGAGCAGCAAATTCTGCAGGTCAGAGCTTTCAAGGAAAGCAAAATTAAGTGTGTCTACAAGCACACAGTATGAAGGTCATGTGTAGAGTATACAGACAGGCTAGGATTATTCAATAGCTTGGATATTTGGGTCTAAATGATATATTCGTCTGAACTGACATCACTGCAAAGAAAGCTTTCTTGGATTCAAAGCTTCTCTCCACTAGCACAGAAAACCTCCTCCTGCATCCACCCCAAATCTGTCCTAAAACAAAGTGCTTGGGAGAAAAGAAACTGCCAACAAATACAGAAAAGATAAACAAAAGTCAGCTGTGTCAAGAAATGGCTTGGTTTGTTCTGGGATGAGCAGCTTCTTGCAATGAGTATACGTGCAGCAATCTTGGTCCTTCCCCACTTTCTTCTTTTTTATCTCAAGATACTTTTTGTTACCCATCCCCAAACTTTCACAAAGTCCTGATTCCACTGTTTCACATGTCTCAATACTTCAGTTCAATCAAACACTGCTATTCAGGAAATGAAGACAAAGGCTTGGATGGGGGTGAAGCAAGGGGAAGGAAACATGGGAGAAATGTTCTTGGCAGAACCCAAAGTTCAGAGATGAGGTTTCCTCAGATGAGAAAGATGATGCCCTCAGACACCATAACCTGGTTATCATCCTGCATCTTGCTCAGTGCAGCCTGGATCTCCTCTGAAGAAAAGGGCTCTTCTTTATCCTTGTTGATGGTTTCTGTGACACGATTCATACCCACAGACTGCGCGTGAGCTTCCCGGAACACCTCCAAAAGGGCCGCCTTGAATGCCTTCAACCTGCCAAGGACAGAAAGGAAAGTAAGGGTGAGTGAGGAGGAATAAACACATCCAAGTGCTCTCTGACAACATCTACATTAGGAAAACCCAACATGCTAATGTCTCCTGCTTTCAGAGCCTCAGGCATGAAAGTCTTTTCTTAATCAAAAAAAAAAATTTTTTTAATCTACGCATTCAAGAGAAAGAAGAAATTAAAGCATTGCTCTGGCATATTGTGGTGCTGGGGCGTCGAACGGGAGCTCTCCCCTGGACATTTGACCCATACTCCCAGCCTGTTTCTATCTTTCCCTAGTGGGGTAGGGCTCTAGGGAGGTGGGGTTCCAGGACTCATTGGTGCGGTCATCATTACAGATTTTCTTTAATATAAGTTTAACTCAAAATTTGATGTGATGCTTCCGGAGTCTTATATCATATTTTAACTTTTTATTAAAATATGATTTAAGGGGACCATGTGGTGGTGCACCTGGTTGACTGCACGTTACAAAGCACAAGGACCTGGGTTGAAGGCCCCGGTCCCCACCTGCAGGGGGAAAGCTTTGCAAATGGTGAAGCAGTGTTGCAGGTGTCTGTCTCTCTCTCTTCCCTCTCAATTTCTGGCTATCTCTATCCAATAAATAAATACACACACACAAAAAAAAAAGTGGTCTGGGAGGTAACACAATGGATAAAGCATGAGGTCCTTAGTTCAATCCCCAGCAGCACATGTACCAGAGTGATGTCTGATTCTTTCTCTCTGTCTCCTCCTTTCTCATTAATTAATAAATAAAATACTTAAAAAAAAAAAAGGGGGAGTCTGGCGGTAGCGCAGTAGGTTAAGCACAGGTGGCACAAAGCGCAAGGACCGGCATAAGGATCCCGGTTCGAGACCCTGGCTCCCCACTTGCAGGGGAGTCGCTTCACAAGCGGTGAAGCAGGTCTGCAGGTGTCTTTCTCTCCCCCTCTCTGTCTTCTCCTCCTCTCTCCATTTGTCTCTGTCCTATACAACAATAACAACATCAGTAGTAACTACAACAATAAAGACAACAAAAGGAAATAAATAAATATTAAAAAATTAAAAAAAATAATCTGTTGGCTCCCTCTTGAGGGCCACTATTAAAAAAAACAAAACTATTGGGAGTCAGGCGGTAGCACAGTGGGTTAAGCGCACGTGGTATAAAGCACAATGACAGGCATAAGGACCCCAGTTCAAGCCCCCGGCTCCCCACCTGCAGGAGGAGTAGCTTCACAAGTGGTGAAGCAGGTCTGCAGGTGTCTATTTTCTCTCCCCCCCCCCGTCTCCCCTCCTCCATCTCTCTCTGTCCTATTCAACAACGACGACATCAACAATAATAGCTACAACAATAATACAACAAGGACAACAAAGGGAATAAATTAACTTAAAAAAAAGATTAAAGATTTACACTATAAGAAATGACCTAGTGACCTCACACATTAAATAAAATGAGACTCACGAAAAACTGGCATATGTTGTATGTGTATAATGCTTGTCTTTTTATAATAAACATTTTTGTAAAATCTATGTGTCCACAGTATTATTATACATACTCCTGCTCTTTGGCAGTTGCCCCACATCTGGATTTTCCTTCTTTTAAAATTAAACTACTGTAATATAGAACCTCTTAGACATCGAGAATGGTATTTCACAAATCAAAAGCCTCCAAGGATGTTGGAAATTTTTGTTCCCATACATAACTGTTAAAAATATAAACTGGGATTGCATCATCTGGAGACAATTTAGCAGCAAATACTAAGAACAGACCCAGGAAATCCATTTCTAGAAATTAATGCCATTAGCTACACTTAAAATAAATGAAAGAATGCTTTACAGTAAACAGTTTTCTGAAACCTAAACATCCATTATTGGGAAGCACCAAAAAAAAAAAAAAAAAAAGCTACATATCCACATGGAAATCTTGTGGTTATTAAACAAGTGAACTCCACAAGTTCGACTGTTATCCCTAGGTGATAGAATTACAACTGACCTTAATGCTATTTTTCTAAATATTTTTCAGTGTTTTCCAATATATATATATATATATATATTGCATGTGCATTTAAGGTATTATTAAAAGGAAAAAAAACTGCAGCCATGGAGCTACTTCAATATATTTATGTTTAATTAAAACTAAATATAAATTTAAAGATAAAGTTGTTTCTGAAATAATATTAAAAAAAAACTTCAGGCTGGCAAAATAGCTCACTTGGATGGTATGCTGCTTTGCCATGCACTTGACCCCGGTTCAAGCCCAGCCCCCACTACATTTGAGAATGCTTTGGTGCTCTGGTCTCTTTCTGTACTCCCTACATCTAAAACAAAGTCTTCACCTTAAAAAAATAGTAACAATTCAGTGAAAAGTAAGTATGTATATCCCCTACTTATGTGATACTATCTACACACATATATAGTAAGATACAATATATGTTAGTAAGACACAAATTTGCTCTTGTTACAAGACTCTTCTTCCTGCTCTCACAAGGGTATATTTTGAAATTCCCAAAATTATTTACAAAGTAAATAATAAAAATCAAAACAACTGCGAAATCCTGAGTAGAGGGTATACAAGCGTTCTTTGTTATTTTTGTAACTGGTTTTTAAGTTTGATATTATAATCAAAGTATTAATTTGTTTTCAAATACTTGGACCTCTGGACGATAAATCCAGCTCATTTCATATTCCCTCCCTAGGAAGAAGTCCTTAACCCCAGCAGCACTTAGAATTCATTTCCTGGATACTGTACAGCAAACCATAACTAAAGGACTTTTCAAAGTTAACCCAATTACCAAATAATGTGATGATAACATTAACTATCCATTGTCTTTTTGAACCCTAAGACAGCAGGAACCTCACATCTCCACTATAGAGCCCCTACTTCCCCCAGTCCTGGAACCCTTGGATAGGGCCCACTTTCCCGTATGCATCTCCCAATCCATACCAAATAATATTGCATCTGCCGATCACAACCTAACCAACACAACGATTGCCACCTCAACATGCTTCAGTTCAGACTGCGTCCAGAGACTTCACGAGTGGAATGACAACCCTTCAGCTTCATTACTCGGGTGAGACCTTTCCTTTTATAGTATACTCTAATTCCATCCCAGGTGGTTCACTTTCTAACAAAGTCCCATAACCTAGATATACACCAGTTTCTGTGAGAGAGAGCTTATGTTCACACGTATCCATAAACTACTACAAAATATATACCTGAAAGCAGAAGTAAACTAGAGTTTGCAGTGAGTACCCCCCTAACACTTCCTCTCCACTATTCCAAGCTTTGGGTCCATGATTGCTCAACAATTTGTTTAGCTTCATATGTTAACTCTCTTTTCAATCACCAGGTTCCAGATGCCACCAGGATGCTGGCCAGGCTTCCCTGGATTGAAGACCCCACCAATGTGTCCTGGAGCTCAGCTTCCCCAGAGACCCACCCTACTAGGGAAAGAGAGAGGCAGACTGGGAGTATGGACTGACCAGTCAATGCCCATGTTCAGTGGGGAAGCAATTACAGAAGCCAGACCTTCTACCTTCTGCAACCCTCAATGACCCTGGGTCTATGCTCCCAGAGGGATAGAGAATGGGAAGGGGAGGGGGTGGGTTATGGAGATTGGGTGGTGGGAATTGTGTGGAGTTGTACCCCTCCTACCCTATGGTTTTGTTAATTAATCCTTTCTTAAATAAAAAAATTAAAAAAAAAAAGAATTCATTTCCTTACTCACCTGGCTTCACTCAACTCCACCTTCTGCGACTCCACCGTCTCCTGGGATTCCTGGGACTCTTTAGTCTCTTGGGATTCAGCAGTCTTTGGAGTGTGCACTTACGAAGATAAATGGTTGAAAAGAGTGAAAGGACAATGTGAAGCCATTTCCACAAACACCAGAGAAATTATCTTCTCTGCTCTATGCTCCTCACTGAGCCAACTAACCTGTTTCATATGACTGTTATCTTAGGGGCCATAACTGAGTCGGGTGGGAGGGACCCTTAACAAATATGCTATCTGGGATGCCAATACTGGGCCTGACAAAGAGCACACAATACATCAAGCAGGAAGTAAACAACTCAGCAAAGTTTACTTTTCAAAAATTTTACTGTGGGTTTCCCAAAGTTCTCTTGGGACAAAGCTCTCAGCCACAGCACCTTAGTCAAGAAGCCAAGTAAAAGGCCACCAGAAAAATAGTACAAAGAGCAACTAAAAAACTCAGGAATCAAAGGAACTCACCTTGAGGCATTTCCTCTTCTGTGTCACTAAAGTCATAGGGATCATAAGATTCCCCATCCTTGGCATGTGAACGTCGAGTCTTCCTTCTGAAAATACCCATGGAAATTAATAGGATTTCCGGGGGAACCCCATCCTGTGCCTCTGTCCACACAAAAAAAAGTAGATCTATGCAGTTAAAGTGAAATGGTTAGGCTTGCAGAGACTTCACTTTTTTAAAAAAAATTATTTTTTTAGTGATTTGATAATGACTGACGAGACTATGGGATAAGAGGGATACAATTCCATAGTGTGGTCATTTTATTTTTTAATTGATTTAATTATGATCAATAAGTCTGCTGGATTAGAGGGTTACATTTCCCACTAGCAGAGTTCTGGATTTCATCCCCTCCATTGAAAGCTTTCCTATTCTTTATCCCTCTGGAAGTATGGACCCAGGATCATTATGGGGTGCAGAAGGTGGAAGGGCTGGCTTCTGTAATTGCTTTTCCGCTGAACATGGGTATTGGCAGGTTGATCAATACTCCCAGCCTGTTTCTATCTTTCCCAAGTAGGGCAGGGGTCTGGAGAGAGGGGTTCCAGGACACATTAGTGGGGTTGTCTGAGATTTTACTTTTTAATGAAAGTCTCTAGACTAGAACACAAGTCCTGCTTCCCAATAATTTTCTCCTATCATTCACCCTTTTGAAACTCAACCATATGAAAGGGAAAAAAATAATAATCCCAAGGAAAAGAATTTTCAAGTGCTTATTTAAAAAAGCTCTAAGAGGGCAACTACTCCTAATTAACTTTTTAAAAATATTTTATTGGATACAGACAGAGATCAAGAGGGAATAGGAAGACAGAAAGAAGAGAGACAGATGACTGCCACACTGCTCCACTGTTTGTGAAGCTTCCTCCCTGCAGGAGGGGACTAGGGTCCTTGTGTATGGTAACATGTGCACTTAACCAGTTTTACTACTGTTCACCTGCCTCTGCCCCCTTCTTCTTTTTTTTTGCAATAGAGGTCAAGAACATCAATCTAAAGACAGGGAGGGAGGGGCTTCACTCTCTCTCCTTTGTGCAGATTATCTCCAGTCTCCTATTTGCAAGTCTAAGCTAAGCACTCTACCTCTTCCCTGAAGAACCTGATGTCAACAGACTGCACTTGGTCCACATGCCAGCACTCTCCTCACATCTAACTGTAATCATTTTTTACCTCATTTCTTTTTGTCCCACCTTACCTCTTCCTCATATGCTCTTGGTCCTCCTGGCTTTTCTCTTCTTCATCTTCTGTCTCTGATTCATCTTCATCTCTCTTCTTACGTTTTTTCTCCTTTTCCAGAACCTAAAACAAAGCCAGGTAGCCAGGTACAAGTGGGTGGGAAGGGTCACTGATGCCAGGGAGCTGAATAGCGAACTCACAACTAGAGTACCTTCTGCAGAAAATGACTTTTCCACGTGTCTGATGAGTCATCTAGCTTACTAACCCCAAGTCCTAGGACTCAGGGAATAAATGGGTTGCTACCTATCTTTCTCATTAATAAATAAATAAAAATTGACAAAGGAGGAAAAAAAAAATTCAAGAAGCTTATCAAAGTCAATCCGTCGGAAACACCTACTTAAAAATTTTTTTTTTTCTTTTTACCAGAGCACTGTTCAGCTCTGGCTTATGGTGGTTTGGGTGATTGAACCTGGAACTTTGGAGCCTCAGGCATGAGTTTCTTTGTATAACCATTATGCTACCTATACCTGCCCCACCTACATTTTTTTTAAAGACAGAGGAAGAGCAGGGTTAGTCAGAGATGTACTTGACTAAACACATCAACTAAACCAGAATCTCTGGGGCCTTTAAGGGTACTGCATCACATAGATATCCTTAATTTATTTATTGGCTAGAGACAGCCATAAATCAAGAGGAAAGGGGGTGACAGGGAAAGAGTCAGAGGGATACCTGCAACACTGTTTCATCACTTGCAAAGCTTTCCCCAAGGTGAAGTCAAGGAGCTCAAACCCAGTCCTTGCACACTGTAACATGTGCACTCACCCAGATGCATCACCACCCAGGCCCAGGATTCCACACCTCTATTTCAAAGCTTCCCATCTCATTTTCACATGCAGCTAAGTTTGAGAACCATTGGTGCTGGAGGTCTCCGAGCAAGGACAGATGCTATTTTGGACTGATGACTCCTATGTACAGAACAGCCACACAGGACTATGAAGCCCAAGCACCTCCATTCTCACCTTCTTGAAATAAGCATACTGGACTAACTCTACTGCTGCCTCTGCATCCTGCAGGTCCACAGTCTTGCTCATGCGGGCCTTGGCATGGGCAGTGGATAATCGAATCAGAGTTTCCAGTGTCCGGGCTGTAACTGGAGATGTCTGTAAAAAAATAAATAAATATCAACAATTTGTTTGGATTTGTATGTTACCTGTCTTTTCAACCACCAGGTTCCAGATGCTAGCATGATGCTGACCAGACTTCCCTGGACAGACAACCCCACCAATGTGTCCTGGAGCTCCATTTCCCCAGAGCCCTTCCCCACTAGGAAAAGAGAGAGACAGGCTGGGAGTATGGCTCGACCTGTCAACACCCATGTTCAGCAGGGAAGCAATTATAGAAGCCAGACCTTCAACCTTCCGCATCCCACAATGACCTTGGGTCCATACTCCCAGAGGGTTAAAGAATAGGAAAGCTATTAAGAGAGGGGATGGGATACGGAGTTCTGGCGGTGGGAACTGTGTGGAGTTGTACCCCTCTTATCCTATGGTTTAGTCAATGTTTCCTTTTTATAAATAAAAAATTTTAAAATTAAATAAGTAAGACAAAGGAGAACAGCTTGTCCAATGTCTCCACTACACAGGACAGGATAAGGACATTGCCAGCAAAGCTGTAAGAACTCCAAGCAAAGGACTAAGAAATCTGCATTTCTGTAACTACCATATAAAATCTGGAAAGACAGAAATGGTCTGGCCATTGCTCTCAAACATCAGAGCTACCTTTCACTGACGTAGTTTCAGCTAAAGGAGGAAGAGACCTAAATGAGGAGGTCTCTCTACTATGGATCATACAAAGCAGACCAGCCACAGATCAGCCAATGGTAAAGCACTGCGAAAGCAACTGGCCACAAAAGTCACTCACAAGAATAAACCCTCAACTGTAGGGGTGAAGAAACTTTACCATCATAGAACTGATACAGTAGCATTTAGTGAAATTAGAGACTATCAGAAGCTGGGCAGTGGTGCACACAGTAGGTGCACACAGGAGAACGCATTACACCATGTGCAAGGACCCATCCAGGGTTTCCACCTGTATTGTTGCTTTATAAATGATAGAGCAGTGCTGCAGGTGTCTCTCTTCCTTTCTCTCCCGCCCTCCTTCTGACACTAATAATAATAGGAAGAAAGGGGGAAATGGCCACCAGGAGTCGTAGATTTGTGGTGCAGGCACTGTGATGACCCTCTTTCTGCAGGCAGAGAGAGAGAGAGAAGGGAAAGAGAGAGAGAACACAAGAGCACCAGAGGGAGAAATCAGATGTAATCCGAAGTCCATTGAATTTCTGATTTGTAAACTTCCCCCTTTCAACATCTGGACTGTGCAGATCTGTACTTCCAGAGTGTAGCTACTAGTGCGTTGCTGGAGGTATATGAGGCCTTATCTGGTTAGCCTTTTTGAAGATACCAATCTGTGTGCTAGAAATGCCAAATGTGGAACAATTATGTTAAAAGGCATCCAACTACAATGAGAAACATTTCATTTTCAAATTCTTCCTGTTACTGGTAGTTCTGAATGTTTACATATTTTTTCCATGAGGGTCAAAGGTATCTAACTGCAAGTGGGAAACAGACAGAAATCAAGTATTGGCAGTTTTTCCATTTTCATTTGTTTGTGAATTTTTAATATAAAGGAGGAAACATGTAAGGCATTATTGCAAGTCAAAATAGTAAGTCTCAGCAGTTCAACTTTATAACAATTTTAAGTAAACCTGTCAAAAATTTTAGGACAATTTTTTAAACAGGTAAATTTCTTTCATTTTTTTTCATTATCTTTATTTATTGGGTAGAGAAAATAGTAAGTCTCAGCAGTTTAATTCTATAACAATTTTAAGTAAACCTGTTAAAAAATTTAGAACAATTTTTTAAACAAGTAAATTTCTTTCTTTTTTTTCCATTATCTTTATTTATTCATTGGGTAGAGATAGGCAGAAATCAAGAGAAGAGGGTCAGAGACAGAGAAAGAGAGGGAGACCTGCAACACTGTTTTACTACTCACAAAACTTTCCCCCTGCAAGTGAGTACTAGGGCCTCGAACCCACGTTCCTACACATTGTAATGTACCACCACCACTCGGCTCCAACAAGTAAATTTCTTATTAAGGGCAAAAAGATAAAAATGATCAGGGAAAAAAGTGTGTGAGAGTATTCAGGTAGAGAGGGATCATAAAGTAGATCACTAGGCATCTTACAGCTGGAAAGACAAATGGTTAGAATTGAGTATAAATAGTAAAGACAGAAAAATAATCCTTTACTGTAGGCCTACTGAGCACCAGAAACTTTACTTACGGGAAAAAAAAAAATCAACGCAGCGGCCTGGAAAACAAGAGTGGTTTACACAACAGATTTTCATGCCTGAGGCACCTGAGGCCCCAGGTTCAATCCCTGACACCACCATATGCCAGAGCTAAACAGTGCTCAGGTATAAAAAAAGAAGGAAAAAAAATTCTCGTGTCATTTAACACTCTTAACTTGGAGTTTTATAGATGAATTTAATGAGACTCAAAAGATCACATAGCCTGTTCCAGGTCACGTTTAGAGAAGGGCATGAAAGAGGTTATCCATGAATCAATTTTGAAAATGTGGGTAAACTTGTTTAAAACAAAATGCAGAGCAGAAGTCTGATATGGTGTTACGGTCTTTCTCCTTTGGATGAAAATATACCAAAGTAGGGGCCCTCAGTCTTTTTCAAATGCTAATAATGATTGAAGAAATGGCATCCCTGGCCTAATGAGTCAGAACGTCTGTGCCTTTAAAACCAGGCATGTGGGATTTGGGTGGTAGTGCAGTGGGTTAAGTTAAGCAAGTGGCACAAAGTGCAAGGACTGGCTTAAGGATCCTGGTTCAAGCTCCTGCAGAGGAGGCGCTTCACAGGCGGTGAAGCAGGTCTGCAAGTGCCTATCTTTTTTTCCCCCTGTCTTTCCCTTCTCTCTCCATTTCTCTCTGTCCTATCCAACAACGACATCAATAACAACAACAATAAAACAACAAGGACAACAAAAGGGAGTAAATAAATAAATATTTTTTAAAAATAAAATAAAACCAGGCATGTATGCTTAAAGTTCTAAGAACTGCAGTGTGTATTCCTAAAAAAAAGCATCCTTTATGATCCCGGTTCGAGGCCCTGGTTCCCCACCTGCAGGGGAATCACTTCACAGGCAGTGAAGCAGGTCTGCAGGTGTCTGTCTTTCTCTCCCCCCCTCTGTCTTCCCCTCCTCTCTCCATCTTTCTCTGTCCTAACAATAACAACATCAATAACAACAACAATAAAACAAGGGCAACAAAAGGGAATACATATTTTTTTTAAATCTTAAATTTTAATATAGTGTATAGCATGTAAAAATTATAAAAACTATTTGAAGCTCCAAAGACCTTAAATTTAAAACGTCCCTCTGAGTTTTCACAAAATGTCTACAGTTGTTTGTAAATCATTAATCTCCTCAACAAAATCTTTTTCCCTCCCACAAAACTACTGAGATATCTGACTAGTGGCAAAATAGTCCCTCTACTTCTGAAGTAGTTTCACTCTAGATGGGGAAAAAGCATCAAAAACTAAAGATGTATCATTGAAAAAAAATTTTTTTAAATAAAGTATCCTTTATCCAACCTTCCCACTTTATACTGGGTTGTTGGAAAAGCTGAAACACATTTTTGCATGGAAAAATATGTCAAAGATAAAGAAACTGACAGGACGGGTGAAAGGATGTACACAAGGTTCAAAAGTAAGCTGAAAACCTCTGAGAAGAACAAAGAGCGCATTCTCTCTCTTTTTTAAAAATTGTTTTTTTAATTATCTTTATTTATTGGATAGAGACAGCCAGAAATTGAGAGGGAAGGGAATGATAGAGAGGGAGAGAGACAGAGAGACATCTGCAGCATTGCTTTGCCACTTGCAAAGCATTCCCCCTACAAGTGGGGGCTGGGGGATTGAACCTGGGTCCTTGCACATTGTAACACGTGCGGCCAACTAGATGCACCACCACCCAGCCCAAGAGCTCATTCTTTCTAGCATACTTCCCACCCCACCCCACCCCACCCCCAGTCTATAAGGCAGTGAGTAATAAATCTGGTCAATGCTACTTTCAAGTTTTCTTAACCATCACTCAATCTAACATTCAAAAACAAGCATTAAAGTACACATAGAAGTACATTTTCCTGTGGTCCGGGAAAAGCGCAGTGGTAAAGCTTTGGCCTCCCAAGCATGAGGTCCTGAGTTTGATCTGTGGCAGCACATGTGCCAGAGTGATGTCTGGTTCTTTCTCCTCCTATCTTTCTCATAAATAAAATCTTAAAAAAAAAAAAGGACATTTCCCTAATCACTGAATGATTTAACATTCAAAAGTAAGCATATTCACAAAGAAGTACATTTCCCTGATGATTTAAGGTTTTAATGATTTAAGAGACTATCAAGAGTTTGAATGTTTAAGCACTCCAGTTAGGAGGAATCAACTAGAAAGCTAATGAAACATTAGCCTACATCAGAACTACAAAATCCAAGCTGAAGAATGTATTTTATTTTATTTTATTTTTTTTGGGGGGGGGATCTTTTTTTTTTATTTTTATACACATGACAAGATTTTACACCAAGAATAGTCAGTTAAATAGTACAAATTTACATTTATGAGGAATGTTAAAAAAAAACTCAACTAAAAAACCCACTTCTTCCTGTGACCCACAATCCCAATGTTTTACAGTGCAGGGGATGTATTTTAATCCACTGAACCACAACTGAAATAGTGTAATGTGCATCAGAGGACCACAGGTACAATGGAACATGTGCAATTGGTAAGAGAACAACTAAGAAAAGGAAGTAATTAATCTGAAGAAAAAAACACAACCTCTATAAAGCAAAATTAAGAATCCGACTCAAGTCATAGTGAAACAAGTTTTTTAACTTCAATAAATAGAAGATTCTATATTTAAAGCAGTGATATAGTGGTGGCACCTGGTTGAGTGCATGTTACAATGCACAAGGACCCGGGTTCGAGCTCCCAGTCCCCATCTGTAGGGGAAAGCTTCATGAGTGGTAAAGCAGAGCTGCAGGTGTCTCTCTGTCTCTCTCCCTCTCTATCATTCCCTTCCCTCCCGATATCTGGCTGTCTCTATCCAATAAATAAATAAAGACAGTAATAATAATAATAAAAAAAGCAGTGATATAGTAGGGATATTGTCATTGGAAGTGTTGAAGAATTGATAGTAAGATGTTCAAAAGACAGAATTCCTGTCCTGGGTATGAGGCTGGAGTTGATCAAGAGTCGATTTCTTTATCAAGGGATGAGGATTTTGAGCTTGGGCCTTTCAGCAGTGAAACTGTATTATGAACTATGCTTTCCCAAAATATTTAGATAAATTCATGGACATGTATATTTGGTTTTCAGAGATATCTGTGGATAATCATCACAGTTTGTGAAGCTCCTAATCATTTGTCAAACTCTTGCTCAAATTATCATGCTCTGGAAATAGTTATCGGACATTTATATCCTTTCTAAAGAAAAAAAAATAGCTTCTTCATCCATATTCCAACAGTCTTTCACATTCACTGCTTTTTAAATATACACATGATCTTTCTATTTATCCACTATTCTGCCTCCTGATCTTGGAGTCTGAGATCTTTGAAGGCAGTTCTTAGTATTTTTAAACTAAATATTAGAACACAGACAAAGATCAGTTCCCAGAAACTGCTCTATAGCTCTGCCTGAATCCAGCTCCTAAAGGCTAGAAGTTATTTAAACAAATGAGACACATGCTATCTCTGGGGTTCTCATTCCATTTCCCATTCCAAAAGGAGATGACTAAAACTGCCTAACAAGCAGACTTTTAGATCAGAAAGGAAAAGCTACGCAATTACTTAAAATACCTCCGGAGCTCTGAGAGCAGGAACTCTCAGGTACATATTCCCTTTGCAGACTCACCCTGGCAGTGTCTGAGCTCATGCTGTCTTGGCTACGTAGGCGTGAATATTCTTCCGCAATGTAGGCTGCTGACTCCTGTGTTAGGATGGGTTTGATGATTTTGGCCACATGGATATACTTCCTCATGAAAGCTGCACTCACCATCTTCTCTCTGTAACAACATACAGGGAAGTCTAAATTCCTGTCACACCTTAGATCCTGCTGGGAGTGGTGACTTTGCCCCTCCTCAAAGAAGTCAAATGGCAGAGAGAAGATTCAGCCTAGAGCCCAGTTCTAACCCCACTTACATAATGTGTGCACAACACTTTTCCACCATTTCCTTAGGTATTAATTAGATATTGTTGGTGAGGTAGAAAGTTTAGGGCTTCCCCCCGCCCCCTCTATTTTATACATAGAAAAGCTATAGCTCAGGTAAGTTGAAATGAACTTAAATTAATCCTCTCTTCTTACCAATAGGTGTGAAGAATATTCTTTTTTTAATCTTCATTTATTGAATAAAGACAGCCAGAAGTTGAGAGGAGAGGTGGGGGGGGGGGGGGGGGAGAAGGTTTCCCCCTGGCAGGTGGGGACTAGCGACTTGAACCCAGGTCCTTGCACATTGTAATGTGTGCACTTAACCAGATGTGCCAATGTGCCACCACCCAGCCCCAAGGTGTGAAGATTATTCTATGCTTTCTACTGAACCATGGCCAAAAACAGAGGTATATGACCCACATTTTAAGTTTTAAGCATCTAGACCTGTCTCCTTTATCTAAATCTACCTGAAAATTCTCTGTCTGCAATCTTCAAACCTTTTGCTATCACCTCTTCACAAATGGCTACCTGATGACATACCCACTATCAGATAGGAATATTGTCAAATTCTAAGAAAAGATCAAATCCAAAATCTGATCACTGACAGTATTATATTTACGAAGCTATAATAGTCTGGGAAAGGAGTCTGAGCATTCAGAAAAGGAAAGATGCCAATTGGCTATGATCCTAAGCTGGATCCTGAGCCAGGAAACATGATGCCAGATACACATGAACTCTCCGTGAACATACTACGAGTCCAGATAAACATGAACTCTAATATGAAACAAATATCAGGTTCCCTCAATGGAAAGGTATGAAGAATGCTCACTTTTTCTTCTTGGTTCCATGTAGAAGGTTATCGTGCTTCTCATAAATCTGAGTGTCCTGCTGCTCTTCCTGGTCAAAGTTGGGATCATCTGTGGCCAGGATATCCACAGCACTACCCAAGGGCATAGCTAGAAAAGAGAGAGAAGAGTAAGAAAGTGCTTAACGTGTGCAAAACTACTTCTTCTGTAACAATGACAAAGCAAGAACCCAGAAAGAAGCAGACATGATGACCCACCAAAATAAGGCAGATTAGAACCACCTGGCCCTGAGAAGATACTCAAAAATGTTCCCATTTCCATAAATGAGGAAAACAAAAAAAGAACAGCAGGGTGGTCAGGGAGGTAAGGGTATCATCAGTACCAACACAGACACTAGAACAGCTGTCATCAACCAGGTCAGACCAGAGATATATCACACTTATACAGGTTCCCATCCTTTAGTGCATCGTATTCTCAAGATGGCCTCACCATCGCCATCCTGCTCCCCAGGTGCCCTATAACGGTGCATCCTAAGGACATGGTCTGAGATCTCCCGATCCTGTTCAGGATCCATCTGGTCCAACATGATGAAGAGTAAGTCAAATCGGGACAGTAGTGAGTCCTGCAGCCCAATGTTCTCCATAGGCGTCTTGTATTGGTCATACTGGGGAACATAACAAAGATAAATAGATAAATTAATAAACAAACAGTAGAGGCAACATTAACAGCAAATGGAGGCCAAATAAATCATGTAAGAATAGAAAACCATATTTAAAAAAAAAAACACTGCAGTGAAGAAGTGATTTGAAGCTATTAAAATATTGAATTCATCTCTTGTATCTGCAGCCCTTCCCTAGCTGAAGCTATGGTGATGAGTGAATTCAAAACCCCATGTCCTTCCTTCCAAGCAAATACAGCGCTATTGCCCATCTTAGGTGACTTTAGAAGGCTGATATGAAGTCTCAAAATTATCCTTTTATGTCTCACACTTTAATCTGTTGCTCCCATTACCAAGACAGAATCAACCTTGAAAGATAATTGCAGAAGACAGGCAGTGGCACACCAGTTGTGTACACACATTACCATGTACGAGAAGGACCTGGGCTCAAGCTGGAGGGGGTGGTGGCGAGTCACTAGCAGTGAAGCAGGTCTGCAGGTTGTCAATCTTTCTCTCTCCCTTCCCCCTTCTTGCTCAATTTCTCTCTGTACTATCAAAGAAAATAAAATAGAAAGAAAAAATAAAAAGAATTAAAAAAGGGTGGGGGATAGCCACAGGGAGCAGCTCAAGGATAACCTGCAAAAGCCTCAAGGATAACAACCCTGGTGGCAAGTAAAAATATGAAGAGAAAGAAAGATAATTACCTCTTCCCTGCCTACTTATAGACAAGATGGCTAAACCAGAAGCATTTAGAAACTTTGAAGCCCCTGGGCAGGGGGAGATAGTATAATGGTTATACAAAGAGATTCTCATGTCTGAGGCTCCAAGATTCCAGGTTCAATCTCCCACACCACCATAAACCAGAGCTGAGCAGGGCTCTGGAGAAAGAAGAAAAAAAGTATATATTGAAGCTCCTAATTCAAAAAGTAGTAAGTAAAAATCTCAATGGAAATGAGTAGTAATCTATAAAACATGCTACCTTAAGGATCAAGGAAACAAATTTTGTCTTGGATTCAAGAACCCATAGTGGCATTTCAATCTTGGGCCTTCTGGCTGATGCTTTCCACAGTCAGGGGGCAACAGTAGTGATTCTCATTGCACTCAGCAGGATATGACATTTTTCTCACTATATGTTCCAGTGTAATTTCTTCAGGATGAGATAAATGGTTCTGTACTATTCTGTGCTTTAGAATCAACACAGAATCTATCCAAACCACAACTACAAAGGGTCCCAACCCAGAACCATAGATACAAAAACTGGACTGGAGATGAGTCATCTGTGTGTTTCATTAAAACAAAACAAACAAAAAAATAGCCACCAAGCCAGGGATGACCACACACAGTGAAATCAATTGTATGGCTATGGTTACAGATGGAAAGCCAGACTTTTGGTGATCAGCACAATATAGTATATACAGATCTTAATAAGGAAATCTGTACATCTGGAACCTACATAATGTAATATACCAAGGGGGGAAAGAAGACTCTGGCCTCATAAACTGCCAGAGCATAGCTTGAGCTCTCATTTCAAATCCTGGTTCTGCACTTTCTAGCTTATGATTCTTTAAGAATTTGATTTACCTTGTATGCTTCCATCTCCTCATTTCTAAGTAGGTCATAATTACTTATACCTGCCTCACAGGATTATTTTGAGAATAAAAGTGGATAGACGTAAGGCATTTATGAGCACTAATAGTCTTATTAGAGTGCAATACTTAAAGAAGGCAATTTGCTCATCTCTATCAAAATAAAAATCACTTAAGCTAGTTACTCTATTGCTATGTATTTATCATAAGAGATATATTCCCAAATACATAACAAAATAATATAACTAAAAGGATCTTAGTTGCAACTTCAAACATCAGGTAGGAAATGGGAAAACACCAAATTCCCATCAAATGAAGACTAAACAGATTACTATAAACGTACAATAGAATACTAGACAGCTGCTAAGAAAATAAATAAAAATAAGCAAATTCCAAATCAGATAGAATATAACCTAGGGGAGTCAGGCTGTTGTAGCACAGCGAGTTAAGCGCAGGTGGCGCAAAGCACAAGGACTGGTGTCAGGATCCTGATTCAAGCCCTGGCTCCCCACCTGCAGGGGAGTTGCTTCACAGGTGGTGAAGCAGGTCTTCGGGTGTCTATCTTTCCCTCCCCCCCCCCCCCCCGCCGTCTTCCCCTCCTCTCTCCATTTCCGTGTCCTATCCAACAATGACGACAACAATAATAACTACAACAATAAAACAACAAGGGCAACAAAAGGGAATAAATAAATATTTAAAAAAAAAAAAAGAATATAACACCCAGGACTGTCACACTAAAAAACAAAATTATGTTAACTCATTTTTGGTTGGTTGATTAGTCACCAGGGTTATCCCTGGAGCTCAGTGCATGCACGACTTCATTTCCAGGATCTCTCACTTGCTTCCCAGATCATCACTCACTCTCCTGACTTCATAGAGGATGAGAGATAAGAAAAGATAATGAGAGAGGTAATTAACGAAAGCTGAGGAGATAGCATAATGGTTATGTGAAGATTTTCATGCCTGAGACTCCGCTCCCAGGCTCAATCGCCAGCAATGCAGTAAGCCAGAACTGAGCAGTGCTCTGATTAAAAAAAAAAACTTGCAGCCTGTTCACCATTTGTAACGCTTCCCAACACACACACACACACACACACACACACACACACACGCGCGCACAGACCTTGAACCTGAATCTTTAAGCATGGGAACACATGTGCTCTACCAGATAAACCACCAAGAGGCCCTGTTACAATAATTCTTAATAAAAAGACTGTATAATTCCTGGCACATACTTAAAAGTTTTATTTCCTGAAACACATTTTATCTGTTAGTGCCTATGTCTTAAGAAAGGAATAGCAGGAAGGCTTTAAATTTAACACATCCCTCTGTTCTGTTTATAAATTTCTGTCATGTTCATACAGTACTTTTACTTTAATATTGTTACAAATTACCAAGATTGTAAGACTACAGATTACTTTTGGTTTTGTTCAGTGTACTTTTATGCCTATTTATGTTAAAGAGTTTTCTAGGGGGTTCTAGTATGTATGAATGGGGGAGAGACCACTACTCTAAGCTGACAATAAGAAGATGCTGACTGGGGCCACACAGCAGCGCAGCAGGTTATGTACACATGGCTCCAAGAGCAGGGACCGGCAGAAGGATCCCGGTTTGAGCCCCTGGCTCCCCACCTGAAGGGGGGGGTCGCTGCACAAGTGGTGAAGCAGGTCTGCAGGTGTCTATCTTTCTCTCCCTCTCTCTGTCTTCCCCATCTATCTTGATTTCTCTCTGTCCTATCCAGCAACAATAACAGCAATGGCAACAAGGGTAACAAAATGGGGAAAATGGCAAAAGTGGCTTCCAGGAGCAATGGATTGGTGGATTGGTAGTGCAAGCATGAAGTCCCAACGATAACCCTGGAGGCAAAAAAAAAAAAAAAAAAAAAAGGTGCTGACTTTATTTTGATCTCTGATCTATTACTCTCCAAGATACCTAAAATAAACTTATTGGCATAGATTTCCAGTAAACCAAATGATGAGGGTAACAGGTAGTTGATTTCACTTACCCTGCCGTAGACAGGGTTGGCAGCTGCCAAAACACTGCAGCGGGCATTCAGTCGAGCATGGATACCAGCTTTAGCAATGGTAACTCGGCCCTGCTCCATCACTTCGTGGATGGCTGTGCGGTCCATGTCAGACATTTTGTCAAACTCATCGATGCAAACCACACCTCGATCAGCCAAGACCATGGCCCCTGCTTCCAGACGGCGCTCCCCTAGGAAATGGGAAAGTATGGAAATAAACGCTATGGTCCAAGTTGTAAGGAAATTAAGAGAGGGGTTGCAATCTCCTTCTAGGCATCTTGAACTAACACACATGAGAATACAGTGAGAACAGCACCCAAAGCTGAAAGGTACTACCCATGTGGGCAGTTTTTCCCTATATCTCTTTGACCCACATTGATCACTTGAGACTTTTTTTTTTGCCTCCAGGGTTATTGCTGGGGTTTGGAGCCTGCACCATGATTCCATTGCTCCTAGAGGCTATTTTTCCCCCATTTTTTTTTTTTGCCCTGTTGTTGTCATTATTTTTATTGTCGCCATTGATGTTGTTGTTGGATAGGACAGAGAGAAACTGAGAGAAGAGGAGACAGAGAAGAGGGAGAGAAAAATAGACACCTGCAGACTTGCTTCACCGCTAGTGAGGCGACCCCCCTGCAGGTGGGGGAGCTGGGGGCTCGAACCGGGATCTTTATGCTGGTCCCTACTCTTCGCGCCATGTGCACTTAACCGGCTGTGCTACCGCCCGACCCCCTCACTTAGGATTTTTATCTTGCCGACATCATCAAGTGACTTCCCAACTAAATCTGCTCTTTTAAAATATTGTATTTCCTCACTTTGAATAGGGATATAGAGCAGTTGAAAGGGAAGAGGGAGACAGAGAAGGAGCGCTCAAGTGAGATTCCCACAGCACTGCTTCACCACTCCTGAAGCCTCTCTCCTACAGGTGGGGACTAGGGGGCTTGAACTCTGATCTTTGTACACTATAATGCGTACACTCAACCTTGTGCCACCCAAGAGTGCTACCGCCTGGCCCTTCTATAGTAGCCTTTAAGTCTCTTCCTTTAATTTTCATTTCCCTTCCAATTTGCTATGCTTTCTCCTTCCACTCTCTTCCCAATCACCTCCAAGGAAACATTTTTGTCAGCAAAAGGCCACCCAAAGACTTACACAGTTCACGATTGCCAGATACTAAGTCTCCTATGATTTGCCCCCAAATGACCTCTCAATTCTATCTCCCTAACTCAACACAGTGACTAAAGTAAACTCAGCAAGTTATGCTTGGCCTCACTGCTAGGTATTTGTCATGCATCCTTAAATCCTTACCTGTTTCCTGGTCTGTGGTGACGGCAGCTGTAAGACCCACTCCAGAGGAGCCCCGGCCAGTAGTGGGGATAGCCCGGGGTGCAGTGCACAGCACATACCGTAGAAGCTGAGACTTGGCAACAGATGGATCTCCTATAATTACATGAAGGCAATGGTGACTCTCCAAGAAATCCACCCTAACCCCCAAGAAGTTCCTTGTATTCTAAAACAACTCCCAGCACAAAAGACATAAAGTAATTGCCTGGAAAAATATTACTTTCTGGGAGTCGGGCAGTAGCACAGCAGGTTAAGCACACATGGCACAAAGTGCAAAGACTGGCAGAAGGATCCCGGTTCGAGCCCCCGACTCCCCACCTGCAGGGGAGTCGCTTCACAAGCAGTGAGGCAAGTCTGCAGGTGTCTATCTTTCTCTCCCCCTCTCTGTCTTCCCCTCCTCTCTCCATTTCTCTCTCTTATCCAACAATGACATGAATAACAATAATAACTACAATAATAAAAACAAAGGCAACAAAAGGAAATAAATGCTTTGAAAAAAATTTTTTAAAAAAGCACACTGAAACACATTAAAAAAATTAAAAAAAAAATACTTTCTTCCCTTTAGCAATCACAGGGAGGGAAAAAAAAAAAAACCAGAAATAACTGCATCTTTATCCTTTTGCCATCTGATGAAACTGAAATATACAATCATAATGCACAATCTTACAACTCGTATCTTTCCACGACCACACACCACAAAAGAACCTGAAATAAAAGAACCTGAAATAAATCCCCAACATCATACCTATTAGAAGAATATTGATATCCCCACGGATGTGGCTGCCATTCTCCAGGTCTCGTTCCACCCCTCCCAAAAGCAAGCAGAGAATGGCTTTTTTGACATAGTCATTCCCATGGATACTGGGGGCCAATGACCTGGCCAACTGATCAAAGATATCCTACAGATAGGATAAAAGAGAGAGAAAGCCTAGAGATTAGATACTTTGCTGAGCTTCACTTGATCCTTTATTTAAAAAATGATTAAAGAGTAATGGCACTATTTCCAATTATAAAAATGTCTTCTCTAAGATATATATAAGTTTAAGAGGCCATTGTAAAAACACATAGAGGACATCTGGATCTCAAAAGTTGCTTAGAGCTTTTAATCTTCCCACATTAAAAAAAAAAAAAACATGTTAAGTGTGATAAATATTTATGTTGTGCTTCAGTAGAAACTTTTAATAGTAAAACGTAACAATATGTTTGTTGTTCACTTCTAAAGGTGGACAGCTTGTCTTTAAAAAGAAAAAAAAAGTATCTTAAAAATTAAGTTAGTATTATATTACTAATGTACTTACTATAGAATCACCAGAATATTGGTACTACAAATCCATCTTTTTTTTTTTTTTTTTTAAATCAGAGCACCACTCAGCTCTGGCTTATGGTGGTGCTGGGGATTGAACCTGGGGCCCTTAGTGTCACAGGCATGAAAGTCTTTTAACATAGCCATTACACTATCTACCTCAGCCCTTTCTAATATGTATAGGGTTCATTTAATAGACCAGCAAGTAGCAAAACAGAATAATACAGAGTAGCAAAAACATCCTTTCATTTGCTGAACAGGTCAAAACTAGAAGTTAACAGCAAATGCCTTCAAAGAAAAAAACTGACTTTCCTCCTGATACAGTCTAGGAAAGGCCATGCCAAACACAACCCTTTCAAATTCATCATCTCAAAATCACTAAAGGACAACCAGACCTTAGAACGAGTTTTACTAAACTTCTTGATCTTGGCAATATCCTCAGCAGAGAATGAAGGCTGAATGTCTTTGCTCATTTGCTTCACATTACAGGCAATCAGGACAGTCCTGGAACAGAGAGGAAGAGGAAGTTTGCATTTTTCTTTAAAGAGGGCTTTAATACTATTTACTTTATTTATTTAATTTTATAGGGACAGAGAAAAATTGAAGAAGAGACTGATGGAGAGAGGGAAAGAAGCAACTGCAACACTGCTTTACCAGATGTGAAACTTTCATCCCTGCAGGTGGGGCTTGAACCTTGGTCTTTACACTGTTGTAACATTCACCACCTTATCCCAAGTTTGCTATTTTCAATTCCTAACATCAGAATCATCTTAGGCTACTAATCTAAAATAGCAAATTAGAAGACAAAGCAAAGAAAAGCTAGTTCTTGGCCTATGACCTAAATATGCCAGTGAGGCCTCATGTTAGAAATGTATTTTGGGTGGTTCGGGAGGTGGCACAGTGGATAAGGCTTTGGATTCTCAAGCATGAGGTCCTGAGTTCAATCCCCGCAGCACATGTACCAGAGTGATGTCTGGTTCTTTCTCTCTCTTCTATCATTTCTCATGAATAAATAAAATCTTAAAAAAAAAAACAAACTCTGTACAGAAAATATAAATTACATCAAAAAAAAAAAAGAAAAAGAAAAGAAATGTATTTCAGCCCTGGGTCCATACTCCCAGAGGGATAAAGAACAGAAAAGCTATCATGGGAGGGGATGAGATGTGAAGTTCTGATGGTGGGAATTGTGTGGAGAGTCACCACTGCCCTCTTATCCTATGGTTTTGTCAATGTTTCCTTTTTATAAATAAAAATAAATAAATAAACAGAAATAAATAAATAAAAGGGAGTCAGGCAGTAGCACAGCGGGTTAAGCGCAGGTGGTGCAAAGTGCAAGGGCTGGTGTAAGGATCCTGGTTCAAGCCCCCAGCTCCCCACCTGCAGGGGAGTCTCTTCATAATCGGTGAATCAGGTCTGCAGGTGTCTATCTTTCACTCCCCCTATCTGTCTTCCCCTCCCCCATCTCTCTCTGTCCTATCCAACAACATCAATAATAATTACAACAATAAAACAACAAGGGCAACAAAAGGGAATAAATAAATATTTAAAAAGTAAATAAATAAAAAGAAATGTATTTCGGGGGTTGGGTGGTAGTGCAGCAGGTTAAGCACACGTGGCACTAAGCACAAGGACCAGTGTAAGGATCCCAGTTCGAGCCCCCTGCTCCCCCACCTGCACGGAAGTCGCTTCACAGGTGGTAAAGCAGGTCTGCAGGTGTCTATCTTTCTCTCTTCCATCTTCCCCTCCTCTCTCCATTTCTCTCTGTCCTATCCAACAACAATGATATCAACAACAATAACTACAACAACAACAAAAAACAAGGGCAACAAAAAGGAAAATAAATAAATTTTAAAAAAAAGAAATGTATTTCTAGATTTCAAGGGAGGGGGTAGGATATGGAAATCTGGTAATGGGGACTGTATGGAATTGTACCCCTCTTATCCTATGGTCTTGTCAATATTTTTTATTTTATAAATTTAAAGAAATGTATTTCTCTCCTGCTAATCCACAGAGCTTCTGACAGAAGCATATATGAGAATAGTTGTGAAACTGAGGTAGGCCATGAGGCTTTATATATATTCATTACCAATAACTCTTATCTACCTTTAGTTTAGGACATTACTAGTTTTTTTTTTTTTTTTGCGCCTCTAGGGTTATTGCTGGGGCTCAGTGCCTGCACTATGAATCCACTGTTCCTGGAGGCCATTTTTCTCCTTTTGTTGCTCTTGTTGTCTATCGTTGTTGTGGTAATTATTTTTGTTGTTGTTATTGTTGTCGTTGTTGGATAGGACAGAGAGAGAGGAGGGGAAGACAGAGAGGGGGAGAGAAAGACAGACACCTACAGACCTGCTTCACCGATTATGAAGCGACCCCCCCTGCAGGTGGAGAACCTGGCCCCAGGACATTACTAGTTTTATCTGATGGTAGAGGCAACCCTTCTCCAGGCATGTGGAATGCTCTATCTATTAGATCTCGCTCTCCTAGACATGCAAACTGGAGAAAGAATACTGCCAGTAGCTTTTCAAAGACTTCAGGATGGCCCATTACCTGAAGGTCCCTGAGGTGTAACCTCCCTTCTTCCCAGGAAGACAACGGTATGTTCCCACCACCTGGACTCGGTCACCAGGCTTCACTTTATCCACCAAGTCATCATCCAGAATGACATCCACAGAGCGGGGAAGCTGACCAGCTGGGGCCTTTTCTGGCATCTCCTGGATGGTGATGGTTTGGTGGTCCTTGTAGACAGAAAGGCCATATTCTGTTTCAAGAGGGTTGTTTTCTTCATCCTGGAAAAGGCACAGAGAAGAAGAGAGTATCTCAATTATTGTGGGGAAACAAACACAAATTTAGAGGCCTTCATAGGTCTTTGTTAGGATTTCAGTAATTCCAGATAGAAACGGTGAGATAGACAACTAGACAGACACACAGATACATAATACACAAAGAAATCACAATACCGTAGCTTTCTCCAGTGTAGTGGGGGGTTGGGCTCAAACTTGCACTACATGCAAGGCAAAGCAGCACTTTCTTCATCTATGTGAATTATTTTGTTGGCCCAATATATTATTATTTTAAATAAGAACCATGGGCTTCAACACTGGCTAACAAATCAGTCTTGCTATTAGAGTGATCCTTACTTTTCACCCTATTTCTAGAAGAGCAATAATAGGCATTAACCCGGGACTTTAGTAGAAGACATTTTTAACTCCAATCTCCAATTACTCAATCAAGTTATTCCCCTCACCTTGGTGGGATAGACAGAGCTGGATGGAAAAGGTACAAGGGTGGTAAGATCAGAGTAACGTCGCTCTATGGTCTTCTTGGTAGCAGGACAGTAGTGGACACTGCGGACAACTTTGGGACGAACTAGAGAGCCTAGGAATAAAAAGCATGCATACAAAGTCATCCAGCTAGACAATACTGAGGTGGGATACTGAGGCAAACATCTGCTAAATTCCAAATACTGTGTTAGCTTCGAACTAATTCAAAGCTAATTATTATTTACTCAGTCCCATACCTATAAACAAAACATCACCCTATCTTGTACAACTTTACAACTTGATCTTGAATGAGAAACAGGGTTGGAAAGGGTAGAATATCAAGAACCAAGACTCCCCCATTTTCAGCATAATTTACCAATCTGCTTGCACAGGAAGTCACTCAAGGCCCCCTAGTCATTATAAACACTCAGCTCTTCCAAGGCTCACCTCACAATTTCAGTGTCCTAGAAGTTATTAACTACATAGCTCTACTCTACTTTTCTTCTTTTTTCCAACCCTTTAGGTCTATTCCATATCCATTCCTAGATGTCTACTTACATTTAGTGACAATGCCTTCCAAACACACCACACAACTGAGGAAGCATGAGGTAAGAGTTCGTGGAGAGACGTGCTTGGAGCCAAAGCTTCCCTCCAATCCTATGTAGAACTCTTCATACTGCTTGGCATAAGTGGCATCAATGGAGGCCACAAAATCCTTTAAGGCCCTCTGGAAGGCAACCAGTTCCTCAAAGGCATTGTTCAGGAGGCTGTTTATAGGTAAGACAATAAAAATTAGACAGAAAGGGGAATCGGGCTGTAGCGCAGCAGTTTAAGCGTAGGTAGTGCAAAGCATAAGGATCCCGGTTCGAGCCCTGATTCCCCACCTGCAGGGGAGTCGCTTCACAAAGCAGGTCTGCAGGTGTCTATCTTTCTCTCCCCCTCTCTGTCTTCCTCCTCCTCTCTCCATTTCTCTCTGTCCTATCCAATGACAATGACAACAATCATAACTACAACAATAAAACAACAAGTGCAACAAAAGGGAGTAAATAAATAAAATAAATATTTAAGAAAAAAAATTAGACAGAAAGAACAGAACTTTAAAATATACCTCAATACAAAAATGGACATCCTTACATGAATAAGACCAAGAAATAAAACCAAGAAAGTACCACTTTGTCCTAACATCCGTAATACACACCAGAACTGACGGACAACTTTAATCTAACTTATCAGAAATACAAGAAAAAAATGATACTTAGCAATACATAGAAAACAGTGCTCTTGAAAGGAAATGTCTTACCATATAGGAGCAGGTAAGGCAAGAGTCTACAAGTAAAAAATAAATAAATAAATAAATAAAAATTACCCGGGCTGAGCAGTGGCACACCAGGTTGTGCGCACATTGTACAAAGCACCTGTGCAAGGATTCAGGTTCCAGCCTTCTGGCTGCCCCACTTGGGGCGGGGGGTATCTCTCTTCACAAGCTGTGAAGCAAGTCTGCAGGTGTCTTTCTCTCTTCCTATCTCCCCCCCTCTTCTCAATTTCTTTCTGTCCTATCAAAAAAAATTTTTTTTTCATCTTAATATCTCCTAGGAAGCCCTCAATGGGGGTGGGGGGCAATCTCTGTCAATACATCCCAACCCCCTCCACCCTTTCCACTCACCGGTTGGCTCTCTTCTCGTTTTTTCTGCGCAGGTCATTCACATTGACAATCAGTCGGTATTGGTTGTCACTTATCAGTTCCCGAACTTTGCTCTGATAAATTCCTTGATCTTCCTGCAAAATAGCATATCGTGCACATATTACAGTGAACAAGTTCCAAAATAAAATGGTTTTAAAAAGAGGTTAACTCTCACAGCAAGTCAATCTCTGCAGCAGAAGCGGTTCTAACTTTTTAATTTATTTTCACTCATTAGCCTCAGATTTCACACACACCCATAGGAATTCTGAGGACTTGTTCAAGGTTCATACAATTCCTATTACCAGGAGCAATTTTTATGTAATCCGGTATTTCTCAACCCTTGATGGGAACGTAAATGAAGTCCCATGATGTCTAAACGGAAAATTAGTAAAAAAAAAAAAAAAAAAACACCTTGTTAAAATGTAAACTAAACAGACTTTTAAATACATTAAATTACTTTTCACTGTACAGAGAGAAAATGTTTAACTTCCCGTGCTGTAAAATACAAGAGTTTTAATATCCGGGCCTAAAAGACTTGGGAGTCTGAGCTATTTGTTAACAGACACCATTATCAACTAGTCGTGACACTTGACGACCACTCTGTGGTTTTCTATCTTCAACTGCATTCAAAGCCCCGTATATCTGCGCACCATACCCCTGTTCTCTGAATTTCATTTGATACCGAAAAAAAAAAAAAAAAAGAACGCGGACAATTTTCTAGCAGCAAGTCGGTCCTCCACTCTCCCCCAGAATTGAGAGCGGGGAGTGATTTCAGAAAAGGTCAGAATCTATCTCGCCATTCTCTTGGCATTTGAGAGAAACCTGAAGTTTTCTGGGCGACCCGGCTATGACTTGTATTTACAAGGCAACTACAAAATCACTTGCTCTAAAGATGCCCGGACAGAAAACCTAAGGACTGACTCCCGCAAGTGGAAGCTACAAGACCCAGAAGAAAGGCTCCAGCGCCGTAGGGATCCGCTACAACACAACTTGCAAGCGCGGTGGGCCCCAGGCTCTGGGTCCGAAGCAGACGCGTGGAGGGCGACCCGTTTGGCCTCTGCGTCCCGGTTCCGAGCGCCAGAACCTCGAGGCCCAGCCCCTCCCTCACCTCGTCATCCAAGAAATCCAGGTAATCTCTTTGAGCTTCCCGCAGCTCCACATCGTCCAGCACCACGGTCCCTGCCATGCTTTCGCCGCCTTCAGAATCGCGGGCAGCGGCCCAGAATGACCCCGCCCCGGCGCGAAAACTTCCGAACTTTTCCCGCCAGCAGAGACACCCTGGAGGAAAGGGCGGGGGGGGGGGTGGTCTCTGAAAGCATATACACATTCTGATTGGTTAATACCTCTTACGCCAAATAATGAGTACCCAATCAGAAGTGATGCTTCTGCGAGGGTGGAGGGGGGGTTTTCTCTGCGACGTCTCGCTCTGGCGGGAAATGTGCCTTCCGGGGCCTCTGTTTCTCTCTTCCCCGCTCCACCCTCACAGACAGGAAAGATGACCAATGGTACAGAGAGTAGGTTCGCGGTGCCTGGGCTTTAGCATCTGGGAGGCGCAAGAGATTCGGGAAGCGCTGCATCCTGGGAGACGTAGTCTTCCCCCCTTTTCCGGATGTTTTGCTGGGTTCTTTGAAACTGCCGCAAAATAACGCCATGAGTTGGTTGGAAAGTAGACTGCATTCCAAAGAATGGTGGTTTGTAACGCAGAGATACAAACCTAATCGCATTAAAAATATGTATATTCAAAGCGGGTATGTTTCTCAAGTGCATGCCCTCCAGTGGCATCCAGAAGACAAAAAAAAAGGTGAATTTTGAGATTGGGAAAATAGTATTGGAGGGATCGCTTATTTATTTATGAAGAGATCCACTTGCGGTCAGAATACTGTTGTATGGGGTGGGGGTATAGCATAATGGTTATGCAAAGAGACTTTCATGCCTGAGGCTCGCAAGTCCTAGGTTCAGTCCCCCAAACCGCCATAAGCCAGAGCTGAGCAGTGCTCTGGTAAAAAAAAAAAAAAAGAAAAGAAAAGAAAAAAATACTGTTGTATGAATTACCTCATAAAAATACCGCTGCGCTGAGGATAGTACAGCCCCCTCCTCCCATGACCTCACACAAAAACATAAGCTCGGCCTGGGTAGGTAGTATAATGTTTATGCAAAAAGACTCATTCCTGAGGTTCTTAAAATCCCAGGTTCAAATCCCCCACACCACCAGAGCTGATCCGTGCTCCGGTAAAAAAACAAATAAACAAAAAAAAAACATAACCTCATACAAAATTCTGGACGTACTGCACCATCTTACTTACAAAGAGTAAATTAATGACATTCTTACTTTATAAGAAGATCGCCATATTATTTCTTGAAAAATATTTACTTATTAATGAGAGAGGGAGAACTAAAGCATTATTTTGTCACATTGCATGCCTGGACTAGGACTCAGGATCTCAGCTTGTGAGTCCAGCAGTAGATGGATAGATAGATAGATAGATAGATAGATAGATAATCGGTTTAAATATAGATATATACTTATTCCTGGTTAAAAAAAAAAAAAAAAAAAAAGATGAGAGAGAAAGAGAAACGACAATAAGCTTTCTTCCCTGAGGTGGGGGTGAGCTGGAACCTGGGTGGTGCATACAGTAAAGCAGTACACTAAACAACAGAGCTGTACACTAGTTTGCTGGTTCTTAGAAAATGTATTTTTAAATAATAGTTTATTGAAAATAACACATGAAGAAACAAAAAAAGGTGCTGCAAGCCACTGCCCAAGTGTCACCCAGTAATTATGTAGCAAATACGAAATTATAACTAACTTAAAGATAATAGCTTTAAAAGTAAGTAAAGATGGGGGCCAGGAGGTGGCGCACCTGGTTAAGCACCAAGCCAAGGACCCGAGTTGGAGCCCAGCTCCCCACCTGCAGGGGGAACTCTTAGCTGTAGTAAAGCAGGTCTGTTTTGTCTATTCCTCTCCTAAGTCCTCTTTAAATTTCTCTCTGTCCTTTCTAAAATTAAAAAAAAAAAAAAATTAAGTAAAAAAGAACATTGTTCAGGTTTTTATTCTCTCTTTCTGTGCTTTTTTTTTGAAGTATCATATATGGTAAACTGCTCAAATTTTAAGTGTATGGCTCTATGAATGTTTATCTATGTATACTAAGGGAAGGCTTGGTGTCTTGCCCTCTCTCCCTCTGTCTCTATCTGAAAAAGCTGACACATTCTTCTTTTTTTTTTAAAAGATTTTATTTATTTATTCATGAAGATAGAAGGAGAGAGAGAGAAAGAACCAGACATCACTCTGGTACATGTGCTGCCAGGGATTGAACTCAGAACCTCATGCTTGAGAATCCAATGCTTTATTCACTGCACGACTCTCCGGACCACCCCAAGACTGTCTTCTTACTACTTGTTTTTGGTGAGTTTTTTTTTTTAATCTTTAATGCTTGCTTTTGTTTCTATTAACAGGCAACAAAATGCTAGAATAAGGATCCATTTATAACTATATAGAAAGAGATAGTTGCTTAAGAATATTTCTATCATTTGATCTTTTTAATATTTTATTTATTTATTTATTATTGGATAGAGATAGAGAAATTGAGAGAGATGAGGGAGGGAGAGAGACAGAGAGACACTTGTAGCCTTGCGTCACCACTCGTGAAGCTTTCCCTCTATAGGTGGGGACCAGAGTCTTGAACCTGGGTCCTTGCACAATGTAATGTGAGCACTTAACCAGGTGCACCACCCTCTCTCATTTGATCTTATGTACCAATTTATGAGTAATATATTTATGAGTACTGTCAATACCGTCTGCTAGAAATAACCTCAACATTTCAAGAACTAGTAAGCTTAATTCAAACAAGCAAAGAAATTAAGTCATTTGTACAAGAAACTCCAAAAGAGTGGGAATATAAATAATCTTTGTCTCTGGCACACTTTTCTACAGGCATCAGTTTCCTCACATAAAAAAATAATGAGGGCGGAGTGTAGATAGCATAATGGTTATACAAAGAGCTGCTCATGCCTGAGGATCCAAAGTCCCAGGTTCAAGCCCTTGTACCACCAAAAGCCAGAGCTGAACAGTGCTCTGATAAAAATAATAATAATAATAATGAAATTAGAAAATCTCTAATACTCTCCCCCACTCTACTTTCCTTGAACTAATGACAAATTTGGTAAGTGAAAACAATTCCATTTAAAATTAATCATGCTATGGGTCTTGAAAAGACATAATTTTGGATGCATGTACAAACTATTGTATTTACTGTTGAATGTAAAACATTAATTCCCCAATAAAGAAATAAATTTAAAAAAAGATTTAAAAAAAAGACATAATTTTGGAATATTGCACCAAAGTGCAATATTCTAAGGTAGAGGAGAGAGTTCAGGTCCTGGAACATAATGTCAGAGGACTTAGAGGGGATTTAATTGTTACATGGAAAACTGAAAAATGTTATACATATACAAACTGCTGTATTTTGTTTTTGGTTACTGTGTTTTATTGTTGACTGTAAACCATTAATCTCCCTAATTAAAAAAAAAGAAGAAGAAGAAGAAGAAGAAAGAAAAGATGTAATATACTTTAACCTCATCATCATTTGCCATAAAGGACACGCAGTTGGTGTTTCTCCCTTCTTTCATTAATAATGAGTGAGATCTTAGAGCAGAGAAAGTATGTTTACTTTTGTTACCCGCTGCTCCTTCCAACTGCCAAATCAGTTCATCAGATTGTTACTTTATCAAAGTCAAGCACATTTGTACATATCCCATGAAGTATAGCTGAGCTTAGCATTCCTCTACTTATTCAAAACCAAGAAATACATGTAATTTGATGAATCACATATGTCTGTGTGATCATTTCTGCTCATGTCCTTGCCTTCCTTCTGTTCATCCAGGCCCTAGGCCTTAATGGAGTCAAGTTCACTTTCAAGGCTAAACAAACACTAGGGGGCTAAAGAAGCACAGGTAGAAACATTTGAGATTGCAAAATATATGTAGTGTTTCTGTTTTTCCACAACTTCAGGAACCAAAAAAAAAGTTCCAAAAAACAATGCAAATATATAATAAGTATTATCTGTACATATTAAGTAATATAGTATCTTTATTCAAAGTAGTAAATGATATTATTATAGACATTTCAGATAAAATACTGTAACCAGTAACTAGCTTTAGACACTCAGGAAAGGGCCATAACATGCTATAGCAGATTGACACTCTCTTAAGGGTCATAAATTCTCAAAAACTTAATTCCTCCAACTGCCAGAGCAATTAAATAATAAGTTATAGATGTAGGCCTGCCGTGGCCAAGCAGGTAAGTTCTCTTCTATGCTCTGAACTAGTCAGAATCTTCTCTAGTGCTGTATTCCAGAATCATGAACATTAACAAAAGTTTATTTCATTTTTCTTTTTGGCTGCTTGCTTAGTAGCTAGATAACTATAGGCAACTTAACTCTGGTTCTCAGTTTCCTACCTTTAAAGCTAGGACATCCTAATTTTAGGATACTAAAATTACAGAAGTATCATCTAGTTTAGATAGTGGTTTGAGTATTCAGTGAATTAATAAAATAAAATGCTGAGAAAAGTACCCAGTGTTACTAAGCATTAAATAAGTGTTAGCCATGGTGGGGTGTGAGGTAGTTATGGTATTGGTGATAGTGATAGTGCTGATTTGAGTGGGTCAGGAGATGTTGGGGACAAAAGGAGAGATACACTCTCACATTTGGAAACAATGTAAACCCATTCAAGCCCCCCCCCCACTCCTACCAAACTGAACCAATGCAGACATTATTTTTTCTGTTTTTATTAGTGACTTAATACCGATTTACAAAATTATAAGATAACAGGGATATAATTCAGCACCATTCTCATCACCAGAGTTCTGTATGCCCACTCCCTCCATTGGAAGCTACAGTAGTTCTCCCAAGGTTGTAGCTATGGGTTGACTATTATTTCTATAACCACCTGTATATATTTGCCCATTTTTCCCTATGGCATAACCTTCCCTTCCTTTCTAAGTCATACCTACACTTTCTACTCTTTCAGAATACCCTTCCTTTTTTCCCTTTTTTCTTTCTGGATCCTGGTGAAGTTCAGAGTCCTCTAGTCATCATCCCCTATCATTTCTCCCCTCTGAGAGTATGGACCAAAATTCTTTGTGGGTTGCAGAAGGTGGAAGTTCTGGCTTCTGTAATTGCATCTGTGCTGGACATGGGTGTTCACAGGTTGATCCATACCCCCAGCCTGTTTCTATCTTTCCATAGTGGGGTAGAGCTCTGGAGAGATAAGGTTCTGGGACATATTGGTGAGGGTGTCTGTCCACAGAAGTCAGGATGAAATCAGAGTAGCATCTGTAACTTGGTGATTTAAAAGTGGCAAGATACAAAGCAAGACAAACAATAAGACTGAAAAATAAACAGGAACCAAAATGTAGCAGCAACATAGATCCCTATGAAAATAGGGATCATAGGGTGGAAAGAGGCAGGACTCTATTTTAGGTATGTTCCTAGGGAACTATGACTTTCATAGTTTTTGCTTGAGTTTAATAGCTAACATGCATGTGGACTAAAATATTGTCTGGGAAAATGTAGTCAGAGTTGAGAATAGGGCTAAAAAGTTGGATTAGGGGAGAGAGTAGCTCTCAAACTTGAAAAAAAAAAACTGTCAATAAAATTAACTGTTTATTGCTATCAATCTGACCCAGGGCCCATGTATATTCTTGTTTAACACAATAGCCCATGAAACTTCTGAGTCCCTGTTGGTCTGACCCTGCAGTTCATGGTCACAGCTGGGAACATTCTAGGCTGCACTCATTTCAGGACCAGTCTTCCTTGAATGGCAGTGTAGGTTGACCCAGACTCCCTTCAAAGAGTGGGGCAGTGTATACTATTGCTGCTCTAACAGTGAGGACAAAATCCTAGAGAGGCCCATAAGAGGGCTTCTGATGACATTCCCGATGAAAGTGACCAATGATGGAGAGAGTTCTAAGCTCTTCATAATCTGTGTGCAAATCTATGGATTCCCTGCCTGGGCCCCAGGTGATGGGGTGGCCTGTTACTGACCAAAAAGGTCATCATTAAGTGAGCCAGTCCAATTTTTTTATAGTCCTTTCTTTATATTATCAGCTTAGACTTTCTCCTAGTTGTTAAAACATTGAGTGTCATTTTTTTTTTTAATCCAAACCAGCATTAGATTTATGGAGTCTGCCTTATTTGGGCCCAGACACTGTTTTTTGAGTGAAACCTTATTCCAGTTGAAGGACTAATAAATATGTCTATACAGAATTATTAGTTGAATCTGATTCTACCAGTATTGAACACCATCAGAGTCATTTGTCCTTTGCTTAACAAGCACATACAGAATTTCAATACAGCTATATAGTCCCAAGTTCAAAGCCTCCTTCTACCCCTTGCTGGGAAGTTAGCCACTACTATGTCTTGTTAAAACAGGATAGTCTGGGGAGCTAGGCGGTAGTGCAGCGGGTTAAGCACATGTGGCGTAAAGCCCAAGGACCGCCGTAAGGACCCCAGTTCGAGCCCCCAGCTCCCCACCTGCAGGGGAGCCACTTCACAGGTGGTGAAGCAGGTCTGCAGGTGTCTGTCTTTCTCTCCCCCTCTCCATTTCTCTCTGTCATATCCAACGGCATCAAAAACAATAGCTATAACAACAATAAAAGCAAGGATAACAAAAAGGAAATAAATAAATATTTTAAAAAAACAACAGGATAGTCCCATAGCTTCTGCCTTCATTTTTAGCCTCTTAAAATCCTTTGGTTTGGATACACTACAAAGAACAGAAAAATCAAGGAGCTAGAGTTAATAAGATGATTTGCCCATTAAATATAACAACGTAGTTGGGCATGTTGACAATTTGTGATTCATTATTATTTGCCAGTCTTCCTCCAGTCAGGTTTCTAATTTCTGAAAAGTCATCCCCATTTTTAGTTGCACAGATTTCACTAAGACACTTTTTGAAAAGCTCTGCTTCAGTGATTAGAGGTACATATTAACAAGAGGAAGTTACCAACCATTTATAGAGTGAATATGAATATGGCATATGTGATTCTTTAATAGTAACTCCACACTGAAAGTGTGTGTAAATTTAGTTTCTTCTTCTAGCGTTTGCCCTTCTTCCGTAGCCAGTCAACAGCGTCAGGTTGAGCCTGATGTAAAGTTTCGAGACCTCCTTTGAATCTGGAGAGGTGGCAGTCGTTGACTATGTGGGTCATAGTCTGTCTGTAGCCGCAGGGGCAGTTCGGGTCGTCTCTGGCTCCCCAGCGATGGAACATAGCGGTGCACCGGCCATGGCCTGTTCGATAGCGATTGAGGAGGGCCCAATCATAACGTGCTAGATCAAAGCCGGGTTGACGCTTGCAGGGGTCTGTGATGAGGTGTTTGTTCTTTACCTCAGCTGACTGCCAACTCTGTTTCCAAGAGTCTGGAACAGAGAAGTTCAGTGTAGGCGTAGGGGACCAGATTGGGTGATGAGACGTCAAGCGTTGGACAGGGTGGGCGAAGATATCCGCGTATATTGGCAGGTCCGGTCGAGCGTAGACGTGGGAAATGAACTTAGATGATGCCGCATCCCGACGAATATCTGGCGGGGCGATGTTGCTAAGAACTGGCAGCCATGAAACCGAGGTGGAACGGATGGTTCCAGAAATTATCCTCATGGAGGAATATAATTTGGAATCGACCAAGTGGACATGGGGGCTACGGAACCATACTGGGGCACAGTATTCTGCAGTGGAATAGCATAATGCCAGAGATGATGATCGTAGTGTGGAAGTGCTCGCGCCCCATGAGGAGCTGGCCAGTCTTGCAATGATGTTATTCCTCGCGCCCACCTTTGCTGCAGTTTTTATGAGATGTTCGTGAAATGACAGAGTGCGATCGAGAGTAACGCCAAGATAGACTGGCTGGGCTTCATGCCGGATTCTTGTATCGCCAAGCTGCACATTAAGCTCACGCGAGGCC
Source organism: Erinaceus europaeus (assembly GCF_950295315.1). NCBI lineage: Eukaryota > Metazoa > Chordata > Mammalia > Eulipotyphla > Erinaceidae > Erinaceus > Erinaceus europaeus. Next base: position 91,580,485 of record NC_080165.1, on the reverse strand, counting down.
GAGGCATGGTGTAGATGGAAAACAGATGATACCGTTTTTGCAGTGCTAGGGATTAGTCGCCATTTTTTTACAGTAATCAGATATCAGAGACATGTCTTTCATGAGTGTTTCCTCAAGGATGTCAAACTTGGATGCCTGTAAATTTAGTAATAATTAAGAAATATATTGTCCCTTATGCTTTAAATTGCACCAAACAAAATAATGAAATGAAAAGAGTTACTTATATTAATTATACATTTAAATATAAGTATATAAGTGTCTATATACCTAGTTCACTCCTTTAGATCTCCTCCTTCCAATGAAATATAATGTAAGATGCATATATAATTCAAATGTTATTAGTATAGACCTACATTTTAATAAGTAAAATTAAGCTGATAATTTCCTTATTAACCCAATATATCTAAAGTGTTACTTTAGCATGCATTCACATAAAAGAATTATTGATGAGGGAGTCGGGCGGTAGTGCAGTGGGTTAAGCTCACATGGCGCAAAGAGCAAGGACCAGCATAAGGATCCCAGTTCAAGCCCCTGGCTCCCCACCTGTGGGGGAGTCGCTTCACAGGCAGTGAAGCAGGTCTGCAGGTGTCTCTCTTTCTCTCCCCCCTCTGTATTTCCCTCCTCTCTCCATTTGTCTCTGTCCTACCCAACAATGATGACATTAATAATAACAGCAATAATAACTACAACAACAATAAAAAAACAAGGGCAATAAAAGGGAAAATAAATAAATAAATATAAAAATTTTTAAAAAGAATTATTGATGAAATATTTACTCTTTTCAACACTGAGTCTCAAAAATCCAGTGCGATTTCTCACACTTGCCTACTCTCAATTCAGATGTTGTGTCTCAATTCAAATGGCCATATTGTGTTTTTGTACACTAATTTCAATGGCCATTTAAAAGATTATTTATTTGTTAGAGAGAGAGAGAGAGAGATAACCAGGACATCACTCGGACATATGCAATGTTGGGGTTCAAATCCAGGACCCCACATAAGAGCTATGTCACCTCATGGACATTGTATACCAAACTCATAGCCTGCTAACTTTCTCAAATCGTTTTATTTATTTTTTTTGCTTTTTATTATTGATTTAATATTGATCTATAAAACTTTAAGATAATAGGAGTATATTTCCAGATGGTTTCCACCCCCAGAGTTCTGTACTCCCACCCCCTCCACTGGAAACTGCAGTAGTTCTCTCAAGGTCACCAATATGGGCTGATTCTATAGCTGTCTATCTAAATTTGTATCTATATATAGGTTTTTGTCTCATCTTTTCAACAGGCCTGCCTTCACTTCATTTCAAAGCAGACTAGCCATGTTTCAAGTGCTCAGTTACTACATGAGGCCAGTGGCCACCATACTTAAAAATATAGCTTTAGAGTATAAAATTATCTCTCAAGAAGTGTCTTATGATTTAACTTAAGTAATAGCGACCCTTTCATTATTCATTTGTGATTGACAGTGGATTACAGGATTGTAAGATCACAAGATTTAGCTCCACACTGCACCCACCACCAAACTTCCCTGTCCTTAACCTCTACCTTCCAGTTCTTACAGAGTCTTAGAAACAGCTTGCTTTTGTTTTTTAAGTTCACATGTATCCGTGCTCTAGATTCCACATATGAGTGAGTCTACCCAGTAATTGTCTTCCATCTTTTTTACTTATTTCAATAATAGCAACCACTTATTGAGCATGTACTTTATGCCAGATACCATGATGAGCACTTTACCATATAATCTCATTTCATCTTTACAATACCTTGAGATGTAGCTATTTTTTATATTTATTTATTCCCTTTTGTTGCCCTTGTTTTATTGTTGTAGTTATTATTATTGTTGTTATTGATGTCATCGTTGTTGGGTAGGACAGAGAGAACTGGAGAAAGGAGGGGAAGACAGAGAGGGGGAGAGAAAGAGTGACACCTACAGACCTGCTTCACTACTTGTGAAGCAACTCCCCTAGGTGGGGAGCTGGGGGCTCGAACCCAGATCCTTATGCCAGTCCTTGCGCTTTGCGTTTAACCCGCTGCACTACCGCCTGACTCCTGAGATGTAGCTATTTTTAACCCTGTTATTATATGTGAGAAAATGGGGCCGGGTGGTGGTGCACCTGGTTGAGCACACATGTTACAATGCACAAGGACCAAGGCTCCTGCCCTGGGTCCCCATCTGCAAGGGGAAAGCTTTGCAAGTGGTGAAGCAATGTTGCAGGTGTCTTTCTGTCATTATCCCTCCCTATCTCCCCCTTCCTGCTTGATTTCTGGCTGTCTCTATCCAATAAATAAAGATAGATAAAAAAATAATTTAAAAAATCCAAGGATTTGATCACATAGCAAAACATATATGGGCATATCAAATGTTAAAAATTAAGAATAGATGATATAAGGTTGGGGAGATAGCAAAAAAATTTTGCAAGACTTCATGCCTGGGTCTCTAAGTTCCCAGGTTCAATAACCATCACCACTGTAAATCAGAGCTGATAATACTCTGGTCTCTTTCTCCCTCTCTCTCTATCTGCATCTTTCTGTATCTCTCATTAAAAAAAAAATTTTTAATTGTTTTTAAAAAGAACAGATATGGGTTAGGGAAACATCATAATGGTTTTGCAAATGACTTTCATGCCTTAGGCTCTGCAGTCCCAGTTCAATCCCCAGCACCACTATAAGCCAGAGATGAGTAGTAGTGCTCTGGTCTTTTTTTCCCCCTCTTTCATTTTATATCTTTTTCTCTGTTTCTCCCTCATTAAAATAAATAAATGGATAAAAATTAAAAATAACAGATGGCATACTACTAATAAGTAACCACAGATTATGACAAATGAGACCAATGTTTAAATATTAAAACATATTTTAAATAGTGAATAGGTATTTTAAATTTTTTTATTTTAAAATAATATTGTGGGGCCAGGTGGTGGTGCACCTGCTTAAGCATACATGTTACAATGTGTAAGGACCAGGGTTCAAGCCCCAGCCCCCACCTTCAGGGGGAAAACTTCACAAGTAGTGAAACAGTGTTACAGGTGTCTATCTCCCTCTCTATCTCCTTCCTCCTCTTGATTTCTAGCTGTCTCTATGCAATAAATAAATAAAGATAATTTTTAAAAAAGGATATTGCATTGCATTTTTTCTTTGTTTCACTATGTAAGATATAAAAATCAACAAAAGTTTAACATTTGTATACTATCTACATTTGAATAAACATGGTCATTCATTCATTTAATCAATTGTGGGTGAATTATATATGAGAAGGTAAATTATATATTTTATAACAACATTTTGTTTTATCTTTGAAGCATACTGTATCTTATTATTCTACAGCTTCAAAGTAATGAAAATGCTTATCTTTATTCAAATAGCAGGGCTTAAGGATGTTGATATTTACTCACACTATAAATAATACTACTTGTATTTCATTATATCAGGGTAGAGAGAGGAGTGGGATGAAAAGCTTACAATACAGTGTGAAAAATAAGGCACAAACAGTCATGAGAAAAGACAACTTCTGTTTTAGGAACTATACTAAGTACCACATACATTAATATGTATAAGATATAAATTTCCATGGGAAAGACAAGGAAACTATAAAGAAGAATGACATTGGGTTGTCTGAAGAGTTTTTGCATAGAAAAAAACACAAAAAATATATCATGACTTTTCCCATAACCTAATACTATTTTATTTGAGTATCAAAGATGGACAATATTTTCCTTATTAAATATATTATCGGGAGTCGGGCAGTAGCACAGCAGGTTAAGCGCACGTGGCACAAAGCACAAGGGCTGGCATAAGGATCCTGTTTCAAGCCCCCCACTCCTCACCTGCAGGGGTGTCGCTTCACAAGTGGTGAAGTAGGTCTGTAGGTGTCTTTCTCTCCCTCTCTCTGTCTTCCCCTCCTCTCTCCATTTCTCTCTGTCCTATCCAACAACGACGACATCAATAACAACAACAATAATGACTACAACAATAAAACAACAAGGGCAACAAAAAGGGAAAATGAACAAATAAATATTTTTTTAAAAACACACACACACACACAAACACACAAACACACACACACACACACACACACACACACACACACACACACACACACACATATATATATATATATATATATATATATATATATATATATATATATATATATAGTCAGCAATGACATTCTAAGCAAGAATAAAGGCAGCAGGGACTGAGTTTTTGTGAGAGACCAACATGACTGGAATGATGGTCAGCAGGAGAGAAGTAGGTCCAGGGTAGAACTAGAAGCAATGAGGTGCATGAAACCTTTTGGTGGAGGACATTGGCCTACAGAGTAAAAAGGCAGTTCTTAACTCAGAAGGTAATTGGTAGACATTGGTGAGTTTTGCACAAAGGCAAGACTGTATCAGAGTTATGTTTTAGGAAAATTAAGCTGGCCAGAGGATGTTTTATGATTCATTAAGTCAGATGACTAGAAATGAAACCTGTGTAGGTGTTCAAGAAGGGACAGGAAGAAAAAGGATGAGAATAAAATATTTCAGAAGAAAAAAAAAATCTAAAAACTATTTAAATGAAGGCAGAAACTGGGAGAAAGAAGAATAAAAATTACCTGTATATAGAATAAACACCTGTGCCTTGTACACAGTACCACAACAGGCATGTAGATGATGATGATCTTTACTTAGACAGTTGTTATAACCTGGAGGAAGATAAATTTAAAAGATGACCAAATCTCTCAGAATACCAATAGTCAGATAAAGAATACAAGATTGATGTTTAGTAATTTTTTTCTGGTAAGTATGGAAAAAGGAAATTTTTATTTTGAAGTAAACTATATATAAATTATGTCTTAACAAAGAATTATTTGTAAATTTTGGCTATATTTGAATATCTAAGAGGAGAAAATAAACTACTGTGATCGAATCTTGTCAGCTGAAGGAGGTAGAAAAAGGAAAAGGAAGAGAGACTATGCTTTTAAAGTCAGCTGCATATTAATTGCCATGGGCTCCACCCCATTTGCCTCAGAAGTTACAATTCCTATATATAGCATAGTATGACAGACTAGAAGACAAGATTTGGAAACTGAATCTCACTGCATCTTCTGCTCACTGGACCTTTAACAATATAGGACCAGAATTAGAAAGATGTTTGTGACATACAATGAAATACAAGTTGCAGAAATGATTCTGTCAGTCACTCATTTGCCCTTTGTAACAATAACAAAAGAGCAACTCTCCCATCACCACCCACTTCTTTTTTGTTAAAATATATTTATTCATTTATTAGATAGAGACAGAGAAATTGAGAGGGGAATGGAAGGTAGAGAAGGAGAGAGAAAGACACCTTCAGCCCTGCTTCACCACTCATGAAACTTCCCCCTGCGGGTGGGGACCAGGGGCTTGAACTCAGGTCCTTGCACACAGTGATGTGTGCACTCAACCAGGTATGACTGCCTGCCACCCCCCACTTTTTAAAAACATATATATTTATTTTATTATTTATGAAGGAGAGTTTCACATGAGGCAAAGAGAGAGTGACTAGGTCACCAGTCTGGTATATGTGGTCCTGGAGAATCTGAGAACCTCAGGTATACAAGTCTGATGCTCTACCACTTATCAACTCATCCCCCCCCCAGCTGCTCCCCACATCTTCAAATTTATGTCCAATACTTTCTTACAACCTTCTTGCAAAACTGTAGGAATCTCTAGATAAAAAAAGCAAAAATTTTCATTACCCTTCTTTTTTAGTAGTCTGTTGTAGCAAAGCACTCCAATCTTATATTTTAAGTGCTATAATTGAAACAAAATATCCACAGGCAAAAAAATGAAGGAGGAGAGAAAACCACTGCAAGTGGTAGACTCTCACTTTCACATTCCAGTATCCTGAGTGAAAACCTTTGCAGACTTTGTGTATAACCAATCAGCTGTGCCTCACCCAACTTGAAAAAGATAAAAGACTGGGTGCTGAGGTAGAAAGCTGTTCAGGCCTAGTAGGAATTGAGCTGAAGGAACTGACTTCCAGAGGACAGTCTCTACAGACTAGGAGCAGCTGCATCTCCTTTCCTGGTCAACTAAGAATGACAAAGAAGATCACCTGAGAACACAACAAGACAAGACTTGGAATACTTTGGGAACCCACTAAATCATGGGTGAGTGCAAACACGTGTGGCTTGTGGACAGAGAGGGGCCTAAGGAGAGACTGGGGCTGAAAACCCATACCTACTCGGTAGCAACTGGTAATAGTTCTGCAGTTTGCTAGTTAAGGCACCACCTCTGGTCTGAGTTTTATTAACAAATAAACTGATGGGAGGAGAGGATCCCCAAAGGCTCATCAAATGCAACTGTGAGTCTCCATTGCTACTGTCCCTGGAGGCTGGAGCAGCAGCAGGGAGGGAAGCTCTGTGCTGACATAGGGACAGAGACATGATTGGGCAACTCAGGAGAAGGCATATACTCCCAGTGGTCTGAAGTGGGGCTGTATAGTGGCAGCCTTTCCACATTGTTCTAAGGAATTCAGAGACATGTTGAATAATTGCCTCAGAACCCACAGAGTACAAACAGGATTTGTTTAAAAACTTACAGGCCCAAGGACTGCTGCCCTTCTTGGCTCTGACTGCTGTCAGAGAAGCTGAATTGGGCCTGGGAATTTGGACTCTTGGGGCATGTGAGACTCTGCATAAACACTGTGGTATTTCTCCCCCACCATCTCTAGGTTAGGAGTGAGTAATTAAGCTAAAAAAAATCTTATAGTTAAAAAGCCCACAGGCTCCCGTAGCCTACAGTGAAAATAAAGAACAAAAGAGGGTTTAACAGCCACCATGCTTTACCCCAAGGATTGAGACAACATTGAAACAACTGTTAATTTCCTTAACTGAACTGTTTAAATACCTTACTTAGACACAAGTCAGTCCAGGCAAGTCTTATTAGTGGGTTGAACAGTACTGAGGGAGGGACCTCATAACACACCATAGACAATGGTTAAACTAAGAAGAAACATTGGAGAAATAAACCAAGACAAAATCCCAGATAACTCCCCCCTAAAGGTAGAAGCTCAGCGGATCAATCAAGAGGACTCAACAATTATTAACATTTGTACACCCAAGGAAAGGCCATCTAAATCAAGCATCTACTGAAAGAACTACAGCAATATATTAACAGCAACACAGTAATAAGACAAAACCCAGAAATTAATTGAGACATTAGTCACATAAGTGAGGAGTTTGAAAGTAATATCAGAAATGGGGAAAGTGAGACTCTGGAAGAAAACACTATCTTGAGGCAATTAGAGAGCTGAAAGCTGAAATAGCTGAGCTAAGAACATAAATGAGACTGCAAACAGAATTAGTAAGATCGAGGACAAATTAGAGAAAATTAAGAAAGAAGTAAGAGATCTCAAAAAGATTAAGAGATACTGAGAACAGCAACAGAGACATATGGGATGACTTTTAAAAAGTGATATACATATTATTGAGGAAAGAGGGAAGGGAAGAAAGCATTCTACAGGACATAATAGCTAAGAACTTCCCTACTCTAGACAAGATGAAAGAAATAAACATTCAAGGAGCTCAGAGGGTCCTAAACAGAATTAACCCAGACTTAAAGACACCAAGATATATCATATTTAGAATGAAGAGTAATAGGGTTAGGGAAAGGATCTTGAATGCTGCAAAAGGAAAAAATAGAGTCACCTACAGAGGAAACCCCATAAGATTAGCAGCAGATCTCTCCACACAAACACTAAAGGCCAGAAGAGAATGGCAAGATAAATCTTGAGCTCTCAATGAGAAAGGCTTTCAACCAAGATGATTGTATCGTACTAGACTGACATTCAGACTAGATGGAGGCATAAAAACCTCAGACAAGCAACAGTTGAAGGAATCAATAAGTCTGCCCTTCAAGAAGTTCTGAAAGGTCTTTTATAAACAATCACATCTTCATAAACATGTCATATCAGAACACCCTAAAAAATCTTCTATAATGAAGTTAAAATATCTTCATTTATAATATCAATAAATGTCAATGGCCTGAATTCACCTATTGGAAGGCACAGAGTAGGAAGATGGATCAGAAAACACAACCCAACTATATGTTGTCTGCAGGAATTCCACCTAATTCCACAAGACAAACACAGACCTAAAGTGAAAGGATGGAAAACTACCATACAACCCAAGGGACCACAAAAAAGGGCAGAACCAGCTATTCTCAATCTGACATGATAGACCTTAAAGTAAATAAAATTTAAAAAATAGAGATGGGTATTACTTAATGCTCAGTGGATCAGTCAGTCAAGAGGAATTAACAATTATTAACATCTGTACACCTAAGGAAAGGCCATCTAAATCAAGCAACTACTGAAAGAACTACAGTAATTTATTAACAGCAACACAGTAATAGTAGGGGATTTCAATACCTCTTGGGTGTTAGGCCAGAAACTATCAAATAGTTAGAGGAAAATATTATCAGAACTCTTTTCCATCTAAATTTTATAGGTACCTTCAATGAAACAAATCTAACTACAAAAAAAAATAGTTGAACAATAAACACAAAGCAGAACTTGGACTAGGTCTTTGGTGTATAGCGCCAAAGTAAAGGACTCTGGGGTAAGAGGAGTTCAGGTACTGTAATATGATGACAGAGGAGGACCAAAAGGCGAATTGAATTGTTATGTGGAAAACTGAGAAATGTGAACATGGATAGATGGCATAGTGGTTATGCAAAAAGGCTCTTATTCCTGATGCTCTAATGTCTCAGATTCTTGGTGAATTCACCTTCTTTACCCCATCTTGGATGGAGCTCGAAGATACCATGTTAAGTGAGATAAGTCAGAAACAAAAGGATGAAAATGGGATGATCTCATTCATAGACATTGAAAAACAAGATCAGAAGGGAAAACTCTAAACAGAACTTGGACTGGAGCTCATGTATTGAACCAAAGTAAAAGATTCTGGTGGAGGAGGGAGGTTCGGGTCCTGAAACATGATAGCAAAGGAGGACCTAGTGGTGGTTGTATTGTTCTGTGGAGATGTTATGCATGTACAAACTGTTGTATTTTGCTGTTGACTGTAAACCAGTAATTCCCCAATAAAGAAATTTTTTAAAAATTAATTTTTTAAAAAAAAGAATTGACCTGAAACCCATTCACAAGAAATAAACTTAACTCCCTGCTCTCCACTCAGCCTTTGTCTTGTTCTTTGGCTACATTTGAGCTGTACCACTGGAGAGCTAAAACACTGGTTTTTCTGTAACATTTTGGAGGTCCAGGGAGATCTCACTTGCCATACCCCATTTGGGCCAGACCAGGGCTTCAGAATTGGAGAGCAAAGGCTTTTCACAGGAACAGAGAAGTGCATACCCTTGAGAATACCAAGGTCTCCTTCCATGGGACCTAACCCCTCTAAGGACAAAAGTCCTGTGTTCCGAGTGAGAAAGCAAATGGCCTATGTAAGTACAAAGATCCTCATGCAGAAGGAAATCCCCCTCAGGAAAATTAGATCCTAGGCCATTATAGTCGACTGGTAACTGATCAACCTGGTAGCCTGATTGGCTAACCAGGCAAGAGAATCCTGCCAGAAAGAGGGCAGTGGCTTATGGCCCAGGAATGATAGCTCAGTCAGGAATTTAAAAGGGAAATGTTTATCTTCTGGTGTGTTTGTGTGTGGGGGGGGTTATGTGAGTAAATGGAGTAAATGATTTTCTCACTCTTCTCTGTCTCTCTCACTGCCCTTGTTTACAACATATGGGAGTGCCATCGCTGATAGACATGTGACTGGTCACCACATTTGCTCACCATCTAAAATTTTGAATTTGTGAAGAATGTTTAAAGTTTCTTTCTTTCCCTTTTGTTTTATGATAAGACTAATTAAACCATTTTGGTAAAATGTCCTAGTGTCTTAAGACACTCTACATAAAATATGACTAGGCTTCACTTTTAAACTTAACAGTTTTAGGGATAACATAAAATGGTTGTCTGTTATCCTTAAGAGCATTCTTAAGTAAACTTTTAGCTAACAGCTCCTAACCTTTTTCTCTATGGCAGAGGGTTGGGCTGGTTATGAGTTTTCTGCCAGCTACAATGAAAGGAATGTACAAACAAACAAAGAACAGTTCCAGCACTGCAACTTTGTGGTAATATCAAGGTAAAAAATGTATTATTGTAGATAAGAGCAATATTTAAAATAGATGTCAGGTTCTTCGTAAGTCAAATTCCTTAAATTTTTTAAACATGACAAATCTTTTGTCTTAAAACTCTGACATCCAAATTATATATATTTCGATAAGATATGTTCACAGAACATTTTGTGAACCCTCTTTGTGGAATATTAATGCACAGCAAATTTGACTTTTGTTTGGCACTGTAAAATTTCTGAGAATCATTGCCATATTAGATGTCTTAATTCTCTAAGGGTAACAAGTGTATTGAAAGTTTATAAGTCTGACATGTTTACTAAATAATAAGTTTAACAAATAATCCTGTGTAGTTAATTAATTTTATAAATTCCAACTCTAATCTTAAGTAAAAAGCTAAATTAAAATCAATATACTTTAACTCCATGTTTGGGGTTTAGGGTTCCTTGTGTAGAGAGTTGCTATACAAGATTAAATAAGCTATTTTAAATTTTGTTCTTTTAACTAAAAGCCTCTACCTAGCATGTGTCTCAATGTTTTTTTAAAAAAAATTTTAGTATCTTTATTTATTTAATAGAGACAGCCAGAAATTGAGAGAAAGGGGGAGATAGAGAGCAACAGAAAGATACCTCCATCTCTGCTTCACCACATGTGAAGCTTTCCCACTGCAGGTAGAGACTGAGGGCTTGAACCCACGTCCTTGCGCATTATACCATGTGCACTCAATCAGTGCACCACCACCCACCCCTGTGTGTCTCAATCTTACTAAACTAAATTATGGGTAGAATTTTAAAACAATAAATATTACTAACCAAGCCTTTTAAATCTAAAAATATGTGTCAGGTTGAAGATAATAAGAAGATGCTAGATAAGTAAACCGTTCAGATATTTTTATATTGTAATGCTAGGGACAGACCTACAGGTTAACCAGAATAAATTTGAGATTGTCATAATAGAACTGAAGAGATAACAAAATGGTAATGCAAGTGAATTTCATGCCGGAGGCTCTGAAGTTCCAGGTTTTGTTCCCAGTACCTCCTGAAATCAGAGCTGAGCAATGCTGTATAGTTTCCCTCTTTGTATTGTTGTCTCTACATGATTCTTTCATTAGGACTTAAGGCTGTTTAAAATTCATTTTGACTAAAAATTTTTTGCTATAAAATTGCTGTTCATATCCACACGTTGATATGTTTTATATAGGTTATCTGGTTATCTTTGGTGTCTAACTCAAAATGCTTTGTTTTCAAGACATGATCAAAGGTTTATTCTTGGTAAATTAGCGTTGAGTTAGAATTTAGAGTTGAAACCTTAAACATATCTGTTTTTGATCTGATAGAAGCTTTAATGTTTGTCACATTTTTATTAGACAAAATTATTTAGTCTAACAAAAAGGTATTTGGGGGAGTTGGGTGTTAGGGCACTGGGTTAAGCGCACGTGGCTCAAAGCACAAGGACCACTGTAAGAATCCGGGTTCAACACCCCCCCCCCCCCCCCCCCCCGGGAATCGCTTTACAAGCTTGAAGCAAGTCTGCAGGGGTCTATCTTTCTCTCTCCCTCTCTGTCTTCCCCTCCTCTTTTCATTTCTCTCTGTTCTATCCAACAACAACAACAACAATAAAACAACAAGGGCAACAAAAGAGAATAAATAAATATTAAACCAAAAAAAGGTATTTTTAGGACTGCAATGTAGGTTCCCCTCAGGGGGAGAGCCCACAACCCTGCTACACTGACTGGCTCCTCCATGATCTGAAGCAGACCACTGTAAAAGCCTTATTTGTGAATATGTTGGCCTTATGCTAGTCTCTTTCAAGAGAGCCAGAGAACTTGGAGTGGGGAGCAGTTAGAGGGGATAGATAATAAGATTTGTGAGTCACGTTTCAGTGAGGAAGAGCAGAAAAAATGGTTAGAGACATTTAAAAAAGAATTGGAAAAGACTCGATGACACGTGAGCATCCTTACTTGTTTTTCTTTTTTTTTTTTTTTATTTAAGAAAGGATTAATTAACAAAACCATAGGGTAGGAGGGGTACAACTCCACACAATTCCCACCACCCAATCTCCATAACCCACCCCCTCCCCTGAGAGCTTTCCCATTCTCTATCTCTCTGGGAGCATGGACCCAGGGTCATTGAGAGTTGCAGAAGGTAGAAGGTCTGGCTTCTGTAATTGCTTCCCCGCTGAACATGGGCGTTGACTGGTCGGTCCATACTCCCAGTCTGCCTCTCTCTTTCCCTAGTAGGGTGGGTCTCTGGGGAAGCTGAGCTCCAGGACACATTGGTGGGGTCTTCAATCCAGGGAAGCCTGGCCAGCATCCTGGTGGCATCTGGAACCTGGTGATTGAAAAGAGAGTTAACATACGAAGCCAAACAAATTGTTGAGCAACCTTACTTGTTTTCATTCATTCATTCATTGCTTTTTTTTTTTTTTTTTTTTTTTTGTAGAATATGAACACACTGAGTGCAGAGACCAAGTCTTACTCATACTTCTGTTCTGTTCCCTGAGCTAACTAGACAGTCTCTGGCTCATAATAAAATTCAATAAATAGGGGGTCGGGCGGTAGCAGCGGGTTAAGTGAACATGGCCCAAAGAGCAAGGACCAGCATAAGGATCCCGGTTTGAGCCCCTGTTTCCCCACCTGCAAGGGAGTCGCTTCACAGGCGGTGAAACAAGTCTTCAGGTGTCTTTCTCTCCCTCTTTTTGTCTTCCCCTCCTCTCTTGATTTCTCTCTGTCCTATCCAACAATGAACGACATCAACAACAATAACCACAAGAAGGCTACAACAACAAGGGCAACAAAAAGGAGGGAAAAAATGGCCTCCAGGAGCAGTGAATTCCTGGTGCAGGCACTGAGCCCCAGCAGTACCCCTGAGGCAAAGAAAATTATGAGGTGCAGAAGGTGGAAGGTCTGGCTTCTGTATTTACTTCCTCGCTGAACATGGATCTATAGACATTTTTTAAAAGATTCTATTTATTTGTTAGTGAGGTAAGAGAAAGAAAGAGGACCAGATAGCACTCTAGTGCATGTACTGGTGAGCATCAAACTTGGGGCCTCTTTGAGTCTGGTTCCCACCTCACTGAAGGAAGCTTCAGTGCTGTGGTCTCTCACTCTTTCTCTCTGCCTCTATCTTTTTCTAAACAACTTGGGGCCTCACGCTTTGAAATACAACATTTTATCCACTTTACTGCCTCCTGGACCATAAAATATTTTTTGTTTGTTTGTTTGTTTGTTTTACCAGAGTTATTTTTCTGGTGCTTGATAACTACACAATGAATCCACCACTCCCAGCAACCATTTTTCCATTTTTTTCCCCCATTTTTATTTTTATTTGGTAGGACAGAGAGAATTTATATAGGAGAAGGAGAGAGGAAGAGAAGAAATGAGGCACCTACAGACCTGCTTCACTGTTCATGAAGCATGTCTCCTGCAGGGCTTGAACCTGGGCCCTTGCGCAGGGTAACATGTAGGATCAACCAGGTGTACCACTGCCTGACCTCAAGAGGCATTTTTTTTAAGGTGAAGAACTACTCAGGAAAAGACCTGAAAGAAAGATAAATTGAAAAAAATCACACTTTAAGAATTGGGAATTATAATTACTGAAAGAATAAATGAGGTTCTGTGCAATAGTGCAGAAGGTTAAGTGCACATTGTGTGAAGCACAAGGACAGTAGCAAGGATCCTGGTTCGAGCCCCTGCTTCACAAGTGGTGAAGCAGCTCTGCAGGTGTTTGTCTCTCTCCTTGTCTGTCTTCCCCCTCCTCTCTCAATTTCTCTCTGTCCTATCCAACAACAACAACAGCAGCAGCAACAACAATGGAAAAAACATGGCCTCCAGAAACAATGGATTCATAGTGCAGGCACTGAGCCCCAGCAATAGCCCCAGCAATAACCCACACAAAATAATAATAATAATAAATCAATAAGTAGACTAATTAAAATCAGACTAGATACATTTAAAAATAGATACTAATGAACTGGAAGATAGAACTGAGTGGGGAAAATTTAAGTAAAGAGAATGATAGATGGGACAGAGGTAGACAGCTAATGGTTATGCAAAGAGACTCATGCTTGAGGCTCCAAAGTCTCAGGTTCAGTCCCCCACCTGCACCATAAACCAGAGCTGAGCAGTGCTCCAGTAAAAACGAACAAACAAACAAACAAAAAGAATGAGAGAGCACCCAATTGAATGCATACATTATAGTGCACAAGGACCCAGAATCAAGCCCCACCTGCAGGGGGAAAGCTTTGCGAGTGGCGAAACAATGTTACAGATGTCTCTCTTCCTCCCTTTTAATTCCTTTAGTTTTATTAGTGATTTAATATTGATTTAAAAAATTACATGTCAATAGGAGTATAATTCCACACCACCAGAGTTCAGAATCTTCAGTCTCCCCACTGCAAACCACCGTAGTTCCCCTAAGGTTGTAGACATGGGCCAACCATCATCTCTACAACTATCAGTCTACATTTATACATAATTGCCCCCTTTTTCTTCTAGGTCCAATCCTCTCTTCCCCTCCAAGCCACTAATAACACTATTACTACCTCCATATGTCCCTCTCCTTTTCCTCCTCTCTCTCTGGGTGTTGATGGAGCTGGGGTTCAGAGCTCTTTTATCTTCTTCTTTCTATCACTTCTCCTCAAGTGGGAGTATGGATCAAGGTTGTTTTGGGGGTGCAGAAGGTAGGAGTTCTGGATTCTGTAATTGCTTCTCCACTGTATGTGGGCATTGACAGTTTGACCCACACCCCAGCCTATTTCTGTCTTTCCCTGGTGGGGTAGGGATCTGGGGAGGTGGGGTTCTAGGACACATTGGTGAGGTCATCTGCTCAGCAAAGTCAGGTTGATATCATGGTAGCATCTGTAACTTGGTGTCTGGAAGATGGGTGGACATAAATTGAGACAAAATGGTTAATGAACAGGAACCAAAATGTAGGAATAGAGAAGGTGAGATTAGGGATCTTATGGTAGAAGAAAACATGAAGTCCATTTTAGACATGTTCCTAGGGGCGCACAACTATGGTAGTTTTTCTTGAGTTTGATAGCTAGCCTGAAGTTGGATAAAAATATTGTCTGAGAAAATGGTGTCAGAGTAGAGAAAAGGGCCCGAAAGTTGGATTAGGGCAGTGAGCAACTCCCATTCTTGATAAAATTTCCATGAATAAAATTAGCTGTTTATCTCTATCCACCTGATCCAGGGAATATATATACATATATTTAGCACCAGAGCCTGTGTAATCTCTAAGCCTCTATTGGTCTGAACTCACAGCTCATGGTCACAGCTGGGAACATTGCAGGCTGCACTCATTTCAGGACCAGTCTTCCTCAATTGACAGGGCAGGATACCCCAACCTCCCTTTAGAGACTAGGGCTGTCACTACCATCATTGCTTTAGGTGAAGATAAGGTCCTAGGAGGGTCCACAAGGTGGTTTATAATGCTGTTTCTGATGGAAGTGACCAAAGGTGGTGGAGAGAGGGACCTATTAGAAGTCTATATTTGTGTGGGAATCCAAGGATTCCCTAACTAGGGCTCCAGATGATGAGGTGGTACAATATTGACCAAAAGGGCCATTATTAAGTGAGCCAGTTTCCTGCCCTTATCCAATTTTTGTGGTCCTCTCTTTATCTGATGATCTTAGACTTTCTCCCAGTTGTTTAAACATTGAATATCATTTGTTGAACCCAACCAGAATTAGGTTTTTGGGACATGTCTTCTTTGGGCCTTTCTGCTAGGCTGCCCAAATTTGGTCTAAGTCCAATTAATTAGAGAATTCATGATGCCTTCCTTAGGCATTTCAACTATCATTGAGCATTTTAACTTTGAGTTATATAATTGCCCCTTACTTATGGATACATGTACACCTGTACCCAATGCCCTAACCCTAGCCTATATCTGGTATCTGTTACTTAGTTAAACTATGTGGATGTAGGTAGTCCCATGTGTTAGAAAAGACCTCACCAGATTTGAGGAGTTGTGAGGTTGACTTTTCAGGCTCAGTATCTCTGGTTACAGTCCACAGTAAGAATTCAGTAGCAGCATGATGCAGGTGGCAGCACCAGTAGCGATTTAGTTGAAGTCAACAGAGGTGCTATGGGGGTAAGGAATTATAGAGAAGAAATATCAAGAAGTATGGGCATAGTCCTAGAGGTACCAGGATTAGGAGAAATGAAGGTCTTAAAGAGAGTGCAAGGGGTTTCTTGTAGCTTGGAAAGAGTTTAGAATATCAATAATTAATTATTATGACCAGTTAGTTAGTTGGGGGGTTTGTTTTCTGTGATAATCCAAATGGTTAGCATCTATATTAAATATACTTGACTTCACAATGCTTTGAACCCTTTTAATCTGAACATCTTTGTATTTTAGATACTTACAGTGCCAAATGGCCTTGACTTTTCTGGCCTAAAGTTGTAGTGGACTTAGATGTTAAAGAGCTATATTTGCAGATACATTTTAGAGCTCCTTGAACAATTTAATCCCATTATCAGAGTTTGATCATCTTGCAGATCTAGTATATTAATTATTTAGGCTAAAGCAAATATTTGTGCTTAAGGCTATGGTCTAGGCAGTTAGAGAGCTTGAGATATTAAATATATCCTCCCCCAACATGTCATATTAATAATGATTTATGAGAATATAAATCAGTAGGATTCGAAACTTTACATCAGGCTCAACCTGACGCTGTTGACTGGCTACGGAAGAAGGGCAAATGCTAGAAGAAGAAGGAGGAGGAGGAGGAGGAGGAGGAGGAGGAGGAGGAGGAGGAGAAGAAGAAGAAGAAGAGGAAGAAGAAGAAGAAGAAGAAGAAGAAGAAGAAGAAGAAGAAGAAGAAGAAGTAGTAGTAGTGCCCCGACCAGCAGGGCGGTGAACAGGGGCTAGGAACCCAATGAAACCTGAAATGAAGGAACATGAGACACGAGAGAACGACAGCAAGTCAAGTTTCTGATCAAGCTGTAAATTTTATTGTGAACACAGGCATTATAAGGCTTTGGGGAAGGAGGGGGGAAGTGCTGGAGGAGGAGGAGGGGGAGCAATCTTCAAAGGGGGAATGTTCCTTGCAACATACAATGGATGAAATCACGTTTGCTACCACAACTATGTGTTGTGTCACTGTTTCTGGTAAATGGTCTACCTGAGGGGAAAATGGCCTGCCCAGGGGAAATGAAACTTGTCTCGAGGGCTTCCGTTGTCTCAAAGCTTATCATCTATCAAGCAGAGAAATGGCTCCTGGCAAAGTAGGATTAAAATTTCCCACCTTTCCCACCATCAAAAGTCTGTGCCTTCCCCACCCCACCCCCTAGGTAATCACTACAGTTTTCCTGTCTAAATATGGGTTGTATTGTGTCTGGTTGTTTATTTTAAGTATGTGTGTTCAGTTTTCTAAATTCCACATATTAGTGAAACCATTCTGTGGCTTTCCTTTACCTCTTTGCTTACTTCACTAAGCATAATGTTCTCGAGTTCCATCCATTTTATCCCAAATAATATAAAATCATCTTTTTTTTTATTGCTGAGTAGTAATTCACTAAGTATATATTCCATAAGTTTTTTATCCAGTTATCTGTTGAAGGGCATTTTGGTTGCTTCCAAATTTTGGCTATTGTGGATAATGCAGCTATGAACATGGGGGTACACAGATCTCTTTGAATTACTGTCCTAATCTCTTTTGGTTAAATGCCTAGGAGTGGAATTGCTGGATCATAAGGTATGTCCATCTGTATTTACTTAAGGATTCTCCATACTGTTCTCCATAGTGGTTGTACCAATTTGCATTCCCACCATTAGTGTAATAGAGTTCCTTTCTCTCCACATCCTTTCCAACATTTATACTCTCCTGTTTTGTTGATGAAGGCTATTCTTATAGGTGTGAGGTGGTATCTCAATGTGGTTTTAATTTGCATTTCTCTGGTGATAAGTGAATATCTCCTCTTTCATTTCTGAGTTATTTTATTATAGCATTCTCTTTTTCTCTTAGTGAGTGTAGCTAGTGGTTTATCTATTTTATTTGTCCTTTCAAAGAACCAACTCTTGGTTTCATTAATCTTCCTAATGGTCTTTTTGTTTTATGTTTCATTGATTTCTGCTCTGATTTTAGCTATTTCCTGTCTCCTGCTGACTCTTGGGTATTTTTTTTGCTCTACTTCTAGTTGGTTCAGATGGGTTGTTAGATGGTTTACTAGTTATTTCTCCTTTTTATTAATGTGGGCCTGTATTGCTATGAACTTCCCTCTCAGCACTGCTTTTGCTGCATCCCAAAGGGTCTGGTAACTAGTTTCTTCATTTACATTGGTATCAAGGTAATTTTTAATTTCTTTTTTGATCTCTTCAATGACCCTTGTATTGTTCAGAAGCATATTGTTTAGTCTCCAGGCTTTGGAAAAAAATCTTTTCCTTTTTTTTTAAAAAAATATTTTATTTATTAATTAATGAGAGGGATAGGAAAGAGAGAAAGAACCAGACATCACCCTGCTACATGTGCTGCTGGGGGTTGAACTCAGGACCTCATGCTTGAGAGACCAACATTTTATCCACTGAGCCACCTCCCAGACCACATTCTTTTCCTTTTTTATTTGATTTCTAGTTTCATGCCTTCATGGTCTGAAAGAACACATTTTATAATTTTAATACTTACTTGTTTAGACTGTCTTTGTGGCCCAGCATATGCTCAATCCTTGTGAATGTTCTATGTATACGTGAGAAGAATGTGTATTCATTACTTTTGGAATGAAAAGCTCTGTATATATCTATTAGGTCCATTTCATCTATGGTTTCATTTAAGATCACTATTTCTCTATTGTTTGTTTTGTTGTTGTTGTTCAGATGTTCTGTCTCTTGCTATGAGTGTCATGTTAAAATCTCCTACTATTGTTGTGTTGCTGTAAATCTCTCTCTTAAGTTCAATAAGTGTTTTATATATATGGGTGCTCTTGCGTTTGGAGAATATATCTTTATGATGTTTGTATCTTTTTCTTAGATTAATCTTTTAACCATTATGTAGTGTCCCTCTCTGTCTGATGACTTTCTTTACCTGAAAGTCTATTTTATCAGAGCACAGAATAGTTGTCACTGCCCTTTTTTGTGAGTTATTAATTTGGAACATCTTGTTCCAGCCTGTTATATTCAGTTTCCATTTGTCTTTTCTTTGGATATGTGTTTCCTGAAGACATACATTTGATGGATACTGTTCTTTAATCCATTTAGCTACTTTGAATCTTTTTCTTTTTTTTTTTAAACAAGGTTTTCTTTCTTTTTATTTTATTTTTTTTATTTATTTATTCTCTTTTGTTGCCCTTGTTGTTTTATTGTTGTAGTTATTATTGTTGTCGTCGTTGTTGGATAGGACAGAGAGAAATGGAGAGAGGAGGGGAAGACAGAGAGGGGGAGAGAAAGACACCTGCAGACCTGCTTCACCGCCTGTGAAGCGACTCCCCTGCAGGTGGGGAGCCGGGGTTCGAACCGGGATCCTTATGCCGGTCCTTGTGCTTTGCGCCACCTGCGCTTAACCTGCTGCGCTACAGCCCGACTCCCTACTTTGAATCTTTTAACATGTAAAGTAAGGCCATTCACATTTAGGGTGATTATTGATATATTTGGTTTACTTATGTCCATTCTGATTTTTGTTTTGAGCTTATTTTAAATTGTTGAATCTTTGCCCATTTGTTTTTATCTATCTTTTTGTGTGGATGAGTTTCTGTGGTGAATTCCTCACTGATTTTTCTTGTGCTTTCTATAAATCTCTGTTTCTTGTTTTGTTTTGTGGTTACCATGTGTGTAATAACTAGCATTTTGTATCTAGAAAAGTCTTTTTTAAGTTGATCTTGATTAACAGACATTAGGTACAGCTTCTTTGTCATTTAATTTCATCTCTAAATTGTTTGTTGCTCTTTCCTATTTTTTTTTTTCTTCTTTTCCTCCTCCAGGGTTATTGCTGGGCTCGGTGCCTGCACCATGAATCCACCGCTCCTGGAGGCCATTTTTTTTCCCCCCTTTTGTTGCCCTTGTTGTAGCTTCGTTGTGGTTATTATTATTGCCCTTGTTGACGCAATTCGTTGTTGGATAGGACAGAGAGAAATGGAGAGAGGAGGGGAAGACAGAGAAGGGGAGAGAAAGATAGACACCTGCAGACCTGCTTCACCACCTGTGAAGCGACTCCCCTGCAGGTGGGGAGCCGGGGGCTCCAACCGGGATCCTTACGCCGGTCCCTGCGCTTTGCGCCACATGCGCTTAACCCACTGCGTCACCGCCCGACCCTGTTCTTTCCTATTTTTATTTTGTTCTTATTTCTATTCTACTTTTGTTCACCTCACCTCAGAGCATGTATTCCTTTCCTTCTTCCTTTCTTGTAGAACTCCATTCAGTATTTCTTGTAAGGAGGGGTTTATTGTGGCAAATTCCTTTAGTTTTTGAATATTTGAGAAAACCTGGATTTCTCTGTTATATTTAAAGGATAATTTTGCAGGATACAAAATTTGTGGCTGGAATTCCCTCTCCTTTAGTACTTTGAACATGTAATTCCACTCTCTCTATGCCTCTAGGGTTTGTGAAGAGAAATCTGATTAAAGTGTAACAGCAAGTAAAATGCTTTTTCATTTCTTGATTAGATTTTTGGAGACTTCTAATAGTAAGCTTTTTATAGTCTGTCTCTGATCATTTCTCTGTATCTGGAAAGTCTTGGATTTCCTGTTTTGCTTCTATCTGTCTGAAGTGACATACTTGATTGCTTGTCTCTATTTATTTGTTTATGCATTTATTGTTCTAGTTATTGTTGACCCACAGGTGGTGCTGTTGTGATCTCTAGGATACTCTTATTTATGTTCTGAGGTGGTGAGTGGGGTGGGGGTTGTTTTGGGCTGTCTTGTGGTCTCAAAAGTTTTCTGTTTCTTTTTTCTTTTTTCTGTGCCCTTGCCTTAAATTCAGAAGAAAAAAAAAAACACTCTGAGTCAAAGATTAAGAGGTTTCAAGTTCCCTTTTCTTTTCTTCTAGGACAAGGATCTGCCATCAGTGGCCAAAATGGCATGGCTCAGTACTGTGCCACCAGGAGCTTGACTGTGTTGATCTTTAAACCCATGCCCCTTTTTGCCCATCATACCAGGCACCCATCTGAGGCTGTAGATCTTTTTCTACTGTAGATTATGTGTTCAATTGGGCCTCTTGTTGTATTTATATGTTGTTTTGGGGTGAGCACTAATCTGATTGCTGCTATTCCATAATCACACCTCCCAGAAGTCCTCTCTCTTCTTCTCTCCCACCCACTTCCCTCTTGATTTCTGGCTCTAATAAATAAATAAATTTCATGAAAGAAAGAGAGAATGACAGATATATAGATATTTATACATACATTAATTTACATATATATTTCTAGATTGAGAATAATAAGGAAATAATAAGACTGAGAAATTGCTCACTGGTAGGGCACATGGTTTACATACTGGTTATGCATGGAAATGTTACAAAAACCAGAAGAAATTTTGGTGCTGTTTCTGTGCTGTCTCTCCCTCTGTCTGAAGTAAAAAGACAAAAAGTTGTTGGTCTGGGAACAATGAAATTTTCTTTTTTTTTAATTTTTATTTAAAAAAGGAAACATTGACAAAACCATAGGATAAGAGGGGTACAACTCCACACAGTTCCCACCACCAGATCTCTGTATTTCATCCCCTTCCCTGATAGCTTTCCTATTCTTTATCCCTCTGGGAGTATGGACCCAAGGTCCTTATGGGATGCAGAAAGTGGAAGGTCTGGCTTCTGTAATTGCTTCCCCGATGAACAGGTTGACCCATATTCCCAGCCTGCCTCTCTCTTTCCCTAGTAGGGTGGGGCTCTGGGGAAGCGGAGCTACAGGACACATTGGTGGGGTTGTCTGTCCAGGGACGTCTAGTTGACATCATGCTAGCATCTGGAACCTGGAGGTTGAAATTCTAAACTGAATATGGGCCCCAGATCACATCAAATCGATGAGGTTTACAATCACAATATTTATACACCTTTCCCATATTTGGGAGCTACTCTCTTCCCTGATCCATCTTTCTGGTCCTTCTGCCACAACTCCCTAGACAATAATTAGGATCCACCTGCATATCAGATTTCAGGCTCAGGCAACAACAACAACAACAACAAAACCCACTAATATAGCCACAAGCCCTTTGGAAAATAACTAAAATATGCCTACTAGCTATCTACAAAATGAAGACCCCCCCCCAACTCTTCATCTGCACTATTCCAGCCTTTAGGTCCATTAGTGGTCAACAATGAAATTTTCTACAAGGCCCCAGCACAACAAAAAAAAAAAAAAAAAAAAAGGCAGTGGCATAAGTGCACATATTATTATGGCCAAGGAACTTGGTTCCAGACCCCACTCCCCAGCTGCAGGGGTTATGCTTCACAAGTGGTGAAGCAAATCTTCAGATATCTATCTTTCTCCCTCTCTCTCTCCCCTCCCCTCTCAGTTTCCCTCTGCCCTGTCAAAAGTAGAAAGAAAAAAATGGGAAAGATAAACTCAGAAACTATGGATAACCCTGATGGCAGAAAAAAAAAATGTTTGAAAAGGAAAGAATGAAGAATAGCTATAAAATTTCTGGAACTAAAACTAATTGAATGCAAGAATCCTCAGGTTAAAGAATCACAATACTTAGTAACATAGAAAAGTTAACTCTTCATTCAGACATACTACAGTGAAACAACTGGTCCTGTCAGTATCTAAAATATAATTTATAAGTAGCATTAAACTACATAGATCATGGTGAGGTCTTATATGGTACAGTAAGCTCTTACCATGGGATTTTTTTTTAATATTTACTTATTCATTTTGTTGCCCTTTTTTTTGTAGTTATTATTTTGTCATTATTGTTGTTGTTGTTGATGATGCCGTCATTGTTGGATAGGACAAAGAGAAATAGAGGAAGGGAAGACAGAGATGGGTAGAGAAAGATAGACACCTGCAGACCTGCTTCACCGCTTGAGAAGCGACTCCCCTGCAGGTAGGGAGCCGGGGCTCAAACCGGAATCCTTATGCCGGTCCTTGTACTGTGAGCCACCTGCATTTAACCTGTTGCACTACCGTCTGACTCCCAACCATGGGATTTTTAAAGTAAGGCAAGCTCCCAAATAAGGTTATTTTTTTCTTTTTTACTTAAGAAAGGATTAATTAACAAAACCATAAGGTAGGAGGGGTACAACTCCACACAATTCCCACCACCCAATCTCCATATCCCACACCCTCCCCTGATAGCTTTCCCACTCTCTATCCCTCTGGGAGCATGGACCCAGGGTCATTGTGGGTTGCAGAAGGTAGAAGGTCTGGCTTCTGTAATTGCTTACCCGCTGATCATGGGCGTTGACTGGTCAGTCCATACTCCCAGTCTGCCTCTCTCTTTCCCTAGTAGGGTGTGTCTCTGGGGAAGCAGAGCTCCAGGACATATTGGTGGGGTCTTCAATCCAGGGAAGCCTGGCCGGCATCCTGATGGCATCTGGAACCTGGTGGCTGAAAAGAGAGTTAACATATGCAGCCAAACAAATTGTTGAGCAATCATGGACACAAAGCTTAGAGTAGTGGAGAGGAAGTGTTAGGGGGGTACTCACTGCAAACTCCAGTGTACTTCTGCTTTCAGGTATATATTTTGCAGTAGTTTACAGATACGTGTGAACATATGCTCTCTCTCACAGACTAGTGTATATCTAGGTTTTGGGACTTTGTTAGAAAGTGAACCACCTGAGATGGAATTAGAGTATACTATGAAAGGAAAGGTCTCACCCGAGTAATGAAGCTGAAGGGTTGTCATTCCACACGTGAAGTCTCTGGACACAGTCTGAAGTGAAGCATGTTGAGGTGGCAATCATTGCGTTGGTTAGGTTGTGATCGGCAGATGCAATATTATTTGACATGGATTGGGAGAGGCATACGGGAAAGTGGGCCCTATCCAAGGGTTCCAGGACTGGGGAAGTAGAGGCTCTATAGTGGAGATGTAAGGTTCCTGCTGTCTTAGGGTTCAAAAAGACAATGTTATCATCACATTATTTGGTAATTGGGTTAACTTTGAAAAGTCCTTTTGTTAGGGTTTGCTGTACAGTACCCAGTATCTTGTATATAGCTGTGCTATTGGTTGCTTCTGATCTACTTGGTCTAGGCTTTTGAGAGAGTCTGCATATCAACTACACAGCCTATATATTAAAAAGATTCAGTTTGTGTTTTGAAAAACTTCGAGACATACAATTAATTTTCCCGCTCTCATATTAACTAGTGATTTATATGACTACATTTTACTAGAAGTATACATAAACACCATTCCCACCACCAAAAGACTGTGACCCATCCCTCCCACCCACTCCCACCCCCCACTGGCCCAGGAAGCTGCATGTCTACCTCTCACCACAGGGTTTTTACCTTGGTGCCCTACTTACAATTTGGTCAGGTCCTGCTTTTAGTTTCCCTTTCAGATCTTCTTACTCAACTTCTGTTGATGAGTGGGATCATCCCATACTCATCTTTATCTTTCTGACTTAGCTCACTTGACATAATTCCTTCTAGCTCTGTCCAAGATGGGTCAGCAAAGGTGGGTTCATTGTTCTTGATAGCTGCATAGTATTCCATTGTGTATATATACCACAGCTTTCTCAGCCACTCATCAGTTGTTGGGCACCTGGGTTGCTTCCAGGTTTTAGATATTATGAACTGTGCTGCTATGAACATAGGAGTACACACCTCTTTTTGGTTGGGTGTTATGGAGTCCTTGGGGGATAACCCCAGGAGAGGAATTACTGGATCATATGGAAGGTCCATGTCTAGCCTTCTGAGAGTTTTCCAGACTGCTCTCCACAGAGGCTGCACCAATTTACATTCCCACCAGCAATGTAAAAGGGTTCCTCTGTCCCCACAACCTCTCCAGCATTTGTTGCTGCTGTCCTTTTTGATGTATGCCATTCTTACAGGAGTGAGGTGGTATCTTAGTGTTGTCTTAATTTGCATTTCTCTGACAATCAGTGACCTAGAGCAGTTTTTCATATGTTTGTTAGCCTTTTGGATCTCCTCTGTAGTGAATGTTTTGTTCATATCCTCTGCCCATTTTTGGATGGGGTCATTTGCTTTTTTGGTGCTAAGTTTGCTGAGCTCTTTATATATTTTGGTGATTAGTTTCTTGTCTGATGTATAGCATGTGAAGATCTTCTCCCATTCTGTGAGGAGTCTCTTTGTTTAATAGTTTCTTTGGATGTGCAGAAGCTTTTCAATTTGATGTAGTCCCATTGGTTTGTTTCTGCTTTAGTCTTCCTTGCAATTGGGTTTGATTCATCAAAGATGTCCTTGAGGTGTAGATGGGAAACTGTTTTACCAATGTTTTCCTCTAAGTATTTGATTGTTTCTGGTCTGACATCTAGGTCTTTGATCCATTTGGAGTTGATTTTTGTTTCTGGTGAGATAAAGTGGTTCAATTTCATTCTTCTGCATGTGACAACCCAGTTTTCCCAGCACCATTTATTGAAGAGAGCCTCCTCCTTCCATTTAATCCTTTGGGCCCCCTTATCAAAGATTAGATGTCCATAGGTGTGGGGATTTATTTCTGGGCTTTCAATTCTGTTTCACTGGTCTGTGTGCCTATTTTTGTTCCAGTACCATGCTGTTTTGATGATGATGGTTTTATAATATAGTTTAAGGTCTGGGAGTGTGATGCCTCCATTTCTGTTTCTTTTCCTCAAGATGGTTTTGGCAATTCTAGGTGTTTTCAGGTTCCAGATAAATGATTGTAGTGTTTGTTCTATTCTCTTAAAGAAGCTTGGTGGAACTTTGATGGGTATTGCATTAAATTTGTATATGGCTCTGGGGAGAATATTCATTTTGATGATATTTATTCTTCCAGTCCATGATCATGGGATATCTTTCCATTTCTTGGTATCAGTTTCTATTTCCTTGAGTAGCGACTCATAGTTTTCAGCATACAAGTCTTTCACTTCTTTGGTCAACTTTATTCCTAGGTATTTGATTGATTTTGCTGAAACAGTAAATGGGAGTGATTTCTGGATGTCTTCTTCTTCAGATTTAGTTTTTGCATAAAGAAATGCCACTGATTTTTGAACATTGATTTTGTAGCCTGATACCTTGCTATATTGCCTAATAACTTCCAGTAGTTTTCTGCTGGATTCTTTAGGTTTTTCTATCTATACTATCATATCATCTGCAGATAGTGAGAGCTTGACTTCTTCCCTTCCAATCTGTATTCCTTTGATTTCTTTCTCTTGCCTGATTGCTATGGCAAGAACTTCCAATACTATGTTGAAGAGTAACGGTGACAGTGGACAGCCCTGTCTAGTCCCCGATCTGAGGGGGAATGCTTTCAGATTCTGTCCATTGAGTATGATGTTGGCTGTAGGTTTGCTATATATAGACTCCACTATCTTGAGGAATTTCCCATCTATTCCCATTTTTTGTAGAGTTTTGAGCATGAATGGGTGTTGGATTTTGTCAAAGGCTTTCTCTGCATCTATTGAGATAATCATGTGGTTTTTGGCTTTGCTTTTATTGATGTGGTGAATGACATTGATTGACTTACAGATGTTGAACCAGCCTTGCATTCCTGGGATGAATCCCACTTGGTCGTGATGAACAATCTTTTTGATATGTTGCTGTATCCGGCCAAATAAGGTTATAATAATTATCTATTGCTATTTTAAACTCTAAGACAGCAAGAAACCTTCCTCCTTCTCTTTAAAATCTGCATTTCTTCCAGTTCTGAAACTCTGGGACTTTGCTTGTATTTCTTTATGCTTTTTATCTTTATCTCCTACCCTGTGATACTGCCTTTGCTGACCTCAACTAAATCAATGCAATCAATGCCTCCAGGCCATGTCTTACTTTAGACTGTAGCCAGAGATTCTGAGCCTGAGATGTCAACCCTCTAACTACAATAATCTGGTAAGACCTTTCCTAACACATGGGACTCCCTAGTTTCATTTCAAATGGCACATTCCCTAACAAAGTTACAGACTCTAGATATAGACCAAGGCATAAGGGACAGGGTGCATATGCACATGTATAAATAAGGGGAAATTATGTACCTCAAAGTAAAAGTGCTCAATAGTCTGCTTTGAGTAGACAGACTCAATAAGTCCAGAAAGCAAGTAGAAAGACCTAAAATAATAATAATAATAATAATAATAAGGCACCATAAAGTGTTTGAGCTTGACAGCTAACATTCAAGTGGACTAAAAACATTATCTGGAAAGATGTAGTCAGAATTGAGAATAGGGCTAGAAAGCTGGATTAGGGTAAAGTTAGCTCCCAAATTTGAAGAAAGTATATAAATACATTTAACTGTTTACCCAATTGATCTGACCCAGGGCCCATTTATATTCACATTTATCATAGGAGCCTGTATAACCTCCAAGTCCCTGTCAGTCTGAGCTCACAGCCCATGGTCACACCTGGGAACATTCTAGGCTGAACTCATTTCAGGAACAATCTTACTTGACTGGCAGAGCAGGATGACTCAGGCTCCCTTTAGAGAGTGGGGCAGTCCCTACCATTGCTCTACAGTGAGGGCAAGGTGCTAGGGAGGCCCACAAAAGGATTTATGATGGACTCCTGATGGAAGTGACAAGTGATGGTGGAAAGAGGGATCTATTAGAAGTCTAGGCCCATAATATCTGTAAAGGAATCCAAGGAGTCCCTAACTAGAGCCCCAGATGATGGGGTGGGTGCTGTTGGCCAAAAATGCCATTATTAAAGTGAGCCAGTTCATTGCCCTTTTCTAGCTTTTGTAGGCCCTTCTTTTTGTGATGATCTTGGACTTTCTTCCAGTTGTTAAAGTGTTGGATATCACTTGTTGTATTCAAACTGGTATTTGGTTTGTGGGTTCTGGCCTCAAGTTATGGAGAAAATATACCCAGGATTTAAGTGGGGTCTGATGAACGTTGTCACAGGGACAGTAATTGTCCTTTAGTTGAATATATATATATATATATATATATATATATATATATACACATACATATATGACTAGTATATATCTTGGACAATTTTATACAGTGTTTCTTCTAAAGATTATGCTGGTGCTGTCAGAATAGATTAAGATTATTTACTTTCTTTTGTGTAGTTATTTGAGTACATTGAGTGATTGAGGGAAGTGAAGTAGGGGGTAAGAGAGACAGGTGTCTGGGCCTAAATAGTAAATATTGTGTTAAACTATTTATGGTACCTTATTTAGGCCTTTATACTTGCTTTCCAAGATTATTAGATCTAAATCTAGTCACTGTGGACTATTGAGCACTTTTATTTTAAGGTATATAGTTGCCTCTAACTTATGGATATGTATATACATAAGTTCCCTGGGCCCTAGCCTATATCTAGGGTCTGTAACTTTGTTAGAGAGTGCACTATTTGAAATGGAATTAAGTAGTCCCAAATGTTAGAAAAGGTCTCACCAGGAGTTGGGCGGTAGTGCAGTGGGTTAAGCGCACATGGTGCAAAGCACAAGGACCAGTGTAAGGATCCTGGTTCGAGCCCCCAAATCCCCACCTGCAGGGTAGTCGCTTTACAAGCGGTGAAGCAGGTCTGCAGGTGTCTATCTTTCTCTCCCCTCTCTGTCTTCCCCTCCTCTCTCCATTTCTCTCTGTCCTATCTGACAACAGCAACAACAATAACAACAACAACGATAAATAACAAGGGCAACAAAATGGGGGAAGAAAGGCCTCCAGGAGCAGTGGATTCGTAGTGCAGGCACCTAGCACCAGCAATAACCTTGGAGGGAAGAGAAAAAGAAAAGAAAAGAAAAGAAAAGGAAAGGAAAGGAAAGGAAAGGAAAGGAAAGGAAAGGAAAGATATCACCAGATTATTGGAGTTAGAAGATTGAGATCTTAGGCTTGGCATCTCTGGACACAATCTGAAGCCAAAGGCAATGGTTCTTTGTATTATGTAGAAGCAGCTTCTTTTTGAAGGCAGCTGTGCATATTTGAAAACTAAGAATAAGCACTAGGGAAATTTTAAATAGCATTCTATTTTGAATAGGATCATTTCTAAAGCAATAAAGAGAAAAGCAGAATAAATAGAAAACTCAATACACAGAAAATAGGAAAAGACAAATTAGGCTGAGCCATCCAGATTACTTTGTCTGTGTTGGATTATTTCTATTTGTCTGACTTAGATCTTAGAAATTAAATTTTCTTTCTTGTTTCTTAAGAAGTTTCTGTCCCGCCACCCACCCCCTTTGTAGGGGGAAAGCTTCACAAGCTCCAGATTTCTGGTAGCAGGACTGCAGGTATCTCTCTGTCTTTCTCACTCTATATCTCCCCCTTCCCTCTCAATTTCTGGTTGTCTCTATCTAATAATCAAATAAAGATTAAAGGTGCCGGGTGGTGGCACACCTGGTTGAGTGCACATGTTACAATGCACAAGGACTAGGGTCTGAACCCCTGGTCCCCACCTGCAGGGGGGAAACTTCACAAGTGGTGAAATGTAGGGAAACTGTGAGGATATGGTTGAGCGTGGTGGAACCTCTCATTGAAAGATGGGTGCCTGAGAAACACAGTCTTCCTGTCAGCCTCTGTCTACCAGAGATTGAGCATGGGAGAGAATGGCCTTCAGGTTCAGCTTCATCTGTCAGACTCTGCCTCACAGGGGTTCTGCATTCCCAATACAATAGTTTACCTCCTTGTCTTTAAACCAAATGGTCTGCTTATTCAAAAGCTACCAGAAGTTATCATACCTGATCCATCTTCTCTCTGCCCTCAGGACACCTTTTTGTCAGCTAGCCATCAATAACCCTACTTCCTCATTTCCAAAACGGCTTTCCTGCTTACACAGATGCTATCAGAGGCCCCTTTTCTCACTTCTTTGTTCTTGACCTTCTGAATAAGACTATAACCAAACCTCACCCTCCTGACACACAAGGACCCCTACACCCATGCACATCTTAGCCTGGCTTCCTCATTCTTTACATCACTCACCTGATAGTGTTCCCAACCCCTTACCTCTCTCTGTCCCTTTTCTGCTTTAACCATATATGGTATAAACAAGCTACCTCCTTCTGCAACCCCTTAAAAACCCTGCTTTACTGTTCAATAAAAGGATTTATCCATCAGACATTCCCCTGGTGATCTCTTGTTGTGTCTCTAGTTAAGAATACTCAGAAAGACCCAGTCAACCTTCTCCTGCTGCCTCGGAGCATATTCTCCCAGGCATCTGTTTCTAGTGTACAATAGAGCGGCCACGCCAGGGAGTTTGTTGTGCCTGAGAGAGGTCTCCCCACAAGAAGTACGGCAGTGAAGCAGGGCTGCAGGTGTCTCTGTGTCTCTCTCCCTCTCTATCATCCCCTTCCCTCTCAATTTCTGGCTGCCCCTATCCAGTAAATAAATAAAGATAACAAAAATGTTTTTAGGGAGTCGAGCTGTAGCTCAGCGGGTTAAGCACAGGTGGTGCAAAGCACAAGGACCAGCATAAGGATCCCAGTTTGAGCCCCCAGCTCCCCACTTGCAGGGGAGTCGCTTCACAAGTGGTGAAACAGGTCTGCAGGTGTCTTATCTTTCTCTCCCCCTCTCTGTCTCCCCCTCCTCTCTCCATTTCTCTCTGTCCTATCCAACAATGATGACATCAGTAACTACAACAATAAAACAAGGTCAACAAAAGGGAATAAGTAAATAAATATTAAAAAGAAAAAAATTTTTAATTACTTATTAAAAATAATTAAATAGATTATAAAAATATTTTAAAAGAAGTTCCTGTCCCCATATAGTAAACTACTATAATGACTCTTCCTCCTAATAGAGGATGAAGCAGTTAATAGTCTAGTTCCATGAGCAATTAATGTTGGATATACGACTTCAATTAAAAAAAAATGTTTATTTATTTTGTTTTATTATTATGATAGAGACAGAGAAGAAATGGGCAAGAGAGAGAAAGAGAGAAACCCACTATATATTGCTTCAGTGCTCATGAAATTTCTCTCCTACAGGTGGGGAGAGGGGATTTGATCTAGACTTCTTGTGCATGGTAATTTATAGGTTCTACTGTCTATGCCACTGCCTGACCCCCACAGCGTTAGATTTTAAATGATTTTCTGCCCTTTTGTTCAAGCCCGATAGGCCTTTTCTTATTTGTTTTATTGCCTTCTTGGGTCTCCTTTTTCAGAACCTCAAAATTTGAAACCCAAATATAAGCCTTTTTCTTTTCTTTTCTTTTTTTTTTCTCTCTTTTATTCCCTTTTATTGCCTTTGTTGTTTTTTTATTGTTGTAGTTATTATTGTTGTTGTCGTTGTTGGATAGGACAGAGAGAAATGGAGAGAGGAGGGGAAGAGAGAGAGGGCGAGAGAAAGATAGACACCTGCAGACCTGCTTCACCGCCTGTGAAGCGACTCCCCTGTGGGTGGGGAGCTGGGCCTCGCACCAGGATCCTTAACGGGGGTTCTTTCGCTTTGCGCCACATGTGCTTAACCCACTTCACTACCACCCAACTCCCTTCTTTTTTCTTTTTTCTTTTAATCTCCAGCTTCAACCTGGGGCACTCAAGCCAGCTTCTGGGTGTCCTATAAAATTCCTTGTCATAAAAATAAGGAAGATAGACCCAGTGCAGGTTATGGAAATGGGAATTTCTTTGGGAGCCCCAGAGATTACACTGAATTCTGAACCAGACCTTTTATTTTATTTATTTATTTTTTTTTACATTATGTTATCTGCAGTAGAGAGCTTATGATCAAGAGAATGTGACCACTCTTGACCTAGTAGTATCTTTGTCTTTCTTCTCGTGTCCCAAGCTGAAGTGTGGACCCCACCCCCACCTCCAAGCACCCTCTCACAGCTAGCCCTCTCCTTTCAGAATCATACTTAGTCTTCATGATAAGATTCCTCTCTTCATAAGAGGAAACCTGGTGTTTACAGTTGTGGGTGGTACTGTCTCAACAGAGCCAGCAGTCTAGTCCAGCAAGATATTTCTGCTCACTGTGCTATGGAAACCAGTCTGTTCTGTTCAGTTGACAATGAAGGAATTTTCCAACAAAGATGTTTGTGCAAAAGGTCTATTGGAGGGTGACTGACCCCACCTTAAGTCTGCTTCCTCCTTTACCAGTCAGCACACTGTGCCCTTTCAGTAGTGAACTGCTGAGGAACCATGTTGAAGTAGAGACTATAAGCAGGAAGTCTGAATGAAGCTCAGATATTTGTACACTGTGGTGAGGCAGACATGCATGGGCAGAGCCACCTGTAACTTACTTATAAGCCTATGATTTGTTTGAAGAGGGTACAAGACGATAGGTTCATACTGACCTCTCCATGGCAATGGATTTGAGGTTACTGTGTCCAGTCAGATGAGACTTTATTAGTAGTTAGTCTTGTTGAGTCCTGGCCAGGTCTGGTTTCTCTGCATGGGTCTAGATGAATGACAGTCAGTAGAGCAGCTCTGATTCTGTCCTTTCTTGCCTGGGCTTTTGCTTGAAGAAAGTAGGGCAAAGCATGGAGACCTAGAACATTAGCAAATGCTACTTAGTCTCTTGGAACAACATCATCTGTTGTTCAGGTATGTCCCTGATAATGTTCAGCAGCTATGGTAGCATAAAAAGAAGGAGTCACAGTAAATTCTACAGAATTGGGGACTTTTTTTGGAATCCTTTCTGCAATAATATTGTTCTTCACCTATTGTCATTCTAGTCACTCTCTGAAATTAATACAGAATACAGAAGGTTTCATGTTAAACTGGCCTTGGTATGGTTCATCTTCACCCTGCCATTAACCTCTGGGGCTTGTAAGGTATGCCTTACCCTCTGAGCCACCTCCCTGGTCTCTTTACTGGGGGTTGTAAAGAAAGGGAAAGAATGACAGCCTTTCTGCCTCAAAGTCTCAAGACTGCTCTAATAGACTATGCACCCATCTGGAACTCCAACTATGAACTCAAATGCACAGAGAACTTATCTGAACACTGTGACAAGGGACTATATCTTTACTAGCTATTTCCCCTAAAAATGACTTAAATCCCCTACAACCCTGGGAAGTGGCATAGTAGATAAAGTGCTGGACTCTGAAACATGCAGTGCCAAGTTCAGTCCCCAGTATTGTGTGTGTCAGAGTGATATTGTGGTTTTCTTTCTCCTCCTCTCAGTCATTAATTAACAAATAACTAAATCTTTATGAAAAAGAAAGTGCAGTACACATTGTTCCATCCCATATTGTCAGACCATTTATTTTCCACTCACTACCCTTCCCTTCTGTAATTTCCCCTTTTCCCTATAGAATCCTTTTTAGCTCCCAATAGTTTCATCAGTTCCCTTTTGCCCTCCCTTTACTGCCATATCAGCCTTATTTAGTTACCTCTATTCTCCCTTTAAAAAAAAGTCAGCATCTTTTTACTTTTTTTTTCTTAAATATCACATATTTTTTTTGTATTTTTTTCTTTACTGAGCGATTAATGGTTTCCAGCCCACAGTAAAATACATTAGTTGGTACATGTGTAAGATTTCCAAGTTTTCCACATTAGGATTCAGCCCCCACTAGATCCTCCTCTGCCATCACGTTCCAGGATCTGAACCCTACACTCCGACTCCAGAGTCTTTTACTTTGGTGCAACACACCAAATTGGAGTTACTGTTTTATTTATTTTTAAAAACCCATTTTTAATAGTTTTCTTTATTTAACAGAACAAAGAGAAATTGAGAGGGGAGAGGGAGACAGAGACATAGAGACATGCTTAGAGACAAGGGAGACACCTTCAGTATTTGTTTCACCATTCATGAAGCTTCACCCCTGCAGGTGGGGAGTGGGGACCTAAACCCAGGACCTTAAGCATGGTAACATGTGCTTAACCACCCCACCCATATTTATTTATTTATTTTTATTTACATATGTATTTATTCATTTTTGGTTGTCCCTATGGCTTCTTCACTCCAGGACACCCTTTTCAGATAGAAAGACAGAGGGGGAAAGATATCATAGCACTAGAACTTTCTTCAGTGCTGTGGGGGCCAGACTTGAACCAGGTTCTTGTACATGACAAAGCAAGCACACTGTCCAAGTGAGCTATCTTTCTGGCTCAAGTTAAGCTCATATTCTAGTGAAGTCTCTCTTCTCTGAGTCAGTAGTCTGAGTGAAATTTGTCTTTGGCACAGCCAGTTCATGACTTCCATGGATGGCTTCTATTCTCATACTGCTAGGCCAGGAGCTAGCAGGTCCATCCATCCTAGGGACCACAGCAAGGTCTTCCTAGAGTCTGAGATCCTGCTCACCAGCATGAGAATGGACCCTGCCATTTCTAGAAACTTCTGTATAGATGTAGAGTGATCTTCTTTTTCATGCAGACCGTTTTCACTCCCTTCTTTTTTTTCCCTTGCCTAGAGGGCTGAACCTCTGGCTTCTGGTGAGAACGGGGTTTGAACCTGAAGCCCTTCTGCCTCAGAGCCCATGAGCAGAGCCACTATACTAGGTCAGCACTTTGCTTCACTCTCTTGATCAAGACATTGCTCAACTCTTTTCTTTTCTTTTTATTTATAAAAAGGAAACATTGACAAAACCATAGGATAAGAGGTGTACAACTCCACACAGTTCCCACCATCAGAACTCTGTATCCCATCCCTTCCCCCTCATACCTTTCCTATTCTTTATCCCTCTGGGAGTATGGACCCAAGGTCATTGTGGGATGCAGAAGGTTGAAGGTCTGGCTTCTGTAATTGCTTCCCCGCTGAACATGGGCATTGACATGACGATCGATACTCCCAGCCTGTCTCTCTCTGACTCTTAGTATTAGGGATTGAACCTAGAGGCTTCTCACATGAAAACCCTATGCACTACTGCTGTACTGTCTCCCTGGCCCTGGACTCATTTTCTTTAAGGCATCCCATCCTGTTTTTCCAGAAATTTCCTGTAGTTTTTTTGTCTTCACATCTTAGAAGCTTCTGTTGTTTACCTGAAAAAGAGAATGTGGTCTCCTTTGTTTATAAGGTGTGGTTTGGAGGAAGAGGGAATGGAGAATGTCTAAGGAAAATGGGAGGTACGTAGCTCCAAAGGAGAGGGTCATACGTGGCTTTTCCAAACCCCTAGTGCAGCTAATGAGGCTCCACTCAGTGTGCTCAGCAGGACAAAGGCTCCGTTTCCCCACTCATGTGTGGATAGCCATTCACTTCTGATTATGGCTGCTTTCACCCAAATGACTCTTCAGTGTGGTAGGGGGGACTTGACCAGATTGGTTCTAGTTGCCAGTTTTTAGATTATGTCCTTTTCTGCCCTAAACTAAATCTTTGTAGACCATTCAACACCTCAGCCCTCCTGGTAAAGTTCTCTGAGGTCACAGTATGAAAGCCCCTGATGTCTCTCCTGTTTCTGGGGGGTCTGGTCTGCTAGCAAGTATGATGGCTGGCAAGCAGGTGCTACTGCTAGTCCCAATACATCTCACAATATGTCCACTCTCTCTTCCCTCCACCAAGCACTGTCTTCCTCTTTCATCCATCACCAGAAAGTTATGTATCTTTCAGGCAAACCCTGCTGTGTACTGGTGAGGTTTTTTTCTATGGTTTATTGTTCTTTATATAGTTGCTTTGGGAGAACACAGTTTGTTTTTAACTACTCTACCATTGTTCCACCTCCTAAAATCTATATAACTAGTTTCAAAGCCACAAAAAGTGTTTATGAGCCAAGGAATATAGTTGGTGTCCAGAAGGTGGAAAAGGTAAGGAAACAAAAAGATTTATTGGACTTGGATAGCATACTGCTTTGCTATGCAAGCAATCCAGTTTTGAATTCAGCCCCTAACACAGTGAAGGAAGCTTTGGTGCTGTGGCATCTTTCTCTCTCTGCCTCTCTGTCTTAAAAAATGAATTATTTGGGGCCGGGTGATGGTGCACCTGGTTGAGCGTACATGTTACAATGCACAAGGATGGAGTCAAGCGGTAGGGCAACAGGTTAAGTGCAGGTGGCACAAAGTGCAAGGACCGGTGTAAGGATCCCAGTTCAAGCCCCCAGCTCCCCACCTGCAGAGGAGTTGCTTCATAAGCAGTGTGTTGGGCTAGCGACACAAGAGAGAGATGACCCAGGAACCAAGCTCGTGGCAGGGAGGTAATTCAATTCTTTATTGATCAGAGAGCCAAGGCTTTTAAAAGGCAGACCCAGAAGTGGCAAGTCGGAAACGGAAATTGCTTGACATGGTTTGTAAAGGGGCGGAGAAAGGCAAAAAGGGCTGGGAAAAGTAGGAACTTCCTTAGCAACTGTTGCAAGGGTTTTAACTGGTAGGATTAATAAATACCCTGCAGTAAGGGAGGGTCTTGAGGGTAGAAAGAAGATAGATCAAAGGAATGGAATGGGTGGTGATCTTTCAGGCAAAACAATGATTATGTAGATAATAAGGGAGCAGGCCATAGTATCAGGAGTGCAGGGTGCTTTGTAAGGCAAGGAGTCTGATAAGACGAGGCAAATCTTAGGAAGTCATGTCCCTCCTCGCTCAGCCTCTCAGCAGAGAGAGAGACTGACAGGATGGAAGTGGCCCTCAGATCAATCCCTGGCAAGCTCAACCACATCCTCACAATTTCCTAACAGTGGTGAAGCAGGTCTGCAGGTGTCTATCTTTCTCTCTCCCTCTCTGTCTTCCCCTCCTCTCTCCATTTCTTTCTGTCCTATCCAACAACAACGACATCAATCATAACTACAACAATAAAAAAGAACAACAAAAAAGGGAATAAATAATAAATAAATATTTTTTAATATTTTTCCATTTTGTTGCCCTTGTTGTTTTTCATTGTTGTAGTTATTGTTGTTATTGATGTCATCGTGGTTGGATAGGACAGAGAGGAATGGAGAGAGGAGAGGAAGACAGAGAGGGGGAGAGAAAGATAGACACCTGTAGATCTGCTTCACCGCCTGTGATGTGACTCCCCTGCAGGTGAGGAGCCGGGGGCTCAAACCAGGATCCTTATGCTGGTCCTTGCACTTTGCACCACATGCGCTTAACCCGCTGCACTACCACCCGACTCCCTAAATAAATATTTTTAAAAGCTTTAAAAAATATTTTTAAAAAATGTGCAAGGATGCAGGTTTGAGCCCCTGGTCCCCACCTGCAGGGGGAAAGCCTTGGGAGTGGTGAAGCAGGTCTGTGGGTATCTCTCTGTCTCTAGCCAATAAATAAATTAAAATAATAAAAAATACTTACTTAAAAAAAGAACTTTAAAAATTATTTATTCATGAGATTAGCAAAAGCCAGAGCATCACCCTGCCATCTACAATGCTGAGAATCAAACTTGGAAGAACTATAAGAAAATCAAGTTGTGCTTTTTCTTTTTAAACCAATGTGTTTGTGACAATTTGTTATAGAATAGGAAACTAACACAGTAACTCACAAGATTATCAGTATTTGAACAGGGTTGATTCCAAGAAATAGAAGAGCAAATAAGGAGTCATGAGCATACAGATGTACACACAGCTATAAGCAAATATATATATATATATATGGCTTTATTGGTGATAAAAATCAGTGCTGAGGAACTTTGAAGGTGGACCAACAGATGAGTGGATATTCGACCATGAACTGTTTGAGTTACAAAGTAACCATACACATATAACTGCAATTTATTCCCCTTTAAGTTGGAATAACCAGCCTGTATGCCCTCTCTAGGCATTATATATATATATAATGGAAACACTGACAAAATCATAGGATAAGAGGGGTACAGTTCCCACTCTGTATCCCATCCCCTCCCATGATAGCTTTCCTATCCTCCGGGAGTATGAACCCAGGGTCATTATGGGGTGCAGAAGGTGGAAGGTCTGGCTTCTGTAATTGCTTCCCCGCTGAACATGGGCGTTGACAGGTCGATCCATATTCCCAACCTATCTCTCTCTTTCCCTAGTGGGGCAGGGCTCTGGGGAAGCAGGGCTGCAGGACACATTGGTGGGGTTGTCTGCCCAGGGAAGTCTGATTGGCATCATGGAACCTGATGGCTGAAAAAAGAGTTAACATATAAAGTCATACAAATTGTTGATTCATCATGAACCTAAAGGCTGGAATATTGCAGATGAAGATTTGGGGTCTCCATTTTCGAAATAGCTAATAGGTCTATTTTAGTTATATTCCAAAGGGCCCATGACTATACTAAGTTTTTTTCTGAGCTTGACCTCTGATATGCAGGTGGACCCAAGTTATTGTCTGGGGAGATGATGTCATGACTAGAAAGAAGGCTAGAAAGCTGGATCAGGGAAGAGAGTAGCTCCCAAATATGGGAAAGGTATATAAATATTATTGACTGTAAACCCCATTGATTTGATCTGGTGCCCATCTCCTAGCATTTTATACAAAGGTACACTACCTTTGGAATGTAACAAACATAAACAGTAGTGCTTTATTCTCTCTGGCAAGGAGAGGGAAGTATTAACATAGAAAGAAGAAAGGGCCTGAGGAGACATTTAAGTGAATCAACAGGTTATCATCGCTTGAGTTAGGTGGATCTGGAATGATGATTTGGCACACCTGGAACCCCAGATACCTCTGTGACTCATTATTTGCATATTACTCTGCAGTTTGGTTCTGCTCCATGCTATAACGAGAGTGGAGGTTCTGGCTCCTCATCAAGGCAAATAACTGCCTCCATGTTTACACAGATTGTGGAGCAATCAGCAGCCACTAGTCATCATGTAGATGTTTTCTGCCTGATACAGTACCTTATTTGGAGCCACTGTCACCAGCCTGAGGGTGTGCTCAAAGGTGGCACTCACAACTGAAAGCCACTTATTAAAACAGTTCCTAGGGATGCTGGATTAATGGTGCAGGTCTACCAATCACTAATGTAGAGTGTAGACTCCATCACCTGTAAAGACATTCCCTAGTACACCCCAAAGTACCTCCCTGCTTCCTTTCAGATAGGTATTAAGAAAATTCTCTCAGGAAAAACATAGTATACCCCATTGGGGACCCCTATAGTTCCTTGCCCCTATTAGGATCAACAATGGTAGGAACAGCTCCATTCTCCAAAGGGAGGTTGGGCCAACATACTCTACCACTTGAGGAAGATGGGTCCTGAAATTAATGCAGCCTAGAAATGTTCCTAGCTATGACTACAGAATGCGAGCTCAGACCTAGAGGGATGTAGAGGTTACACAGGCTCCTGTGCTAAATATGAGCCCCAGATAAAATTGATGGAGTTTACAGTTAGCAATATTTATATACTTTTCCCATATTTGGGATCTACTCTCTTCCCTGATCCAGCTTTCTAGTCCTGTTTCCAACAGGAAACACCTAACACCTTCTAACACCTCTCTAACACCTTCCCCCCAGACAATACCTTTGGTCCACCTGTGTACTAGATGTTGGGCTCAGGCAAAAATTATTAAGGTCATGGACTCCTTGGAATATACCTAAAATAGACCTACTAACTTTTTCCAAAATGGAGACCCCAAATCTTATCTGCTATAATCTTGCCATTAGGTTCCTGACTATTTAACAATTTGTTTTGCTTTATATCCTAATGCTTTTTGAGCCACCAAGTTACAAATGCTACCATGAGCCAACCTGACTTTTCTGGGTAAATCACCTCACCAATGTGTCCTGGAACTCCACCTCTCCAGAGCCCTGCCCCACTAGGGAAAGAGAAGTAGGCTGGGAGTATGGATCGACCTACCAATGCCCATGTCCAGCAGAGAAGCAATTACAGAAGCCAGACCTTCCACCTTCTGCACCCCCTAATGGGTCCATGCTACCGGAAGGATAAAAATAGGAAAGCTTTCAAGGGAGGGGATGGGATATGGAATCCTGGTGGTAGAAATTTTAACTCTCTTATCCTATGGTCTTGTCAATATTTCCATTTTATAAATAAATTTTAAAAATAAAAGTAAAATAAATAAAATGCTCAGATATTTCCCTTAGAAAAGCTAGCTTGCTTTTTTCAATAATGTGAATATGATAGCAGACAAATATTTGACTGAAACACAAGCCAATACCAGATATAGCTTGAAGAGCACAACTGAAAAATACAGATACCCATTCTGAATGGTCTTTTCCACCTTTGCAGGTAAAATGCCTAAGAAAGTGTGTCCCTGATAGGGCCAGAACACTTTGGGAATCAATATCTATATAAATATTTAACATCCTCTTATTAAGCTAGCTTTCCTTTAATTTTTTTTTCCTCCAGGGTTATTGCTGGAGCTCGTTGCCTACACCATGAATCCACTGCTCCTGGAGGCTATTTTTTTCCCTTTTGTTGTCATGTGGTGTGTGTGTGTGTGTGTGTGTGTGTGTGTGTGTGTGTGTGTGTGTGTGTAGAAATACACCAAAGCAACACTTTGTCATTCAGGAAGTTCTGTTAGTTTTTGTCAGTCTTGTAATCCAGGATCTCATGCATTCGAGGTATGCCACTCTGTGACTCAGCCATCTCCTCCACCTGCTGTCTTATTCTATGAAGGAGGAAGCTGAGGCTTGGCAACGTCAGGTCAGTTCCACAAGTCACAAGTCTCAAAGCTAATGAGTGAACTGGTAGAGCTTGGGTTTGAATCCAGGAAGTTTTATTCCAGAGTGACCCCTCTGATATCTGTTGTTTTGCAAAATATAATCATTGGGAGAAATGGACAAAGCGTACAAATGATCTCTGTTTTATTCCTTACAAATGAATGTAATTACTATCATCTCAATTTTTTATTATTTTCTTTTCTTTTCTTTATTTTATTTTTACCAGAACACTGCTCAGCTCTGGCTTATGATGGTGTGAGGAACTGAACCTGAGACCTTGAAACCTTAGGCAGGAAAGTCTCTTTGCATAATCATTTTCCTATCCCCCTCACCCTCATCTCATTTTTTTAATGGATAAGCAGAAAATTATATTTCTCATGAAAATAATTAGACTTACACTTATTTATTAGTTTGAAAAAAAGTGATTTTCAGCTTGTTGTTGTGAATGCACCTGAATCTAGTCCACACATTTCCAGCTTGCTCTTTATAATGAGAAAAATGTGTTGTTTAAATGGAAGCATACCTCTTACATATATATATATTTAAATCAAAATGAGAAGTGAGGCTCATCTGAAATAACTTCTCAGTGAAAAGTTTCTGGTGCGTAACAATTATTTCCTTCCTTCCTTTCTTTTATATCACAAAGTCCTTTTGAAGATCTTTGTTGGGACTGGCATCTAGAGTTTACAGAATGAGTTTTCTTCTCCCTTTTACAAATTGGAACAGAGTGCCAGTCATCTGGCATCCCTCTCAGGCTCCACAGTTCCTGAAAAAGTGCCAAGAGTCTTTTCATATCTAAATTCTGTTGGTACCCCAGCCAGAATTTATCCAAGTTTGGGAACGTAAGCTTACTCAAAGCTGTGTTCCTGTACAATTCCTGACCTCATTTTGTGCTGCAATTTCTTCTACTGGTATTTGTACTATAAGTGTTTGATTTCACAGAAGTTGGAGGTGAAAGTTAAGAAGTCCTGGATCTAAGTCGGGGTTCTGTCATTCTCTAAGTATCTTGGGCTAGCTATCCAATTCTTTTGAGTTTCTCTTTGCACATCGTTAAAGCGAAAAGATCGATAGCTGTTAATATCAGATTGTCATCCTGTAGTGAAGATTGAATGAGATGTGTAAAAAAAAAAAAAAGAGTGGTAAGCATGAATTGATAGTAACACTAGATGAGATGGAACTTTAAAGTTCTTGATACCAGAACTCTTGAAAAAGGACATTTCAGCACAAAAAGCCTCTTTCTGCTGCATTACTATTTTAACTTCTGCTTCTGAACAACCTTCTATGTGTCACCAAAAATCTTTAAAAGGAGGGGGGTGGGCCATGGGCCACCCATTACCATGAACAAGGACCAGGATTCCAGCCCCCATTCCTCACCTGCAGGGGTGAAGCAGTCTGCAGGTATCTATCTTTCTCTCACCCTATCACTCCCTCATTTCTCAATTTCTCTCTGTCATATCCAGTAAAATAATAATAATAGAAAGACAAAGAAAAAATGACTGCCAGGAGCAGTGGATTCATAGTGTTGGCACTGAGCCCCAGCAATAACCCTATTAGCAAATAAACCAAAGACACAAACTTTTAAAAAAATTTATTTATTTAAGAAAGGAGACATTAACAAAACTGTAGGATAGGAGGGGTACAGCTCCACACAACTCCCACCACCCAATCTCCATATCCCATCCCCTCCCCTGATAGCTTTCCCATTCTCTATCCCTCTGGGAGTATGGACCCAGGGTTGTTGTGGGTTGCAGAAGGTAGAAGGTTTGGCTTCTGTAATTGCTTCCCCACTGAACATGGGTGTTGACTGGTCGATCCATACTCCCAGTCTGCCTCTCTCTTTCCCTAGTAGGGTGGGGCTCTGGGGAAGTGGAGCTCCAGGACACATTGGTGGGGTCTTCAGTCCAGGGAAGTCTGGTCGGCATCATGCTGGCATCCGGAACCTGGTGGCTGAAAAGAGAGTTAACCTACAAAGCCAAACGAATTGTTGAACAATCACAGACCTAAAAGCTGGA
The DNA here is from genome assembly GCF_950295315.1 of Erinaceus europaeus. Taxonomy (NCBI): domain Eukaryota; kingdom Metazoa; phylum Chordata; class Mammalia; order Eulipotyphla; family Erinaceidae; genus Erinaceus; species Erinaceus europaeus. The sequence continues at coordinate 91,537,987 of NC_080165.1, read as the reverse complement.
ATAGTGCAGATGAAGTGTTGGGGGGGAGTACTCTCTGCAGACTTTTGTGTACTTCTGCTTTCAGGTATATATTTTTCCCTGAAACAAACTTTTAAAAGTAATTTTCTCTGTGAGTTCTACTTTATTTTTTTATGTATTTAGTTTGTCTTATGAGAGAGAAACAAACAAACAAACAAAAAAACAGAACACTGTGCTGGTATATGCAGCGCAGGCATCAAATCCAGGACCTCTGCTAAGTTGCCTTCCTGAGCACCATGCCAACTTAGTTTATTTTGACCAGAGCATTGTGCAACTCTGACTTATGGGCTGGTTGATCCTGGCACCTAGGAACCTCAGGCATCATTTTATTTTCTTATAATTAAATTTGCAAGAGTGATGCTCTGGTTTGTTTTATTAATTAATAAATCATTAAAAAAACAGAATTGTACATATTGTCTTAATTTTCTCGAGATTCAAGTCATTCCTCTTTTAGCTTCATTTGTCTGCTATGGACAGATGTGTGTCTTCTCCAAATGTGCATGGTGAAGCCCTACCAATGTGGTAGTATTTGAAGATTTAAGTTTTTGGGAAGTACTTACAGTAGATGAATTCACATGATGGAAATAGTATATTTCTTCCAAGTTAAAACATCTTGTCAACATCTTCATAATGGATATCCCAACCTCTAGAACTGTGTGAAGTAAACTACTGGGTTTTCTGTTTGCTTCTTTTTGTTTTTAATCAACTAGTCTATGGTATTTTGTTCTAGCAGTCTGAATAGACTAAGGCGCTGTCATTGTATCTATGCCCTCCTTTCCCCAACATGGCCTTTTCAGATCTGACCTTGTTTAATTAGCTTGCATTTCAGTCTGCTCAGTCCAGTTCTCAGCTTCCTGCCTTCCCCACTGTTCATTGTTTCCTCAGCATTCAGTTTCTGACAATTCTTCTACCTTCAGGAGACTTTTTTCTGTTTAGTGATTCAGGCCAGGTGATCAGACCAATTTTTTTTCCCTGAATGCTTTTACATTTCTCTTCATAAAACCTGGCTGTATCTTTTCTTGTGTATCCAAACTTTAAATAACATAATTACTTCTGAACAGGATTCCCAGTGCTCCAAATTGGCATACTAATTTTTGCTTTAGGGACCAAGTTAGACCCAGAGTAGCAGTGACTGTTTCTTCTGTTTCCTGGGAACTTCAGTTGTTGGCCAGGCAAATTAACAAATTACCAGATATAGCATGTAAGCAATCCTACTCCTCCAACACCTGTTTTTCCTAAGCCTAGTAGACAAAGTGCTTAAAATCTTCAAGTCTGTTTCTCTTACATGAGAGAGAGAAATATTAATTTATGAAACTTATAAAATCAAAATGAGTACTTATATATTTTTTCCTATTTATTGGGGGTAATGATTTTATTATGGGTGTTAACACATGGACATAGTTTCTCATCTCCCTGTGGTAGGTATCTGTAGAGCACTCTCACCTCCAACTTGGGTCCTTTTCTGTCATCATATGCCAAGACCTTAAGGCCCTCTTCACCTCCTTCCCCAGAGTCTTTTGCTTTGTGTAGTATACCATACCAATCCAAGTTTTGCTTTTTGTATTCCTTTAATGTCTTTGTTTCCTTTTATTTATTCTTGACCTTTTTTATTTGATATTAATAGTATGTTACAAGATGGTAAATTTACAATGTATAGTTCCACACCCCACCCACCATTCAAAGTTCTGTATCCCCCACCCATAGATAACTAGCATAGTTCTCACAAATCTCAGTTTGCTTGCTCCTGTTTTGTTTGGATTATTATTTTTTTTGTCACGTTCATGTAAATCAGATCACTAGTTTTCACATATGAGTTAAACCCTTTAGTGGTTGTCTTTTATCTCTTTACTAATTTCACTTAGCCTAACAACCTCTAGTTCCATTCATTTTGTCCCAAAGGACACAATATCATCTGTTCTGACTGCAGAGTAGTATCCCATGGAATATATATCCCATAACTTCTTAAGCCAGTCATTTGTTGATGGGCATTTAGACTGCAGCCACACTTTGGCTAGAGTGAATAATGCAGGTATGAACACAGGGGTGCAATGTCCCTTTTTTTTTTTTTTTTTTTTTTAATTTAAATTTTTAATTTAAGAAAGGATTAGTGAACAAAAGCATAAGGTAGGAGGGGTACAACTCCACACAATTCCCACCACCCAATCCCCATAACCCACCCTCTCCCATGATAGCCTTCCCATTCTCTAGCCCTCTGGGAGCATGGACCCAGGGTCGTTGAGGGTTGCAGAAGGTAGAGGGTCTGGCTTCTGTAATTGCTTCCCCGCTGAACATGGGCGTTGACTGGTCGGTCCATACTCCCAGTCTGCCTCTCTCTTTCCCTAGTAAGGTGTGTCTCTGGGGAAGCTGAGCTCCAGGACACATTGGTGGGGTCTTCAATCCAGGGAAGCCTAGCCAGCATCCTGGTGGCATCTGGAACCTGGTGATTGAAAAGAGAGTTAACATAGCAATGTCCCTTTTAACTAATGTTTGAGTGTCTACTGGATAAATGCCTAAGAGTGGTATTGCTGTATTACAAAGTAATTCCACTTTTTAAAATATTTATTTATTTCCCTTTTGTTGCCCTTGTTGTTTTTTATTGTTGTTGTAGTTATTGTTGTTGTTGTTATTGATGTTGTCGTTGTTGGATACGACAGAGAGAAACAGAGAGAGGAGGGGAAGACAGAGAGGGGGAGAGATAGACAGACACCTGCAGACCTGCTTCACCGCCTGTGAAGTGACTCCCCTGCAGGTGGGGAGCCGGGGCTCAAACCGGGATCCTTATGCCAGTCCTTGCGCTTTGAGCCACCTGTGCTTAACCTGCTGCGCTACTGCCCGACTCCCAAAAGAGTCACTATTATATGAAGTGACACCCCTGCAGGTGGGGAGCTGGAGGCTGGAACCTGGATCCTTACACTGGTCCTTGCACTTTGAAGTAATTCCACTTTTATTTGCTTAAGGACTATCCACACAGTTCAAAGGAGCTGCACCAATTTGCATTCCCACCAGCAATGTAGCAGAGTTCCCTTTTCTCCACCACCTCTCCAACACCTGTCATTTCCTGGTTTGTCGATGTAAGCCCTTCTCTCAGGTGTGAGCGCATATCTCAGTGCAGTTTTGATTTGTAGTTCTCTGATGCTAAGTGAAGTATGTCCTTGTTTCTTAAATTCCAACCATAAGAATCATCCAATATTTGTCTCTCACTCACTTTCAGCAGCTGAGTAGTGTTTAGTTGTGTCTCTATGCCACTACTTTCTTAGCCATTCATCTATCTTTGGGCATCTTGGCTACTTCCAAGTTTTGGATATTATGAATTGTATTGTAAAGTATTTTTGTTTCACTTGGGTAAGTATTTGTATCTTTAAATATCTGCAAGCTTATCATTATAAGAAGCAATGAACTGAAACTCTGTTCTTAGAAGATAGCATAAAAATATTTTCTGTCAATGGTAGGTTCAAACTGTCAATTGTTTGAAGCAAAAGTGTGAAGAAAAGCACAAGTTTATTTGAAGGCCTTAGAAATTGCAATTTGGGCGGGGGTAGGTAGCATAATGGTTACGCAGAGACTCTTATGCCTGAGGCTCTGATGTCTCAGATTCAATCCCCCATTGTAGTTTATGAGCATTACTCAGCTCATAAGCTAGAGCTGAGTAGTACTCTGTTAAAAAAAAAAGAAAGAAAGAGAGAGAGAGAGAAAGGAAGGGAAAAAAGAAAGAGAAATTGCAATTTGTGGATTATTGAGTCAGCATAAAGCTGAGCTGTGTTCCTCAAGTAGCACAGGAGGCTATCTACTCAACATGGGAGTATAAGGGTTATAGAAATAAGATTAAATGCACTGTTTTCAGCCGATCTTGGATGGACCTTGAAAAATTCATGATAAGTGAAATAAGTCAGAAACGGAAGGATGAATATGGGATGATCTCACTCTCAGGCAGAAGTTGAAAGACAAAATCAGAAAAAAAAAAAACACAAGTAGAACCTGAAATGGAACTGGCGTATCGCACCAAAGTAAAAGACCCTGGGGTGGGTGGGTGGGGAGAATACAGGTCCAAGAAGGATGACAGAGGACCCAGTGGGGGTTGTATTGTTATATGGGAAACTGGGAGATGTTATGCATGTACAAACTATTGTAATTACTATTGAATGTAAAACATTAATTCCCCAATAAAGAAATTTAAAAAAAAAAAAGAAAAGAAAAATATAAGATTAAATGGGAACTCAAGACCTAATGGGAAAAAAAAAGAGTTTTTCATCTTTCCCAACTTTCTGACTTGTTTCAGTTCTTCTAATTCACTGGAGCTATTTCCTTCTTAGCTCAGACCCTTGCAGACACTGTTATTACTTAAAACATCTTTTTTTGACCCCTCTTCACCTGAAAGCCTAACTTCTAGCTATTCCTTAAACATTTATGTTTATTATCCTTCCCTCAGAGATTGTCTTTGACTGCAATCTACCTCCACCTTCTACCCTAATTAATTTAGATGCTCTCTCATTCTCTGAGATTCCTATTTTTTTCATTTTGCAGTATTTATTACCTGAAAATACTTTATATTTGTTTTATTTATTTATTTATTTTGGATAAAGACAGAGAAATTGAAAGGGGAGAGGAAATAGAGAGGGAGAGAAACAGAAAGACACCTGCAGCCCTGCTTCACTAATTGTGAAGCTCCACCCCCTGCAGGTGGAGACCAGGGGCTTGAACATACCTAGGGACATTTGATTTTTTTTGACTTTTTTTTTTATTTAAGAAAGTATTAATTAACAAAACCATAGGGTAGGAGGGGTACAACTCCACACAATTCCCACCACCCATTCTCCATATCCCACCCCCTCCCCTGATAGCTTTCCCATTCTCTATCCCTCTGGGAGATGGACCCAGGGTCATTGTGGGTTGCAGAAGGTAGAAGGTCTGGCTTCTGTAATTGCTTCCCCGCTGAACATGGGCGTTGACTGGTTGGTCCATACTCCCAGTATGCCTCTCTCTTTCCCTAGTAGGGTGGGTCTCTGGGGAAGCGGAGCTACAGGACAATAGCTACAGGAGCTATTGGTGGGGTCTTCAGTCCAGGGAAGCCTGGCCGACATCCTGATGACATCTGGAACCTGGTGACTGAAAAGAGAGTTAACATACGAAACCAAACAAGTTGTTGAGTGGGACATTTGATTTTTGACAGAGGCCCAAAATGTTACACGGAGAAAGGAGAGTCTCTTCATTAAATGGTGTAGGGAAAATTGGGTTGAAACATGTTGTAGAATGAAACTGGACTGCTACATTTCACCATGCACAACAGTGAACTTCAAATGGATCAAAGATTTGGATATTGGGCCAGAAACCATCATATATAACTCTTATTGATGTTAAATTTTAAAAACATCTTTGACAACTCAAGTCCAATTACAAAGAAAACAAAGACAAAAATAAACCAGTGGGACTACATCAAGCTGGCAATCTTCTGTACAGCAGAATGAACCATCAACAAAATAGAGAGACTCCCTATGGAATGGAGAAGATCTTTATATGACACACATCAAAGAGCTAATAATCAAAATATATAAGGAGCTCACCATACTGTGCCACAGAAATCAAACAACCACATTAAAAAAAATTGGGAGAGGGCATGGACAGAATCTTCACCAAAGGAGAGATACAAAGGTGGGGGAGATAGTGTACTGGTTATACAAACAGACTCTCATGCCTGAGACTCCCAGGTCCCAGGTTCAATCCACCAGCCACCATAAGCCGGGGTTGAGCAGTGATCTGATTAAAAAAAAAAAAATACAAAGGACCAGCAGACATATGGCAAAATGCTCTAAGTCTCTGATTATCAGAGAAATGCAAATAAAGACAATAATGAGATACCATTTTATACCTGTAAAAATGGCATACATTAGAAAAGACAGAAACAGGAGCCAGGCGGTTGCACTACTGTAGGTTAAACACACGTGGTGCAAAGTGCAAGGACCAGCTTGAGCCTCCCCACCTGCAGGGGAGTCGCTTCACAAGCGGTGAAACAGGTCTGCAGGTGTCTATCTTTCTCTCCCCACTCTGTCTTCCCCTCCTCTCTCCATTTCTCTCTGTCCTAACAACAATAATAACTACAACAATAAAACAATAAGGGCAACAAAAGGGAATAAATAAATATTTTTCAAAAATTTAAAGAAAAAGAAAGAAAGAAAAGACAGAAACATCAAGTACTGACAAGGATGTGGGAGAAAAGGAACCCTTCTACACTGCAGGTGGGAAGGCAAATTGGTCCAGTCCCTGTAAAACCTATCTGGAGACTTCTCAGAACACTAGAAATGAACCTGTCCTCTCATGAGGATATGTCCAAAGGAAGCAAAGACACTCATCTGAAGAGATATGTGGTCTACGGCCATACTGCCCTGAACACACCTGATCTCTTCTGAAAAGATATGTATACACCTGTTTATTTTATTTGTTTATTTATTTTTTGCCTTCAGGGTTATTGTTGGGGCTCAATGTCTACATTATGAATCCACCACTCCTAGTGGATTCATTTTTTTTCCTCTTTATTTTCTTTCATTCTTTTTCATTCCATAGTACAGAGAGAAACTGAGAGGGGTAGGGAGATAGAGAGGATGAGAGAAAGATAGACACCTGCAGACTTGCTTCACCATTCATGAAGCATTCCCACTGCAGGTAGGGAGCAGGGGTTTGAACTAGGGTCCTTGCACATAGTACTATGTGTGCTTAACTGGGTATGCCTGACCCATGTATTTATAGCAACATGATTATTTATTTATTTATTTCCCCCTTTTTTGCCCTTGTTGTTTTTCATTGTTGTAGTTGTTGTTGTTATTGATGTTGTCGTTGTTAGATAGAACAGAGAGAAATGGAGAGAGGTGGGGAAGACAGAGAGGGTGAGAGAAAGACACCTGAAGACCTGCTTCACCACTTGTGAAGTGACTCCCCTATGGGTGGGGAGCACTGGGCTCAAATCAGGATTCTTATGTCAGTCCTTGTGCTTTGTGCCACGTGCGCTCAACCTGCTGCACTACCTCCTGCAACATGATTTTTTTAGTCTTTTTTGCACAACCATTTTTTGCTATTTCCCTAGTCCTCTTTAACTGTTCTTAAAAAAAAGCAACATGATAAATATTTTATTTATTTATTTATTATTGGATAGAGACAGAAATTAAGAGGGGAGCGGGAGACAAAGAAGGTAAGAGACATAAAGACACTTGTAGCCCATGCTTCATCACTTGTGAGGCTTTTCCCCTACAGATGGGGATCAGGAGCTTGAACCTGAGTCCTTGTACACTGTAATGTGAGAACATAACCATGTACGCCACTGCCGAGCCCCTATAGCAACATGATTTGTAATAGCCCAAACTTGGAATTAACCCAGATGTCCAACAACATATTAGTGACTAAGGAATACATACACAATGATATGCCACTTAGCTATTAAAAATGAAGTCATCTCCTTTGCCTCATCCTGGATAGAACTTTAAGTGAGATAAGCCAAAAAGAGAATGAATGCCTGATGACCTCATTCATAGGTAGAACTTAAACAAGGGCAGAAAAGGAAAATTCAAAATAAAATGAACTAAATGGAGTATTATTATACTAAAGAAGAAGATGCTGAAGAAGGCAAAGAAAGGTTGGAGGGTCATTTGGGATCTTGAGGAATGATGGCAGGAAGAAACAAGTTGGGAGTGAGAGTGTTTTGCAGACACCTATCACAAGGAGACAAAGAAAAAAAATAGTCAAGCAGTAATAAAATTACCACAAGCCACAGATAAAAGGGCAGTCTTAAAAGCAAAGAGAGAAAAATGGCTCATTACTTAAAAGAAAACAAAGGGAATTACAATGATTTCTCTTTAGAAGTGCTTTGAGTCATAAAGCAGTAGAATGGCATCTTTACAGTGATGGGAAATGTTATCAACTTTTAAATTTATATCCAGTAACTACATTTTAAAAATGAGAGGAAAAAAAAAGACTTTTAGACAACAAAAAAGAGAGTTGTCACTAATAAAACTGTAAGCAAAATTACTAAAGAATGTTTTCCAGGGAGTTAGGCGGTAGTGCAGCCGGTTAAGCGCACGTGGCGCAAAGCACAAGGACCAGCATAAGGATCCCTGTTCGAGCCCCCAGCTCTGGCTCCCCACCTTCAGGGGAGTCACTTCACAGGTGGTGAAACAGGTTTGCAGGTATCTATCTTTCTCTCCCCCTCTCTGTCTTCCCCTCCTCTCTCCATTTCTCTCTGAACGACGACATCAATAGCAACAACGATAACTACAACAACAATGAAAAAGAACAAGGGCAACAAAAGGGAAAATAAATATATTTTTAAAAAGAATGTTTTCCAGGTTAATATAAACATAAGTTACATTTATGCAGTTATTACACAGTATTTGCATGAAGGAAAAAAGATAGCACATATAAACTCAAATGTGTACAGAGGAATAAAGACTAGATAATACTAGTACATGATTAACTATCAAACTTGCATTTTCTAATTAATTTATAAAATAATCATAAAAACTTACTGTAATACCATGTTAACATATTGTAAAAATGGGTGTCAGATAGTGGCACACCTGGTCGAGCACATATGTTACAATGCTCAAGGACCCAGGTTTGAGCCGCTGGTCCCCATCTTAGCTTTGTGAGTGGTGAAATAGTGCTGCATGTTTCTCTCTTTCTGTCTCTTTGTCTCTGTCTCTGAATATGTCTCTCTCTCTCCCTCTCTCTCCCTCTCTGCCTCCCCCTACCCTCTCAATTTCTGGCTTTCTCTATCCAATAAATAAAAATAACAAAAATTTCAAAATATATTGTAAAAGTGGATGTTTTTATATAAAAACCTACCCAGCAACATATACCCAGCAATGGAAATGGTATACATGATGTCTATGTAGCAGCTTCATCACATATACAGAACAGTACAAGAGAAAATAATAAAGAACATTTGAGAGAAAATATAAACATGCAGCTTAAAGCTCTCATGCATGATGTGGTGAATTATTGTTGTTGTTGATGTTGCTATTGTTCTTGTTATTTTAGATAGAAGTAAAGAGAGAGAGAGAGAAAGAGACCATACCACTGAAGTCTCCTTCAAAGAAGTGGTGGTTGGACTTGAACCTGCATCACACACATGGCAAAACAGCACATTGTCCAAGTGAGAATAAAATATTATTTTAAAGTGGAGTCTAAGTTAAAAATGTGCAGTATACAAAGACCTAGATGTCAGACCAGAAACAATCAAATACTTAGAGGAAAAAATTGGTAAAACAGTTTCTCACCTACAACTCAAGGACATCTTTGATGAATCAAACCCACTTGCAAGGAAGACTAAAGCAGAAACAAACCAATGGGACTACATCAAATTGAAAAGCTTCTGCACATCCAAAGAAACTATTAAACAAACAGAGAGACCCCTCATAGAATGGGAGAAGATCGTCACATGCCATACATCAGACAAGAAACTAATCACCAAAATATATAAAGAGCTCAGCAAACTTAGCACCAAAAAAGCAAATGACCCCATCCAAAAATGGGCAGAGGATATGAACAAAACATTCACTACAGAGGAGATCCAAAAGGCTAACAAACATATGAAAAACTGCTCTAGGTCACTGATTGTCAGAGAAATGCAAATTAAGACAACACTAAGATACCACCTCACTCCTGTAAGAATGGCATACATCAAAAAGGACAGCAGCAACAAATGCTGGAGAGGTTGTGGGGACAGAGGAACCCTTTTACATTGCTGGTGGGAATGTAAATTGGTGCAGCCTCTGTGGAGAGCAGTCTGGAAAACTCTCAGAAGGCTAGACATGGACCTTCCATATGATCCAGTAATTCCTCTCCTGGGATTATACCCCAAGGACTCCATAACACCCAACCAAAAAGAGGTGTGTACTCCTATGTTCATAGCAGCACAGTTCATAATATCTAAAACCTGGAAGCAACCCAGGTGCCCAACAACTGATGAGTGGCTGAGAAAGCTGTGGTATATATACACAATGGAATACTATGCAGCTATCAAGAACAATGAACCCACCTTTGCTGACCCATCTTGGACAGAGCTAGAAGGAATTATGTCAAGTGAGCTAAGTCAGAAAGATAAAGATGAGTATGGGATGATCCCACTCATCAACAGAAGTTGAGTAAGAAGATCTGAAAGGGAAACTAAAAGCAGGACCTGACCAAATTGTAAGTAGGGCACCAAAGTAAAAACCCTGTGGTGAGAGGTAGACATGCAGCTTCCTGGGCCAGTGGGGGGTGGGAGTGGGTGGGAGGGATGGGTCACAGTCTTTTGGTGGTGGGAATGGTGTTTATGTACACTTCTAGAAAAATGTAGACATATAAATCAGTAGTTAATTAATAGGAGGAAAATCAATTGTATGTCTCAAAGTTTTTCAAAACACAAACTGAATCTTTTTAATATATAGGCTATGTATTTGATATGCGGACTCTCTCAAAAGCCTAGACCAAGTAGATTAGAAGCATCCAATAGCACAGCTATATACAAGATACTGGATACTGTACAGCAAACCCTAACAAAAGGACTTTTCAAAGTTAACCCAATTACCAAATAATGTGATGATAACATTAACTATCCATTGTCTTTTTGAACCCTAAGACAGCAGGAACCTCACATCTCCACTATAGAGCCCCTACTTCCCCCAGTCCTGGAACCCTTGGATAGGGCCCACTTTCCCGTATGCGTCTCCCAATCCATACCAAATAATATTGCATCCGCCAATCACAACCTAACCAACGCAACGATTGCCACCTCAGACTGTGTCCAGAGACTTCACGTGTGGAATGACAACCCTTCAGCTTCATTACTCGGGTGAGACCTTTCCTTTTATAGTACACTCTAATTTCATCTCAGGTGGTTCACTTTCTAACAAAGTCCCATAACCTAGATATACACCATTTTCTGTGAGAGAGAGATTATGTTCACACGTATCCATAAACTAGTGCAAAATATATACCTGAAAGCAGAAGTACACTAGAGTTTGCAGTGAGTACCTCCCTAACTCTTCCTCTCCACTATTCCAAGCTTTGGGTCCACTTTTGCTCAACAATTTGTTTGGCTTCGTATGTTAACTCTCTTTTCAATCACCAGGTTCCAGATGCCACCAGGATGCTGGCCAGGCTTCCCTGGATTGAAGACCCCACCAATGTGTCCTGGAGCTCAGCTTCCCCAGAGACACACCCTACTAGGGAAAGAGAGAGGCAGACTGGGAGTATGGACCGACCAGTCAACGCCCATGTTCAGCAGGGAAGCAATTACAGAAGCCAGACCTTCTACCTTCTGCAACCCTCAATGACCCTGGGTCCATGCTCCCAGAGGGATAGAGAATGGGAAAGCTATCAGGGGAGGGGGTGGGTTATGGAGATTGGGTGGTGGGAATTGTGTGGAGTTGTACCCCTCCTACCTTATGGTTTTGTTAATTAATCCTTTCTTAAATAAAAAAAAAGAAGAAAATTCAGAAGCAAAAAAATAAATGTGCAGTATAAATTTTACAAGAGACAATAAAAACTAGGCAAATTTATAAAGCTAATATTGAATGTTGGATGGAATGATATGTGTATTTGGGTAGCATCAACTTACATAATGAAGAAGTATTCAGAGTTGGTAGACTATTATATTACTTATCTTAATTTTTTTGTAATCTGTGTCATTTTTTCAGCTCCAGAAAAATTTTAGTTTTTGTGTGATTTCTCTTTTTAAGTAAATACTCATTTTATCTCTTAAAACAAAAAACCAAGAAAATCACTAGTAAAAGTACTTTAAATCAAAGTAAATAAATAAAAATGAGAGAGGAAGTACATACTTCTCAAGCAGAGAAGCAGCACTAGGAGAATGCATAGAACTGAAAGGAAATATGGTTATGATGTGCCAATGTAGTTTCGTCAGTTGTAACAAATGCACCGTGCTAGTGGGGGTGCTGATACGTGTGGGGACAGGGCATGTGGGAAAGTTCCATATCATTCTCTTAATTTTGCTGTTAACTTAAACCTCTTCTTTAAAAAAGTAAGTCTTAAGAAAAAGGGAGCCCCAAAAGAGTTGGAAACATATAGGGAGCAGTTGAAAGAGTTTCAAGGAGGACAAGGATGGGGAGACAGGATTTGGATAAATGAAGAAAACAGGCCTGGCATTTGAATTGAGGGAAGAGCATGAGGAGAAGTCTGGTTGTCAAGACAGGTTTGCTAGCACTGTTGAAATAGTAACCTGACTGCCTGATTCTCTGTTGGCTGTTGTAGACCAAACTAGGCAAGAAGGTTAATCCGTATCATGGAGTGTCTTGAGAGCTTCCCTAAGAGCAATGGGGAACCACTGCTAATAGTGGTTAGACATGATAAAAGCATGAGTGATGGCTAGAAGGGTGGGCGGTGACTTGGTCTAAAAACAGAGAAAAGGACTGTAAGACCAACTAACTGACCCATGCAGTTATCAATAATTAACTATTGATAAGTCTCAGGGCTCTTTGGAAGCAAGTATCTGATAGTCTATTCTATAATATACATCACTATGCCATAGTAACTTCTAAGTATTTAAGGTTTGAACTGTGGTCAGTATAGATGAGAAAACATGAGTATTTGACAACAAAATAAGCAAAACAATAGCATAAATAAAACAATTCCTAATTGAAAAAATGTGAAAACACTGAATAGATTTTCTTTGAAACTTTGGAACAGTTTGAACCACGAATTTTGAGTTTTGTTTTGTTTTTCCACTTGAGTATCTGAGATAAATAGACAAATAGTGACCTCAGATTCTTTGATTTTCATGCAACAGTAATTTACATGAAACCAATGTTCCCAGACAAGGCTTGTTGTAGCTTACGCTCAAATCTAAAGCGAGACAGCCTGAAATTAGAGCTGTGATTAAGGGGAACAAAAGCAAGTAGGCAGCATGTGAGCAAACAGGGCCCTTCTATCAGAAGTCGTCAATTGCATACAATTCTAGGTGGGTACAGGACTCATGGGTCTATTCAAGTACTCTAGAAATAAATTCTGTAAAGTACACTCAGGATTCCATATGGCATGCCCAGGATGACTAAATGTTCATTACTGCCATCCCAGGAAGTGTTGTATAGACTTAAGATGTGTATATGCAGGGAAGTCCTGAGTGTGACTTAAAAATGAAAAGACTGTGTTCTTGCCCTCAGTGGGTGTTTGTAGTTAGAAGGGAGGGTAGGTCTTATCCCTCTTCAATCTCAAAACTGAGTTTACATTTTTAAAAATATCTAAGTCAAGAAAAAAAAAAAAAAGCTGACTTAATTCCCATTATATGGATGAAAGATGCGAGCACTGAGGGAGAAATCCATGACAGTGTTTTGTGTTTCTTCCTCAAAGTCTCGGTCTTTTGCCAAGACATGTATTACCAGCCCACCAAGCATTAAATACTAATCACTGGTTGCAACTGGGTTTATTACTAGCTCTGTGAGTGGAGAACTCCACTTACTTTCTTCTTTTTCTTGTTTTTTACTATTATTTTTTTATTTTTTTACTTCTTTTTCAATCATTCATTCATTTACTCATCAATATAATTTTATTGAGGAAATGTTGATTTGTAGGATTTTTGTTGTTTAAAGGGGGCATTTCCACATTTCTCCAAGATAGGTTTCAATACATTTCACCTTCAACCAAACTGTCATCTTATTCCACTGTAATCTCCTTTTATTAATCTTTCTTTCCCCCTTCTGAGCCCCTGAATCTGCTGTGATGGACTGCTAAATTGCAGAGTAGTATTCTCTTGACTGCAGGTCCCACAATTCCTTTATCTTGTCATTTGGGGCATTTAGATCCCCCCCCCCCCCCCGATATTTTGGCTACTTCAAATAGTGCATCTATGAACACAGAAGTCCATATATCCTTTTGAATTAGCCTTTTCATGTCCTTTGGATATATGCCCAAGAGTAATATTACTGAATCATAAGGTACATCCATTTGTATTTATTTAAGGATTCTTTTTACTGTTTTTTCATAGTATCTGTACCAGTTTGCATTCTCACCATAAATGTACCAAAATTTCTGTTTTCTTCACATTCTTGCCAGGACTTGTTATTTCATAAATATATATATATATATATTACTCTCACATGTGCGAGGTGATATTTGGGGAGGTTAATTTGCATCTAATAACTTAATAACTGGTGTTTTGGGACCATAATACCTATATGTAGTCTTCAAGGTAGTATAATACTTTACAGCTGTTATAAAAACCAATGATTTAAAGACTGGCAAAGTAGCTCATTTGGGTAGTGTGCTGCTTTACCAGCTTCAGTGTAGTGGTCTCTTTTATAGTCTCTCTTTCTTTCTCTCTTCCTCGCCCTTCTTTCCTCCTCTCTCTCTCTGCTTCCCTATCTTTCTGTAAAAAACAACAACAAAACAATGACAGCATTTTTTTCTTATTTTAATGCCTTAAATGTATTTGAAACAAGACAAAATAATGAAAGGAGAAAGTGATTTTATTTAAAAATGTAAAATAATTTTCTTAGCAGTTATTTTTTTCTCTTTTTTATTTGCCATTTTCCCCCTTTTGTTGCCCTTGTTGCTGATCGTTGTTGTTGTTATTATTATTGTTATTGCTGTCATTGTTGTTGAATAGGACAAAGAGAAATCAAGAGAGGAGAGGACGATAGAGAGGGGGAGAGACAGATAGACACCAGCAGACCTTCACCAAAGCAACCCCCCCCTGCAGGTGGGGAACTGGGGGCTTGAACCAGGATCCTTATGCCAGTCCTTGTGGTTTGCACCATGTACGCTTATCCCACTGTGCTACCTCCTGGCCCCCTTCTAGGCAATTATTTGTGAGAAAGATATTTAGGATACCTACTTAACATTTTAATTGTACATTTAATAATTTAGAGGTAATAATGTAAAATTAATAATTATCATGGTTCACATAAGAAGACTTGCCTTATGAGAAGCATGTATATTTCAGGATTCACTGTAGTAAGCAAAAGAAACAAATTCTGGTTAATTAGGTCATAAAAGGGATTTATTCTTAAAATATAGGGAAGGTCATAGAATTTTCCAGGGTGTGAAAACTCAGAGACACCCTTTTCCAAACTGACTTCATGAGGAAATTTATGTTTAGAAGTTTTTCATGTGACACTACCAAGTGAAAGCAAAACGTGTATAATAGCATAATTAGGTGACTTTGGCTGCTCTTGAGGAATCAAGTCACACTTGGCTATAAAAATGGAAAACTGTGGCATTAAGAATGAAATTAAATTTATATGATATATTATGATCACTATTGTTACTTTAATTCAAATATACTCACCATTTCATAAATCTTACAACACTGAATCCACATGACATTGTAAAGTGTATCTATTCATCTGTTGGCTTACAAATACAGATTAATATACCCAATAGGAAAGAGTCACCTTATTTACTTATGTATATTTAAAGCTCAAAAACTACCCCCAGATTTTCACAGTTCTTGAAGTCACTATTAGAGGGTTTTAAATGATTAGAGCCATGTAAGAGGGTTTAAAATGGATTATTGGCAAAGGTTCAAGCCAGCAAGGCAAGAGGCCAGCCTTGGCATTCTGACTGAGAAGTTTGCAATACAAAGCAGCTCATTAATTCTCTTCTGGCTAGAGGAGAAAAACATCTTTGTCCTTCCTGAAGATGGTTGTTGTAAGTTACCAAGATGCCTTCACTTTGGCTAATCTCAGAGTTAAAGAGGTAGGGTGAGAAACGGAAGGTCTTTGGACACTGTATGGAGTCTTAGTTTGGGTCTTTCTTTAGGGAGCTAACTTGCCAGTTTCTTAGACTATCCACAAGGAATGTGGACACAATCAGGAAATGTAGTTTGACTACATTTGCTGCTTTTGCAAGAGAAAATGTCCTTCTGATGTTTCCTCATTGTAGTTTCACTGCTTGTTTAAAATGAGGAGAGAGGATAGTGATAATGAAGATGTTTGGCACTTTTTTGAGCAGACAGTTTGTGCCTGGGACTGTGCCAAACCCTTAGTCTTTATATCCTTTCATCCCTGTGAGAATTCTGTGCAGAAGGCACTGCTACATCTCTGTTTTACAAATGAGGAAACTTAAACTATAACAGTTTGTGCTACTTTTCCAAGATCAAACATATAAACTGTGAGAGTTTCCTGAGACAAAAATCTATGTGTTTTGGCAAAAACTGATAACCCAAGTCACCATGAAAATCTCTCTGGTGTCTTTCTGGGGGGTCGTGGCTTTAGTAATTGTAGTCTCTCAGCACCTCTACTCCCATTCACCTCTCTCTCTCTCTCTCTCTCTCTCTCCTCTACTGCTTAGTTCCAAGACAATGCATTTCTTTATCTTCCTATTAGACCCAAGACAGTGTAATTGAAACTGAGCCCCAAAGAACTGTACTAGGACAGGAGGGAGGGGAGCAGTCAAGGATGGAGGAACAGGTAAACAATAAGGACTGTTACAGAGACTCAAATCCCTACCTCCTTTCTGAGAGGCATACCCCTTGTTACAACAGAGTATTATGTAAAGCACATTAGCAGTTCACTTCTGAAAGAAGAGGGGTTATGATGGGGGATACTAGCTTGGACTTCTCACCTTTCTTTATCATAATATATAAAGAGGACTGTGAGAGAGAAAGATCCAAGGTGTCAGACTATGCAGGTTCTTGCCTTCTTACTTCCCCCATATCCACCAATATAAAAAGCGTCTCTACCAGGAGAAAAGAGAGCTGATTGGAGTAAAAAGATAGTCTCACCACAGATTACACAACAGAGCAGTTATTTCCCCCTCCCCCTTTTTACTTTTATTTTTTATTTCTTTATTGGGGAATTAATGTTTTACATTTGACAGTAAATACAGTAGTTTGTACATGCATAACATTTCTCAGTTTTCCATATAACAATACAACCCCCAGTAGGTCCTCTGTCATCCTTCTTAGATCTGTATTCTCCCCATCCACCCACCCCAGAGTGCAATACACCAATTCCAGTTCAGGTTCTACTTGTGTTTTCTCTTCTGATCTTATTTTTCAACTTCTCCTGAGAGTGAGATGGATGCCATAGTCATCCTTCTGTTTCTGACTTATTTCACTTAACATGAAATTTTTAAGGTCCATACAAGATCAGCTGAAAACGGTGACGTCACATTTTTTTATAGCTGAGCAGTATTCCATTGTGTATATATACCACAACTTGCTTAGCCTCTCATCTGTTGTTGGACACCGGGGTTGCTTCCAGGTTTTGGCTATTACAAATTGTGCTGCCAAGAACATATGTGTACACAGATCTTTTTGGATGGGTGTGTTGGGTTCCTTAGGATATATCCCCAGGAGAGGAATTGCAGGATCATAGGGTAGGTCCATTTCTAGCCTTCTGAGAGTTCTCCAGACCATTCTCCACAGAGGTTGGACCAATTGACATTCCCACCAGCAGTGCAGGAGGGTTCCTTTGACTTCACCAGCATTTGCTGCTTTCTGATGTATGAAATTCTCACAGGAGTGAAGTGGTATCTCATTGTTGTCTTTATTTGCATTTCTTTGACAATCAAAGACTTGGAGCATTTTTTCATGTGTTTCTCAGCCTTTTGGGTGGTGAATATTCTGTCCATGTCCTCCCCCAATTTTTGGATGGGTTATTTTTTTTTCTTCTTATTGAGTTTGGAAAGCTCTTTATATATTCTGGTTATTATCCTCTTGTCTGATGTATGGCGTGAAAAGATCTTTTCCCATTCTATGAGGGGTCTCTTGGTTTGGGTAGTAGTTTCTTTTGCTGTGCAGAAGATTTTTAATTTGATGTAGTCCCATAGGTTTATACTTGCCTTAGTCTTCTTTGTAATTGGATCCGTTTCATTGAAGATGTCTTTAAAATTTATGAGGAAAAGAGTTCTGCCAATATTTTCCTCTAAGTATCTGATAATTTCTGGTCTAACATCCAAGTCCTTGATCCATTTGAAATTTACTTGTGTATTTGGTGAAATATAGTGGTTCAGTTTCATTCTTCTGCATCTTTCAACCCATTTTTTCCCAACACCATTTGTTGAAGAGACTCTGCTTTCCCCATTTTAATAGTCTGGGCACCTTTGTCAAATATCAGATGTCCATAGGTGTGGGGGCTTACTTCTGGGCTCTCAATTCTATTCCACTGGTCACTGTGTCTATTCATGTTCCAGTACCAAGCAGTTTTGATGACAATGGCCCTATAATATGATTTGAGATCTGGGAGTGTGATGCCTCCAGTTCTGTTCTTTCTTCTCAAGATTGTTTTGGCAATTCGAGGTCTTTTCTGGTTTCAGATAAACATTTGTAGCATTTGTTCTATTCTCCTAAAAAATGTGATTGGGATCTTGATGGGGATAGCATTAAATTTGTATATGGCTCTAGGTAGTATATTCATTTTGATGATGGTAATTCTTCCAACCCATGAACATGGAATATCTTTCCACTTCCTTGTGTCTTTTTCAATTTCCTTGAGTAGTGACTCATAATTTTCAGTATACAAGTCTTTCACTTCTTTGGTTAGGTTTATTCCTAGATATTTTATTGTTTTTTGTTGCTATAGTAAAAGGAATTGATTTCTGGATTTCAACTTCTCTCCTTAGTGTTTGCATAGAGGAATAGCACTGACTTTTAAATGTTAATTTTGTAGCCTGACACCTTACTGTATTGCCTGATGATTTCCAAAAGCTTCTTGCTGGATTCCTTAGGTTTTTCTATGTATATTATCATGTCATCTGCAAATAGGGAGAGTTTGACTTCTTCTCTTCCAATCTGTATCCCTTGAATTCCTTGCTCCTGCCTGATTACTATGTAAGAACTTCCAAAAGGATGTTGAATAATAATGGTGATAGTGGGCATCCCTGTCTAGTACCTGATCTGAGGGGAAATGCTTCCAGTTTTTCACCACTGAGTATGACGTTAGCTGTAGGTTTGCTATATAGACTCCACTATCTTCAGGAATTTTCCATCTATTTGCATTTTTGTAGTGTTTTGATCATAAAGGGATGTTGTATTTTGTCAAAAGCTTTCTGTGCATCTATTGATATGACCATGTGGCTTTTGGTCTTGCTTTTGTTGATGTGGTGGATCACATTGATTGATTTACATATATTAAACCAACCTTGCATGCCTGGGATAAACCCCACTTGGTCATGATGAACAGTCTTTTTAATATACTGTTGTATCTGGTTGGCTAGAATTTTGTTCAGTATTTTAGCATCTATGTTCATCAGAGATATTGATCTGTAGTTTTCTTTATTGGTTGTGTCCCTGTCTGATATTGGAATCAAAGTGATGTTGGCTTCATAGAAGCTGGAGGGGGGTATTCCAGTGTCTTCAATCTTCTGGAAGACTTTTAGAAGTAGAGGTATTAGTTCTTCTTTGAAGTTTGTGTAGAATTCATTTGTAAAACCATCTATTCCAGGACTTTTATTTTTGGGAAGATTTTTGATAACTGTTTCAGTTTCATTAGCTGTGATGGGCCTATTCATGTTATCTACTTCCTCTTTACTTAGTTTTGGAAGTTCGTAGGTATCTAGGAAATCATCCATTTCTTCCAGGTTCTCTAGCTTGGTGGCATATAGTTGTTCATAGAAACCTTGCATGATATGTTGAATTTCTGTGGTGTCTGTTGTGATGTCTCCTCTTTCATTTAGTATCCTATTTATTTGGGTCTTCTCCCTTTTTGGTTGTGTGAGTCTGGCTAAAGGTTTGTCGATTTTGTCCACTCTTTCAAAGAACCAACATTTACTTTCATTGACCTTTTGTAAGGTTTTCTTATTTTCAATGTTAATTGATTTCTACCCTAACTTTATTGATTTCTATCCTTCGGTTGCTTTAGGGTTCCTTTGTTCTTCTTCTTCTAGGTCTTTAAGATGTGCAATCAGGCTGTTTATTTGTGCTTTTTCTTCTTTCCTAATGTGTGCTTGAATGGCTATGAACTTGCCTCTCAGTACTGCCTTAGCTGTGTCCTAAATATTTTGATAGCTTGTGTCATTTTCATTGAACTCTTCAAACATTTTGATTTCTTCCTTTATTTTCTCTTGACCCAGGAGTTGTTAAGGAGTGTACTGTTGAGCTTCCACATTTTGGGACTATTAGTAATATTTTGTTGATTGTTATTTGTTAGTTTAATTCCCCTGTGGTCTGAGAAGATGCTTGGAATGATTTCAATGCTCTTGAATTTGCTAATGCTGTCTTTGTGGCCTAAAACATGGTCTATCCTTGAGAATGACCCATGTGTACTTGAGTAAAATGAATATTCCAGTTTCTTCGGATGAATGACTCTGAAAATGTCCAATAGTTCTAGTTTATCTCCTCATTTAGCTCCCTCATGCCTTTATTGATTTTCTGCCTGGAGGATCTGTCAAGTTGAGAAAGTGGGGTATTGAAGTCCCCTACTATTAATGTGTTGCTGTAAATATATTACTGTAGCTCTTTCAGTAGATGTTTGATCTATTTCGATGGCTTCTCACTGGTTGCATAGATGTTAATAATTGTTAAATCCTCTTGATTGACTGATTCTCTGAGCATTAAGCAGTGTCCATCCCTATCTTTTTAAATTTTATTTATTTTAAAGTCTGTCATGTCATATATGAAAATAGCTGTTCCTGCCCTTTTTTGTTGGCCTGTATGATAGTTTTCCATCCTTTCACTTTGAGTCTGTGTTTGTCTTGTTGAGTTAGGTGGGTTTCCTGTAGACAGCATATTCTTGGATTGTGTTTTCTGATCCATCTTTCTACTCTGTGCCTTTTAATGGGTGAATTCAGGCCATTGACATTTATTGATACTACAGATTTAAGATATTTTAATGCCGTTCTTGTAGATTTTATAGAGTGTTCTGATAGATGGCATATTTATGGTGGTCTGACTGTTTATAGGAGACCTTTCAGAACTTCTTTCAGGAAAGACTTGGTGATAGTTGATTCCTTCAACTGTTGCTTGTCTGAGAAGGTTTTGATGCCTCCATCTAGTCTGAATGATAGTCTAGCAGGATACAGTAGTCTTGGTTGAAAGCCTTTCTGATTGATTACTCAATAGATATCTTGCCATTCTCTTCTGGCCTGCAGTGTTTGTGGAGAAGTCTGCTGCTAATCTTATGGGTTTTCCTCTATAGGCAACTCTTTGTTTTTCTCTTGCAGCCTTCAGGATCCTTTCTTTATCCTTATTCCTTTCCATTATGAATAGGATGTGTGTTGGTGTCTTTAAGTCTGGGTTAATTCTGTTTGGGACTCTCTGGGATTCTTGAATCTTTATGTCTTTGATGTTGTCTAGACTAGAGAAGTTTTCAGCAATTATGTCCTGAAGAATGCTTTCTTCCCCTCCCTCTTTTTCTTCCTCTGCTAAGCCATTAATGCATATATTATTTCTTTTGAAGTCATCTCATAGGTATCTGTTTTGTTTTCAGTATCTCTTAATCTCTTTTTGAAATCTGTTTCTTCTTTTTCAGTTGCCTCTAATTCATCCTCGGTATAGCTAATTCTGTCTTCAGCCTCATTTGTTCTATTCTCGCTCCCTTGTACTGTTTTCTTTATTTCATCTATTTTGTTACCCTGTTCTGATACTGTTTTAGCTTATTCAGCTAGTTATGTTCTTAGCTCAGCTATTTCAGCTTTCAGCTCTCTAATAAGCTTTAGATAATTAGTGTTTTCTTCCAGAGTCTCATTGGTTGTTTCTGCATTTATGATGACAATTATTTCAAACTCTTTACTCACTCCTGTTATTATTTCCTTAACTAGTGTTTGGATGTTGACTTCATTATTTTGTGCTTCAGCCTTTTGGGGGGATTTTAGCTGGACTCTTGTCCTGGTTCATTTCTTTAATATTTCTTCTTGTTGGTTTAACCGTTTTATATATTATGTTGTGAGGTCTCTCTCTCAGTACTTTTCAAATTACTGATCACTCTTGCCTGGATTGACTTGTGTCTAAGTAAGGTTATTAAAGGGTTCACAGTTGTGGAAGTTGACAGTTGTTTCAATATTATTTTAATCCCTGAGTTGGAGCTCAGTGCCTTAAAAGCCTCTTTTGTTCTTTTTCTTCCCAGTAGGCTATGGAAGCCTGAGAGCTTTTAAACTATAAGTAGCCTTCTTAACTTAATCACTGAATCCTGACCAAGAGATAAATCAGGGTGGGGAAGAGATAATCCAGTGGTTATGCAAAGAGACTCTCACAGCCCTACTGCTAGGCCATGGAGGTATAGATCTTCTCTTGAGTTTCCTGGTTAGTTCTCTGTCCCCTGGTGTCAGCACAGGGCCTCCCCCCTGGCTGCTCCAGATTTTGAGGGCAGTAGCAATGGATACTCACAGTTGCATTTGGTAAGTCACATTGGAGTCCTCTCCTCCCTTCAGGCATCTTTTTGTTGGTGAAACAGACTGTAAGTGGTGTCTCAACTGGTTAACTGTCAGACTGTTACCTGCCACCCAACATCTCCCTAGGCTCCTCACTGTCCATAAGCCACACATGTTTGCACTCAACGGTGACTTGTTGGGTTCTTGAATTCGCTCCAGTCCTGTCTTGTTGCAGTGCCAAGTGCTCTTCTTTGGTATTCCTAGTTGATCCGGGAGAGGAGAGGAGAGAAACATGGCTGCTGCTGCTCCGTAGCCCTGCCTCCACCCCCCCCCCTTTTTTTAAAGAAGACTGATATAACAGAAATTGTCTTCTGCTACTCCAGTCAGTAGCAGTCCTGTCTAATTTTGAGTATGTGACTTTCATTCTGACTCATTTTTGAACCTCTTTGTGTTTACTGAAACCTTATAAAATATGGAGGTCATTTAATTAGAATCCTGTACACATCTCTGCTCCACCTCTTTTGAGATTCTACCTGGGAAATGGCATTTATCATTAAAAATTCTGTCTACAGAAGCATTATCTCCACAAGCTTGGTACCTCAGCTGCTCTCTCTCTCTGCCATACCTGACCACTAAGAAGAAAATCAATTCAGGATGAAAACTTCCAATATTTCAGGGGTCTGAAGGTCTACTCTCTTACTTGGCCCTAATTATTTGCTTGTCCTTCTTAAAGCTGATTCTAGCTGATTCTCCTATCAGATAGGAGGAAAAAGGATGGCCCCAGTTGAGCCAATTCACTCTAAGGGTCCACAAACCACCATATTAGACAACACTTTTTTAAATTAATTTAGTTATTGTATAAAGACAGAAATAAATCAAGAAGGGAAGGGTAAACAGGCAGGGAGAGAGACACCTGTAGCACTGCTTATCAACTGATGAAGATTCCCCCCTACAGATGGAGATTGAAGGCTTGAACCCAGGACTTGAGCATGATAACATACACACTTAACCCAATGCAACACTACCTGGCTCTTCCCTCCCCTTTATTGGGGGGACTAGCAGTTTATAGTTAACAGTAAAATACAGTAGTTTGTACATGTGTAATATTTCTCATTTTTCCACATAACAATTAAACTCCTTCTAGGTTCTCCTCTGCTTTCATGTTCTAGGACCTGAACCCTCCTTCCGATCCCAATTTTTTTCTAATGTCTTTATTAGGGGATTAATGTTTTTTTTAATTTAAGAAAGGATTAACTAACAAAACCATAAGGTAGGAGGGGTACAACTCCACACAATTCCCACCACCCAATCTCCATAACCCACCCCCTCCCCTGATAGCTTTCCCATTCTCTATCCCTCTGGGAGCATAGACCCAGGGTCATTGAGGGTTGCAGAAGGTAGAAGATCTGGCTTCTGTAATTGCTTCCCTGCTGAAAATGGGCATTGACTGGTCGGTTCATACTCCCAGTCTACCTCTCTCCTTCCCTAGTAGGGTGTGTCTCTGGGGAAGCTGAGCTCCAGGACACATAGGTGGGGTCTTCAATCTAGGGAAGCCTGGCCAGCATCCTGGTGGCATCTGGAACCTGGTGATTGAAAAGAGAGTTAACATATGAAGCCATAATGGTTGTTTTTTATCTTTATTTGTTGCATAGAGACAGCCAGATAAGAGAGTGATAGAGAGGGAGAGAGACAGAGAGACACCTGCAGCACTACTTCACCACTCGCAAAGCTTTCCTCCTGCAGGTGGGGGCCAGGGGCTTGAACCTGGGTCCTTGCGCATTGTGATACATGTGCTCAACCAGGTGCGCCACCACCCAGCCCCAGGGGATTAATGGTTTACAGTCAACAGTAAAATAAAATACTTTGTACATGTGTAACATTTCCCAATTTTTCACATAACAATTCAACCCCCACTAAGTCCTCTTCCACCATCATGTTCCAGAACTTGAACCCTCCCCCCCAACCTCAGAGTCTTTTATTTTAGTGCAATACACCAAACCTAGTCCAAGTTCTGCTTTGTGTTTTCTTATTTGTTAGTTTGTTTGTTTATTTTGACTCCAAGGCTACTGCTGGAGCTCAGTGCCGGTACTATGAATCCACTGCTCCTGGTGACCTTCCTTTCTTTCTCTTTTCTTTCTTTCTTTCTTTTTTTTTTTAACTATATAAGACAGAGAGAAATTGCAAGAGGAGGGGAAGATAGAGAGGGGCAAGAGAAAGAGAAAGAGATACCTGCAGACCTGCTTCACTTGTGAAGCAACCCCCCTGCAGGTGGGGAGTGAAGGGGGGCCTCCAACAAGGATCATTGTGTTGGTCCTTGCATATCGTACTATGTGTGCTTAACCCAGTGCTCTAGCACCCAGCCCCCCTGTTTAATTATTTTTCAACCCTTTTTTTCTTTAGTGATTTAAAAATAATAGACAAGATCATAGGATAAGAGAGGTACAATTCCATACAATCCCCACCATCTGAATGCCATATCCCATCCCCTCCATTGGAAGCTTCTTTATTCTTTACCCCTCTGGGAGTATGGACTGAAGATCTTTATGGGGTGCAGAAGGTGGAAGGTCTGGCTTCTGTAATTACTTCTCCACTGGACATGGGCATTGACAGGTTGATCTATACCTACAGCCTGTTTCTGTCTTTCCCTCGTGGGCTAGGGCTCTGGGGAGGTGGGGTTTCAGGACACATAGGTAAGATCCTCTGCCCAGCTTAATAATATTTTCTAATGGAAAAATTTCAAAATAATTTACTGGGGCATTTTGTGTGAATTTAGGTAAACCTGTCAAATTGTACAACTATCAGCATGAACTTAGTTTCAGACATTTTCATCACCCCCCTGCAACTGTTTCCTCTTGCCCATTTGCCATTACTCCCTGTCTTCCCTCACCTAGGTGTCAACTTGTAAAACCATGAATCTATTTTCTGTCTCTATTACTTTGCTTCTATGATGAAATCATACACTGGGTTGCATTGGATCGACCTTTTCGTGGTGCATCCCATGAGTACCCATTCATAGGGGAAACTGACGATCCTTCCTAGCCGACTGAATCCACATGGATCCCAGTCACTTTAAAGCCAGCAACAAGCAGCTCCTGACAGCTTTGCTGTTGACTGGCTACGGAAGAAGGGCAAACGCTAGAAGAAGAAGAAGAATCATACACTGTGTGTGGTCTCTCGTGTCTGGCTTCTTGCTCAGAGCATACAGTTTTTGAGATTCAACTACAATTTGTTCCCTTTTTTTTTTTTTTAAACACTGAGTTACTTTCTATTATGTACACTTACCACAGGTCGTCTATTCATTCGTAAACTTTTCTGAGAATTGGGGTTGTTTATGATTTGAAGCTCTTATGAAGAATGCTGATGTGAACATTCATATGAATCATTGTGGAACTCCTTTCAAAATTAAACAGTCTATTTATTTAGTTTCCCTAGTTCTAACTACAGACATGTATAAGTTAATGATGTCTCAGTCAACAACAAATTGTATATACTGTATTTTGCTTATGCTGCATCAGACCCAGTCATTATACCATCTAGCATATGTATGTAGTATGCTGTAACAGCTGGGTTTGTGTAATTATGCTTTACAGTGTTCTCAAAACCATCACATCTCCTAATGACCATAAAAATTATTGTATTAACTTCCTATATTTGTTTTTAAAATGACACCCTAATCTTTGACTCATTTAGACTGCACAGAGGACTCAAACTAAGAGCGATCATATCAATCACAGTTCACATCACTGTCCTATTTATCCAAGTTGTGCCTAAAAGTTCTCAGAAATTTATGTTCCACCTGACAAGGTGGAACTCTTCATAAATCCTCTGGCCATCCAAAATTACTGTTTTAAAAGCTTTAACAAATTCCTTATTGATGAGCTTTCAAATTGTTCCCAGACTTTCATTTTTATGAAAAGAACTGAAACAATATGACTTTGTAATATTTCATAATAATAGTAGATCTGTACAATTTCGGGGTCAAAGCCACACACTTATAATTTAAATGAAGAATGCTTTTTTTTCCCCCTTCAGTTTGGTGGCAATATCATATGCATGTGTTCTTAGACCTTCACTGTCTCTTTGTTTTTTGTTGTTATTTTTTTCATTGTCTCTTTGAATCCAAACTTCTTTATTTTAACTGACAATAGGTGGTATCTGGATGTAATTTGAATTGTGTTTCTATTTTTTATGGTTGAGTTGAATTTTTATATATCTAAGAACTATTTTTTATATCTTCTGTGAATTCTGTGTCTTTTATTCCCCCCCTTTTTTAAATTGTACTTTGTGTCTTTATCTTATTGCTTTGTGGGGAATTTAACCCTATGTTCTGATAAATGTAGCAAATATTTTGTTTCCTTTCACTTTGATAGATTTTGACAAACAAAATTTTATTCATTTTTTTATTATGGTTAAAATATACCTAACACAAATATTATCATTTTAATCATATTAAGTGTACCTTTTAGTGTGGGTGGATGGATGTTTTTCCCTTTCTGAGTTCATTGGCTTGTCTAATAGTTGATATAAGTAAACAGAAGAGAAACAATTTAATTTCATATTTACAGGAACTCCACAAACACCCAAAATCCAAAAGAGTCAGCAAGTGAGACTTATACCATCCTGAGCCAAAGAAAAGGGGTGAAATGTATAGAGCTTCAAGATGGAGAAAAACAATTCACAGCAAGAAGAAATGATTGGTAAACAAATGTTTGCTATGCAATACACCAAAGGATTTTATTTTATTATTTATTTACTAGCTAGAGACAGAGAGAAATTGAGAGGGGAGGGGTAAGATAGAGAGGGAGAGAGACAGAAAAACACCTGCAGTATTGCTTAACCACTCATAAAGCTTTCCCCCTGCAGGCAGGGACCAGGGGCTTGAACCTTCGTCCTTGTGCACTGTAACACGAGCACTTCCAAAGGATTTGTTTTATAAAATTTTTATCTCTGGCAATAGCTCATTTTCTTATCTAAATTCTGTTAGGCAATTAAGGGAGAGGTAAAAAGTTCCCAGAGTCAGGAGTCTAGTGGTAACACAGCGGGTTAAGCGCAGGTGGCTCAAAGCTCAAGGACCGAGTAATGATTCCAGTTTGAGCCTCCGGCTCCCCACCTGTAGGGGAGTCTCTTCACAGGTGGTGAAGCAGGTTTGCAGGTGTATATCTTTCTCTCCCTGTCTCTGTCTTCCCCTCTTCTCTCCATTTCTCTCTGTCCTATCCAACTATGACGACATCAGTAACAACAATAATAACTACAACAATAAGACAACAAGGGCAACAAAAGGGAATAAATATTTTTTAAAAATTAAAATAAAATAAAAAAGTTTCCAGAATCTTCTTGGTCTTAATTATTTCAGGTTGAAGTAACCCAGCAGCCAAAGTGGCATGTTCTAGGGTATTTATATTATATTATATTATATTATATTATATTATATTATATTATATTATATTATATATTGAAGTCTCTATGAACTTTCCTGTATGTACTATAATGGCTTTATCTGTTTTGGTAACAGACATAAATTTGTTTTCACATTTTACAATAAATTTCTTTTGAAATCCTTAACATAAAATAGCTACCAGGAAGAGTGAAGTCATGCAGGCACTGAGCCCCAATGATAACCCTGGAGGAGAAAAAAAGTTATACATTTTTCTCTTTTTAGTTAGAAGAACTAAAAGAGTTTCTGGTGAATATGATTCAGGTAGAACCAACTTGATAATCTATTGGAAAGAGCAGTAGACTTGGAGTGAGTAGATGGAGAGTGAAGCTCTGACCAAGTTCTGCCTGTTTTATTTTGAGAATGCTTTAAGCCTCAAAAATTAAAGAAATAAATTAGGAAAGAAAAAAAGGAAGAGAGGGAAGAAGAAAGGAAAAGAAGGCAGGCAATAGACTTTAAAATAAGCCACATCTTATTTTGGTTCCTTATTTTGCTTGAATATAATAGAAACTAAAGAACTAGTCAGAGGATTTAAATCGTCTTTTATACCTTACACTTTGCTGTATCAAGTAGTCAAAAGTATCCACATTATTTCTGCTCTCTATCTGGAGGTTTGGAGTCTTCAACTTTTATGTTGTCCAGTGCAGTGGAGTTAACCAACAAAGTGCAGTCTTACTCGGGTAGCTGGTATCTAATTATACCAAACAGACTTAATTGAAAGAATCAAACAGATTCTGACAAAATAGAGTACAAAACCATGGTAAAAATAAAAAAAAATAAACAAGAAAACCCAGTGTTTTCTATCTTCCATGGTCTCAAAATTGGCAATTAGTAGATACTTTGAAAATGATAGTTATTTAAACCTATTTAGGGTTAGACATGTATTAAATACTTTAATAAATATTTATTGGAACACTAAGTTAAGTGATATGGATAAAAAATGAATAATGTAGATCTGGTCCTTAAGAAAGATAGTAATTTAATAATTCAGAGATCCATTTAAAATATAGTAGCTATAATATATAATTATAAGGTCATATGTTAGCCATAACTGTAAGAGTATACATAGTGTATTTCTTGTTTTAGTGTATTTCTTGTTTTAGTATGGATTACATATCTTTTAAGATATTTTGTAGTTTTGCTAACAATCAAATAAGAGGTAGGAAGACCAGAACACATGAGGCTCCAGAAATCAAACCTGAGACCTCATAAATAGATCTCTTTGGATAGGTATTTCTATTTCCTTGGGCAAATCCCCAGGAGAAGAATTATTGGGTCATAGGGTAGGTCCATTTCTAGTGCCCTGATAGTCTCCAGATCGCTTCCACAATGGTTGGGCCATTTTGCACTCCCATCAGCAGTACATAAGTGTCCCTTTTTCTTCACATCCTCTCCAACATATCATTTCTGTTCTTGCTAATGAATGATAGTCTCACAAGTATAAAGTGGTAACTCACTGTTGTCTTTATTTGCATTTCTTTCATGATCAGTGATTTGAGTACCTTCTTATATATCTGTTGGTCCTCTGGCTCTCTTCCTCAGTGAAATTTCTGTCAATGTCCTGACCTCATTTTATTTATTTATTTTTAAAGATTTTATTTATTTATTTATTTATTTATGAGAAATATAGGAAGAGAAAGAACCAGACATCGCTCTGGCACATGTGCTGCTGGGGATCAAACTCAGGACCTCATGCTTGAGAGTCCAAAGCTTTATCACTGCGCCACCTCCCAGACCACTTTTTAAAATTTTTATTTATAAAATGGAAACACTGACAAGACCATAAGATAAGAGAGGTACAACTCCACACAATTCCCACCACCAGAACTCCATATCCCATCTCCTTTCCTGATAGCTTTCCTATTCTTTAAACCTCTAAGAGTATGGACCCAGGGTCATTATGGGTTGCAGAAGGTGGAAGGTCTGGCTTCTGTAATTGCTTCCCTGCTGAACATGGGCGTTGACAGGTCGATCTATACTCTCAGCCTGTCTCTCTCTCTTTCCCTAGTGGGGCAGGGCTCTGGGGAAGCAGGGCTCCAGGATACATTGGTGGGGTCATCTGCCCTGGGAAGTCTGGTTGGCATCATGGTAGCATCTTCTTTCAACCTGGTGGCTGAAAGAAGAATTAATATATAAAGCCAAACAAATTGTTGACTCATCATGAACCTAAAGACAAGAATATTGCAAATGAAGATTTCGGGTCTCCATTTTCAAAATAGCTAGTAGGTCTATTTTAGGTATATTCCAAGAAACCCATAACTTTTAAAAAAATTTTTTTATAAAAAGGTAACATTAACCAAACCATAGGATAAGAAGGGTAGAACTTTGCACTATTCCCACCACCAGACCTCTATATCCCACCTCCTCCCCGATAACTTTCCTATTCTTTTAACCCTCTGGGAGTATGGATCCAAGGTCATTGTGGGATGCAGAAGGTTGAAGGTCTGGCTTCTGTAATTGCTTCCCCACGAACATGGGTATTGACAGGTCAAGCCATACTCCCAGCCTGTCTCTCTTTTTCCCTAGTGGGGAAGGGCACTGAGGAAGCAGAGTTCCAAGGCACAGTGGTAGGGTTGTCTGTCCAGGGAAGTCTGGTCGCATCCTGCTAGCATCTGGGAACCTGGTGGCTGAAAAGAGAGTTAACATACAAAGCTAAACAAATTGTTCAACAATCATGGACCTAAAGGCTGGAATAGCGCAGATGAAGTGTTGGGGAGGGGCCTCCATTTTGTAGATAGCTAGTAGGCACTCTTTTCCAACTAATGCTGGGACCTAGGTTTAGCAGACTTGCCCCTGAGAATTCAGTCTTCTGAAGTGCTTCTGTTCTTATGCTTCTGTCCTGAGCCTGATCTTCTGCTTTGTCTTTTTTTTTAATATTTATTATTTATTCCCTTTTTTGTTGCCCTTGTTTTTATTATTGTAGTTACTGTTGTTATTGATGTCATCGTTGTTGGATAGGACAGAGAGAAATGGAGAGAGGAGGGGAAGACAGAGAGGGGGAGAGAAAGATATACACTTGCAGACCTGCTTCGCTGCCTGTGAAGTGACTCCCCTGCAGGTGGGGAGCTGGGGCTCGAACCTGAATCTTAAGTCCTTAGATTTTGCACCACATGCACTTAACCTGCTGTGCTACCGCGAGACTCCCCAGGTCTTCTGCTTTATATGCATGCCCTCTTGCTATAGGAGATGAGACTCTGTTCTCTGCCAGTGATACCTTCTGGCTTTTATGTTTAGCCTTAATTATTGATTAAGCACCTATAGACTTTCCTTAACTTTCTCAAAAAAAAATTGTCTCTAGAAAGTTTTCTTGATACCATCATCCTTATAATTACTAAGTTCTTCATATTTCTCGAATACTAATGCTATTACCTCAACAAGTGTATTACCACTTGCAGAAATCCGTGTTGCTACTATGTGCTTGGCTTTGTCCATGCTTTACCAAACATCTACAATTGTTTTTATTTCTATCTAGATGTGGGGAAACCAGTGTTAGTCATCACTATAAGTAGATGGAGGTTCATTTTGCAACGGATCTTAACATGTTAGTTTGTTAGAAGGTGTTCTTGGATGTCTGTAGGATTGAAAGTAAAGTTTTCCTATGAGTGTGACAGTGTTGGCCTGAGCAGATTCCATGAGTGTCTCTGGAATTGGGATAACCCTGTTCAGTGGTTGGTTCTCAAATTGGGAACATTGACCAATCATTGGATATGCACTGTCCCAGGGAATGGATGAACATAGTTGCTTACTTCAACTAAGGATAATGTCAAGAAAGGGGGCATATCTGGAATCTATCAGTACCTGAGGAAATCAGGCCTTGTAGAAGGAACAGAATCTGGGCAGCAATTTAGAGTTCTACTACAAGCATCTTTAACTTGTTGTATTTTAATAATACAATAAATCAAGCATTTGTTAAATCTCTTTTCAGCCACCAGGTTCCAGATGCTACCATGATGCCAACCAGACTTCCCTGGACAGACAACCCCACCAATGTGTTAGAGCTCCAATTCCCCAGAACCCCGCCCCACTAGGGAAAGAGAGAGGCAGGCTGGGAGTATGGATTGACCTGTCGATGCCCATGTGTAGTGGGAAAGCAATTACAGAAGCCAGACCTTCCACCTTCTGCATTCCACAATAACCTTGGTTCCATACTCCCAGAAGGTTAAAGAATAAGAAAACTATCGGGAGAGGAGATGGGATATGGAGTTCTGGTGGTGGGAATTGTGTGGAGTTGTCCCCCTCTTATCCTATGGTTTTGTCAGTGTTTCTTTTTTATAAATAAAAATAAAATTAAAAATGCTTAAGAGAACTTAGTGATACTTTTTGTGTCCCTTCTTCCAGGGACCTGGTGGTTTGTTGCAGAGTTTTCCCTCCTGAAGAATGGCCCAGACCTCCCACAAAATAAATAGAAACTTGGGAGAGGCTTGGTCAGTGAAACTGCTGATGGGCGGCTGGCAGTTAAAGTTCTCATGACTCAGCTACCCCTAATCTCTCCAACCTAGGCCAAAAATAGCAGTGTTAGGTGTGGATTTCAAGATGCTCAATTAGCAGAACAAACAGACAAACCAGTAAAACCTGAACTCACAACTTTGGGCCTGCATCCTTCTAGTTGGAGGCCTCTTGGCACATGGCATCCACATTAGGAACAAACATAACTCTGATGCCTAACATATTGAAAAAAAATTATGTCTATAATGAAGCCTCGTAAAAATGTGGCAAGGATGGTTTTTATCATACATTTAAAACAATTATATGCCGGGGCCAGGCGGTAGCACAGCGGGTTAAGCCCACATGGAGCAAAGCTCAAGGACCAGCATAAGGATCCGGGTTTGAGCTTCTGCTTCCCCACCTGCGGGGAAGTGTCACTTCACAGCTGGTGAAGCAGGTCTGCAAGTGTCTATCATTCTCTCCCTCTCTCTGTTTTACCTCTCCTCTCTCGATTTCTCTCTGACCTATCAAACAACAACAAGGGCAACAAAAATGGGGAAAATGGCCTCCAGGAGCAATGTATTCGTAATGCAGTCACCGAGCCCCAGAGATAACCCTGGAGGCAAATATATATATCCAGAGATAACCCTGGAGGCAGCCCCCGGAGTTGTACCTCTCTTATCCTATGGTTTTGTGTTTCCTTCTTATAAATAAAATAAAATATTTAAAAAAGGGGGAGAGGAGAGATAGACACCTGTAGACCTGCTTCACCACCTGTGAAGCAACCCCCTGGGTGGGGAGCCAGGGGTTCAAACCATCCTTGCACTTTGCGCCATGTGTGCTTAACCTGCTGCGCTACCGCCAGACTTCCCCGGCCTGTTTTTTTTTCCCTAGTGGGGCAGGGCTCTGGAGAGGTAGGCTTCCAAGACACATTGGTGAGGTCGTCTGCCCAAAGAAGTCAGGTTGGCGTCATGGTAGCATTTGTAACTTGGTGGCTGAAAAGCATTAAGATATAAAGCAGAACAAATTGTTTAATAATCAGGAAACTAAAGGTAAGAGTAACAGATTTGGGGTCTCCATTTGGGGAAAAGCTAGGAAGTCTCTTTTAGGTCTATTCCAAGGGGCCCATGACTTTACTAATTTTTACCTGAGCCCAACAGCTAACATGCAGGTGAGCTAATGGTATTGTCTGGGGGAGATGATGTCAGAATTGGAAATGGGACAAGGAAGTTCCATTAGGGAGGAGAGAAGCTTCCAAATATAGGAAAAGTATATAAATACCGTTAACTGTAAACCCCATCGATGAGATCTGGGGTACACTTTCTTTAAATTTTTATTTATAAAATGGAAATATTGACAAGACCATAGGATAAGGGGGGGTACAGTTGCACACAACTGCTACCACCATAACTCCATACCCAATCCCCTCCCTTGATAGCTTTCCTATTCTTTATCCCTCTGGGAGTATGGACCCAGGGTCACTATGGGGTGCAGAAGGTGGGAGGCCTGGCTTCTGTAATTGCTTCCCTGCTGAACATGGGCATTGGCAGGTCGATCCATATTCCCAGCCTGTCTCTCTCTTTCCCTAGTTGGGCAGTGGTCTAAGGAGGCAGGACTCCAGGAAACATGGTGAGGTCGTCTGGGGCACACTTTTTAACCCCACTCCCTCACCACATAGGATCATGCCCATCAAGCTCTGAGAGTTGCAGAGCTAAGTCATATAGGTACCCAGGCATCTTACAACTATACCTCTGCCCTCCTCTAGGCTTTTGAAGTTCTCTTCACTCAGTTGGCAGGCAAGGAAAGAAAATGCAGATAATGTATGAAAGGTCTTCCATGGATCTCACTGGGACTTTGATCACATTACCCATGTTCAGTCTACACTGGTTAGGGTGCAATTGTATGCCCCCACCTGGAATTATAGGAAAAGCTAGAAAGTATGCAACAACTGTGTACTGCAACAACCCCTTGCACAAGGCAGACAGGAGAATGTAATGTCCCCCAATTTCTAGTTTGGATTGATGTATAGATAATACCATTCTTAGATCTAGAAAATACAAGAGAAGGGCTAGAGAGAAAGCATAATGGTTATGCAAAAAGACGTTCATTCCTGAGGTACCAAAGGTCCCATGTCCAATCCCTAGCACTACTATAAGCCAGAGCTGAGCAATGTTCTGGTAAAAATAAATAATAAACAGATAAATAAATAAATAAATAAAAGGGGGCAGGAAATCAGTAACCTAGTAGAGTATGTGCTACTCCATATTGGAGGCCCTGAGTTCAAGCCTCGGTACATACTATAACACCACAAATGGCACCAAAAGTAGTTCCATGGATGGTGGGGCAATGGTGGGTTGTAGCTTCCAGTCTCCTCTCCCTTTTACCCTCTCCCATTCTCCTTTCTTAATAAGAGTTGGGGGGGGGGGGCGGGGATAGGACTGAGAGGCTACTCAGCAGTATAGGCATGCCTGAGGCCCTGAGTCCATCCCCTGGTGCCTCATTAAAAATATATAATACAATAGAGTGCTGCTGACTTGGAAAGAGTGGAGCTACCTTTTAAGCAACTGGACATTCAGGTTTGGAGCTTAGAGTTAAAGATAAATTAGGTGGTAGTTGCTGAGACCATGAGTCTTCATGAGAAAAGATCTTAAATCCAAAGGACATCATAATTCAAGGAACTTTGTAACTGATTTTGATTTGTTATAGTTTGCCAGTGCGGGCCCCTGTTGAAACAATAGACACCATCATAAAAGGGTAGCTGACTTGTCTGCAAGGAAAGGTAACTGTGCCTATTAGAGCTAGACAAGTAGAAGAAGTAAAGGAAGCAAATGTATTAGATAGAAATTAGCGAAGACATCTATCAAGAACTTTATTCTGGCTGACTTCAGTACCAGTTTTCTCCTTTCCTCACCTCTTTCTGGGCCACTGCAACAAGCATACACCAACCCTGTGCAAAATAAGAATCCAAAATAGCTAACATGGAAATAAATCTGACTGTACAAATAGCAATCCCAGAAATCCCTGCAAATGGCCGAGTGAGTTCCTCTGCCCCACTATTACAAAAAGGCAGAATTAACTAAACTCCATCTCTTTGGCCCACTTCATTTCTTTCAAGGGAGTACATCCTAAAGAAACCCAAGGCTTCTCACCCAATTCCATTTGCCTTTTATAATACCTTGTCATGATTCTTGAGTAGAACTAAGCAAGTCCAAGAATGAGTTTTTCACTCACTTTATTTCAGTTTATTGTTGCTCTTATCAGTCACTATTCATCTGCCTTGTTAGCTCATTCTATGAGATAGCTGGATTAGAGATCAAGGTCAGGCTGCGTTCTGCAACCGGAGGCACTTTCCTCCAAATATTCCCCCTACCCCTACCCCCACACACCCTCACTCCCACCCCACAGCCCTAAGCTTACTCATTTGACTGGAGGTGGACAGAATGAGCATGTGGGCTGACAGCGTGACCAGCTCTGCCACCTAGGGAAAAGGTGTTAGTGATGACAGATCTAATCTAAGAGGGACCACCCTAGTATTTACTGCCTAGAGGAAGGTTAGTAAACCTCTCCTGATTGCTAACGTCTGAGACCTCATATCCTATAATTTTCTAAGAAAGACTTGTTATTGCAAATGTTCAACTTGCCCCGATCCTAGTGTTCTGGAGAACTTGAGCTTGTGTTTGTGAGGTCTGTGGTTAGGAATTATTTCTCCGGGAGTTGAGCCGTAGCACAGCAGGTTAAGCGCAGGTAGCGCTACGCGCAAGGCGGCGTAAGGATCCCAGTTCGAGCCCCCGGCTCCCCACCTGCAGAGGAGTTGCTTCACAGGTGGTGAAGCAGGTCTGCAGGTGTCTGTCTTTCTCTCTCCCTCTTTGTCTTCCCCTCCTCTCTCCATTTCTCTCCGTCCTATCCAACCATGACATCAATGACAACAATGACAAACAAGGGCAAGAAAAAGGAAAATAAATAAATTTTTAAAAAGGAATTAGTTCTCCAGTAAAGATACTGTATGCATGCATACATGAGTATACACTGCTTCTCTCTTTTCATAGCATCCTACCAAGCCATAGTTAGGATTGTGTTGTGGCTATCTTTTATGCAAGCTATACTCAACTTTTTAAAATAAAAGATAATTTAATCCTATTCATTTTAACCCACTGAATTTATGTATTTTTAAAAAATATTTATTTATTTATTTTCTTTTGTTGTCCTTGTTTTATTGTTGTATTTATTGTTGTTATTTTATTGATATTGACGTTGTTGGATAGGACAGAAAGAAATGGAGAGGGGAGGGGAAGATAGAAATGGGGAGAGAAAGATAGACACCTGCAGATCTGCTTCACCACTTGTGAATCGACTCCCCTGCAGGTGGGGAGCCAGGGGGCTTGAACTGGGATTCTTATGCCAGTCCTTGTGCTTTGTGCCACTGTGCTTAACCTGCTGTGCTACCACCCAACTCCCTGAATTTATGTATTTTTTAGTACATATTCTCTGTCTGACTCTGTGAGAGTGAAGCATGAATTAAAATACTAAAACTGTCATGAATACATTCAACATAGTTAGAGAAAAAAGTATCTTTACTACTTCACAGTGAGGACTGACTACAGCAGATAAAAATATGTTTGGTTTTCTACCCTTCCACTATAGTTTTTTTTAACTATAGTTGAAAAATGTATAGCCCACGCTTTTCTTCATCCCTTTTACTTTGGGAAAAGGTCAATAGAAATCTTAGTGTAAGACTTCTTCCTTCATAGGATTTGAGCCTTACTTGGGAATTTTGCTCAATTCAACTTTTTCTATCTTCAACCTCATTGAATTTTCCCTGGGAACATTAACTGAGAGAGGAGAGAGAGACACAGAGAGAGAGAGAGAGAGCTATTGACCAAAATACCACTATACCACTAATCGTGCTCTGTTTTTTTGTCTTTCTTATTATTAGGTGGTACAGAGGATCAAACCCGGACCTCAGCTATGCAAAACATGCCCTCTACAACTTACCCCACCCCTGGAAACATTTTAAGTCTAACCTACCTCTACATTTCTTTCTGTGTCTTCCTTTCTTCTCGGGATGCAAGAGGGCTTTTCCTTTTCATTGATATAACCAATAATTTGCTCACAAATTTAACAGATGCTTAGTAATGGGCATTATGGGCAAGATTTTCTCCTGAGAATAAAAGCAAATACGGTCCTTGACTTTGAGGAGCCCCTTCAATGGCTTGGGCAGACATTTAAATAGGTAAATATTTGTAGCATCTTTGTCAGGCTTACTTAGTCCCTATGGTCCCTACTGCTTTTCTGAAACGGGTGAAAATCAGCTGATCCCTATATCTGAATGTCTAGGCCTCATCTTAATATTGCTTCATCTTAGCCCTTCTTCTGGATTTGACATCTTGCTAAATGCTCACAAGATGACTTTCTGAGGCAGAGAGTTTTTTTTTTTACTTTTTAAAAAATATTTATTTATTTTCCCTTTTGTTGCCTTTGTTGTTTTTCATTGTTGTAGTTATTATTGTTGTTGTTACTGATGTTGTCGTTAGGACAGAGAGAAATGGAGAGAGGAGGGGAAGACAGAGAGGAGGAGAGAAAGACAGGCACCTGCAGACCTGCTTCACCGCCTGTGAAGTAACTGTGAAGTACAGGAGTAGGCGGGGAGCCGGGGGCTTGAACCAGGATCCTTATGCCAGTCCTTGCACTTCACGCCACATGTGCTTAACCCACTGCACTATTGCCGAACTCCCTGGCAGAGAGATTTTTTTTTAATTTTATATTTATTTATTTATTCCCTTTTGTTGTCCTTGTTGTTTTATTGTTGTAGTTATTATTGATGTCATCGTTGTTGGATAGGACAGAGAGAAGTGGAGAGAGGAGGGGAAGACAGAGAGGGGGAGTGAAAGACAGACACCTGCAGACCTGCTTCACCGCCTGTGAAGCGACTCCCCTGCAGGTGGGGAGCCAGGGGCTCAAACCGGGATCCTTCCTCCGGTCCTTGTGCTTTGCGCCACCTGCGCTTAACCCGCTGCACTACCGCCCGACTCTCCCTGGCAGAGAGATTTTTGTCACAGCTACTCTATCAATTAGTTATGTGACTTGAGTGAGCCACATATGCTCTGTGAGACATAATTTACCATGAGACTTTGTCAATTGGGAATCTTAGAAGTGTCCTATTAGTGTATAATACGAAATGTGTCTTAGTTGGCACAAATTTGTATGCAATAATAATAAAAAAAAAAAATAACACAATGTCCCTGCTCTTGTTTTATGGCAGATTTGTTGCTTATCTGTAATTTTCTGTTTGTTAGCTATTTTCCTCTATGTTCTTTCTGTCATAGCACTAATTGTATTTTACATCTTTGTCCCACATGCTTCATGTACACCTCTTCAACTGTACTGTTGATTGATCTAACTAAGCTGGTCTTGTTTACTCCATTTGCTTCACCAATGGTTGGCTGAACAAGAGTATATTGCATAATCCTGACCAGTGAAACTTAAGAGGCTATGTCCTGGGAAGTTTTCCTTAACTAAAATATGGCCATTCAAAAACTTGCTCATCCCTGTTTTAGACCTTGTTATAGGAGGAGCTGATTCTTGGAAATGCAGCAACTATCTTTCCCTTGAAGAAAAAGTCAAGATGATAAATAACTATGAAGTCTAAGACCTGTCATCACTTAATGCCTGTTTTAACCATTAGTAGCAAGGTGTCTCAGAATTTCTTGTAGATAAAGCATTAGTGTTAGTACTAGTATTAGTATTATATTTAGATAGAGACAGAGAGGCAAAGAGTAAAAGTGAAAAGGACCTGAATCTTCTTTCAATGCACCATATCCTGGGCTTGAACCTGGTTCTACAAAATAGTATACTATCCAAGTGAGCATTTCACCAGGCCTTTCTTCATTATTTAAGCCTTTAATTTTCCTTTCCCTCCAGGGTTATTGACAGAGCTCAGTGCCTGCACTATGAACCCACTGCTCCTGGAGGCTATTTTTTCCTTTTGTTGCCCTTGTTGTTTATCATTGTTGTTATTGTTGTTGTTATTGCTGTCATTCTTGTTGGATAAGACAGAGATAAATCGAGAGAGGAAGGGAAAACAGAGAAGGGGAGAGAATGATAGACACCTGTAGACCTGCTTCATCAATTGTGAAGCAACCCTTCTGCATGTGGGGAGCCAGGGACTTGAACCAGGATCCTTACGCCGGTCCTTGTTGTTGATCATTATGCCAGGTCCTCTACATTGCTTGATGCTGTGGTCTATTTACATAATCACTGTTTTGCCTGAGACCCGCCCTGCTTGCAGGGTATTGGTTTAATCCCATTGGTTAGAACCTTTGCAACAGCTGCTATGGATGGAAGCTTTCTATGTTCCTGCTCCTTTTTTGCTCCACCCCCTCTCCTAGCCATTTCCTTTCCCCATTTGCCACTTCCAGTTAAAGAGATATATAAAAGGTATTGTATCTGATCAATAAAGGAGAATTGCATTGCATTCCCGCTCAGCCACGAGAGTTCCTGGTTCCTCCCCCTCGATGCAACCCGACATCTGGGGCCCGTACAGGGATATGACCCTCCCATCCCCCAGATAAGTATACACTGCTTGGCTACCCATCCACCATGGGCTACCTTCCTGCCTATGAAGAGGTTTCCCAAACCCTCTACTATTTTTTCATGAGACAGTTTCTCTCTCTCTGGAACATTTTGCTCTGGGCCACACCTTGGTTCTTTATGACCATGATCATAGAGCTTGGGAGATGCACTGAGATTTCCCCTGGGACTTCCTGGACTCCCTCTCCCGTATCTCCCATGGAGAAGGGCTACTCTAACTTACAGAGCTTTCTCCCGAACCTTGACAGTCCCCAAGAATGGAGACACATGGTTAGTTCTACCATGCTGATTCGATTCTTTCTTCTATGGGAAGACATTTTTGGGAATGGGTGCCTGCAGCAATCCAGCTGGAACAGTCAGAAGCATGCTAACTGGGATTTTGAGGCTCTTTTTGAAGTAGGATGCCCTCCGGGGACTCATAATGCCACATAGCGAGATCCAAATAATAATCTGGTTCAAAGTGCTAAAAAAAAAAAAAGCAACCTCCCTACCACTTCTCCCCCTACTCTACCCCTGCTCTCTCTGAATATCTTAAGTTTGCTGTCTGCTTTCAGTTGTGTTTTGTAAGAGAGTGATTTGAATGACTGAATTTTTGTGCTACCCATTTTATTCTGAGTATCCTGAAACTTAATTGACTTTATTAAAAAAAAAAGAAAGAAAGAAAGAAAGAAAGAAAAGAAAAGAAATGCTGGACACAGCCATGATTTCTGGAGACATCCAGAAACTATCCTAAAATTTTTTTCTCTTGTTTCCTTTTTTTTATGTCTTGGTATAAGTGTGAAATGTTTAGTCTCATTTAAATGTTTAATCAAACTCATACAATTTAACTGAAAACTGTATGAGTATGGGCGGAGAAGATAGCACAATGGTTATGCTAATGATTCTCATGCTTGAGGCTTCTAACAGTGGTTCTTCTGTTTACCTTTCCATATCTTATTGAGCTTAAATTGTTTAAACAACCTTAAAATCATACTAGAAAGGACTTCCAAAATTATAAAGGTACTTAAACCAATTATAATAATCAAGTTATCAACTATAGTAAACTTCTAACTTGTTAAAAGTTTTGTTTCACAAACATAGCAGTAAGCGATTACAGCTATGTCAAGCCTTCACATGAAGAAGCATCTGCTCATATGGAATCCCCAGAAATCCATTTGGACCCCTGTCTTCTGACATCGCCCCCCTGAAACCAATGATGTGACCTGACATGATCTGAAGAACCTGATTCACAGACTCCAAGGACAGATCTTTCCTACTGCCTTTCACTTGTCATGTTTTGGCAGTTCCAGCTCACTGTCTACAGAGAAGCAGAATTCAGATGGCTGACCTTCCCCATCATTATAGACGTGCAACATTTCATCCCCTGGCATGTCTTCCCCTGGTCGTAGGCATTGGACTGACGCTTCTATTGGACTTGCTGGTACACCTCTTGGGCACTTTACACCACTTTACAACAGCTTCCCTTTACGCTGCTGGGTTTCTTGAAGACTGACTGCTGCAGTCCATGGACATTGCAGGTTGCTGTCTTGGGACTATAGGCTATGCCTCCTCGCCTGCTGGCCCTGCTCCAGAAGCAGGAAACCCCCCCCCCTTTTGACTGCTAGGCCCTGCCCTCAGAGGCAGGAAATGCCCTCCTCGCCTGAAGACCCTTCCCCCAGAGGCAGGAAACACCCTTTGAGGCAGGAAACGCCCTTTGAGGCAGGAAACGCCCTTTGAGGCAAGAAATGGCCCTTTTGCCCACCAGGCCTCCCCTTGACATCACACTGGCACTTGCTGCTCTCCTACATGTCCCTCCCAGTCTTATTCCAGTTCTTTTTGAAAATGCCTGCACGATATAGGTTTCTGTTCACTCCTACACTGCTATTCCTCTGATAGAAATGAAGTCTTACAGACATTGACCCATTTAAATATAGCCATTGGAAAGAGGGAGATGTTGGGAAATTGTGAGGATGTGGTTGAGCTTGGCAGGGCTTGAACCTGAGGGATGTGTCACTCCTGTTAGTCTCTCTCTCTACTGAGAGATTGAGCAAGAAGGGACAGTAGTACCCCAAAGGTGTGCCTCTTTTCTGTCAGACTCCCTGCCTCACAAAACACCCTGCATTCCTGATACTATGGCCATTAGATAAAAAAGAAAGGGGGAGATGTTGGTCATTACTCCAGGTCCTCTGCATTGCTTGATGCTGTGGTCTATTTACATAATCACTGTTTTGCCTGAGACCCACCTGCTTGCAGGGTATTGGTTTAATCCCATTGGTTAGAACCTTCGCAACAGCTGCTATGGAAGCTTTCTATGTTCCTGCACTTTTTTTGCTCCACCTCCTCTCCTAGCCATTTCCTTTCCCCATTTGCCAGTTCCAGTTAAAGAGATATATAAAGGCGTTGTATCTGATCAATAAAAGAGAATTGCACTGCATTCCCACTCAGCCATGAGAGTTCCTGGTTCCTCCTCTGAGACTCAACCCAACACCTTGTGCTTTGGCCCATGTGTGCTTAACCTGCTGTGCTACTGCCTGCCCCCCCCCTTTTAAAGATATTTTTAAAAAGATTTTATTTATTAATGAGACATAGGAGGAGAGCGAGAAAGAACCAGACATCATGCTGGTGTGTGTGCTGCTGGGGACTGAACCAGGGACCTCATGCTTGAGAACCTAATGCTTTATCTACTGCATCATCTCCTGGACCACAAAAAAATTTTTTTTCTGTAGTTCTAAGTCAGACACATTCTAAGTAAATGTTGTAAAAGATTCAAAACAAAGAATGGCAGTGTGACTAATACAAGGCCTCTCAGAGTCACTTACTAAGACTGACATTTTGATTCTGGACAAAGTTCAGTAGGCTAGCTAGACTGGAGTTGGGGCTGAATCTGACTGTTAGACTTTGCCTTTGCCCTCAGAGTGCCTCTGTGCAGGAAGAAATGAGGGCAAACATGGAGAAAGAGAGTCAGCATTAATGAGTCCCCTTAATTTGTTCTTTCTCTGGATTTGGTTATGCCACCTCTTTCCTGAAAAGGTTTCAGGGTACCTTATAGAAAGTAGCTTCACACCAGAATTCTTCAGACTGAAATATATATTCTAGCCCCAGCCCCTACCTTTTCACCATCTTTCATAGTGATTCTCCTCCTCCTTTTCCTCCTCTCTTCCTCTTCCTCCTCTTCCTTTTCCTCCTCAATTTTTTACTTTATTTTTTTCCTCCACAGTTATCACTGGGGCCCTGTGCCTGCACTACAAATTCACTGCTCCTGGAGGCTGTTTTTCCCATTTTATTTCCCTTGTTGTGGTTGTTAATGTTATTGTTGCTATAGCTGTTTTGGTTGGATAAGTCAGAGAGAAATCAAGAGAAGAGGGGAAGACAGAGAGGAGGAGAGAAAGATAGATGCCTGCAGACCTGCCTCACCACTTATGAAGCCACCTCCCTCCCTGCAGGTGGGGAGCCGAAGGCTAGACTGGGATCCTTACAGTGGTCCTTGGACTTTACACCATGTGTGCTTCACCCACTGCACTACTGCCCAGCCTCTACTTGTTAGTTTTTATCAGAGCACTGCTTAGCTCTGGTTTATGGTAATGCTGGGGGTTAAACCTAGGGCCTTTGGTTTCTCGGACATGAAAGTCTTTTTCTGCATAATCATACTAGATCTCCAACTCCATATTGTTTCTTAAACTGCTCCTTTTTACCATCCCCCATATTTAAAAAATGCTATAAATATATAATGGTATATACTATTATAAGTTATACATATATAATAGATGGGAAGTTAGCATATTATACATAGTAAGGTTAATTATTGTTCTGTAAATCTTTGCTTTGATTATATGGGTATATGTATACATGCATTGGGTAATAATGTGAAAGTACATATACTACATATATATATATACATTTATATGCATATATTTACATATTCATTTATTTACAAACAAGAGAGAAAGAGCCAGGACATCACTCTGACAGATATGGTGCTAGGGATTAAAGTCAGGATCTTGTGCTT
Organism: Erinaceus europaeus; assembly: GCF_950295315.1. Taxonomy (NCBI): domain Eukaryota; kingdom Metazoa; phylum Chordata; class Mammalia; order Eulipotyphla; family Erinaceidae; genus Erinaceus; species Erinaceus europaeus. Next base: position 91,494,308 of record NC_080165.1, on the reverse strand, counting down.
GTAAGTGCTCTGCTCTTCTTCTACATTACCCATTTCCTCAGACTTGCACACATTTTATAACACATATTTAGACATCTGTATGAATTATATAATATATATATCACATTTTTATCCTATATATATTTGTTTGTGTGTGTGTGTGTGTGTGTAACTAGAGTAAACATTTTAGAATCATTACCCTACTATGTGCGGTATACTTTTCTTCTATTATATATGTTCGTTCTTTTCTATTCTATGTATTTTTTTTAAATGTTGGATGTTATCCAAATTCTTCCTTCCTCACAGATGTGAGGAAGACAATTGCTTCATTCCTGTGTAGTGTGGCTCTTGTGGTTATAGGGGGTTCAGAGGTTTTAGGTCGTAAAGTGTTGGTATTCTTTGTATTGGTTTGGTCCCCTTCCCCCTACCTCTGAGAGATTTGGTTTGGCCCCTGCTAGTTTCGCGCCCCTCTTTCTCCCCACCCCCTATGCTAAGGAGGTCCAGAGTTCCAGCGGCAGCCACTGGAGGAGAATGATGGGGAAGCACATGGTGTGGTGATTTGCCCACTCGTGAATAAAGATTAAACTGCAGCTTCTCAGCCCAGCCGTGTGTCCTCGAGTCTCTGTTCACCGCCGCGAAGCTAGCCCGGCCTGCTGGTGCCCCTGAACTTAAACGACAAATGGCGCCCATGTGGATCTGACCTTTGCATCTCTCAGATAAGTGACAATTTGGCTACCTATGCACTATGGCCTTCTCTTCTGCTTGTGAAGAGATCACCAAAGGCCTGTGCCCTTTCTTCATGAGACTGTTTCGTTGTTTCTGGAACATTTATTTCTGGACCACTCTGTGGTTTCCACCCAACGCCAGCCCACAAGAGCCCAACGCCAGCCCACATGAGCTGGCTTTCTGCCGTGTGGCGTGGGACATTGAGCGTGGGCTCCCCCCACGCTGCTCAGCCACGGGGAGTAGGGCAGCAGACATGGCCGACAGGTGCCACCCCGGGGCACCTTGGCCCGCGCCTTCTGCATGGCTGGCCCGCCCGCCCTCCTGCTATGAAGTCTGGGCAGATCCCAGAACATCCAGAGACCGCGGGCTCCCTGCCGAAACTGGACCCCTTGGCCGAGATCCTCAGCTCAGGTCTGAAGGCAGACAAGCTAGAATACACAGAGATTCGTGCAGAGATCGCAACCTACAATTCCTAAAGCTGAAGTTGCCCAAGAGGCCACCGCTGGACAACGCACTCCCCAAATGGCTAAGACAGTACAGATCTGAATTCGTGTTTGAAATGACATGTCTTCGTAACAAAAGTTTCTCTCCTTGTGTATTGAAGACCATGTGTATGTGTGTGTTTAAAGTTTGGTAACATTAACTTTAAGGTTAAGAATGTAACTTTAAGGCTATATTCTTACCAGACAAAGTTAGATGAAAAAGGTTTTCAACGTAATTCTCATAAAGATAAAATTAACTTACATTTAAAGTCTGAGATAAAAATTAGTTAACAATCAATATATTTTAACTAAGTTGATCTAAAAAAAAACAACCTGCGCACACCTAGGGTGTGTCTCCATCTTGAATGGGTGTAACAAAAGGTTAAAAAGATGTTGTTGATATGTAAAAGTCTCAAATTCCTTCTCAATTAGAAACGTTAGATTGCGCTATGGTTATGCTAATAATTCTCATGCCTGAGGCTTTTTTATTTCTATGGTTCATGTTTGCCTTTCCACATTTTATTGTTTGAACTTTAAATAGCCTTGGAATCGTGCTGGAAGGGACTTCCAATTGTAATAGAGTTATCAATTGTGGTGAACTTCTAACCTGTTACAAGTTTTGTTTCATAAGTAAGTGAATTGCAGCTGTCAAGTTCTCTACAGAAAAGCAAAATTCCGATGGCTGACATTCCCCATCGAGACAGATGTACAACAATTTACCCCTTGGCAATTCTTCGGTGGACATCTGCTTTGGACTTGCACTTCTATTGGACTCACTCGTACACCTCGGACACTTTGCACAAAACTAGCAGCTTCCCTTTATGCTGCTGGGTTTCTCAAAGACTGACTGTAGCCAGCTGCCTTGAGACTCTAGGCCTCACCCTCCCCCCATGCTAGAAAATGCCCATCAAGGCAAGTAACACCCCCCAGAGACAAAAAAAGCCCCCAGAGGCAGGAAATGTTTTTTTTTAGCTGATAAAGTTTTGCCCACAGAGGCAAAAACGCCCCCCTCAGGTCTTCCCTTGGCAGCACACTGGTTCTTGTTACTCGCTTTTATGTTTCTCCATGTTTGTGCCAGTTTCCTTTTTTGAAAATGCCTGTACAATATAGGTTTCTGTTCACCCCACACCCCTGATACTTTGGTCATTTAGTTAAAATAAAAAAATAAAAAAATAAAAGAAGGGGGAATATGTTGGTATTCTTCGTGTTGGTTTGGTCCCCTTCCCCCTACCTCTGAGAGATTTGGTTTGGCCCCTGCTAGTTTCGCGCCCCTCTTTCTCCCCGCCCCCTATGCTAAGGAGGTCCAGAGTTCCAGCAGCAGCCACTGGAGGAGAATGATGGGGAAGCACATGGTGTGGTGATTTGCCCGCTCATGAATAAAGATTAAACTGCAGCTTCTCAGCCCAGCCATGTGTCCTCAAGTCTTTGTCTACCGCCGTGAAGCTAGCCCGTCCAAATAGCGCCCCAAACTTTAACAACAGTAAAGAGTGAACACAAGACCAAAGTTTTTCTGCCACCACATTTAGCAAAGTTGTCACCGAAGATGAGGTTGGATTTTTGTTAGGAACTCTGTGAATCCCAATGGTTCAGAAATAGATTCTGATGAGCTGGGGAGAATACTGTCATCTGCTATTAGTTCTCTTTGGGTACATCAAGATGCTCAAATACTGAAGCTGCTCTCTGGGATGTTCCTAACAATTCTGGATTTCAAAAAAAAATTTCAGAAAGAGGGTGAGTGTCGGGTTGCGTTGCGGAGGAGAGAGAAGAGACCAGGAACTCGTGGCAGAGTGGGAATGCAAATCTTTATTTATACAGGCGTCCCAGAGTTGGGTGCGGGCACTGCGGGTTTAGGCCATGTGGAGCTAGCAAAATGGCCGCCTCCCACTATACCCACCAGCCCTTCTCCAGGTCCAAATGCGGAAGACAAAAAAGAGTGAAACTAGAACAGCAGAGGGTTTTATAGGGTAAAAACTGGAAGTGGCAAGTTGGAAACGGAAATGGCTAGGAAAGGGGGTGGAGAGTGGCAAAAGGCATGCTGGGAAGGTGGAAGTGTCCTTAGCAACTGTTGCAATGGTTTTAACTGAATTAGCAATACCCTGAGGGTATAATGTGGTGGGGATCTTTCAGGCAAAATAATGGTTATGTAAATAAACCATGGTATCAGCAATGGGGGTAGGGGGGGGCCCACTGGCTTTAAGGCCCAACAGGGGAGCTCTAGGAATCTACCCCTGAAGGACTAGTTTCCAGGCAGGAGGGGACCTTAGCTCACCTCAGTATGTATCTAAGCCACTCATTATCTTCTGCTCTGCAGTGGCATATGAAGGAGGTTCTAATGAGACAGTCAAACTTTTGACCTGGATGGAGAAATACACTTGAAACATAGAATGCGAGTTCAGAAGGCAGAAAAGCAAATGTATACAATAACTACAAGTGAAGGCAAATAAGTGAGGCAGTGAATTATTGGATGTAGAAGAAAATACAGAACCCTATGCAAGTCTTGAGGAAGCAAAACGTAATCATTCTCTCCATTCAGCAAAGACATTATTTTATGTATTCATTAGGCATGTCATTTTCTTATTTTCAAGATAATAATTATGAAGATATTTTTATACATAAACCTTTTCTACTTTTTCATTTTTTATTTGTGATTAATAGCATAGGTTATAAAATTATAAGATTATAGTGTATAGTTACACACCACACATACTACCAAAGTTCTGTATCTCCATCCTCCCAAAGATAATTACCACAGTTCTCACAAGTCTTAGAAACAATTTGCTTGCTTCTTTTTTTTTTTTTAGTATAATGTGTGTCAGAACTCTAGATTCCATATGAGCAAAACCACACAATAGTTGTCTTTTAATCTCTTTATTTTGCTAAGTCTAATCATCTCCAATTCCCATTCATTTTGCCCCAAAGGACATCTTTATTTGATTGCAGAGTAGTATGCCGTGGAATATATATTCCATAACTTCTTTAGCCTGCCATCTATTCATGGGCATTTAGTCTGCTTCTGCAATTTTACTATTATGAATAATGTAGCTATGAACATAGGGGTGCTTATGCCCCTTCAAGTTAGTGTTTGAATGTCCACTGGATAAATTCCCAAGAGTGGTATTGTTGGATCATAAGTTAATTTCATTTTAATTTGTTTAAAAACTCTCCAAACAGACCCCAAATCTCATCTGCAATATTCTTGCTTTTAGGTTCTTGATTATTTAACAATTTTTTCTGCTTTCTATCTTAATGCTTTTCAGCCACCAAGTTGCAGATACTACCATGATGCCAACCTGACTTCCTTGGGCAATCGACCTCACCAATGTATCCATGAACCATACCTCTTCAAAGCCCTGCTCCACTAGAAAAAGATAAACAGTCTGGGAGTATGGATCGACTGGCCAATGCCCAGGTCCAGTGGAGAAGCAATTACAGAAGCCAGACCTTCCACCTTTTGCACCCCATAATGATCCTGGGTCCCTGCTCCCAGAGAGATAAAGAATAGTAAATCTTTCAAGGGAGGGGAGGGGATACAGAACTCTGATAGTAGGAATTGTACCCCTCTTACCCTGTGGTCTTGTTGATATATTTATTTATTTATTTTAACAAAACTAAAATTATCATTTACTTTTTTTTTTTACACAAAAGTTCATAGAAGTATAGGAATGTGGGGCCAGGCAGTGGCACAACTCACTAAGTGCACTAATTATAGTGCTCAAGGACCCAAGTTCAAACCTATGATCTCACTTCCAGGGAGAAAGCTTCACGAGTGGTGAAGCAGGGCTACAGATGTCTCTCTGTTCCTTTTTTTTTTTTTAATTTTTATTTATAAAAAGGAAACACTGACAAACACCATAGGATAAGAGAGCTACAACTCCACACAATCCCCACCACCAGAACTCCGTATTCCATCCCCTCCCCTGATAGCTTTCCTATTCTTTGACCCTCTGGGAGTATGGACCCAGGGTCATTGTGTGGTGCAGAAAGTGGAAGGTCTGGCTTCTGTAATTGCTTCCCTGCTGAACATGGGCATTGACAGGTTGATCCATACTCCCAGCCTGTCTGTCTCTTTCCCTAGTGGGGCAGGGCTCTGGGGAAACTGGGGCTCCAGGACACATTGGTGGGGTTGTCTACTCAGAGAAATCTGACTGGCATCATATTAGCATCTGGAGCCTTGTGGCTGAAAGAAGAGTTAACATATAAAGCCAAACAAATTGTTGACTAATCATGAACCTAAAGACTGGAGTAGTGCAGAAGAAGATTTGGGGTTATCCATTTTGTAGATAGATAGTAGGCCTATTTTAGTTATATTCCAAAGGGCCCATGACTATACTAGTATTTTTTTTTTCTGAGCCTGAAATCTGATATGCAGGTGGATCCAAGTTATTGTCTGGGGAGATGATATTTTTTATTTTATAAATAAATTTAAACAAACTCTCCATACTTCCAAATGGGTTGCACCAATTTGCATTCTCACCAGCAGTGTAGCAGTTTGTTTTTCTTCACAGGCTCAATGACACCTGTCATTTCATAATTTGTTGGTATAAGCAATTTTCTTCAGGGTGAGATGGTATCTTGGTGCAGTTTTAATTTGCATTTCTCTAAGGATAAATGAAGTGAAGCATTTCTTTATGTATTTGTGGGCACACATGTGTCTTCCAGTGGTAACATCTTTTATTACTGAACTGCAATACATGAATAAGAATTAATGTGACTATAACCCACCCAGCTTGTTCAAGTTTCACCACCAGTCTTGTATGTATCCATTTGTGTGTATGTACACTTAGTTCTATCTAATTTATCATAGAGATCATGTAACCACTACCATTATCAAGTCCCAGAACAGTCCCATCATGGGGATTCCTTACCCTGTCTTTTTTTATTGTTATAAAAATTTATTTATTTTTAATGACAGAGAGACACAGATAGCAACTCAATAGTGCTCAATTCTGGCTTATGGTGGTGCTGGGGATTGAACCTGGGACTTTGGAGCCTCAAGCATGAAAGTTTTTTGCATAACCATTATGCTGTCTCCCCAGCCTCTTACTCTATCCTTTAATAACCACGGCCATTTCTTGGCATTTCCTAGCTCTTATCTAGGTACCTACTAATTTTGTCACTTTCATAACATTACATAAATGGAATCCTTTGTTGCTTAATCTTTTGAATTTGAATTGTATTGCACAATCCCCTTGGGATACATTTAAGTTATTGCCTGTATTGATAGCTCATTCCTTTTTATTGTTGGCTGGTACTTCATAATACAATAGTTTACTTAGCTATTTCTTTTTCTTTTTAAAAAAAATATTTATTTATCCATTCTCTTTTGTTGCCCTTGTTTTATTGTTGTAGTTATTACTGTTGTCGTCATGGTTGGATAGGACAGAGAGAAATGGAAAGAGGAGGGGAAGATAGAGGGGGAGAGAAAGATAGACACCTGCAGACCTGCTTCACCGCCTGTGAAATGACTCCCCTATAGGTAGGAAGCCGGGGGCTCAAACCAGGATCCTTATGCCCTGTCCTCACGCTTTGTGCCACATGCACTTAGCCCGCTGCGCTACCGCCTGACTCCCACTTTCTTTCTTCTTTTTAAAAATCTTTTTATTTATTTGTTGAAGAGAGACACTAAGAAATTGAATGAGAAGGGGGAGATAAAGAGGAAAAAGAGAAAAGAAGAGAAAAGAAAAGGACATGTTAAATGAACTGATGAGGAGGTATGTTGGGGGAGGGGCAGCAAAGATCACTGGGGTGTGGCAGGCGCAAAGATGCCTCCATACCCATGATAAAGTGCCCAAATGTGACACATCTAGTCCCCAGGAAGGCAGACTGGAGTGAAAGCCTCCACAAAATGTCCTCCATAAAACACAGAACCCAGACAGACAAGCAGAACTCTTGCAGGGAGCAGTGAGGATCTCACTGCCTCGTGACTCATTCACCAGGATCCTTACACCAGTCCTTCGGCTTTGTGCCACCTGCACTTAACCAGCTGCGCTGCCACCCAGATCCCCGCTAGACTCCCAGATATTTCATATCTGAAGGATCTTTGGGTCATTTCCAGTTTGGGCAATTATACATCAAGCAGTTTTGAAGATGTTTGGAACAATGAAAACCAAATTAAACAATGATAGTTAAAGCCCACTGAATTTACTTCATGACCTACTAGTGGATAGTAATATGCAATTTTAAAAGAAATCTTCAGCTACTTAGTCCTACTGATCTTGTCCTCAAAGCACACTAGAGATCTTGCTTTCCTCACACATGTCTGGTAAACTCCTATCCATTCTTGTTTTGGCAATCCTTGACTTTTGCTAACCCTCCTAATGTAAAAATAAAGTTAGATGACTATGGAGCTAGGTGCCTTCTGTTTTTCCATAACATCCAGTGTACCTCCCTTATAACCCTTGCACTATACAAGTGTTATAGTTCTATGTATAAACATGTCTTTTTCAGTAGACAGAGAAAAAATACTATATTATTATAATCCAAAAAATGACCCATCCTAGATAATTCCAAATAGATATTTTTCTGAAGATATGAAAAAATTAAAAATAGAATACTCCTTATTGACTACTGGCTGCATATCCCTTTGTCTCCAGGCTAAATCTTATTTTGTGTCTTTGTGGCTAAATCTTATTTTGTCAGCAACCTAACATGGTGCTTCCTTTCTGACCTAAACAATTTGCTGTCACCCTTGTCAGAAATGTAGAAGGATCAGAGCTAATTAGATTTGTCGTAAGAGAAAGAGAAGAAGGGAGAAACCTCAAGCAGTCAAGTTTCAGTTTGAAAAGGCTACAAGACTCAGTCTCAACAAAATTGCATCAGCTGTCATAGTTTTATTCCAACACTGATTTAATAGAGAGGACAAGAGGTATTGAATGCACCATTAGAGAAGAGCAGGGGAAGCTGGGAGACTGCTCAGATCTGAAGGAGCCAGTCATGCCCATTAATGGCTGTTAAAAGAAGAGGCACATTGCCCGTTACATTTAGTGTCTCCTCCACAAATCTAGGGTTTCTGGAATCTCAGCACATGGAGTCTGATTTCCTTGCCACCATTTCCACAGTACTAGCCAAAGGAGTTGCTTTGAGTGGATTATCTCTTTTAACATCTTTTTTTTTCTTAACAAGGATCAAGATTTCTCTATGTTGTTGCTATAAGCTCAGAAGCACAAAATATCCCACATATCACAATTGCTATAATTAACTTCCATAATTTTTTGTCCTATAGCAATGTACAACTAATCATCATTCATTAGAAATATAGTTGGGTATTGAACAGTAAACACCAGCCACTTGTATATATATTTATTTTATAAAGGATACTTTGAAACATATTGATTTTTTTTACTGCCACTGGTGTGGTTATCCCTGGGGCTCAATACATGCACATAAATCCATTACTCCAAACAGATTTTTTTTCTCCTTTTTCTTTCCTTTCCTTTTATTCTTTCTCCCTTTCTATTTTATTGTATATGACAGAGATAAATTGGGAGAGGAGGGAGGATAGAGAGGGAGAGAGAGAGATAGACACCTGCAGACCTACTTCATTGCTTGTAAAGGAAGGAAGTGGGTTCTCAAACCCAGGTCCTTGAGCATGGCACTTAATGGATGTGCCACCACCTGCCCCCCCAAACTGATTTTTTCTTAAGAAAATTAAGTTTTAGAATATCACCATTGGGAGTCGGGCGGTAGCACAGTGGTTAAGCGCAGGTGGCAAAGCACAAGGACCAGCATAAGGATCCCTGTTCAAGCCCCGGGCTCCCCACCTGCAGGGGGGTCGCTTCACAAGCAGCGAAGCAGGTCTGCAGGTGTCTATCTTTCTCTCCCCCCCTCTGTCTCCCCCTCTTCTCTCCATTTCTCTCTGTCCTATCCAACAATGACGACATCAATAATAACTACAACAATAAAACAACAAGGGCAACAAAAAGGGAAAATGAGTAAGTAAATATTTAAAAATATCACCATTTAGAAATAATCATCATTACTGTATAACTTTCTTTTTTCTAAAAATCAGATTACACTGCACTCTATCTGTTAGAAGCAGTAACTTTTGAATTGCTTTAAGTAAAATTTTAAGCATGAGTTATAAGTATAGTCTGCAGTGGGAAATTCCTGTACCTCTCATTTATGAAATAAGAGGCTAGACAAAACCCACACACACCAAGATGTAAGTCACCTGTTGTTTGTCTTAAAGAGAATAGCTAGCCTTGAAACTCAACCATTTGCTCAAGGACAAGGGAGCTGATAGCCAGGTGGTCTTGGCAGACAACGAGAAAGAGTGATGACCCTATTTTGCATAAAGGCTTGAAATTAGACAATTCTTATAGGCTGCTTAGAACATTACAATGTCTGAAATAATTGGATCCTGCGTTTTCTGTAAAATGCTATTGAGTGTGTGTTAGAATTCTAGTTTTGCATATTCCCCACCCAGAATGTACTCTGGAATCCTATAACTTGTGTGGTTTGAGCCTTGTTCAGGCTCGAGCTTGGTAGACTAACATCAGTCACCATTCGGCCCGGATTGCAATTTGTAAATAAACATCTTTTGCTTCCTTGCAGTAGATGGTGGTTAATTCTCACTCTGTAACACTATCTTGCTCATTTTTAAAAATATTTATTTATTCCCTCTTTGTTGCCCTTGTTTTATTGCTATTGTTGTTACTGATGTCGTCATTGTTTGATAGGACAGAGAGAAATGGAGAGAGGAGGGGAAGACAGAGCGGGGGAGAGAAAGATATACACCTGCAGACCTGCTTCACCACATGTGAAGCAACTCCCCTGCAGGTGAGGAGCCGGGGGCTCCAACCAATATTCTTATGTCGGTCCTTGAGCTTTGCACCATGTGCCCTTAACCTGCTGTGTTTCCGCCCGACTCCCCTTGCTCATTTTTAAAAACTAAATCACAAACTGTAGAATGCATTTTTCTCTATCTTGTATGTTCACTGTAATCTTTGAAGATTGTACTATATTTCATCTTATGTATGCATCCTAGTTAATTTGGTCAGACCTTAGTCATCACATCTAATCCCAGGGACTACTTACTTGCTTTATAAGCTTTTTTTTTTCTTCTTCTTCTTCTTCTTCTTACCTTCCCTTTCATAGGATTCTCTAACTCCATTCCAGGCGGTTCACTTCCTAACAGAGTCCCAAAACCTAGATATAGACCAGGTCCCATGAGACAGAGCATATGTTCACATGTATCCATAAATTAGGGCAAAATATATACCTGAAAGAAAAAATACACAATAGTCTGCAGTGAGTCAGTATAAAATTCATAATGAAATAGTGTCTACTTAGATTTAGATGCCCTGCTCACCTACTTCCTATTACACTTTATAAGCTTTTTATGGAAGTTCCTGGTGGCATTTTCAGGGTCTTAAGACTTTGGTCAAACTCCTCCCTGCCCCCCCCCCAACACACAGGTTATTTTTAGAGGCTCAAGAATATGTTGGTGAAATGACCCAGTAGAGTTTCCACTCTCTAGAGTGGCTTCTAATGTCCTCTGTGGATGTCCACAGGGGTAGAGAAATGTAACACTTTAAATCTAATCCAATATCCAGGTCTTACCTTAAACTCATTCAGAGGGATACAAATATGAATTGGAGAAGACTTCAGTTAATCTGCTTCAGTCTTGAGATCTGGGCTGAGGGACAGTTTATACCTCATCTATTCTGAGAGATCTCAGAAAGTCATATATACAAGGTCAGTTCTGACCCCCTAGTTATCCACAAAACGTGGAAAAAAGAATAGAAACATTAGTTAAGATAAACTGGCCAATGGCAGCCTTGATTTTGTTTTTCTTTTTAAAAATGTTAAAACCATAAAACTAAGCCAGAATCAAGCATGAATAATGCAATTGTTGACCATCTTGCTTAAGGTAGTCGTCATTTTCACTTTTCCATTCCATCTAATGGAATGAATGACAGCCAAGAGGAGTGATCTCCAGATAAATTTTAACTTTTTAAAAACCTATGGACAGAACACTCTGCCACAGCAGAAGATTCTGCATCCCAGCTGTTCAGCAAAAGGTGGTATATGCCTGTGTTTATTAATTTGACATAGATGCCAGACTGAAATGAACTTCGAGAGGTTTTTACACTTTTCCTAAAACATACCAGGGAAAGATGTGGTGATGTCCAATGGTTAAAGCTTCAACTTTCCATCTTAGTTTCCACTCACTGCATTTTCATTCTTTAGTCTTAAGTCTGAGAAATTTCCATCTACAATTTTCCTTTGTTTATTTTTTTAATTTTTTACATTTATTTATTTTCCCTCTTGTTGCCCTTGTTGTAGTTGTTGTTGTTGTTATTGATGTCGTCGTTGTTGGATAGGACAGAGAGAAATGGAGAGAGAAGGAGAAGACAGAGAGCGGGAGAGAAAGACAGACACCTGCAGACCTGCTTCGCCGCTTGTGAAGCGACTCCCCTGCAGGTGGGGAGCCAGGGGGTCTAACCAGGATTCTTACACCGGTCCTTGTGCTTTGTGCCACCTGTGTTTAACCTGTGGCACTACCGTCCGACTCCCTTTCCTTTATTTTTTACTAAGAAATACTTCCCCCTAAATCTTTCTATAGAACACAGTCCAGATTAAATTGGGGTTGTGCAAACTGAAAAAAAAAAGTCCTGGAAAGTCAATTCTTTTGACTTTTCTCCCATGCTCAGGAAGTGCCAGCCCTCTTTCCCATTTTCCTTTACACCCAAAGATATAATAACAAAGATTTGGGAGTGAAGTGACTGGAAGAAGAAAAAATGTTAAGATCTTGAGAGATGTCCATTTATTCTGACTTTGTTTTAAAAAATGTATTTGTTTATTTATTAGTGAGACAGAGGGAGAGAGAGAGACACCAGAGCACTGCTGAGCTCTGCCTGATGGTGGTACTGGGAATTGAAATTGGGACCTCAGTTTCAAGAAAGTATTTTACATAACTGTTACGCTGTTTCCTGAGCCCCTATACTGAGTTTTAAAAAAATATTTATTTATTTATTTATTCGCTTTTGTTGCCCTTGTTGTTTTATTGTTGTAGTTATTGATGTCATTGTTGTTGGATAGGACAGAGAGAGACGGAGAAAGGAGGGGAAGATGGGGGGGGAGAATAGACACCTGCAGACCTGCTTCACCGCCTGTGAAGTGACTCCCCTGCAGGTGGGGCTTGAACCGGGATCCTTATGCCAGTCCTCGCACTTTGCGTCACCTGAGCTTAACCCACTGTGCTACCACCCGACTCCCTCTGAGTTTTTTTTTTTAAGTTGAAGGTTTCTGCTGCAGAATAATGAAAGGATTCATATATATATATATTTCATGGTTCATATATATATATTTCACATATATAACTATATATATAGTTTTTATTTTTATTTTTATTTAAGAAAGGAGACATTAACAAAACCATAGAATAAGAGGGGTACAACTCCACACAATTCCCACCAGCCGATCTCCATATCCCATCCCCTCCCCTGAGCGCTTTCCCATTCTCTATCTCTTTGGGAGTATGGATCCAGGGTCATTGTGGGTTGCAGAAGGTAGAAGGTCTGGCTTCTGTAATTGCTTCCCCGCTAAACATGGGCGTTGACTGGTCGGTCCATACTCCCAGTCTGCCTCTCTCTTTCCCTAGTAGGGTGGGTCTCTGGGGAAGCGGGACTTCAGGACACATTGGTGAGGAAGGGTTCATATTTTAATATCCACACTTTTATTTGAATCTTAATAGTCATGATGAAATTATATATTCTCCTAAATGTAGGTCTTGTTTAGGAATAAGCACTAAATTTAACACTATACATATTACAGGTTGTTGGGATTAGGAACTCATATTATTTTTCATGCAAATGTAGCATTTTCCTACTTAAATACAACCCTAGCCACTGCATTTCTCTTTTTTACTTTAAAAAAATATTTATTCCAACAACGAAGACAACAAGAATAACTACAACAACAATGGCAACAAAATGGGAAACGTGGCCTCCAGGAGTGGTGAATTTGTAGTTTAGGCATCGAGCCCCAGGAATAACCCTGGAGGCAAAAAAAAAAAAAAAAAAACTGCAACAATAAAACAACAAGGGCAACAAAAGGGAATAAATAAATAAATACTAAGAAAATAAATAAATCACATTGCAAAGAAACCCTATGAATGTAAACTATGTAGTAACATTTAAGCGATCCAGTCATCTTCTGGAGCATGAACTTGGAGAGAAACCCTATGAATGTAAACAGTGTAGTAAAACATTCAGTTGTTCCAGTCATCTTCAGACACATGAAAGAAAGTGCAGAGAAACCTTATGAATGTAAACAATGAAACAAAGCATCCATGGATTTTAGTTCTCTTCAGTTACATGATAGAACTCACAGTGGAGAGAAAGAAACCTCGTGTTTTACAATGTAGTCAGACATTCATTTAAGTCAGTGTTCTTTGGAGACATGAAAGATCTCACAGCAGAGAGAAACCCAGTGAAGGTAAACAGCAAAACATTGATTCAATCCAGTCATCTTTGTCAACATGAAATAACTCAGAATGGAAAAAAATTTTGATAAATGTAAGCACTTGGAAACATTCTGTTATTCTGGTCCTCTTTGTAGACATGAGAGAATTCACAGTGAAACAAAACCCCAAGAAAGTCATAAAGCTTTCAGATGTTCCACTGATTTTCAAGCCCATGACAATATTCGCAATGGAAATCAATCTTTTGAGCATAAGCTGTTTGCTAAAAAGTTGCATCTCTCACTTTTAGCAAACAGCTTATGCTCAAAAACCTGAGACATGATGCAGAGGCTAGTGGTTCAATATAATAGCTCTCAGGTTTGAGGCTCCGTACTACATGGGCTAGAGATATGTTCTGTTTTATTGTCTCTCTATCTCCATCTTGTGTTAATATATAAGTAAATATATCTAAATAATTGTAGGGATCACAGTGCCATGTGAACCCATACCTCTGAATATTCTATAAATAAGGAATATGAGTAATTACCTTGATTCTTTATCTTAAATTCTAATATATGAAAAAATCCACTTGGTACTGAGAACTTACTGATGTCAACAATGCTTAGATGTATTCAAATCGATAAGAGTTTTTGCACATATAAAATCACTGGCATTAGAAAAACAATTCTTGGGGCCAGGCGGTGGCGCACCTGGTTAAGCGCACACATTACAGTGCACAAGGATCTGGGTTCAAGCCTCTGGTCCCCTGGTCCCCATCTGCAGGGGAAAAGCTTCATGAGTGGTGAGGCAGGGCTGCAGGTATCTCTCTGTCTCTCTCCCGCACTATATCCCCTTCCCCTCACAATTTCTGTCTATCTCTATTCAAAATAAATAAAAAATTAAAAAAAAAATTTTTTAAAAAAAGAAAAAGAATTTTTATCAGTGTAGACATTGTAGAATGACTTTACAGACCTAGAAAGGAACTTGTACTGGAGAGACCAGTGAATGTAAAACAGTGGATTAATAATGGATGCTACAATATGTGAATCTTTATTTTCTTTTTGCATAAATTGTATCTGTCTCATTGAAAAGCACATATTCTCGGGAGTCGGGCTGTAGCACAGTGGGTTAAGCGCAGGTGGCGCAAAGCACAAGGACCGGCATAAGGATCCCGGTTCGAACCCCGGCTCCCCACCTGCAGGGGAGTCGCTTCACAGGCGGTGAAGCAGGTCTGCAGGTGTCTATCTTTCTCTCCTCCTCTCTGTCTTCCCCTCCCTCTCTCCATTTCTCTCTGTCCTATCCAACAATGACAACAACAATAATAACTACAACAATAAAACAACAAGGGCAACAAAAGGGAATAAATAAATAAAATAAATATTTTAAAAAAAAAGAAAAGAAAAGAAAAGAAAAGCACATATTCTCTCTAAATTTCTCTTTTTATACTTTGTATTTAAAATACTATCATTTTATTTGGTAAGACAGAGAAATTGACTGGGAGGTGGTAGTAAGGGAAAGGTGGCTACCTTCAGCACTGCCTCTCAGTCTGTGAAAGCTTTTGCCTTACATGTGGACACTGGAGGCTTTTACCCATGTCCTTGTTCATGGTACCTAATTTTGATTATCAAGTTGCAAGTTGTGAAACAGTGCTGCAGATTTCTTGCCCCCTCTACCCCCTTCTCTGTTGATTTTTCTCTATCCTATTAAAGAAAATAAAGACTGTTTAAATTTTAAAAAATATTTAAAATATTTAAATAGAAAGAGAGACACCTGCAGACCTGCTTCACCACTTGTGAAGCGACTCCCCTGCAAGTGGGGAGACAGGGCTAAAACCAGGATCCTTACCCCAGTCCTTGTGCTTAACCCACTGTGCTACTACTGCCTGACTCCCAGCCACTGCATTTCTATATATATTTTTAAATCATGTTGCATATTGTCTGTGTCTATGATTTTCCAGGGCAGCCTGAAAAGGAAATGTGTCTAATAGAATATTGATTGTATCCACAGTTTAGCAATCTTATTTTAGAGGAACGACTACAATAGCCAAGGTCTTGCCTGATTTTAGCTTTTGGAAACACCAAAAGTCAAAAAATTCTGCCCGATGAGAGTATTACATGGAAGCCTGTTGGCTGTACAGTTCCATATACTAACCGGCCATCTTGACTCTCCTTTGTGAAAGACCCAAGAGTCTTATATATTATGATTTTAAAAAATGGTACTATTTCCAAAACATCACTAGTACTGCCCAAACTGACATGGATCAACACTTATAGTAGAAAATGGGAGATGCTATTTAATGTAAGAGTCAAATCTTTTCATGCAAGTCATGAAAAGTATGAATATACTTACTACTGTTGAACTAAGATTTTAAAATGGCTCAAGTGACAAATTTTATGTTATGCATACTTTAATCAAAATTAAACTGTTTTAAAAGGTTAAGATGGTTATCTTTGTTATATGTTTTATCACACAGGCAAAAGGCATGAGGGATGGAAACCACCACTCTTACCAAATGATTCTGAGAATCCCAATTCTAAACCACATCTCCCCCCACACACACGCACACAGACAAGACTAATCACCCTTGCACTTTATGATCTACTTTATTTATACTTGCCTCTAGGTAAAGAACACAAGAAACATTACCATTTCTTACTGTGTCCTTGAGAAAACATCAAAGAACTTGTTGATCTTTCAAGATCGGAGGGCACTATTCTATTTTTTTTTTAAGTTTTACTTATAAAATGGAAATATTGACAAGAGCATAGAGGGATACAATTACAAAAAAGTCCCATCACCGGAACTTCGTATCCAATCTCTTCCCTTGATAGCTTTCCTATTCTTTATCCCTCTGGTAGTATGGACCCAGAGTCATTATGGAGTGCAGAAGGTGGAAGGTCTGGCTTCTGTTATTGCTTTCCCACTAAACATGGGCGTTGGCAGGTTGATTCATATTCCCAGCCTGTGTCTCTTTTTCCCTAGTGGGGCAGGGGCCTGGGGAGGTGGGGCTCCAGGACACAATGGTAGGGTCATCTGCCTAGGGTTGTCAGGTTGGCATTATGGTAGCATCTGGAACCTGGTGGCTGAAAAAAAAAGTTAACATATAAAGCCAAACAAATTGTTTACTACTTATGAACCTAAAGACAAGAATACAGAGGAAGATTCGGGTCTCCATTTTGGAAAAAGCTAGTAGGAGTATTTTAGGTATATTCCAAGGGGCCCATGGCTTTATTAGTTTTTTCCTGAACCTGACATCTAGTATGCAGGTGGACCCAGGTTACTGTCTGGGGAGATGGTGTCATAGTTGGAAAAAGGACTAGAAAGCTGGATCAGGGAAGCGAGTAGTTCCCAAATATGGGGAAAATGTGTAAATATTGTTAACTGTAAACCACATCGATTTGATCTGGGGCCCATATTCACACAGGACCCTATGGCAGAGAAATGCTCAGGGAAAAAAACAAAACAAACTGTGAGAATAAACCTACTGTTGTTTTGTTGGTGGTGACTGTTTTTCACCAGAGTACTGTTCAGGCTTATAGTGGTGCTGGGGATTGAACCTGGGGCTTTTGATGCCATAGGTAAGAACGTCTTTTTGCATAATCATTTGCTATCTCCGTAAATGCGACCTCCCCATTTCAATTTCACAGGCTCACCCAATGCTCACTTCACTTGGTTTGAATTTTTGGTGGCACCCTCAAAATTCAAACCAAGTACAGTTGCTGACCTGTACTCATTCCTATTAGGATCTGAGTGTTGTGACTTAAGGAATACAAATGGAGGCCTAGCAGGTCAGTGTAAGAGCTGTTTGTTAAGTCATGAGAGGGTCCTCTGACAGTATCTCAGGGGCATGGAAATGTGTCTCTGCAAGGGTCCTCGCTGACGTGTTATAACATGAATTTATAACATGAATTTATAAACAGAATGGCCTTGAATGTGCAGTTGCTGGTGGTGAAAGAAGGCCAGGATTTCTATCAGTACTGGGATGGAAGATGAAGTTTGTTTTTATTTCCCCCATGTTAATGACTTGGGAAACAGCCCCCCTGTGTACTTGGACCAGAAAGAACAGTATCTCTCTCTCTCTCTCTCTCTCTCTCTCTCTCTCTCTCTCTCTCTCTCTCTCTCCCTTCAGCCTTTAGTAAGAGAAGAAGGGATTTTTGTGGGCCTGAGTTCTGGGTGGAAGGAAGAGGCCTAGGTTAATTTCTGGTGGTGACAGCAGGGCGGCCCCGGTGGGTGCTCTGGTGTGCGAATTCCGCCTCCAGGCCGGGAAAGGGCGGAGCCACCCGGAGCCCGCCTCCCTGCGGTCCCCTCCTCCCCGCTGCTCCCTCGCGCTGCGCCCGCGCGGTCACAGCTGCGGGCTGGAAGCTGTGAGCCCGAGCGCGGACTGGGCTGGGCTGCGCTGCACGCACAGCCTCAGCCGCCGCCCCTGCGGTGAGTCCCGCATCTGGAGGTGCGGAGCTGGGCGGGCGGGAGAGCAGGACCCTGTTGTTGGGGAGCCGCGAAGCGCGTGCACGGGGCCCACGGATGTCAAGATCGCGACGTTGGGGGCGCCTCTGAAACCTAACCCAACCAAGCCCGAACCCGGGGGCGGGGAAGCCTGCCCGGACTTGGGGACACCTAGAACCGCAACACGGAGGGAGAAACAGCGGATCTGAACCGCGATAGTGGGGAATCCTGGAATCCGAGCATGGAGGGTTGTGGTGAAGGGAACAGGATGGAGATGTTGGGGAGCCTAAGTCGGAACCGCGACTTTGGGGCTGCGGTGCCAGATCCTGAGGGAACGGAACGCGGGGTGCCCTGTCCGCATTCTCGGGGCGCCGTACGCAGGGTGGAGTGGAGCAGAGCGGGGTTGGGGAGAGCAGAGGAGAGGAAGCCGGAGTCAGGCGGGGCGGGAGGGGAAACCTGGAGGGAGGGGGCTTTGCAGAGAGGATGCTTGCCTGGAGTGGAGTTATCCCTGGAGCTGGGTTGGGCGGGAGAGGGGGTGGTGGTTGTGGGGGGTTCTGGCTTGGAGGCTAGAGCTTTGCAGAAGACTCAAGAGAACTGTGTGGGTGGCGGAGCACCCAGGGCACGTCTCCGCCGAGAGAACGCAGCCTCCGCGGTGGAATGGGGTCATGGAATCCCCGGGAGGGCGAAACCAGGCAACACAGACGAGGGTGGGCGCACCGGGATCCCTCACCTAGTGAGTTCCCAGAGTGATTGAAACGGGGTGGGGTGAAACTAGGGAACTTGTAAAGCGCTGAAGCTGCCTGGGGGATAGGGGGTTGGGGGCTGCATAGGGGGGAATCTGCATCCTTTGCAGTTGTGGTGGGTGGGCCCTAGGGGACAGGCCCACAAAGGGGATATCCGCAGACCCAAGGCTGGCTTCCTTGCATCTCATATTGCTGATCTGACTTCGAAGTGATTTTTTTTTTGCCTGGGAATCCAACTAGAATACTGTCTTCAAAGAGTATCTATGGATTGGGGGCTTTTTTTTTTTTTTTTTCCATTAGTGTAAGTAAGATCTATTTAGCAGTGTGTGTGACTCTGGCGTAATGTATAGTAAAGTTGTGCAATTTTAAAATCCACACGTGCTACTTGCTCACCACTGTCCTACATTTATAAGAGGCTTGGTTTTAAGTAAGAACAGGAGGAAAATTAGCAACACGCGCATGTACACACATACACACACACACTCACCACTAATGCACTGCATTCCACCAAGAGTAAACACAATGAAATGTACCATTTGGGATTGTTTGTCTTAGTGAGGCCTCCCTTTATAGAAGTTAATGGGAAATTACTTACATGGGAAGTGGGCTGCCTTCCACTGGGATATATAACAGACAGAGAAGTTGAGAGGGTAGGGGAGAGAGGGAGGTAAGAGAGAGGAAGGAGAGGGAGAGACAGACAGACTTGCATCACTTCTTAAGCAGGTAGTGGAGAGGGGTTGATTGAACCCAGGCCCTTGAGCACTGTGATATGTGTGTCTACCAGGTGCGCTACCACCAGGCTTCTCTTCCATTGGCTTCTTAAGATGTTGCTGTCTGTACCTATCCCTGAGCCGCTGTCACACCAGACAAGGAACAAAGGTCCTTAGGACCTCAGTGGATGGGTATACAAATGTGTCTTAAGATAAACAAGTGACCAGTGCACTATTTTTCTGTTGCTGTGCATCTATGGATGTCTTGCTCCATTTAATTAGTTAAATAATGATTTACTACCTTATATTAGTTTATACTGTATGATTATGTATAGTGGCTTAATTGGTGTAAAAATGAATTTAAGTAGAATCTAGGGTGGGTGCAGTGTGGAACTATATCCTGTAATCTTTTAACCCACTGTTCATCATAAATAATAAAAATAAAGAAAAAAGAAGAAGAACCCAGGCCCCAGGAATCCTAAGTGTATGTCTCCATTGGAAGGTTCCTTGGCCTTGGGAATCAGGAGGAGTGATAGTGTCCTGTCCCCCTTTTCCTTTTGTGCTCTAACATACATTGAGCTTCCCAAGTTCAAATGGTTTGTGATTCATCAGAACCTTGATGTCAACTGGCATTTGTTTAACTTGTTTCAATTCCTCTTAAAAAAAAAAAAAGAGGTCTTTAATAATCATGCAAGTTGTTAAAAGTGATTTATCAATGTTACAAGTGTCATTTCAGAATCAGCTCTCTATCTCTCTCTCTCATTAATCAGGCTTTTATAACCTTATTGAGAACCTTGCTCTGAAATCTGCATTATCATAATTTGCAGCAGCACAATTATCCAATTGGACATAAGCTAGCAAATCCTTCCCGTTCATCATCCAAATGTTAAAATAAGTATGCCAGTACTTATACATTCAAATGAATACTTCTCCCCTTCAAAGTTTCATCTCAGTAAGCCCTGTACTAATCCTAGTGATGCTGTCATTGCTGAGAATAATTTTGGAGCTCCTGTTTGGAATTGCTGTTCGAGTTTCCAACACATTTATTGAATTGCCTTCCTGATGGCAAGCCTTCCTCAGTTGGGAAAAAGCCAGCTACTGTGTGGGGCCAACTTTGGTTTCTGAGGTGAGGAATTGAGGTGGTAATGGGAAGAATGCCCTTTAAAGTAATGAAAGTTCCTTTTGATGGACTAGCATTTCCAGAAAGGGATCCAGTTAGAGGTATGGTGTATGGACTCAGGACTGGAAAATAATTGCTTTGAAGTGCAGCCTTATTTGTGTTTTTACATGCTGCTTTGTTTGTAAGTAATTGTTCCTGTCACTTTATTGTTTCACATTATGTTCTACTGAGCTGGAGAAAATCTTTTTTTTTTTTCCCCTTCTTGGTACTCTTGACTAGGCAGTTTCAATCCGTGTGCATTTTTATAGAAAACAAAGCAAATATGGAATATTTTTCTCACATACAAAGAAAGAAAAAAGGTACCCACAAAGTCATTTACTTCATGTAATTAATGCCTACCAATGAGGGTTTTTGTGTGTATGTGTGTGGTTTAATAATGATTAACAAGATTGTAAGCTAATGGGTACAATTCCACACAGTTCCCACCACCAAAGCACCTTGTCCCATCCCCTCCATTGGAAACTTCCTTGTTTTTTATCCTTCTGGGAGTATGGGCTGAAATTCTTTATGAGATGCAGAAGGTAGAAGGTCTGTCTTCTGTAATTGTTTCTCTACTGGACATGGACATTGGCAGGTCGATCTATATACTCCCAGCCTGTTTCTATCTTTCCCTAGTGGGCTAGGGCTTTGGAGAGGTGAGGTTCCAGGACTCATTGGTGAGGTTGTTTGCTCAGGGAGGTCAGGATGGTGTCATAGTAGCATCTTCAACCTGGTGGGTGAAAGGTGGTATAATATAAAGCAAATTGTTCGATCAACAGAAACACAAAGGTAGGAATAGAGCAAATGAAACTGGGGGTTTTCATGTGGGAAGAAGCTAGGAAGTCTATTTTATGTATGTTCTGAGGGGTCTGTGATTTTAGTAATTTTTGCTTGAGCCCAATAACTAACATGCAGGTGGAATAAAAGTATTGTCTGGGAATATGGTGTCAGAGTTGAGAATAGGACTAGAAGGTTGCATCAGGGCAGAGATCAGCTCCCAAATATAAAGAAAGTATATAAATACCACTAACTATTAGCCCTCTCCATCTGACCTGGGGCCTATATCTATTCATATTTAACACAGAACCTGTATAACCTCTGGGTCCCTGTTAATCTAAGCTTTCATTCCATGATCATAGCTAGGAACATTCTGGGCTACATTCATTTCAGGACCAGTCTTCCTCAAGTGGTAAAGTAGGTTGTCCCAGCCTCCCTTCAGAGTGGGGCAGTTCCTACCTTTGCTGCTCTACATTGAAGGCAACGTCCTGGAAAGACCCACAAGAGGCCTTATGATGATATTCCTGGTGAAAGTGACCAGTGATGGTGATGGTGGTGAGAGGGATCTATCTAGGCCTATCATATCTTTGTTAGAATCCAAACCTCAGATGATGGGGTGGCCCGAACAAAAAGGCCATCATTAAAGTGTACCAATCTCTTGCCCTTATCCAGCTTTTGTAGTCCTTACTTTACCTGACAAGGTTAGACTTAAAGTGCTTGAGAGAAGTGAAGTAAGGGGTAGGAGAGGAAGGTTTCTAGGCCTAAGTAGTAAATATTTGATTAGGTACTTTATGGTGTCTTCTTTAGGCCTTTTTACTTGCTTGCTGAACTTACTGAGTCTAAGTCAACTCATAGCAGACTACTAAGCACTTTTACTTTGAGGTATATATTTTCCTGTAACTTACATATGCACATATACCCTGTCTCTTAGGCCCTGGCCCCTATATCGTTGGTCTGTAGCTTTGTTAGGGAATGCGCCATTTGAAATGGAACTAGGGAGACCCATGTGTTTAGGATAGGTCTCATCAGATTATTGGAGTTGGAGGGTTGACATCTCAGGCTTAGCATCTCAGGATAGAGTCCATCTGAAGTGAAATTTGGCGTGGTGGCACCAGTTGCATTGATTTATTTAGTTAAGGTCAGCAGAGGCAGTATCACAGTATATTTTTATCAAGATAAAAAGCATGAAGAAGAAAAAAAAGCGTGAAGAAATAACAAGCAAAGTCCCAGAGGTTCCAGGACTGGGAGAAACACAGACTTTTTTTTTTAAAGATTTTATTTATTTATTAATGAGGAAAATAGGAGGAGAGAGAAAGAACCAGACATCACTCTGGCACATGTACTGCCGGGGATCAAACTCAGGACCTCCAAAGCTTTATCACTAGTGTCACCTCCTGGACCATGAAACACAGACTTTAAGGAGAATGAGGAAGGTTCCTTGCTGTCTTAGAGTTTAAGAAGACAATAGATAATTATTATTATAACCAAGTTATTTTGGAGCTTGGTTCAGTGAAAATCTCATGGTTAGGATTTACTAGTACTTGAACTTTTATGTGCAAGGATGCATACAGAGGTGAGGGGAAGAAAATGCTTTCCAGAAATCCCTTTCAGTATTGAGGTACCATTTCACACAGTGTGAATTAACTTACTATATCCCTTTTCTTTCACTGTTTTCCTTAATCCTCAATTTCTTTTTTAAATTTTAATATTTATTCATTTCCTTTTGTTGCCCTTTTTGTTGTAGTTATTGATGTCATTGTTGTTGGATAGGACAGAGAAAAATGGAGAGAAGTGGGGAAGATACAGAAGGGGAGAGAAAGACATCTGCAGACCTGCTTCACCACCTGTCCCCTGTAGATGGGGGGCGGGGGCTGAAACTGAGATCCATACGCTTCCGGCCACGTGTGATAACCCTCTGCGCTACAGCCCGACTCCCTTCTTTTCTTTTTTTCTTTATTGGCTCCAGGATTATCACTGGGACCCTGTGCCAGTGCTACGAATCCACTGCTCCTGGTGGCCGTTTTTTCTTTTATTAGATGGGACAGAGAGAAATTGAGAGGGGAGGGGAAGATAGACATCTGCAGACCTGCATCATTGCTTGTGAAGCGACCCCCCTGCAGGTTGGACTC
Organism: Erinaceus europaeus; assembly: GCF_950295315.1. NCBI lineage: Eukaryota > Metazoa > Chordata > Mammalia > Eulipotyphla > Erinaceidae > Erinaceus > Erinaceus europaeus. The sequence goes on along the minus strand of NC_080165.1, from coordinate 91,470,754 downwards.
CACACACCACCGCCCAATCCCCAATTCTCATTTCTTTTTCAGGTTATATAGCATAAAGCTTCAAACAGTGATGGCTTGAATCTTAGCCTGGCTATGGCATTGGGCAAGTTTTTTTTTTAAAATTTTTATTTATAAAAAGGAAACACTGACAAAACCATAGGATAAGAGGGATACAACTCCACACAATTCCCACCACCAGAACTCTGTACCCCATCCCCTCCCCTGATAGCCTTCCTATTCTCTATCCTTCTGGGAGTATAGACTCAGGGTCATTGTGGGGTGCAGAAGGTGGAAGGTCTAGCTTCTGTAATTGCTTCTCCGCTGAACATGGGCGTTGGCAAGTCCATCCATATTCCCAGCCTCTCTCTCTCTTTCCCTAGTGGGGCGGGGCTCCAGGGAAGCAGAGCTCCAGGACACATTGGTGGGGTTGTCTGCCCAGGGAAGTCTGGTTGGCAATATGATAACATCTGGAACCTAGTAGCTGAAAAAACAGTTAACATATAGAGCCAAACAAATAGTTGACTGGGCAAGTTATTTTGTATCCTTTGGACTCAGTTTTCTCACCTTAAAATGAAGTTCCTAATGAGTATGCACCTGACGGGACTGTTGACGGGACTGTGATGGAGATTAAGCTTTATGCCTGACACATAACTGTTCAGTGGAAGTACAGCTATTTTGTTATTAGTCAGTGATTTTATATTGAACTTCCTTTGCATCTGTGTATAAATGTATAATTTCTCACACCATGATATTCCTGTCAGCTGGCTGTGCAAATGAATATATGGACTAGAACATTTTGTTTTATTCTGCTGGCCTCTTTGAAGTTTTAAAGAGGAATCTTAAAAGCAACTGTAGTTAGTTACTGTTTTTGAATTTAATTTTTTTTTCTAAACTGATTCAGTACAAATTTGGTGAAAATCTCAAAGACAAAATTGACAAGCTTCTCCTGTGATTTCCCCCCCCACACACATTGATCATTTAAGGAAATAGTACAGTCCTTTGGCATCTACTGAAAGATACTGTTCTGGATAACATTTATGTTAGTTTCACTTGAGGGTTTTTTGTTTGCTTGTTTGTTTGTTTCTATGATTTTGATCATCATTAAGGCTTCACCACTCTGGGATGCTTTTTTCTTTTTTCTGCTAGCAAGAGAGACAGATTGGTAC